>NC_071391.1:46701701-47337701 GCF_022682495.2 Desmodus rotundus
TGGATTCCAATTTCTGGCTTCTGGAATTGTGAGAGAATAAATTTCTGTTGTTTTAAGCTACCATGTTTATGGTAATTTGTTAAGGCAGCCCTAGGAAACAAATATAGTAATCTATAAATCAAAATACAGGATAACAAACAAGTTAATTCCAAAGGTAAGAATGAAGAACCATTATGAACTACTGTAATTTTGAAGGAGAGTGTAATATTGGACAGAGATAGACAAGAGACAAATGAAGCAGAATACAAAAACCAGGAGTTCATCTGTATATATGAGAAAATTGGTTTATAAGAGAGGTCAGTTCAAATTGAGTCTCTTCAATAAATGATATTAGGGCAAGTCGTTATTTAGAAGGGGAAAAAGTAGAATGTAAGTAAACCACACATACAAGTAAATTACAAAAGTATTAAAGACCTACATTTATAAAACAAAATTTAAAAACATTTATAAGAAAATAGATAAATATCTGTATGATCTCTAGGTAGGGGTACAAAAAATAGCAATAACAAAACTGTCTTTTGAATGACAATTTTGAGTACATAAAAATTTAAAACTTCTGTTAATAAAAGTCTATATAAATAAAGGGCATCCAACTTTGTTACTTGTAACATGTACCAGAATTAGTATCTAGAAGAATTCCTACAAATCTACAAGAAAAACATAGCCCAATAGAAAAATGAATGAAAAATATGAATAAACAATTCATAGCAAAAGAAACTGAAATGATAAAAATGCTCAACTTCACTAGTGATTAGGAAAATGCCAACAGAAAATACCGGTTAGCACTCATCGATCAGCGAAAATGAAAATGTCTGGTAATACTGTGTATGGAGGAGGATGGGGGGAATTGGAACATCTTTATATGCTGGAGAGGATGCATTCGTCCCATCGCTTTGGCGGTACTTAGTGAAGTCAAGATGTACAAAAATTTTCAAAGGAGCATTGTTTTAACAGTGAATTATTGGAAATGACTCAACTGTCTTTCAATAGCAGAATACATAAACTGACTCCAGTTTATGAAGTGGCATAAATAAAGAAGATAAAATGAATAAATTAGAGCTATATATATTTGGATAAATTAAAAAATATAATGTGTTTATTAAAATATTAAGTTGTGAAACAGGCACAAGATGATGTATATAATTTCTTTAAAAGGACACAGCAATATTACATATTGCTTGTGATTACATAATTACGTGAATTTTTAAAAAGTACTGAAAACATGGTCAGAAAAGAAAGATACTCTCTTCAGAACAGTGGCTGTCCCTGCAGTGGGGGGAATCAGGGAGGAATGGAACAGGGAGGGTACAATGGGATTTAAACTATGTGTGTATCGTCATTTCTTTAAAAAAAGTATGTGAATCTAATAAGTGTTACCACTATTTGTTAATTTTAAGTAACGAATACATATTTATATTATTCTTTGTATTCTTCCACATGTTTGAAATATTTTATATATTTTTAATGTTGAGGAAATAAAGGATTTGTTTACTGTTGAAGAGAAGCCCGAGGCGCCCGAGGGGAAGGCCTGACAAAAGCAGCATCAGGGAGGGACTGAATCAGGACGGGCAGGCAGGGCAGCACGGCACCTTTTAGATGAGCTCAGGAGGGTTTAAACCCAGGGTGGAGATGTGAGATTCTGCCTGAAATAAATCTTGTCATGGACAAGTTAGGGACTTGGGAAAAAATCTCTCTGCTTCTTGGTTTTCCCTAATTTCACTAATCATCAAGGTTTCTGCCTTTGATTATGGGAAGGAAGTAGAGGTGAAATTCACACACCTTTGTTTTAAAGAAAGGTAAAGATATTAAGGAGAATGACTGATGAGGTTTATAGATAACCAAAGAATATATTAATTAATTTCCCCTTTCATTTACATTAATAACTGATTTTGATTTATAATTCTGGGTAACTGTGTTCTGATCAGCTTTACTCCCATCACTTAAAATATACACTAATTATATCCATCTACAATATCTGGGGATATTTATGCATATCAATGACAAAATATTAACTGCCACAGAATATTATTTCACCTATTTAGCTTCATATAGTTAAGCAATATACAGACAACATAAATTACATTAAAATACATAATGTAAAATTAATACTATACATATACAAAATTCTATACTATTTTACTATACAATTAATACTATACTATACAAAAATCTGTAAGAATATACATATATAGCTAAGTTCAAACCAAGTGGGAAGAAGTAACTACAGTACAGTCTAAAATACGCTTCGAAGTTTAGTTGCCCGGTGTGGTAGGAAGGTCATGGAAGACACAAATGGCGGGCTATTTAAGAGACAGCACCAGAAACTAACTTGGACCTTGAACTGTACGCTGTATATAAGAGCAGTTGGAATAGGGGGAACAAAATTTCATGGGTTCAAAGAAAAATGGAAGTTGTTTCTGTACAGAAACCATAGGTAATCTCACTATCTAGAGATAATCACTCCTAAATTACTTTGATGATTATCTGTATATATAAATATGTGAACATATATTTATAAAATGGACTTTAAAAACAAATTTAGGACTATAGTTTGTATATTATTTATGATCCATTTTAGTAAGTTAATATAGTGTGAGCATTTTCCATTAATCATTAATCTTCTAGAAGATCATTTAAAAATGAATTACAGCATTCAGATAGCCCATAGGCATATGAAAAGATGCTCAACATCACTAATCATCAGAGAAATGCAAATTAAAACCACAGTGGGATATCATCTCTCACCAGTCAGAATAACTATCATCAATAAATCAACAAACAAGTGCTGGCAAGGATGTGGAGAAAGGGGAAGAACCCTTTTGCATTATTGGTGGGAATGCAGACTGGTGCAGCCACTGTGGAAAGCAGTATGGAGATACCTCAAAAAATTAAAAATGGAACTGCTTTATGACCCAGTGATCCCACTTCCGGGAATTTATCCAAAGAAACCTGAAACAGTAATTCGAAAGAACATAAGCACCCCTATGTTCACTGCAGTGTTATTTACAATCGCCAAGACATGGAAGCAGCCTAGTGTCCATCAGTACATGAGTGAATAAAACAACTATGGGACATTTACACAATGGTATACTACTTGGCCATAAAAAAGAAGAAAATTTTACCCTTGAGACAGCATGGATGGACCTGGAGAACATTATGCTAAGTGAAATAAGCCAGTCAGAGGAAGACAAATACCATATGTTTTCACTCATATGTGGAATCTAATGAACAAACTGAACTAACAAGCAAAATAGAGACAGACTCACAGAGAGCCGATGACAGCTTGGGGTATGGTTAGGGGGTGGAGGGATTGGGCAAAAAGGAAAAAGGACTCATGGACACGGACAATAGTGTGGTGACTGCTGCAGGGGAGAGGGTATAAAGGGGATAAATGGTAATGGAAAAGACATAATAAAAATAAATTAAAAAATAAAAATGAATTACATATATGATATCATTTGGATATCCCAAATCATTCATTGTTATCAAATATCTAAATTACTTCAAATTATTGAATATTTTATTTTTAAACATTTTAGTTGCTTTCAATTTTTCACCCCACTGTAATCATCACCACGCAGGTAAGACAAATATTTTCCTAAGTGCCTATTTATATATTAAAAATAAATTCCTAGAATATAGTTGCTGAGGCAGAGCATGGCTCGTTTGAAGACATTGGACACATGTAAACAATAGGCTTTCCAAAATAACCCTATCAATCTATACTTTCAACAACAGAATATGAATAGACTGAAATTTTTTAACTTACTATTTTGATGGACCCAATTGATATAACACTGTTATAATTTCCACTTAATTGATTACTGGTGAAATAAAAGATTTTCACAGTCACTACATTTTGTTTTTTATTGAGGTATAAGTCATGTACCATGAAATTCACCATTTTAATGTTGTACAGCCATCACCTGAAAAAGAAAACCTCACATCCATTAAATAGTCTCACTCTCCCCTGAGAAACCAGCAACCACTATTCTAATTTCTGTCTCTATGGACTTGCTTATTCTGGATATTTTATATCAATGGAATTGTGCAATATGTCATATTTTGTATCTGGTTTATTTCACATAATGTGTTTTTAAGGTTTACCCATGTTATAACATGTATCAGTATTTCACTCCTTTTTTATGGCCAAATAACATTCTATTGCATGGATATACCACCTCTTGAAATGTATCCCTTTTATTGACTACAAATGAAAAATGTTGCTATGAACATTTGTATGCAGTTTTTGTTTGAAAACCTGTTTCCAATTTTCTTGGGTATTTACCTGAGTGAAATTACAGGGTCATATGTAATCTATTACAATTTGTGAAACTGACAGAAAGTTTTCCGCAGTGGATGCACCATTTTACATTCCCATCCAATTTTTCCAGTCTGAAATAAAGGATACACTAATTGAAATAAAGAACAACTTTACAGGGAAACAATAGTAGAGTGGATTAAGGTAAGAATCAAATCAGTAATTTTGAATATAAGAAAGCAAAAACCAACCAATCAGAACAGCAAGAAGAAAAAACAATCCAAAAAAATGTGGATAGTGCAAGGAGCCTTTAGGACAACTTCAAGCATACCAACATTTGCATCATGGGAGTACCAAAAGAAGAGAGAGAGCAAGAAATCAAAGACGTGTTTGAGAAAATAATGACAGAAAACCTCCTTAGCTTGAAGGAAATAGACATACAAATACAGGAAGAACAGAGAGTCCCCAAAAAGATGAACCCAAAGAGGCCCACACCAAGACACATCATAATGAAAATGCCAAAGGTTAAAGACAAACAGAGAATCTTAAACGCAGCAGGAGAAAAGGAGTTAGTTACCTACAAGGGAGTTTAGGGATTGGCAAGTATTCAAAGTGATGAAAAACAAGGACCTACAACAAGATTACTCTGCCTGGCAAAGCTACCATTTAGAATCTAAGGCCAGACGAAGAGCTTCCCAGACAAGAAAAAACTAAAGGAGCTCATCACCACCAAACCATTATTATATGAAATGTTAAAGGGACTTCTTTAAGAAAAAGAAGATCAAAAATATAAACAATAAAATGGCAATAGACACAAAAAAATTCATTCAAATCCTTTGTGCATTTAAATAATTACTTTTACTGTCTTTTTATTTTTGAGTTATAAAACTTCTTTATATATTCTGGATATTAGACCCTTATCAGATACATAATTTACAAATATTTTCTCCCATTTTATGGGTTATCTTTTCACTTTCTCCATAGATTCCTTTGATGCATAAAAGTTTTTAATTTTGATGAAGTCTAATTTGTCTTTTTATTTGGTTGCTTGTGCTTTGGGTGATGTCTAAGAAACTGCTGCCTCATCCAAGCCCACACAGACTTACACCTACTTTTCCTTCTAAGAGTTTTATAGTTTTAGCTCTTACATTTAGGTCTTCGATTCATTTTGAATTAATTTTTACACATGGTGTGAGGTACAGGTCCGACCTCACTCTTTTGCATGTGGGTATTTTGCAGTTGTCCCAGCACCATTTGTAGAAAGACTATTCTTCCCTTCACTGTCTGGTCTTGCCACCCTCGTCAGGACTCAAATGACCACAGGCTGTTTCCATACCTTGCCCATTGTGAATAATGCTGCAATGAACACGGGGGTGCAGACACCTCTTGAGATCCTGTTTTCACTTCCTTTGGGTATATACCTGGAAGTGGATGGCTGGGTCGTATGGTATTTCTAGTTTGGGGAGGAACCTCCATGCTGCTTTCCACAGTGGCTATCCCAATTCACATTCTCACCAACAGTGCTCAGTGGTCCCCTTGCCTTCACATCCTCACCAGTGCTTATGTTACCTTTGTGATGAAAGGCACTTTAACAAGCGTGAGATGATATCTCATTGTGGTTTTCATTTACATTTCCCTGATGATCAGTCACGTTGGCCATCTATAAGTCTTCTTTGGAAAAATGCCTATTCAGTTCCTTTGCCCATTTTTCAATTGGGTTATTTATTTTATTTTGTTGCTATTGAATTATATGAGTTCTTTATATATTTTGATATTAAGTCCTTATCAGGTATGTAAATTGCAAGTCTTTTCTCCCATCCCATAGATTCCCTTTTCATTTCGTTGAGTGGTTTTTTTTTGTGCTGTGCAGAAGTATTTTAGTTTGATGGAGTCCCACTATTTGTTTTTGCTCCTGTTGCTTGTGCTTTCGGTGCAACATCCGAAAAATGATTGCCAAGACCAGTGCCAGAAGCTTTTCTCCTACGCTTTCTTCTAGGAGTTTTATGGCTTCAGGTCTTATGTTTAAGTCTTTTACCCATTTTGAGTTAATTTTTGTAAGTGATGTAAGATAAGGGTCCAATTTCATTCTTCTGCAGATGGTTATCAAGTTTTCCCAACACCACTTATTTAGGAGACTGTAGTTTCCCCACTGAGTATTTTTGGCTCCTTTGTCTGTATATGCAAGGGTATATATCTCTTTTTAGAATGAAATTTGAAGCTTTTCCTTATTTCTTTTAGAATGTTTTTATTTTTCTTACTGATTTACAAGAGCACTTGAACTCCCACATTGCCATCTGCCTTCTCAGACATTTAGAGGCGGCACAGATAGTGGCTGTGGTGGAAACTATTTGTCGTCCACCAAAATCTGTTCTCCCTTTCTTCCTGGGCACATGGCGGGGCTGTGTTCCCCAGCTTCCTCCGCTGTTAGGTGTGGCCTTAGGACTAAGTCTCTCTTATGCAATTGTGAGCAGAAGTAATATATGCCACTTTCAGGATCAGACCTTAGGAGAACGGATGTCTTTTCGATGCTCTCTTTCCTCTACCCACTAGCTAAAACTCAAGTGAGTCAATGACTCACGTTTGGCCAAGCCGGTGGTGAGACAGAGTGGAGGGGTCCCCTTGCCACCCGGGTCCTTGGATACTTTCCTGAGGTAGAACCTACCTCTCTACCCTGACCTATTGCAAGAGAAATAACTAATGTCTGTCTTTTGTGAGCCATTACATTTTGGATCTCTCTATTGTAGTTGTTTATCCTTTATCCTAATGAACACAGAATTATTATCTTGTAGTGGGATGTTGCTGTAACAACGACAAAGGAACTAATAGAGGAGGCATCTGCTGAGCAGCTGAGTAGCAAAAAGTGAGGAAACAGACGCCGCAGATTGGGAAGCTGGTAATACTTGCTATACCATGGCAAAACATGAAAGGCAGCCCGGGGAATGGACCGCACTGTTCCAGGGCAGAGTTTCTCAATCTGGCACTTTGACTTATATGTAAAGCACTCTAAGGTCTGATACTTAGTTTAATAAATGTTAGCTGTTGTTATTACCATATTATACATTTTTTAATTTTAGGATTGTCAAATCTACCACAACACTCCCACTGGGTTTGCCTTTGCTAAACTACTTAAAATATCCTTCCTACACTGAGATCAGATCAATATTTTTTCATGTTTTTTCTCTGTTACATTTATCTGTAACAAATGTATAACTTGGCCTGGTTTAATGTAGGAATCTTTTTTTTCTCTTTCTAGAGAGCCTCAACATCACTGCCTTTATAATCTGCTATTTTCCCACTAATGTGAAGTCTGGCTTTTCAGAGTTTGTTTATAAGTTCTTAATATCTGGCTGAAATCAACCATGCTTGTAGAGGAAATGAGGCCAGAGTTCAATATAGCAGATAAAGTTCTTACCCCATAAAGCTCAGGGAAAGTTCCAGCTGACAGGAATAGTATAACACGTGTACTTGATCACTTAAAAGGTAACTTTCAGAATCCACACGCTGTTGGCTCTCTCAATATGCACACATTTACAGCATGTTTATTTTTGACAAGAACTAAAAAACCCCCCAAATCTTCATGGTATGTCTTCATGTTTTACCAAATGAAGGTAAAATTAGGAAGGGAGAGCACCCACGTTAATGCCTGGAAACTCCCTATGGCTTCATTTATATGGGTTTTGCTTGATCACTCAGGCGAAGTAACTCTCTCTTCTCTATTTTAACGCCAGAAAGATATATGGGGTCTGTAAGGGAAAGCACTAATCTAATGTTAGCCTTCAGTATTTTTGCACTTGATCTTAGCCAAAAGGCCGAGAAGCGATAGCCTTCAGTATTTTTAGAGCAAAAACAATTCCATATACTTTTTGTTTGGTTGTGTTTACCAACCATATCTTTGGTTAAGATACAAAAGAGTTTATTAGTATAAATATGATATTACGATGTGTTAATCAGTGGAAGAGTAGAAAGAGAAGTGAATATTTAAAGTCTGCCTACTATATGACAACCACTTACTTACACAAACAACGCAGGAAAAAACAGTCCTATTTTTGGTCATGCTAGATGAAGAAATAGAATCTCAAAAGATAAAAAACAAATAAGGCAATGAAAGCCTACTCCTAAAGGAAGGCTTTCTTGATAGAAATATCTGCTTTTTCTTACGGCGAATATTCACCGTCTCCAGAGCCTTCCCTGAAGGAACTAGAACTACCCCTCTACTAGTTCTAATGCACTTGAATTTTTTAAAATTTTACTTCTGAAAGTAGAAAGAATAAGAGAAATTCATGAAGTTACTATACTCCAATTGAAAATTAAATACAGTATGATATTAAGAAAAATAAAATATGCCAGAAAACACAGGATGCCTAACAGTCTTGGGTCACAAGAAAAGTTAGTTAGGGAGGAAGGATGTTCCTTGAGAAACTGCCCTGAGAGGTCTGCCAGGCCCTGGAAACTAAGACAGTGAGGTCAACGCCAGATCTCAGAAACACGGACCTGGTGATGAGCCCACCTCTTATCAATTCCACCAACAGTTTCTTTTTCAAAATGTCTCCAATCTCTAATTCTGTTTTTTAAAACATTTACAACCTCAAAGTGAACTTTCTCTCTCACTCTTTTTTAATTTAAACTTTATTGTATTTTTTTCCATTACCATTTAGTCCCCTTATACCCTCCTCCTGTGAACTCTCTCTCTCAAAGCCAGGTAATAGCTTATGTGACACTAATTCCTTGTAAAGCAAGTAAAACATCTCTCTAATTTTCAGCTATATAAAACAGGTGTCACTAATATATCACCCAAATCAATTTCACCCAAATGAATGTATCAGCCAAGATATATAAAAAGTCATTCCACAAAATCATTCAAATATTTATGAAGAGTCAACTATTTGTCAGACGTTATTCTCAGTTGTGGGAATACTGCGTGGAAAAAAAAAAAAAACCAAACCTAAATCCCTGCTCTTAAATATAATGTCTGGTTGTAATGAATACAATCAACAGAAACAAAGTAAAGAGACAGAGTGATAAAAAGGGTGCCATCTTATATTGGGTAGTCAGGAAAAGCCTTGCTGATAAAGTCGCGTTTGACAAAGACCTGAATGAAGTGAGGGAGTGGTGCGTTAGGTGGACACCTGGGGGAACAGCTTGCTGAGGAAACAGCAAGGCCAAGGTCTTGAGGTGAGACAGTGATTGTTGTGGGACAGTAAGAAGACTAGTATGGCAGAATTACAGTGAGGGAACAAGTGGCAGACCTTGATAAGAATTCTGCTTTAAACTGCATGAGAAGAGATGCTACCAGTAGGTTTAGAGCAAAGAATGACATAATCTAAGATTTAGATTCTAGAAGAATCACTTTGGCTATTGTGTGAAGAATGGACATTGAAGGGAAGGGTGGAGGCAGGAAGTTCATTAGAAGACTCTTGTTAAAAAAAGAAAATGGAGAGAAAAGAATGTTATGGACACAGACAACAGCGTGGTGATTGCCGGCAGGAGCGGGGAGAGAGAGGAGAAGCAGGAGGGTACAGGGGGGCTAAATGGTGTTGGAAGGAGATTTGATTTGGGGTGGTGAACACACAGTACAGTGTGTAGATGATGTGTTGTGGAGTTGTGCACCTGAAACCTGTATGACTTAGTTAACTAGTGCCATCCCAACAAATTCAATTAAAAAAAAAAAAAGAAGACGACGCTTGGTAAAGTACACGTAAGAGATAGTATTGTTGAGCCCTGGCCGGAGAGCCCCGGTGGTTAGAGCACCGTCCTGATGCGCCACTGTGGCAGGTTTGATCCCTGGTCAGGGCACGTCCAAGCATCAACCAGTGAATGCATAAATAAGTGAACAACAAATCGATGCTTCTCTCTCCCCCACTTCCTCTCTCAAATGCATAACTAATTTGTTTTAAAAAAAGGATAACAATGTGGCTTGGTTTAGAACAGTAGTGGAGGTGGGGCAGAATGGTTCTGTTTAAAGGCAGAGATGAAGGAATTTACTTGGCAGGATGGGTGTAGGGTCTGGAGAGGGTGACAAGGATGACACCAAGCCTTTTTTCTGGCTGGAGCAATTGCAAAGATGTAGTTGCCATTACTGAGACTGGAAAGATTCAAGAGCAGTAAGTTTGGGAGGGAAAACTGAAGGCTGAGTAGGTGGCCAGAAGAGTCACAACATGAGTAATATCCAAAAACACTGAGCAAGTAAGTAAATATATTGAGGATGGTGGGAGCCAAATTTCTCACTGTCAGAGAAGGGATTTCCATACAGATATGGAAAAGGGAAGGCTAGAAGGAACCCTAAGGTAGTGGACCGGAACTGAACATCTCTCCATGTGAATTTATGTGCACACACACGGAGAGATGTAGAAGTACAGCTATATACCTACAAAGGTATGTGTTCATAGCTCCGACCACTGAGAGGGACGGGAAACAACAACGCCCAGAAGCAATGAGCACGTGAAGAGCCCAGACTTCAGTTTCTAAGTCGTATCTTTCATTAAAATGACATAGGGAATCTTGAGGAAATGTTTGATTCCAGCATTGGGGCGAGGAAAGTAAATAATAGTCCTGGAACATTTTGCACCAGAAAGGAAATGCTCAGAGAATGACGGGACATGTGTGACGGACAGGAGGAGCCAAGTTGAAGAGACTCCTACTGGTCAAGTATGAAGCAATTTGAGAATAATAATAAATAATAAAAGCAACCCATTTCAATCCAGAGAATAAAATAGAAATCCATGACCACAACAATATAAATGAATGAATGAATAGGGAAGAGTAAAAACTTATTCCTTATGGTAGAATGACAACTAATACGTGTAGAAGAAATGATGAAAATATTTATCGTTTGGCAACCATCATAAAGGATTTCCTCAAAGTGCGCTAACTAAGGCTGGGGGGCAGAGGGCTGATGAGGAACAGGGCATTGGCAGAGTCTCCCTTGCAAACACGTACCACTGCGTAGGAAAGAACGATGGCGTCACACGGAAAAAACCTAGCAGACACCAAAATGACTAAGTGATGAAGACTCACATCACCAGTGGCAGGACAAATCGACATCATGTGCCTCTTGATAAAATGTTCGGAGAAGAGCACAGCATCATTTCTGTCAAGAAGGCATGACCTGATATTGGACATGTAGCAGTACTGGTCAAACCCTGCTTAAGGGACAGCCCACAGAATCAAAGTCCTGTGCTCTTTCAAACTGCCAGTCATGAAAGGCCGGAAAAAGTGGAGAAACTTTTCCAGACTGAAGGAGACTAAAGAGAAATGACAGCTAAATGGGAACCAATGAGCCTGGACTGGCTCTCAAATCAGAAATGTGTGGCGTTGGATGGGTACTAGTCTTACTGGGGTGACCACTTTGTAAATTGTATGGATGACCAATTACTGTGTTGTGTTCTCAGCACTACTACACAGCTACATGTCAACTGTAGTTGGAAAAAAGAGGTATTGTTGGAATGGCTGGCAAAATTTGGACTGTGGCCGTGGACTGGATGGTGGTGCTGCACTGACGCCGGCTTCCTGAGTGGGTGGCTGCAGGTTTAGACGGTCAGGCAGGGGAGCAGCCGTACCTGGGGGACATAGATTCGGGGCATTTGGAAGTGAGGAGGCATTAAGTCTGAATTTATTCCCAAATCAATCAGAAGAAGAATAATGACAATGGATATACACCAAACACGTAAATATATACACATATATGTTAAAGAGAGACGGAGGAAATTAATAAAATGTTAACTGGGAAACCCAGGCAAAAGGGACATATGAGTTTGTACTATTTTTGAAACTTTTCTATAATTTTGGAATTATACTAGTACAAATTACTTTAAGTAACAGTTAACATAAAAAACCTATTCTTCATTTTTACTGAGTGACAAATGTATACATATTTGCATTTTTCTCTTTATATGTATATATCGACACATACACACATATATCATACCATATTTTAGCATTTAACTTCCTTAAAGTGCTCTGTTCTAATCTTAAAGATTCTAGCTTCATTTAACCAGCAAAATTTAGCAACGAATCTTCCCACTTTACAAAGGGAAAAGATGGCTTGCTCTAAGTCAAGTCATAGGCGAACCTTAGGAACTAAGTAGCAGAGTGCAGAAGTGACAAGCTCTAAATAGTTGCTGAACTTCATATAAACACAATGGGACAAAAGCTAATAACTGGGTATTCATCATAATTGATATTTTCCCACACTAAAGCATCAATTTCTGCTCCAAGTTCACCAACTCTACTTTCTCCTTTCATTAAAAAACAATATTCAGAGAAAGGTCTCTTCCAACTCAGAGAAAGGTCTGTTATCTCTTCCCTAAATTTTATCTATAATCACTTAAAGCTAATCAGACTTAAGAAAAAAAAAAGATCACCTATTTTAACTAAATCCCCCAAGGAATAAATTTTTTAATTGAAAAAAACAATCTAGAACCTTGTTTCAGAATAAAACCTCCTAGTATATCAAAATAACTGACTTATTCCCATCTTTGGAAATAAGAGCACTGACTACATCGGTTTCTCAATGGCTTTCCTGCTCTGACACACCTAAAAATATGCACGCGCCCATCGGTGTTGATGCTTTGTACTTGTGTGTGTGCCACAGGTCTCTCTACGATTTAGAATCTTGAGGGTGAGCGGGTGGAACCCTAGAGCTAACTGAGACTAGCAGGCCTAGATGGTCTCTAAGGCTCTGTCAAAGCGTTTCACCCATTTCAGAAATTTTAACCCTAGTTCAACTGTTCCTCTTTGTCTTCCACTTCATATATTCATCAGAAACAGTCCATTCTGAGATGAACAATTCAGAGCGTCAGGGTAGATACGTTCCTACCGTTCGTCAGGTGCACACTAAATGGGAAGCCTCCACACTGGGTGGGCCTGGTTTCAATAAACTGCAAAGACAGCCATTTCAAAGCACCTGCCCCTTACAGCTTTTTGTGTGTTTAGTTAAAGGAGCAATGAAAGTATTTAATACTGTATGTCAGACACTGGCTCAGGTGAGACCCAGACAGCTTACGTAAGTCAAAAACTGACTGGTAGAGGTGGAACTACAAGTCAAGTTCCTTTGATTCTAAATTTGTAGGGATTTTTCTTTTCTTTTTTGGTGTCATCAAGATATCTCAGACATTCTGAGACTTCCAGTCAAGATGGAGGTGTACATAAAAACACCTCGCCTTTGCACACAACTATAGCAAAAAATACAGCTAGATTACAAAACAAATTTCACCCAGAACTGTCAGAAAATCAAGCTGTGTGGAAGTCTAACAACCAAGGGTTTTAAGAAGTCACATTCATTCAGATGGGTAGGAGGGGCAGAGAGGCATGGAGATCAGAATGGGCAGTCCCACATCCATGTGTGGTGGATAAAAAAAGGGAAGGATACCATGGGAACGAGAGATTCCAGCCCCACCCCAGACCACACAGCCTAGGGTCCCAGAACCAGGAAGATAAGTCCCTATAACTTCTGGCTATAAAAACCAGTGGGGTTGGGGTGGGAGAAGAAACTGTGTCCTCTTAAAGAGCCAGTAATGGACTTAGGACCCCTTGTGGCATTCAGCATCAGGGCAACAGCTGAAAGGGCACCAGTGGCATATGAAGAGAAAGTTAAGTGCCAGTAGGGAGACAGCTTCCTCCTGGGCAAAACTCCAGAGGCCAGGCAGCAGCACTGTCCCCTCTTCGAGCCCCCCACCACACAGAGCAACAGACCAGTGGCAAAATTACCCCACTCTGGCAATTACCTAAGGCTCTGCCCCATACCACTGAACAGGTGTGCTAAGACAAGGAGTGAACGCTGTGTTCCTAATGCACAGAAATAAACACAGAGAGGTGGCCAAAATGAGGAGACAAAGAAACATGGCCCAAATGAAAGAACAGATCAAAACTCCAGAAAAAGAACTAAATGAAAAAGAGATAAGCAACCTATGAGATGCACAGTTCAAAACACTGGTTATCATGAAGCTCCAGGAACTCACTGGCTACTTCAACAGCATAAAAAAGACCCAGGCAGAAATGAAGGCTACATTAAGCTGAATTTTAAAAAAATCTACAGGGGACCAACAGTGGAGGGAATGAAGCCAAGAATCAAATCAATGATTTGGAACACAAGGAAGGAAAAAGCATTGAATCAGAACAGCAGGAAGAAAAAAGAATTAAAAACAAAACAAAACAAAACAAAAAAAAACAAGGACAGGCTTAGGAACCTCTGGGACATCTTTAAACACACCAATATCCAAATCATAGGGGTGCCAGAAGGAGAAGAGGAAGAGCAAGAATTTAAAACTCATTTGAAAAAATAATGAAAGAAAACTTCCCTAATTTGGTGAAGGAAATAGACACACAAGTCCAGGAAGCACAGAGAGTCCCAATCAAGATGGATACAAAGAGGGGCACTCCAAGACACATCATAATGAAAATGACAAAGGTTAAAGATAAAGAGAAAATCTTAAAAGCGGCAAGAGAAAAGCAGAGTTAACTACAAAGGAGTTCCCATAAGACTGTCAGCTGATTTCTCAACAGAAGCTTTGCAGGCCAGAAGGGATTGGCATGAAGTATTCAAAGTGATGAAAAGTAAGGACCTGCATCCAAGATTGCTCTATCCTGCAAAGCTATCACTTAGAATGGAAGGGCAGATAAAGTGCTTCCCAGACAAGGTAAAGCTAAAGGAGTTCATCATCACCAAGCCATTATTATATGAAATGCTAAAGAGAATTATATAGGAAAAAGAAGAGTCTCACAACTATGAACATTAAAATGGCAATAAATTCACAACTATCAATAATTGAATCCAAATAACAAACTAAGCAAACAAACAAAACAGAAACAGAAACATAGATATGGAGATCATTTGGATGGTTATCAGTTGGGAGGGGGAAGAGGGAAAATGGGAGAAAGGTACAGGGATTAGGAAGCATAATTGGGCAGGTACAAAATAGACAAAGGGATGATAAGAACAGTATAGGTAATGTAGTAGCCAAAGAACTTCTGTGCACAACCCATGGACGTGAACTAAGGCAGGGGATTGCTGGAGGGATTGGGGGTACTGGGTGGAGGGGGGGCAAAGGGAGAAAAATTGGAAATGTAATAGCATAATCAATAAAATATATTTTAAAAAAGATATCTCAGACATTCCGATGCATTGACTTCCAAATATATCAAATCTAGGTGTTTCCAGGTCATTCAGAATTATATTTCTCTGTATTTAGTGCTGTTTTAAATACAGAGAGTGTGTGTAGTTCAGAAATGAACACTTTTGAGAACTGAATCTGAAATGATGTGATAACAGCAATATTCTGTTCTGTTTACCCAAATCTTTCAGAGTAAATTGTCAAATATACAACCTAAGCAAAATACAAATTAAAGATCTCTAAATGTGCTATACTTTTTCCTTCTACCTACGTTGGCCAAGAGAATCTCAAGTAGCCACGCATACTTTAAGGAACGATGAACTTAATTTAGAAATTGCCATGGTGAGCTCAGGTTAGTTCGCTGGGATACAGAGCATGTCACTTCTCACTTTCTACTCTGTATTTCCATTTCGCCTGTGAATGCTGCTTCTCCCCAAGGAGACTAAGCTCTTGGAGGGAAGAAGCTGCATCTTTGAGGAAAGAAGTTGCATCCTGTAATGTATCTAATCCATTTAGATAGTCCGTAACCGGTATTATTACTGAAACCTAAGCATTCCATTGAAAAACTCAATTATACACCTTCATTTTTTTGTTTTCGGAGTTGCCTTATTGGGCAGTATTAATTTTATTCTTCACATTTGAGGTTCTTTAGTAAGTTTTACAAAATAATGGTCTAAAGCGGAAAACACAAATTCAGCAAGAACAACCTTAGTCTGCTGGAGTCTAAAGAGGGACAAACCCAGGGCTCTGGTGGCGGCAGCAGGCTACTGGGGCTCCGCTAGTGGGTGTTCTGTTCTGAGCAGATCACTGCCCAGCCGTGTGAGTGAGCGCTGCCGCACACGGCGCCCGCGGCTGAATTAAATGGATTCTTCGATGCGAAATGGGTGCCATTCACTGAGCACTTACTTGGTGCCTGTCCTGCTAACGGCCTTACGTATATTTTTTCTATTCCCCACATCATCCTTATGGGATAGTTTTTACTCCAGTTCCCAAATGAGAGAAACACTCGACAGACCTTCCATTTCAGTCATAAATTTCATCTAAGTGAAGGCAGTAAAAAGGTTATTTAGTATAAGGCAGAAGTACTGAAGGTAAAATAAAGGGGCCACTGAGGGGATTACGAGACTCTTTCAGGGGTCTGGAAGGTCAAAATTATTTTCATAATAATACAATACTAAGACATTATTTGCCTTTTTCACTCCAATTCACTCACAAGTATACGAGGTCTGTCCAGAAAAAGTCCACCCATTGTTAATATAACAAGAATGGTTTGCGTGACATTGATGTAACCTGGCAGCCAAGGAGAGTGGACTGGAATGTGCATGTGTGAACAATGAAGACTTCACTGGACTAGTCAGTGGGGGCGGTAGACGCTGTTGAGTGAGCATGTGTACTGTGTGGAAGTCTCAATCAAAATGACTGAACGAGTAGAGCAACGAATCTGCATCAAATTTTACGTTAAGCTTGAACATTCCTCCTCAGAAACTATTTGGATGATTCAGAAGCTTATGGGCAACTGGTGACTGGCAGCTTCATTACTACAACACACCTGCTTACGTGTCGTGTCTCATGTAGAGTTTTTTGGCAAGACATCTAATCACCCAGGTGACTCAGCCCCGCTACAGCCCAGACTTGGTGCCCTGTGACTCCTGGCTTTTCCCAAAACTAAAATCTCCTTTGAAAGGGAAGAGATTCCAGACCATTGATGAGATTTAGAAAAATATGACAGGGCAGCTGATGGCAATTGGGAGAGCTGTGTGAGGTCTCAAGGTGCCTAGTTGGAAGGAGACTGAGGTGTCATTGCCCTATGTACAATGTTTCTTGTATCTTTTATCTTCTTCAATAGATGTCTGTATTTTCAAATTACATGGCTGGATATCTTCTGGACAGACCTCACATATGCCCTGGCTCATGTGGCTCAGTGGATTGAGTGCCAGCCTGTGAACCAAAAGGTTGCTGGTTCAGTTCCGGTCAGGGCACAAGGCTTGGGTGCATGCCAGGTGCCCGGCTGGCAGCCTGTGAAAGGCAAGTGATCGATGATTCTCTTGCACGTCAATGTTTCTCTCCCTCTTTCTCTCCCTCCCTTCACCTCTCTCTAAAAGTAAATAAATAAAATCTTTTAAAAAAGACAATGTATAACATGCACACCAAGCTTCAAAATTAACAAAAACACCTTTTATTACTTCATTTGCTCCTCGCAGAAGCCAAAGGAGACAAAACAGTACTGAATTACCCCCACTTAACAGAGGAAGAGGAAACAGTTTATAGCGAGAGCTCAAGGCGCTGGCTCTGAGACCTGCCAGAGTTGAATCCAGGCTCTGTCACAATTTCCTCATTTGTAACATGGGGATAATTCATCCTGTGAAGATTACAGTACGATTGGTCGTTCATTCATTCATTCAATAACATTAATTTACAAACATTTGTCGCACACTGTAGGAGGTAGCAAGAATGAAGTAGTCGCAAGGGACACAGACACAGCCATTGTCCTCGTGGAGTGTACAGGTAAGTGGGACATGAGGCATTCACCACATAAGCACACAGAAACACGTGACAGTACGGCTGTGTTAAGTGCTTTAGTTTTATGAGACCATCAGACTGTGTGGGAGATGTAAGCAGGTGCAGGAGCTCATGCCTTTCTCAGAGCACCTCACAGAGCAGATCTGAAGGGGTAGGACGAGGCGCAGAGACTCAAGGACACTGACATTAGGGTTTCCCTTGAAGGTCCAGCAGACCACCCCAGAGGGAACCTCGAAGTTGTTAAAAGCTGTCTCAAACAAAGACTATGCAGGGAAAAGAAAACTTTAAAATAAATCCTATTCTGATACCTTCAGAATTTAAAAAAAGAAGATAAAGCACAAAAATCTACTATAAAAAAGAATATCCAGGGAATAAAAAGGAACAATGGATATTAAAACCATGTTGAAAAAAACTAAATCCTTAATAAACGTTACACTACAAAGTTGAAGTCTCCCAGATAGTAATGTGTAATGACAAAGAAGAAAAATAAAGAGAAAAAAGGAATTCACAGAATTAGACCAGGATATCCGACATCTTAATAACAGGAGTTTCACACAGAGAAAACAAAAAGGTAGAATGAATCCAAGAATCAAAGGGCATACTGAGAATATTATATATGGTTCTAAAAAGAAAAAAATACTAGATCAGATACAAAGAATAAAGAATCAGAATGGCTTTGGATTCTCAACACCTACTTAACAGAGGAAGAAACAAGAAAATAAGAGTACTGACTTCAATATTTAAAAAAAAATGGTTTCAACCTTTAATTCTATACCCAAGTATTAGCACAGAATGATGACATTTTTATAAACACAGTATCTCAAAGGCCTTACCTCCCATGTTCACTCTCAAGGAGACACTGGAGGAGATACTCCCACGAACAGAGTAAACCAGGAGGAGAGGACACCTATGACACAGGACTGGAACAACGACACAGGACAGGGGCAAAGGAAGGTCCCGGAACAACTGCACTGCACGGGACGCAGAGGGCAGTGAGTCCAAATTAGAGACACATGACACAAAAACCAGACATGATGCCATCACTACGTCCCCACCGACTGGCAACCTAAGAATGGAATGTCCAAGAGAGATGAGGAGAAAACAGAATTATCAGCTGTTTTGATTCTGAGAAGGCAGGAGGGGCTGAGATACTAGCCAAAGCGAAGCTGGGAAAAGATCATCTTTGGAAAAGAGGAATAACAGCCACTGAGACTCCTTGAAGTCTTGAACACAGACAAAGGCAGGTAATGGGACAACAATGGAGTTCCCTTTCAATGGCTTCTATTTTCTCTGTAAATGAGGAAGAAAGACTACTCGCGAAGTGTGAAAGTAAAAGGGTAAGCTCAAGGTTTGAGAAGAAGGAAAAAAGTTGAAAAAATTGTTAAAAATAGGAGAGAAAGTTAACCAGAAAAATACAGTAGGAAATCTGAGCAGTGTTAAGGGTGTATTTGGGATGGCTTTCACATTAATTTATGATTATGAATCTGCTGTTGAACGATCGTCTTCAGCAGTAGGACTTGGCTACTTAGGTGCAGGCACAGAGAAAGAGGTTATCTGAGTTCATCCAGAGTTGGGGATTCGTTTCATTTACAGCCTATAGCAGCTATTTTGAACCTTTCTCATCTCACGGCACACGTAAACGAATTACTAAATTTCACAGCATGCCTTTTTTTTTTCTGATCTGACAAAACAATAGGTATAATTTTGATTCATTCGCACTGGATGGCTATTGTTGTGCTGGCTGTTGTAATTTTTTTATTTGACAATCTAAGGAAAAAGAGGTCAGTGTCCCTGAATAAACAGTCAGGTACTGCATGTTTTAAATATTCTTGCAGCACACTGGTTGAAAACTGCTGGCCTAGCATGTTATTTAAATAATGAACTATGAGCTCTAACCAGGAAAATGAGAACAGATATGACGCCTAAAGTGATTAGGGTAATTCCAGTGTGATATTAAGCATTATAAAAAAAAAGATAGCTATTATTACTAACCATGGTCCTCTAGCAGAAAGTGATTTGAGTATCTAATATGCAATCACTTCTCTCTCTCCCCCCTTCCAGACTGAACTCTTTGAGGATAAGGAGAGAGCCTGACTCATCTTTGCTTCTTCCCAAAGTCCAGTCCAGTAGTTGCCATACTCAAAGTAACTATTAAACATGTGTGATTAAATCAATGAATCAAATCTCAGGCTTCCAAGCTATTCACATAATTTTCTAAAAAGATCCTAGTTAAGGCATTGTAACCTTAACAACAATTCAAAAAACAGACATTTCCAAGACAGGCACTAAAGGGCCAGCTACTCCACGGTCAAGTCAATGATAGAAACTTACTAAGTAGCTAACAGGATGATTAATGGGAGTTTTCCAATACTGCAGAGGATAGAATTAGCATGAGAAAGAACATGAATTAACATGCACAACATGAAAATTAAGATACACTTTCTTATTTTTAAGGAACAGGAAGAACTCCTGCTTCCCTTTTTATTATTTCAGTACCCTATAATTTTTCATGAAATGAGTAACCTGAAGCATAACCTACTCAAATGCTGATCAAAAACAGGTATGAGAGCGGACCAAGCCCATTAACTGCTATGTTTTGGGTTGAGGGCAGATCCCTAAAATAATACTGTACCTTTCCTGGTTTATCAAAGGTCGCACAGAGGGTTTTAAGTAAGAGATCTTTTTTGGCTATAGACTCAATTAAAAAAAGCAAATAAAGATTTTGATTTTGCTGCTGCTAAAACGAATATAATGTCCATTTTAAAGTAACCGAAGAAGAAAAATATATAGTTGACAGCTTTGATTTACTAGCAAAAGGATACAGGATACATAATCTTAAGTAGAACCTATACTAAAAATCTTTACTGAAGAAGTTGTTGAAACCACGTTACAATGGGAGGACAAGTCTCCAGGTGGTCCCTGTCAGTCTGAAGTGCTCCATGAGATACTAAAGCACCCAATGAGATACTGAAGTGCTAAACCTCAGTTCCCACATTTTATGGAAAAGTGCACACAAAGTTCTCCTGTGAGACGTCAAAACAATCCCTTGTCTCTCTCACCACCTGCATTCTAACCAGCAGAAGTCAGAGCAGGATAGAAGCTAGGAAAAGGGGATTTCAGGCAGTGAACAAAAGGGAAATAAAAACATGCAACAGGATACTTAGTCCAATATGACTCTCTTTACCACTCCTATTTTCCCGTGAAGGTCCCAGGAAATGTCCTGTCTCTACTCTCAATGAAATAACTGTCCCAGAGCCTCTGTAGAAAAAAGAGCGCCCACTCCTGTTGCACCCCCATTCTCAACAGCTCGGATTCATAAGGCAGACAGTTGAAAACAATGTATTTGACCATCATCAAGGGCAATGCCTTTGAGAGGGAGGGGTTGAAAGTAAAAGAGAAAGAATAACCAAATGTTTGGGTTCTTGAGAAGACAAAAGAGAATGAAATATAATTCAAAATAGAACTTGTCTACCTGTAACAAGGGGAAACCTGGGGGCAGGTTAAAAGGTTTTCTTCTCTTTCACCCCTTTTCCTGACCTTCAGGGAAAGTCCAACACACACACAGTGTGTAAACAGGGAGAGACCGCGACGGAGCCCGGACACACAGGAAACGGCAACCCAATCTGCCTGCGCTGCAGAGTGACGCCCAGGGCGGTGATACCGTCCCGGAACGAGCAGACAGTTTTTTCCTGATTTTCCTTAGCACCTCAAAATCATAAAATATTAACATACAAGTTTACCTGTCAATTAAAAATTAGAGGATTTTTAAAAACCTAAGCTTTTAAAAATAATCCGATATATTAATAACCCTTATACAGTAATATCTGCCGCTGCTAGGGAATAATACAATCCTTTACCGTGATTTGGTCTTACACATTTTCTTACACTAAAGATTGATTCAGAATTACCTGACACTCAGGTGGGTGGCCCAAACAGTATCAAGTATATTCCAAGAAAATGAAAAGTAGCCTGGATGCTATTCTACAAACTTAATCCCGTGTACTGAACACCCCATTTATCAATTGCGTTTGTCTTTAATGAAACAAAGTTACCACAGATATTAAGGCTGTTTTACCTTCATAATGTTAACTAAATCTGTTTGATAGTAGCGATCCTGGTGTGCATTCGCTGCTGCTAATGTAAGAAGATAATCATTCCTTGCGTGGGTAGCTTTGGAATTACACTCAGTTCGCCGGGCTTTTAACTAAAACATAGTAAAAGAAAAAAAATCAGTGCAAACTGCTATTACACTGCAAACATATGAGAATACCTTGCTTAGTTGGCAATTAATAGCTTCTCTATAAGAGTAAAGAGTAACCATGTGGAGAAACATTTTTATGCATATAGAAACTATTCAACACTATTGAAGAATTAAATAAACAGCGACTAGAACTGTTAAACTGAGTAAGAGTATTTTCAAATATTTGTTACTTATACTTAATATAACTTCCAAAACTTTATAGAGAACTTCAAAGTATTTTGCTCATTTCCAGATGGGAAAATAAAGGTTTCCAAATTAAGTACCTTATCCTTATCTTAAAAAACACGGGTATATCTGTTGGAGTTAGAAAATAGTTTTTTAAAAATTTAATACTAATAACGTGCCAAAAGGACTGCGTAGTTGGGAGCCTGGCAGCTGGAGCCACGTCACTAAGCTTCCTTATCAGTACTTCACAGTTTGAGGGTCCTACAGGAGAAAATCGCTTGCATCTGGCCCCAAATTTCTGCTCAGGGTGTAAATCTCAATGAAATGGAGTTCTAAATCCCCTGGGCTAAGTCTCTTACACTAAGAGTTAAAGACATAAAGCTACCTGAGCAGATACCGTGCAGAAACCTATCTGTAAAGCAATCTGGAGCAGCAAGCATGTCGGAAGTGTTGACACTGGGGCCAACCAACCCCACTCCCCCACATGAACCAGGAAGGAAAATTCTTCCCTAAGTTACTGACTTTAAAATGCTTCTTTAGATTAGCTCAAAATAACTGAGCTCCACCATCAAAAGACCTAATTGTTTTATGTTTTTCAAGATAAGGTTTCTCAATTGTGAAATACAGTTTTCAAAATCTCACCTTCACACTTGCCTTCTGTAAACTGATTCTTGATTGAAAAAGACTAAGTTTAGATCTGTAATAAAAATAGAAAAGGATGGTAAATAAAGTTATCAAATTATATCATAAGATAATTAAATATTATAATTACTAAATTGTTAACAAGTTACCCTTTTTCACAACACTATTCTGAAAGAGAACTAAAAAAAAATGGAAAACCAAGATCAATGATTATATTCCTTCCTTTTACTACAGGAAGAATTTAATATTATGGTGAAATAGGAAATACTAATATTAAAAAATAAAAATATTCCGAATGACAAAAAATCAATCAGACAAATCCAATTCATTGGTGTTTCATAATAATCAAGAGTCATTAAACCATAGGTTGTTCCCATGTCACACAACCACACACGCTTCAGTTCCTGCAGGGAAGTTTAAAGCCCAGGGACAGCTGCCCAGTGGAAATAGGTGAGCAGGCTCTCTGGGCAGTGTGTGGTAGGCCCCACCAACGCCGGAGTGCAGCCCACCGGGAGATACTGACGGGCTCTAGAAAGTCCTCAATTCCATTGTTTTTCCCATTACAAGTTCTTATTTGGGTGCCTGCCTGTGTGCCCGTTGGGGGCACACTTCACACAGTGTCGGGAACACAGTGAGAAAGTCCCTGCACTCTCTGCCCTATGTGATTTTGTTCTATTTTATCTTCTCCAAATCTGGCATCATTATTTCTTTCAATCCCTTTCAGTATGGGAGGGGAACCATAATCTAAAAGTTAGTAATAAACATGTTGGTTTTATCCAAACAACCAGAGATCACCGCAAAGAAGAAAGTCAACAGACAAATGCTAGGGAACAGTCACCACCGCCACGACCAGTGACTTTTGCAGCTGCAATGTTTGTCTGGCAATCGCCATGGGAGGCTTCAGTGCCTGTGCCAGCAGCTGCGCCGTAACATGCGGGGAAGCTGCAGACACGGGGCAGGCCAGTCTCTGCAGAACAAAGTGAGGAGCGCAGCAAACGCAGCCTCTCATCTTCTATCGGGGGAGAGACGTTCGGGGATGTGCATGGATGCTTCCAAACTACTTCCCCACTGTTAAAAAACATTGGGTCCAAGATATTCCTGCTGTTTTCTACCTTGCCACATTCATACTTTGTGGGGTTTTGTTTTTAATGAGATTCGTATTTATTTTAATCTGGAAAAACAAAGACCACCGACTTTAAAATTTGAGAGGGCCAGTTCAGAGTTAAGAGAGATGGTTTGGGGTTTTTCTCAATTCTCCTCTTTTTGTCACCATTAGCCAAATAGTCTGAGTTGCACCGGGATTTTCCAATCTAAGGCTTTAAGTTGCTGGCTTCTACTTCATTTGGGAATCCTCATGTAATTCTTCTGTGGCACTACAATAGGTATTAGTAATCAGCAGAATAACAAAGACTACTATTTAGAACAAATGAGATTTTTCAAATAATGAATTCTTTCTCATCTGCCTCCCAAATGTTGATATTACTTAAGGTTCCAAACTCAGCTTTTCATCTCATTATATATACGATTTCATCTTTATAACTATCATCTGAAAAGCAACTAACCTCCAAAGGGAGACCTTTCCACCCAGATTCTCTTCTGAAAGCGAGCTAGTTATATGTCTCCCTACCAAACATATTCACGCCAATGATCTACAGGCTTTTTAGAACCTTCATACCCAAAATAGAACTAACCTTTGCCTTCAGACTGTATCCCTCTTCCTTCTAGGTGCACATCTCTCCTAACACGCACGTCTCACCCTCTGTCAAATCATCTATCAAACTACATGCATTCCAGCTTTCACACCCCCCTTCCTGATCTTCTCATCTCTACTTAGGAAAATCATATTCATTCTCCAAGACTCCGTCCAAACATCACTCCTTCTATAAAGGTTTCCTTTTGCATTAGGCAGAATTAATCTATCTTCCATGATTTGTACTGTCATACAACTACTGTAAATACAGTAGTCACTAGGTAAGTGACTTTAGGTCCTTCTTCAAGTTTACTCTGAATAAACAAATCATAACGTCACTCTTAAGTACCCCTGTCTTCAATTCTAGGTTTTAAACCTCCTCAGGACACAAAACTCACCTTACTCATCTCTGTACTCACAGCATCCAATATAAAGTAATTATTCAATAAACAATTAGTGACTGAGTGAAGATGAAAAGGCACTTCTTACTCTGTAGTTGAATTAATTTTCAGAAAAGTCACACACTGAACTAAAAGGTCTAACTTGCTGTATCCCCTCTGAATCTGGGCCGCATTAGAAGGCAGCTCACGTGATCAGCATCTGTGATAACTGGACCCTGTCAAACCCGCCCTTCTCAGGAACAGCCCGCAAGTGTCCTCATTTTCACCCTGCGGCTGTGGCTAACGCGGGCATTTCTGTATCTTCCACAAATCTGTCAACTCTCTGTTCTAGAATCCCTGAGAGTTTCAACAAACAAGTTCCTAAAAACTACCACAACAGGGTATTCCTAATGGATATCACCTGATCTAAAATATTTTGGGTCTCATTGGGACCTGGCTGGCTAGCTCGTTTGTTTAGAGGGCTGGGTAGAGTGTTGTCCTGATGTGCCAAGGTTGTGGGTTTGATCACCGGTCAGGGCACACACAAAAATCAACCAGTGAATGCATAAATAAGTGGACCAACAAATCAATGTTTCTCTCTCTCTCTCTCCCCCCCTTCCTATCTCTCCAAAAAAAAAAAAAATCAATAAAAACAATGGATCTTATTGGGAAGATGGGTTCGTTCACTCTACAGGAAATGTTTGTATGCAAATGTTTTGTGAGCAAATTTTTGTATGCTCACAAAAATAAAGTGATACAGACAATAAACTAAGTTAGGGAAATAGTACATAGTAAATGTATCTCCCAGTAACATTAAGTACTTCGTGATACGCAACTACCACCCCTTGGTACCAAATGCACTTCTCGGGAGAACTCAAATTTTCACAAGATACTTGTAAGATCGCTTAATTTCTTGCAGACAGATAAAAAAACACATTAGAAAGACACTCCCCAGCCTTGCTAGTCTGTACAGGTGTTCACAGCCTTTCAGATTTCGTGACTCAGAGTCCCAACTCCTAGATTTTACATCAGTGAGCTCGCTGAAGGGGAGTCTGGCTCTCCTCACAGACCTCCTCAGAGTCCCATTCTGTAACATAGGCTTATTTGTTCTCAAAAACTTATCTTTTCTCAAGCTGTCATTGCAGAAATCTCTACTGCTTACTTTATTCGCTCCTTCTATTACCAATTGCCACTTCCTTCTTTTCCTAATTATTCTCAAAATAAAGAATTTGTAAATCACAAATATGGAAGTAAAATTCACACAACTGGTAAAGCAGACATTAAAAAAAGTGTATCTGTTAGAATTTCACATAAGAGAAGAACTGCGCCCAGGCAGGGTGCCTACAGCGAGGTCAGCGGTCCTGTTCGCTTGGTGTGCCCGTGGTCCTCCAGTGGCAGGCTGAGGACAGGGGACTCCCAGCTATAATTACCTTAGAGTCTAGCAGAGAAAAAGGAGGCTTTTAAACCCTGAAAATCACACACCATGGCAACTTTAACTAGACATTTGCTAAGCTTTTAATACCATGTTCACTTGTCTTCTTTTAAGAATTCAACTTAATGTAAAAACTGACTGATTTAATCTTCTCATTTTGCTGTATCATTTTAAGTAAAATCGGTTAATATAAAGGAAAATTTTGATTTAAAGTCCGTAACACTTACAGGTCAGATGAAACCACTGCAACCTAAGAATGAGTCTATGCTCAGTATTAATGGAAAACAAAGTATTGGCAAAAATAACATTTATTTGCATAATCACTTTTTCAGAAATGCTGATATACATACTTTGCCTCGATGTCAGCTTTCTCTCGTACTGCTTGAGCCATCTGTTCGGTCTCAAAGTACTTCTTTTTGCCTTTAGCTAAATCTTTCACTGTCTCTTGTAATTCAGTTTGGATCTTTGTCAACTGGTCCATACACTGTAAAATACAAAGTGCAATTATTACGATTTCAGTTTTCAGGCTTAGCAAAATGGGTTGCCCTAAGGATGGGAACCCAGGAGAAGTCGGCACTTCTAGTCTCCTTCAAATTGAAAAGTAAAATCCAGTGAACAGCTGGTACTCCAGTTTCAAGTAACATATGATATAGCGTCACAGCTAGCTTAACAACTCCATTTGGAGACGCAATCTCTGAGTGTTGATGGCTGACATGAAGGAAAGGCATAAGGAGAGCAACAATGTAAACGCTCTTACTGTTGGCGCTACCATGGCAATAAAGCAAGGGAATAAAGCAATTCTGCGTTTCTTCATGATCTTAATAATATTTCTCTATATGTCTGGGTACCCGATAGTGCAAAGGGTACCTAAGAATTCACTCCTGGAAAAGGAGTGAAATCTGAAGTCTGACCTAAGCCCAAGGTGAAGGACAAAAGCAAGAAACCTGGGAACCACCGTAATAATCATTACTCAGAACTATCTCCAGCTCTTTGGAGACACATATACATTCTAGACAGAACAGACATAATAATTACTCCAAGCAATGTTTTTATCAATAAACTTATAATACATTGCGGCCAAAGTAACACTATTATGGGACCCTTCTGAATATACAAAGGGGAATAATTTTCCCTAGATTGAAAATTTTCACCAGTCTGAGGCCAGTGCAGGGAAGCCCCTATCAAAAAACTCGTGAGGCTGGAACAGAACAGTCAGTGGCCGGTGCAGATGGACAAGAGCTCAGCAAAGCAGAAGAGACATTGGTGAGGGCCACTGTGTCAGGCTACACAGTGTGGAGAAGAGCAAGGATAAAGCGTGAATAAACTTGAACTTAGCCGTGTGACACATAGGATAGAGGTTCCCAGAAATTGTTAGATGTCAAGAAAGGGGCTACTTTACAAAGAAGTGGGAGATCTGGAAGGTTCCCTATGGGCACATTTATTGAGCACTTCAGTGTCAGGCTGTGAATAAAGGGTTAAAAATAACATCTCTTTCCCCTCTGCCTGAAAATTGGAGCTTTAGGTCTATGTTTCAACAGAAACCTTATGAAGACACAATGTCAACTGCGTTATTTGGCAACATTACTTATGAACCCTTCAGGGTAAACTGCATCAGTTTGGAGAAACTGTAAGTGAACTATAAATATCTGATGGAGAAGCCTTGGCTTTGGGCTTGAGCATGGTGATTCCTGTATCTGGACGTGTCCCTTGCAGGAACCTTGGAAGCTCTGTGTATAGAGTTGTAATAAAAGATTCCAGTCTCCTTTAGGGCCTGTGGCTGCCCCTGCACACGAGAGTCTCATTGGCCCGGCCCAGACGTGTCACCTGGGGACCAAACAGAGTAACTCTGGTTGGCTGTGTAGACTGAGGTATGCACTGGTGGAAGAACTAATTCTACTAATGCTGGGTGCCAGATGCCGGTTAACCCGCCATGTGCCCTGTCCTGATGTCCTTCCCAGTAAACCTCCTGCCGCATGCGGCCTGTGACGGTCATGAGAGTCTGACTGCGTAGCTACATCTTTAAGAAGATCCCCTGCAGGCAGTGTACAGGCACCGTGCACTGTGCTGAGCACTTCACAGGGGCTATTCAATTAGTCCTCCAAACGCCTCTGTGATGAAAGTCTTCGTATGTTAGTCCCATTTTAAGACGAGGATACAGGTTTAGAGAGTTTAACCTCGTTAAACAATCTATCAGAGTCGCACAGTGAGGAAGTAGTGGTATCATTTACCAGGTAACCACTACAGCATGTACCCCAGTTCTGATGGCCCTGTTTTTAAGGTCCCGTACAGAGATACTTTATCTTACGATAGTAAGCTTTAAAAAAAATTGACATATAATTCCCTTAACACAAAATCCACCTTTTTAAAGGGTACAGTTCGGTGGTTTTTAGTACACTGACAAGGATGTAACACCATTACCACTAATTCCAGGACGTTTTCATCGCCCCAGAAAGGAAGCCTGTACCCATCAGCCATCACTCCCCACCTCCCCCAACCCAAAGCCCCTGGAAACCACTAACCAACTTCCAGTCTCTATGAATTTCCTACTCTGGACAGTTGTATAAATGGAATCATATAATATGTCGCCTTATATGTCTCACTTCTTTCACTTAGCAAAAGGTTTTCAAGGTTCATCTATGTTATATTGGGTGTAAAGTCTTCATTTATTTTTATGGCTGTATAATATTTCATTATAAAAATATACTTAAATAGTAAGCTTTTATCTTGCAGAAAAATCTGTCTTTCTCCTTAATTTTAGTAGCCCTTATCATATACAAACCTCTTGTTTAGTAAATAATACCATGACAACCTGACAGCCCCACAGAGGAGTGATGAACGCCCTACTAAGGCCACGTTTGCAGGTGTGAAGAGCTGAGACAGCACTCCAGGGCTACAGTGAGGTGTTAAGAACCCCAACTGGAGCATGCTGAAAGATACAACTGTGTTTAATGGGAAAATGGTGTCAATGATTGAAAAGAGGCCTCAGGTGTAAGGCATTTTATCCATAATGTTCATCCCAAACAAGCTTGGCCTCAGAAAAACTAATCAATGAAGGGAAGCCCAAGAGTCCTGTGGTGATACATACGCAATGAAAAGGTTGGCTAATTTGAATATTGAGAAGAAACTTAACATAGTAGGTCACAGGTTTTTCAGGGGACTGGAAACCATGCGGAGGGGGTCTCGGTATATGCACACAAAGTGAGCAATGGGTACCAGTACCTGAGCACAGATGTGCACATATGTGTGCACACACAGAGCCACTCACCCCTCACACAGGCCTTACACCCAGACCCTTTGAAGAACAAGACAGCTCTCCTTAGTCGTGGGTAAGCAAACATCTTATAAGGGTTACTTAATTCATTTTCATCTATAAAAGGCTATTAGTTAGAGCTACCATATGCAGCAATCCCTCTTCTGAGTATCTACCTGAAAAATTTGAAAACACTTATTTGTAAAGATATATGTATCTCTATGTTCACTGCAGCATCATTCACAGTAGCCAAGACATGGAAGCAACCTAAGCGTCCTGCAGTGAATGACTGAATAAGCCAGATGAGGCTCATATATACAATGGAATGCTACTCAGCCATAAGAAAGGATGAAATATTGCCACTTGAGACAACATGGATGGATCTTGAGAGTATCATGCTAAGCAAAAGAAGTCAGTCAGAAAAGGACAAGAACCATATGGTTTCACTCATATGTGGGATATAAAAGAAAGCAGCAAATGAACAAACAAAGTCATAGACAACAGTACGGTGGTTACCAGGGGAGAAGAGGGTGGGGGGAGGAGAAGAGGGTAAAGAAGGTCAAATTATACGGTGATGGAAGGAGACATGACTGTGGGTGGTGAGCACACCATGCAATAGACAGATGGTGCATTACAGAGTTGTATACTTGCAACTTACATGTCATTAAACAATGTCACCCCAGTAAATTTAATTTAAAAAGTAAATAAAATGCTATTAGATTCTATATGTGCCCCAATGCCAGATGCATTTTGTGGTAGTTCATATCTTTAAAACATTTCTCAAAAAAAAAATCTTATGAGCAAACTCTGGTTGACTCTATTCCTATTTCCTTTTTGTTCCCTTTTCATAAGTTTCTAAGATACTATCTATCAAAATATTAGAGATAGCCTATGTTTACGCTGAAGGGATCTCTTGTGATCCTTTCTGCCCTGGCATTCAGCAAACCTACAACCAAATGTTTTCCACCACCCAAGTGACCTATGTCAAGTCAGAATAATTAGGATTCTTCCTCAAAGGAAAGTGCTCTCCACATAGCAAAATACCAAAAATATTTATTTTAAAAAGTCATCAAACTTAATTTGCAAAGGAAAAGATTAACTAGGACTTTCTTTCTAATTTTAAAAATAAATTTCTTCTGTAGGAATCCACTTTTCTGAGGTGGACTAAGTTACATACTTAAAAGGAAGCTTAAGAATGCCTATGTTAAGGAAAGCCTCGGTGCGATACATACCCAGCTCCCCCAAGAGTTACCAGCACTGAGCAGACACAGAAATGAGTGTGTAAGTTTACACTAAGGCTAAGGGATCATACAAAGTGATGACGGACTTGGACATTATAATTCAGACCCTAGTGAAGAAATTAAAAGTATGATCTCTGAGTATGACATGGAAATAGTATAGATAGATAGAGAGAGATGGATAGATGGGACAGGTAGACTTGCTAATAAGTTGAAGGCAGGAATAAAAATAAAGGTAACTTGGGTCAATACGTCAAAGTCCTACAAACTAGGAGGTTCTCTGACCCAGCAGTCACATCCTGGAAATTTACCCTAAGAAAATAACTTGAAAGAAAATAGTTAACTTGACTGCAGATTTAGTGGTATGATTAAATAGAGGTATAATTGGATAAAGCAGGATAAGTAAAAGTCATTCAGAAATTTAAAAATAAGCATAAAAGTTGTGCAGAAATATGAGGAGTTCCAGGTAAGAGAGTGGCACAGGTAAACATGAGACTCAGACCGCTGACAAACATGTCAAGATTACAACTAAATTACAGAACACGCATCACTTAGAACCCCTGAAATCCAGCTGAACAGAAGTCCTATAACTAGGGATACAGAGTAAAAGTCCCAGCCCTGGCCAGGTGGCTCAGCGGGTTGGAGTGTCATCCCATACACCAGAAGGTTGTGGGTTCAATCCCCAATCAGAGTGCACGTGGGAGGCAACCAATAGTGTCTCTCTTCCTCCTACCCTCATCTTCCTCTCTCTCTAAAATCAATGAAAGCGTGTCCTCAAGTGAAGATTAAAAAAAAGAAAAAAAAAGCCACATCAAGACTGGAAGGAGGGACAGGGATGCTGGACAGGCTGGTCGTACACCCACATGTGGCCGTTAAAAATCAGCAGAAACATCTCGACTTCTGAGGCCCCCCTTAAGGATTGAGAGGCCCCAGCCCCACATCAGAATCCCCAGCTGGAGGAGAGTTCCAGTGCCAGGAAGGAAAGTCCCCATAACTTCTGGCTGTGAAAACCAGCAGGGAGCTGAATGAGACACAGGCTTCTGGAGTCCCAGGCATTCCTCTTAAAGGGTCCACACACCGGCTTACTCAGACCCACTCATTCAGAGCTCCAGGCTGGGGCAGCAGCTCGAAAGGTGCCAGGGACGTAAGGGAGGAATTGGTCTGGCTTTGGGACGAGAGCTGGGGGGGCAGCTTTCTCCCAGTGTGCCTGGCAGACACACTGGCAGAAGCCGTTGTTCCTTTCCTGAGCCCTCCCCCACACAGCCAGCAGGTGGGCACCATATCTGAGTCTCCATCAACCTAGCTAGCAAGGTTCAACCCAATCTGGTGATTCCCTGATTTTTATATTGTTATTCAAGTGGCAAAACACTAATTCAAGGTAATAAATTAATTTAGAGTAAAGTCTGGGGAACAGTAAAAGCACCAATTAGAGGTAAACTACAGTAAGTCAGGGAGGTGTATTGGAATCTCTAAGGTAATTACTAAAAGAATACTGTAAGATTATAAAACTAAAAAGCTAATAGTGAAGAAAATTGATAACAAAAACTGTAAGATTGTTCAACATCACTAATCATCAGGGAAATGTAAATTAATATCACAATGACATATTACATCACACCTGTTAGGATGGTTATTGTTATTATTTTTTATTTTACCCTCACCTGAGGACATGCTTATTGATTTTAGGGAGAGAGGAAAGGAGGAAGAGAGAGAGGAAGACACTAATGTGAGAGAGAAACATCAATTAGTTGCCTCTCATACTTGCCCTGCCCCGGGGACCAAACCCACAACCCAGGCATGTGCCCTGACCGGGAATCAAAAGCTGACCCTTGGGTCCATGGGACCACGCTCCAATCAACTGAGCCACACTGGCCAGGGAAGATGAGTTATTAAAAAAAAAAAAAGACAGCAAGGTTGTGGAGAAACTGGAACCCCTGTGCACTGTTAGTGGAAATATAAGATATTTCCAACGCAGCTGCTATGGACAACAGTATGGCGATTCCTCAAAAATTAAAACAGAAACTACCTCATAAGCCAGCAATCCCAATTCTGGGTATTTATCCAGAAGGACTGAAATCAGGATGTGGAAGAGCTATATTAGCACCCCCACATTCACTGCAGCACTATTCGCAAAAACTGAAATGTAGAAACCACCAAAATGTCCATCAATACATGAATATGTAAAAAATATGTGGCAATACAAACAATGAAATCTTGTTCAGCCTTAAAAAAAGAAGGAAGTCCTACAATATGCAACAGCATGGAAGAACCTGGGGAGCATTATGTTGTGAAAGGAGCCAGTCACAGAAGGACATATACTACATGACTCCACTTCAGTATCTAGCATGGTCAAGCTTACGGAAGCAGAGAAGAGGAATGGTTGGCAGGGACTGGGGGGAAAGGAAAGAGGGGGCTGCTAACCAACAGGTATAAGATTTCCGCTGTGCAAAATGAGTAAGTTCTAGAGGTCGGCTGCCCTACACGGTGTGTCTCTACACAATAATGTACTGCACACTGAAAATCTCATGCTGAGTATTCTTATCACAGTAAAATATTTTTAAAAGATTAATTCAAAAGCCTCAAAAGGGCGGGGCAGAGCCTTAGAAGACAAGGAGAAAGAATAGGTGGTTTATTGAGCCTGTAGTTTGTTGTGAAGTTTGGGAGGTACAGTTGGGGAGGCTAGTGGCAGTGGCCATCTGCTGCTTTTGCTTGCTGTTTCTTTGGGAGCCCGTCTTCATTTTTCTTTGAAGAATCTCTTTCCCATTTTATTCTGTGTCATTTGCATGAAGACTTGTAACTCCTGACTAGTGCAGTGGTGGGTGGGAGGGCGTGACCCCAGATAATCAATGAGTTCCAATTCTGGCAGTTTTGTTGGAACTACTGGGAAAACAGAAACCATGGAAGGGCTACCTATAAGATGTGTAAATCTCGCACTTTGGGGCCACTGTATGGACCAAGTTGCTAAAGAATGAAGCCACCGGAAAAAGCAGAGCTAATGGATGGGAAGAAAAATTGAATTCTAATAGCCTTATTTGAGCACCTGGATCTACCCTTGCCTGGATTCCATCCATGCTGAAATGTACAAGCTAAAACATTCTCTTCTTGGCTTAAACCAGTTTAAAGTAGGTTTGTATCATTTGTAATCAGAGTCCTGACAGGTATGCTCAATATGTACCTAAAGTTCAACAATTGCTTAGATGAAACGTAAACATCATTATCAGCTATAATATAAAACAAGTTAATTCACATATAAGGCCTTGTCAAATCTCACCAAACATTCTTTGCTCAGGAATGTTGGTTAAATTCAGGTCAGAGACTATTCTACCAACGGCAGAAAAATGTAGAAGTGATAAACTCTTTAAAAATATTCTGATAGTGTAAAAGGTGGGGCATACCACTAATTCGACTAGATTTGGTGAATGTACTGGCTATTTGAAATGCAGCATTTCTGGTTACGAAGTTACGCTAGTATTAATTTTCTATCTTTTCGCAGCACGCACAAATGGACACATATGCACACACACAGAATATTTGCTTCTAAATCAAAAGCATTGTTTAGTCACCGTGTTTGTTTTGAAAGAGGTATTGGATCAAAGATAAAACAAAGGCATTCTTATACAAGTATGTTAGAACCAACTGGTACGTGAGTGCTCCAAACACATTAAACTTTTATACACACAGTATACACTTGACATACTGATTTTATGCTACTAAAATCATCGTTGATAAACAAGGAAGACTAGGTTTCTTTTGTGTTTGTTTGCACAAAAGTTCTGAAAATCCAAATGACAATTAGAATCATACTGGATGGCTTCTGAAATGTTATTTTCTTAAATAATTACCTTAGTATTTTCTAAAGTATTAATACTTCCATAAGAGAAACTTAATTACTTATTACGTATCATGATAATCTCTATTTTTGTAACTCTATTCCCAAAAAGGACACAATTTAATCACCTACTTCTTTTTTTTTAATTTTTATTGTTATTCAATTACAGTTGTATGCCTTCTCTCCCCATCCCTCCACCCCACCCCATCACCTACTTCTAATAGCAAGCTTTTCATAAAAGTCACATTTAATAATGACTTTTCTGTGAGTTTTTAATTTCCGCATAATGAAAGAAAGGTCTATTTGAAAACTTTTACTTTTATATAACCTATATAATTAAACTTTAGAGTACATCGGTTTTGGTAATAATTTTATACTTTGTCAAAATGTGTCAACTTCCTTTAAATCATTATGGAAAATGGCTCAAGTTGAAGCTATGATGAATTTTTTAAGACTCAATGAGATTAATAACATTGTAACCATTTTAACATACACCAAACTATACCAATGTTGTGAAACTAAGATCTATGTACTTAAGTTGAAAATTAGTATTTGTTAAGTGCTCACAGAGCTTCCGGAACATCCATGGAGTAAAATTGCACTCACCGCTGTCAGTTAATAAAACACAGCAGTTAGAGGGCACATGTTGGAATCAGAAAACCCATGTTAAAGTCAGCATCATTTGTGACCCAACAGAAAAGCTCCGATATTGAATGCAACTTAATATAGTCTTGCAGATTACAAATGTAACACTGAGATATTAAAATGCAAATAAGAAAAAAAAACAAAAAGAAACAATACCCTTTTTAGTTGTTGTTCTTTTAAGCTTCTCACTGTCCTTGCAGGCTCGGAAATGAAGTTTTTATAGTTTTCACACATATTGATCCGAGACTGGGCTACCTGCATTGTTCCCTCGAGAAAAGATTTCCACACAGGATACATGCTCCTAAGTTCAAAGAGGGACAGAAAAGTGTTAGGTAGGGAAGAGAAGGGAAAAGTTGGCTAACCTTTTGCTCACTGGCTAACACTGACAAACAGAATGAATGTTGTCTCCATAGTTAAAAGTATATTTAGATTGGCTTATAGGTAGCAACATTTTTAGCATACATAAGCAGAAACAGCATATACTCTATTTCTCTATTGCTTAGCAATTGGCTGTTTTGATTAATTAGCTATTCAGGTTACTGGCGTAAAGTGATACAAGGATTAAAATTCTAGATACAGCTGACATTATAAAAATCAGTGACTAAGACGGTCCAGGCCTTTCACTGTCTCGGGGTCATCATTATGAATATCAAGTGTCATTATGAGGTAAGTGAGGCAAAGAGAGACTGAGAGAATTAAATCACACAAAGGCTGGATGCCTCTCACGTACATTCTCTTTGAACTGTATCATATTACTCTCTTACACAGACTGCTGTGGCTGGGGGGCGGGAATTACGAACAACTGCTTCGTGCTGGAGAAATCTATTTGTCTGACCGAAGAAGGGAATGATATCGTCGCTCTCCATCTCTTTCTCTGCCGTAATAATGCTCAGCCAGCGCCACGTCTTGGCTTAGAGTCATTCTAAGCAAAACCCATCATCTTTGTTTGATAAATGTGCTCAGCAATCTCTTGGTAAAGTCAAAGAATTACTCATCTTTGCTTTTTTGTAGCCAGCTTCCTTTTCAAACCTTTTCTTCTACTTTGCTAAATGCCCCAGTTCTGGTATGCCCCTACACTAGTTGTAAACATATTTTATAACTTATCACAACAATGGATGATACTTTGTTTTTAAAATGAGATACTTGCACAGATAGATTACAATATTCATCTCCTGAAATTTCCTTTATCGTGCCATGTGGATTTCCGACCGCAGCGATGTGCAGGACCATGTGCTACATAAAATGCTAATGGGTGACAGTGTAAAGACAAAGGAAAACTAGCTGGGTCCCCATCCTATTCAGAACTGAAAAAACTTGAAACTGTTTTTCAACCAAGGAAATGATTAGTTTGTGTGAAGAACTGGTTCGTGTGGTATGTCAAATGAATCCGTTGCGATGGAAATAGCCATTTATTTAAACAGAGGGATATCACCTTCCCTTTGGAATAAAGATTCCATGTGGTGTGCCGGCAAAAACTGTCAGCATAAAAGCACTGACGGGCTTAAGAACAGCACAAGTCTCGTCCCCGCGGCCTTACCGCTCAATAGCAGCGGGCCCCGGGGGGCGAACTCACACGGGCCCTCCCCTAAGCAGTCCAAATAACTGGGTTTCTCAAAGAATCCACTGAGAAAAAACTCAGTACTGTGCTCTGTAATCTATTAATTTATATTAAAATAAGTTTGAAAATCATAATAAAAATGTGAAAAATATTTTTTTGCCAATTTGATAAAAAATAGGTGTAATTTTGATTCATTCACACCAGACAGCTATTGTTGTGATGGCTGCTGCCATTTTTTTTTATTTGACAATCTGAGGGAGAAGAGGTCAGTGCTCCAGACTAGACAAATAGTCAGGTACTGCATGTTTGAAACATTCTGGTGGCACACAGGCTGAAAATCACTGACCTAGGTGACCGCTGTCCATCCTTCAACTCTCTCTTGAAATGCAGCTTACTCAGGGAAGTCTCATGATCACCACCGAGCCGGCCCTCAGACCCAGTGAAGTCCCTCTCTGTTCCTTGTTCACGTGGCCTGGGCACTTTTCCTTCAGTTATAAATGGTGTTATGTAATTGTTTAAAGTCTGTCCTCACTGGAGTGAAAATTTAATGTAGGCAGGGGTACATGTCTTTCTTACTATTGTATTCCGAAGACCTAGCACATGACTTAACGTCTAGGTCGATAATTGTGTGATGAATGAAAAATGAATGAATGGGTGAATGTAAAAATCCCTTTTATAATAATGCAAAATGAGGACTGTGCAATAAAAAAAATCTTTTTATTTTAGAGTTTAAAAAGAGATCTTTAGAGATTAGCAGCCCTACAGCAGGCAATCAAATTCTCAGCAATAGTTACCAGTCAGTCGGAAGACCTGGTTCAAGTTCTAATTAACAAATATAATCACACAGTACACATTTCACTGTCCTTTCATTTCCTCAACTGGCAAATGAAGAAATGACAAAAATACCTGTACCGTGTAACTCACAGGGCTATTTTAACAATTAAATGCAAACGATGTGCCACACAGATTCTTTTACATGAAAAGATAGTAACAGTAGCAGAATTATAGCAAAAATAAAAGTACTTCTTGTTAACATAATAGTCATAGTTCCAATGCTAGTAGTGTTTTTCCTTCTGATTAGAGAAAAACAACAATGGATTATAGAGCGATTTTTAAAATACTTCTCATTTCACTCGGCTTCATATAAATAATTTTGAGGCATAAGGAAAGGTATTTTGCCATTTTATTCAGGTCAGGAAATGAGGCTCAAGATTACGAAAGAAAGGAAAGAAATTCTTTTAAGAACCTGTCACTTGCTAGGCACTACGCCGTGTATTTTACATTTATCATATCATTTAATCCTCGTGACAACTTTTAAAGATATGCATTATCTCCATTTTGCAGAGGAGAACAGTAAGACTCAGGCTGTGAAAATTTTCTAAGGCTATCCACCTGGAGACAGCACTTCCGCAGTCGCAGCCTAGGCTTCGCCATCACCAGAACTACCCCTCTGCTCTGACTCCAACTGCATCACCTGCTCCCTGACCAACACCTCCTGTTTCCCCTCGCTCCCTCTAGGGTTTTGACTCTAACAGTGACTCAGTCCCGCCAGAACCCACAATCCATTTGATCCTACCCCCTTCCCACGGTCTCGCTGAGCTGCCACCATCTCCTCTCTCAGACCCTCACCCTGCCTGGCTTCTCGGTCCCCCACTGTAGTCGCTCCCTTCTATTACACACACTCGTATGGCCCTTGCTCCCTTCTCTTTTCGTCATTGTAATCTACAGGTTCCCACACAGGTTAAATCCCAAACTCTGCTTACATCATACAGATGTCTGTGCAGCAGAACATGGCTGAGAAAACCATAACCATGCTGCTTGGTCTCACTCTCAGTTGATGTCCGTAAGTTCTAGTAGCGCCTTAGAGCCCCCAGCCAGCAGCCCCACTATATCCCCCAGCCCACTTACTCTCTCACTCCTCTACGTAACTGGTTTCTACCTCTCCTGTCGTCTCAGACCTAAGCCCAGAAATACAGCGCCGTACATCAGGACTCTAGAAATGTGGTAAGCTCATCATCTAACATTGATTTATACAGCAACTGATAACAAGGGAAAAGCATGGTGTTTAATAAATAAGTGTTCACATATTGTTGTTCTTCACAGGAAGGGACAGCATCCTGAGCCCACATAACAGAGGTAAGGGCAGGTAGGAAGCCTGCTTGCAGGGCAGTGCAGGTGTGACGGGAACTGCAATACAAAGGCAGCTGGAGGTGCCCGAGGATTGGGAACCAAGGATGAAAGGAGAGATGGTCAGAGATGAGGAGAGAAAGGAAACCTGGAGCCAGGTTTCTTCATGGCTTTGAAGATCATAATTTTTTTTTATTTCATCCTATTGGTAAGGGGAAACAATAAGACTTTCAAGCAGGGGAATCACAGTCGGCCTATTTTACAAAGACATACAGATGGCTGGTGATATTGTAGCAAATGAAAGTGTGAAAGGGAGAGACTGCAAGCAGAGAGGCAGCAACATAGCATTATTAAAAACAAACGGTGTGATCTAGAAAGAAGTGAAAGTCGGAGGTAGCTGACGTTGTGGTTTCCAAGATGAAGAGTCGATAGAACGTATCACCATGACTCCTTTACAGGCGATATTTAAAGACAGGGATCTAGATAAGAGTCCTTGAAACAGTCACTGGAGAACTGAGGGGACTTTGAGAAACTTTTACACGGACAGAACTTGCTGTGGCTTGAATGTTTGTGTCTCCCAAAATTCATACACAGAAATCCTAATCCCCAAGGGTGATGGTATCAGGAGGCAAGGCTTGGGGGAGGTGATTAGGGCCCTCGTGAAGAGGGCCCACAGAGCTCCCTAACCCCTCCCCAGGGCAGGACACGACGGGAGTTGAGGAGCTGCAGCTCAGAAAAGAGACTTCACTAGAACCCGGCCACGCCGGCACCCTGGGCTCGGACATCCAGCCCACAGAACTGGGGGGAATGAATTTCCGTATCCATAAGCCCCCCAGTCTGTGGAAGTTTGTTACAGCAGCCTGAACAGATGGAGACAGAAATGGACACCTGTCCTCAAAGATTTTTTAAGAAGGTCCAAGAAAAAGCAGTGTTGCAGAAGTTCAGTTTCCAGGCAAATAAAGGTGGGTTAATGTGATTTAAAGGTGGTTAAATGATGCATGTATTGTCAGACTGGCAAAAATTTTATTTTTATTATTTTTTATGTTTATTTATTTCATTTTTTAAAATTATATTTTATTGATTATGCTATTACAGTTGTCCTGGTTTTTCCTCCTTTGCCCCTCTCTACTCAGCACCCCCCCATCCATCAGATAAGCCCCATACCATGTTCATAGGTCATGCGTATAAGTTCTTTGGCTACTCCATTTCCTATACTGTACATTAGATCTCCATGGCTATTCTGTAACTACTTATTTGTACTTCTTACTCCCCTCACCTCTTCACCCACTCCCCCACTTCCCCTCCCATCTGGCAACCATCAAAACACTCTGATCCATGATTCTGTCTCTGTTCTTGTTCAGGCTGGCAAAAACTTTAAGACTGATCACATGCCCCGCTGGCAAAAAAAATTAAAAGGAATGAGCAATTTCAAATCAAATTGCAAGAAATGTAAAATGTAGGGTGGGGCAAAAGTAGTTTTATGGTTGTTTATATGGAAAATAATACAATAATGAACAAATAATAATACAAAATAAACTCCATATTTTGTGTACTCACAACTGTAAACCTAGATTTGCCCCAAACTGTATATTGATACAGAGTTGAAGGATAATTTATAATATCAATATTTTAAATATATAAATGGTTTGACCCAGCACTTGCCCCACTACAAATTTACCCTATAAATGCACTTTCACAGTCCACAAAGACATAACTATGTGCACACACAAGTTATCCCCTACGGCACTATTTGTAAAAGTAATAAGCTAAATAACCACCAACGGAGAAACAGGTAACAAAACCACAATTTGCTCATACTACGGCCCTCGCACAGCCATTAAAAAGCATGTGGGACCTGAACATACTGACACAAAAGGAGGCCTAGACTCCTTCAAGTGAGTGTGAGAACCGGGGGCAGTCACGGAAACATATGTGTATAATGATTCCAGTCCTTCAAAAGCAGCAAAACTGTGCATGCTCATGCATCACACAGGAAAGCACGGAAGAAAAGACCATATGCTTTTAGCAGCAGTCACTCTAAGGGAGCAGCAACGCGAGGGGAAGCCGCCTGGGAAAGAAGCGGGAGCGGCACTTCATACTGTTGCACGTGCCACAAAGGTGCATTTCTTGGATAAGGAACCTTAAACTACCAACACAAATGTAAATACAAAAAAAATTAAAAGGAAAATGTAAAATGATTAGGACGAAAACAAACTCCTAATAAACAAACAAAAAACACTGGCAATTGCCATTCCCACCCTCAGTCCCGATCTTTCTATATTGTCTTTTTTCACAGCAGTGCCACCACCTAAGTTAAAAAACCTAGGAGTCGTTCTACAGTCCCTCTTCTTCCTCCCTCGACTTCATTCTTCAGTCGGCAAATATTGATCAAGTGCTTTCTATGTCCCAAGAGCTATTTTAGATACTTAGAAGCCTACTTTGTAGTTTGGTTGTTATAGAAAATCACGTATAGTTTGTCTCAGAGCAAATTTGACAAACACAAAAAACAAAACTGCCAAATCAATTGCAAGTCCTCTGGCTCCAGTTTTCTAAGTGTCTCTGAAACCTCCCCTACAACCTAGTTTCTATTGGAATTGTCAGGCTTCAAATGAGAGACGATGAGGGATTAAACTCCTGCAATGCTCTTCTTTCCAAAGTCTTCCTTATACCCACCCCTCTACTCCACCTTCACACTAACACTAAGTGAAGATGACCATGTTATTCCTCTTGTGGAAACTCTTCAATGGTTCTATTATCCTCTGTGTAAAAAAAGAAATTCTGTGATATGCAAAGTCCTTCATAATGATACAACTCTCAAGTTCCAACCCAGGAACCCCAAAAACCCCAGAATTATCATCTGGAGCATGGGCCCCTTGTAGTACAAGCTTCCCTTGCTAAGTGAGTATTCTAGGAACCCATCTGTATCAGTGTACCAGCTGGCGTTGTTGTGAGAGGCTGTGTTCGGCTTCAGTGAATTTTTCTGGAGACTCTTTCAACATGTATGCCCATCTCATGATGGGCAATTTACGAGGGCACTTGCTCACACCGTGCTGAGCACTCAGCAGTTTTTGACCAAAACCCTGTGCCCCATCCTCCCTATTCACCTAGTCTCACTGGGAGCAACTTTTTTTGTTTCCCTGGATGAAAAAAGTCCTCAAGGGGAAACATTTTGCCGATGTGGAGGGAGGAGGTGAAACAAAAACCGGCAGAAGCACTGAAAGGCATCAAAATTGACACGTTTTGAGCAGTGGAAAAAAGTCTCAATAGATGTCTTGCACCAAATGGAACGTACTTTGAAGGTGACTGAAGTTTAAACATGTAAGAATAAATACACAATTTTTATAAATAAATTCCAGGGCTTTTTGGGTCCCCCCTCATACTTCATACCAGCCACATTGAACTGCTCATTGTTACCTAACATTTATATTTTTTCATGCCTCCATACCTTTAAGGACTTACTCCTGCTTAGCCTTCCTTTTGCACAGCCCTGGCAAACTCCTGCACAGCCTTGAAGACTCAGCTCCAGAGGCTTAGTTTTCCTCTGTGGTCCCAATGCGCCTGCACTACCGCCGCACGCTGCAGCTGTTTACAGTGGCCGTCTCCTGTAGGCTCCTTCAGGCCAGGCGCCGTGCCCTCTAGTCTCTCTGACCCTGAAGTCTACTTGCACACTAGCATGTAGTGGATATTTCACATCGGTGTCACGGATAAAGAATGAATGAATGAATGACCGCGTGTTTAAATGGCTGTGTGATCTTGAATAAGGCATATAACCCGAGACTTAATTTCCCAGGATATAAAAAGAGTATCATTTATATAATTTATATGAGTATGTACCTCCTGGACTCACTTTATAGATATTGGCAAGTCCACAAGAAAATCTTTATTTTCATATTCCTGTTTCCTTTATTATTCTGCATGGCAACTATACAGATCTCCTATTTATGGTATCACATGACCTTCCAAGTTAGCAGTCATTCCTGCAATTGGGAAGAACTATTAGGGTTTCCCCTGTACTTTCAGTTTTCTAGCCGCATGAAGGAATTATCTGAGGACCAGATCGTGATCCGATGACTTCATACACAGACTTGCAACCACACACACACACGTCAGCACGAGGGTCTCACTGCCCTGGGTTCTCTGCTGTCGTCCCATGGGCGTTAGTCTTAACGCCGCCAAGAGGGCAGACCCCGAGATACGTCTTCCACTTTTGGTTCCCTCGACACTAAGGACGGTCTTGAGCACAAAAGCCAGTAAGTACTTCCAAATTAACCTCAGAAAGATATTAACTTTCAGCAAGATTACAAATACTTTAAAGATATCCACAGGTGACTGAGGACAGAATTTATATTCTGTTGTCACTTACTTTCTTTAAAGTGTGTATGGGGAATACTGACTGGCCAATTTCTGGACACATGATTTTTAAATCAATCAGTCAATCTGGATACCCTTTTTATAAAAAACAAACAAACTTAGAAACTCCGCTCCCCAAGGCTCACAAAATCTCGTCTTCCCAAATGGAGCTGTTGTGGAATGAAGAACCAGTGGTCGCGGTTCCGTTATTTCCGTCTTGCTCCGTTATCGCTGCAATGCGCTTCCTCTGCAGGTTGCTGAGGAAGTCATTCGTTTCGCTGTCATCGACTCTTTAAATTCCGTATGTGGGTTTAATTACACAAGTGTAATTTGGTCTAAGACATAAAGTGATCTATTTCATGTAGATTATCTACATATGTGGTGAAACGTTAACATCTTTTATAATTTTGAAATTGTCTAAAAACAGCAGAAAAAAGAAGCAATTAGAAAAACTGGAGTCTACACTATCTGTATGGGACATGGCTCTCAGCAAAGCCATTTTTTAAAGAAAACAGGCAAGAACGACCTAATTACGTTACCTGTAATCATTCCGATCATCAGCTTTTATTCCAGGCCAATCTCTCTTCAGATATTGACTAGCCAGCTTCTGGATACCCTGTTTAAAAAAATACATATTTTTTATAAAGTAAGTACTGTGTTGTACAGGAGACTCTTTTCCTAAAATACAGTGCTTCGCAAATCCCATCTTTCCAAATATAAATTTTGTTCTGAAATAAAGAATCGATGTTGAAGGGTAGAACACTGTTATCTTATTTCATTATTGTCACAGTTTTCTCTTGTTTCCATTTCCAGGAAAAGGGCGAGTATAGGGATGCGAAAATTGAAAACTGAATGCATTTTTCCTTCTCCAAACCATCTGACCAGACATAAAGACACACTGCCTCTGGTACATCACAGGGAACAGAGCCGTCACCTCCGCAAGGCTCTGGTTACACAGCCTGACACCTCAGTGTCCCACTGTTCCTCTGCTGTGACGTGTGCTGCATTCTAAAGCCCAGCAGCCGAATCTTCCTATACCAGGAATGGTAATAACACGGGGATCAGAAGATAGACACACTGGCTTGTAAAAAAAATCAATTCATAAACCTTGGTGTTGCCAATACTTTTCAAGACAGATTTTAAGGGCTTTGGCTTTTTAAATAACACCATGGCACAAGTCACTTCAAATGAAAAAAAAAAAACAGTTTTACAATGAAAGATGCCCACCAATTTACTGTTATCCATACAACATGAAACTGGACAAAACATAATATTCGTCTATAATAGGAATGGGAGGTATCAGGATTTGAACAGCAAAGACTATTTTGTTGGCAATGAGGTTAAACTACTCATTCTAAATACAGAACGTATTGTCTTTACTTTTTTTAATTTTTAAAACAGATTTTATTTATTTTTAGAGAAAGAGGGAAGGAGGGAGAAAGAGAGGGAGAGAAACATCAATGTGTGGTTGCCTCTAGTACGCCCCCCACTGGGGACCTGGCCTGCAGCCCAGGCATGTGCCCTGACTGGGAATTGAACCGATGACCCTTTGGTTTGCAGGCCAGCACTCAATCCACTGAGCTTCACCAACCAGGGCCGTATTGCCTTTAGCTGGGAATATATGCAGTCCTCTAATACTGTATCGGAGCCCCAGGTAATGGATTACAAATGACTTTGAGACACTCATCTCTATACACACAACTTTAAATGAATAAATAAAATTCTGAGATAAAGAGCAATCACATTAATAGATTGCACACTTTAAGCAGAGATTGCCCAGGTAGATTTAATGCTGCTTTCTGTACATGATATCTTTCTACTAAGGTTTGCTGCCAAATCACTTTGGCTTCATGAAATCCATCGCTGAATGCTTCTGTTTACCATTTCAATGAGCCAAAGAGTAGCAGGAACTGTAGAGAAGCTCCTTTGAATCTCAGGTTCCTTCTGAACTTGGCAATAGTTTAGTTTCACTATTTCCAGGGACTGTGAATTCTAAGCACTCACATATAACTGCATATCCCAAATACTGCCACTTATATACCTTGTACTTTGGGGAACCCAATTACCAAGTCTTCCCTGAATATGTACAGTATTTTTTCACTTCTACACCTTGTTTACACTGTTCCTATTTGCGGGAAACATTTTTCCACCACTCCCATTCCTACCCGCTGAATTCTCACTGCTCTTCCTTTAAACTTATTTTAAAATTTTCTAACACAAAATATTCAAAAGTTTGTATGAAAATGTGAGAAATTTCATTACCTAGGTATTTCATTTCATTAAAGTAGAAGGGTTTATCATTCATTAGCTAAAATTCTTTTCAAAGAACAATCTCTTTTTGAACAATTTGGTTATCTCAGAGGAAAGGGTCCTAAGGTGGACAATCACTTTTTAAAGTTGCATTATGAATGCATATATTTTGAATAAAAGACATGTTTCGATTTCTTGCCATCACTATTCTTTTAATTGTAACACCTGTGGCCAGTGGGAGTCCCTCCAAGTTGGCTCCCATATCATGGGACCACAACAGGTTTTGATAGTTTGTTTCTTTTGCAGTTCCTATTCCAGATCTTCAGTGAGCTAGTTTTGCAAGGAATTCTGAGTCCTTTCAGAGAGAAACCATACTTAGAGACCACAATGTAGACACTTCCTTACCCTTTGGGTGTTACTTTGTGTCTTTTTCTATGAAGCCTTTTCTAATGACTGTATACAAAGTACCTCACCTTCTAGCCAGTTATTCTCTCTCGTACCACCCTAATCATTCATAATCCTTACTATGCTGTTACTGTCTGGTTTAAATATTATTATTTTTAAAGATTTTATTTATTTATTTTTAGAGAGAGGAGAAGGGAGGGAGAAAGAGAAGGAGAGATACATCAATGTCTGGTTACCTCTAGCACACCCCCTACTGGGGACCTGGCCCACAACGCAGGCAATGTGCCCTGACTGGGAATTGAACCAGAGACCCTTTGTCAGTGCTCAATCCACTGAGCCACACCAGTCAGGGCTAAATATTATTTTGTGTGTTTACAAACTATAAACTCCACCAGGAAGAAATCTTGTCTTTTTTTTTTTAAATCACTATCTCCAGGCTATAGCAGCAAAAACATTTAGTTGATGTCAATAATACTCACTTATTGCATGAATAAATGTCACCTACATTATTTTATTTCTAATGCATAGTACTCACACTCCTTTGTGTTTTTACCATTCTCAGTTAGAAATGGTTGAGCCAGAATTTCCTTGGATCTTAATTTTCATATGCTCAAAGGCGGGGAACACCGGGGGAACTATTCCAGATTTCTAAGATTATGACCAGGTAGTTTTAATATAAGAAATAATTTCCTTGGAAAATTAAAGTCAAATTTGACATTCTTCACTATTGGAAGAGAACATGTGTGTATACTATAAAGCAATGAAAAAAATAACAGAAATTTATTCCAAAGTTAGCACTACATATTAATTTTTTGCGAAGGTTCAAATGAGTCACATTCCCTGAATGCAAAGAACTCACGATGTGTGGACAGGAATAAGTATGCAACATAAAATGGGAGGCAACACGCAGGTTCCTGTCCAATAAATGACAAAATGGGATATAAGCACAGAGGTGAGGGAAAGATCATCTGACATTTACTTAAATTACACCTAAATGAGCTCTGGCGGGTGAGGCACAACGGACACCACCAGTCCGACTCCATCTGGGCACACGCCTGCGTTGTGGGCCAGGACCCCGGATGGGGCTGTACCAGAGGCAACTCATAGATGTTTCTCTCCCTCTCTTTCTCCCTTCCTTCCCCTCTCTAAAAAATAAATAAACAAATAAATAAAATCTTAAAAAAAAATGGATCCTCCTCATTATACAAAAAACATTACATCTAAATGATATGTGACTTTTCCCAGTTTAATCACTGCTAAAGTGGTTGAAGAACACTTCATACAGAACATGAGCGATGATATGAGCCTCAGATTATGAGCAGGACTAAATTATATACAACAAATGAGCATAACAGGCATTTCAAAACATTTATTCTTCTGAACTCTGCCAGGCTTTGCTATAACCACAGGAAAATCAGACATGAAGAGGATACAGAATTTGCTTAAGATCACATAACTAGTTATATTTCAATTCAGAATCGAGTTATTCTAAATCTTTGCAAAGAAAAAAAAAGCCCCACCATTTTAGTGTGGGTTTTATCTAAATCTTTAAAAAATTCTTAAATTACTTTATCTTTTTTGTGCATTATAAGTCACAACAGCAATTTCTAGAGCTCTGCACCACAAAGTTGAACTGTATTAAACTGAATGAGCCCTTCAGAGATGAGACGAGGGATTCATGAAATAGACAAACAGTGAGACCTTTAGATGAAAGACTGTATTCAAGTTAGTTCACAGAGGCAGGAATCACGGCTTCTGTGTGCTCCACGCAGCTGTTCAAGATCTCATCTGCATGGACGCTCAAGAAATGCTCTGTGGCCATTACAGGAAAAGTCCTAAATAGCATTTCATGCCTCCCAAAGCATTCTGTACTTAATTGGTTTCCATTTGATGTCATGCTTAAAGCTACATCTTATAAATGACTTACTTATGTAGATATAAAATCTACCCGAATTAAGTGGCTAAGGAAAATAAACATATGGCTATTTCAAAAAGTAATTTTGTTTTTAAAATCACTCCTCTAGCCCACAACAGTCCTCTCTAAAACTGGCACACTAGACTTACAAATGTATTTATGTTTAACTGAGCATCACTCACATATAATGTTGATGTGACTTTCCAAATACAGTTTACGCTGGAACAGTAGTTTCCATAAAAAGGTACCATCAATACACTCTTTAGAACATCCAATAACATCCCATTCCAACTTTTAAAAAAGCCATCAGTGTCTTCTGTGAGACCTGCTTTGTTTTATCTCTCAATATTGCTCCAACAAGCGAAGCAACGCACAGAGAGCCACTGTTCAGCAGACACTGGCAAATGGACTGATGGCTTAACCTTTTGACTATGCACATCAGCAGGCGGAGCAGGAGTGTGCTCCATGGCTCTCGCACAGGTTATTCTGCATCCATTTCTTCCCCCCAACATACAGATGGCTCTGTAAAAGGATAGGAAACGTTATCCCTATCCTAGAACTTTCTGTCATGAAATTCTCAACATTATGCAAATGACACTTAAAAATTAACAAGTCTGCTGCATAAGTTGGACACTTCTCACGCTGATGTGAATTGTACAATGATTGTCTTTACTACTATTAAGTTACTTTAATAGCAGTAGAGAACTTCACCTCCATGCTTAAGGAAAGTCTTCAAATATTTTCCATTGCCCTATGTATCTCTTCCACCTGCCTGCTGCTGAGTTATAGGCCCACTTAGAAGGCTCCTGCATGTGAGGATCCTGGGAAGAGGGCGCAGTAGGAAGCACCGGGAATCTATGTCCTAACTCAGACAACAGGCTCAATGGCATAATTTGTCTCATATGACTGTTTTGGACCTCTGAAGTCCCTTAAAGGCTTGCAACTTCCAGGAGAATGCTTAGACGGTAAGTGAGGTCAATTTTGGACTATCTCTTTACTTAGCTCAACAGTAACCAACCCCCAGCTCCCTGCCCAGTGGCAGGCAGCACCTGTTCCTGGAGCAGACTTTGTGCAGTGTGAGCAGTCAGGGGCCTGGCCTCCAAATGTCAGAGGTCTGCACACTGACCACTGGCCACTGCTTCTGGTCAGGGAGGTGGAGGCAGAGAGGTGGGCAGCCATTGTTGCAGCCCTATTCTCCACTGAAGAAAAGCAAACAGAGCCTAAGGAACCCTTGGGACACCATCGAATGGACCAACAGATGCACGGCAGGACTACTAGAAGGAGGAGAGAAAGGAAGCGACAGAGAGATTATAGGAAGAAATAGTGATCAAATTTGACACATGTCTTCTTGTCTAGAATATAAATAGCCAAGAAGCTCAATGAATTCCAAGCAGGATGAACTCAGAGACCCACAGGGAGACACATTATAATCAAACTGTCAAAAGCTAAAGACCAAGAGAGAATCTTGAAAGCAGCAACAGGGAAGCAAATTGCCACATGCAAGGGCTCGCCAGTAAGATTATCAGTAGATTTCTCAACAGAAATTTGGGGAGGCAGACGACAGCGGGTCCAGATATTCAAAGTACTAACAGGAAGAAATTGTCAATTAAGAATACTATATCCAGCAAAAATGTCCTTCACGAGTGAGGGGGAAATTAAGGCATTTTCAGATAAACAAAATCTGAAGGAATTAAGCACTAGGCCTGTTTTGTGAGAAACGCAGGGTGTATCATAACCTGAAGTTGTATCAAGGAATAAAGGAAAATATATGAGCAATTACAAAAGCTAGTATTATTGTAAAAGTAGTCTGTAACTCCACTTTTTGTTTTATACGTGATTTAAAAGAGCAACACTTTTTAAAAATTGTTAGTCTAAAAGCTAGGATTACTGTTAACTTTAGTATGTAAATCCACATTTGGCTGCATTTACTACATACTAAGAACCAATTTTTTGTGTTTGCACACACAATGCACAAGAATGTAATTTTTGACATCAATAAATAACAAGGGTGGGGATGAAACCGTAAAGGAGTAGAGTTTTTGTATGCGTCTGAAGTTAACCTGGTATAAATTCAAGTCAGTGTCACAACTTTAGAATGTTAACTGTAACCACAAAGAAAAAGGCTATACAATATGCATAAAAGGAAATAAGAAAATTAAAACATTCCATTGCAAGAAACTCAACACAAAAGAGACACTAATTCAACATGACAGAAATACCTCCTTATCAATAATTACTTTAAATGTAAATGGATTAAACTCTCCATTCAAAAGACAGATTGGCAGAATAGATACAAAAATAACATTATCCAACTATATGCTATCTACAAGAGACTCTCCAGATCCAAAGAAGACTACCCAGTATTTGGGTAGAAATAATAACATCTTCCACTGTGGTGGAGGCCCTAAGACAGAACCAGGCCGAGTACAAAAATACGTCACAGAGAAAATTGACCTGACTGGTAAGGATCTATCTAGCTATGGAAAAGGTAAGAAGAATGGAGACAACAAAAATAACCCTTTGGATTTTGACCTTATACAACTGGATGGATGATGGTATATCCCCCAGGGAGGGGGAGGCTATTTAATTACAGAAAAAGTTGTTGGACTTAATGTAAATAATACTAGGTTTAGCAGAAGTACAAGAGAAGAGGAAAAGCCACTATCTCTCCTAAAGTGATATGTCAGGAAAACCTGTGTGAACTTGAGTATATTAGAACTAGAATTGAAAGAACAAATAGGAATTTGACCGACTGAGAAAGGAAAAAGGGCCTGGCACAACTCAGGTGAAAAACTGGTGATGTAAAAAATAGCAGGGGAATGTGGAGATGGGGTGGCGGAGTAAATTTTACCTTGTACGCATCTAGCTTGTTCTTTGAAGCTGGTGCTTTATACATATAGTGAAATGATTTTGTTAGTGCCCGGGAGATACCTACTCTCAAAGCAGTTTTACACGAAGTTATTCTCTTTAAGAAAGACTCTCCAACATCATTCTTTTACTCACTTCAGAATAAAAGCACCATTGCTACCACAGTACTTACAATAGAATCATTACAACACATTTAAAAACGTATTTCCTTGAAACGGTGGTGTATCACCCTAAGTCACTACACTTACACAAAACTCACGGTGTGGGCTTTCATATACGAAAGAGACATAAAGCACCTGCCTGAACTCTGCTCACTTCTCCCCTGAATACTATGACGATTTCATAAGGGCAAGTATGTGCATAAATCTTGCTGGACTTAAACAGAGAGGAAATGTTCAATGTCCAGTTTATATGATGCTGTTGCCAATATGAGTATATAACTTGGAAGTCTGTTGAATAAAAAGGCACAAGGCCTAATCCACCCAGTGTTAAATATTAAATGTCAGCTATTCCATCATTTTCAAGTTTACGTCACTGATTTTCACCCCTCCAGTCTTGTTTTCACCTAGGGAGTCCCTCCATTTATTCCCAAAGAAATGTATAAGCAAGCTTTAATCTCAATGCAAGTTTTAAGAGAAAACCCTGCTAATTAAAAGGCACTGACTCAGGTTACTTCTACTGTTTTAACAGCTTTCACTTCATTGTCCATGGTGCAGATCTAGATTGTTTAACCAAGAAATGACGGCTATACTTCTATGAACGTTTTTCCTTTCCCCCACACTTTGTGAAATTTTCTTTCCAAATCACTGGAAGCTACTAGTAAGAAAAGCAACACTCTTCCACTGGGTGTTACAGTCATCTTCTAATAAAGATTAATATTATTTGTTGGTAACTGAATTTGGGGGAGTTTACTTTATAATATTGAAACATCAATTGAAAAATATAAATTATGGCTTCTCAATTTTTAGAGCAAAATCTATGTAATTTTGCCTTATTAAGAATATTAAAAAGTCACTAAACATTGTAAAATTTGTAATGTGTTTCAATATTTTGTTAAAGTTATGTTTCAAGACCTAGATTAATTGATAACTATTTGTATGAAACGTATACCTCTCTGACAGAAAGGTTTTAATTGCGGGGGGCGGGGGGAACAAGCCAGTTGCTGCTGTTTTTCAACAATAGGAAAAGTATTAGATCGGCCTGTTTGGCTGAACTGCATGCTTGACCTCAAGACAGCTGTAAAAGCAGTTCCTTCTTTAAAGCAGAAACAGGAAGGCATCAAATCAAGAAGCAAATAATAATTTCAAGTGCCTGAGCCTTAGTTATTTCAAAACAGTTTACTTTTCATTAGAGAACGCCATCTGTAAATCAAGTTAATCAGATGAAAACTGCTGTGCGGTACAACGCACGAAGGCAAGCAGACAGGGCGCCGTTGGAGAGCCCTCCGTGTAGACACCCTGCTCTCGCACACCCCGGGGTGTGGGCCACCTACTCTGGGGACCACGGGCTACCTCATGGGCTCTAGTCTCAGCCCGGACATGGACTATACACGTGAACGCGGGCAGGGCACTTGATGTCACCTCTGCCTCATCACCTGTAACATAAGGATACTACTTCAGCAGGTGAGCGGACAAAGTGTCACATATCCAGACAATGGAATATTATTCAGCACTAAAAAGAAGTGAGCTCTCAAGTCATGAAAAGACACAGAGGAACCTTAAATGCCTTTTACTGTGTGAAAAAAGCTGATCTGAAAGGTACATACTGAGTGATTCCCACTACATGGCGTTCGGAGAAGGCAACACTATGGAGACAGGAGAAGGTCGGTGGTTTCCAGGGGGTAGGTGGGGAGGAGGAAACAAAGAGGGGGGCACAGAAGACTTTTAGCATGGTGGAACTATTCTGCGATATGACAATGCCAGACACATGTCATTATACATTTGCCCAAACCCACAAAACCTGCAGCACCAGGAGTCAACCCTGAGGCGGACTTGGAGTGATGACGCGCCCATGCAGGTCCCGCGGCCGTGACAACCGTAACCAGGCTCCCCTGTGGGACGCCGGTAGTGGGGGAGGCCGTGCGTGTGCGGGGACTGAGGATGTGGGGGAACTCTGTACTTGCTGCTCAAAATTACTTTAAACCTACAACTGCTAAAAATTAAGTGGATTTTAGTAAGTATAATATCATCTATCTCTAACGACAGTTATAATAATCAAAGGAAATGACGTGTACAAAGTACCTGATGTGAATCCTACAGGTGATCAAAACGTCTCCTAGCAGCACTCAGCCCCTCGCTCGTTCATGTGCATTTAATGAGAACTAAGAGAAGTGGTCACTGTCGAAACCATGTAACCTTTGCCCAAAAGTAACCGGCCAGTAATTTAAAGAAATGTTTCCTGATTCATGGAGCACTTGCTTGATCCCGCGATTTTTCTTACATAACGTGAGTACAGGGTCTATCAATTACAGTTAATTCTCACATGAAAATTCAATTCGGTTGGCCGTTATGTACAAGAAACGTCAACACCGTCACACGTGAGTTTTTAAAAAACTGAGAAATTTTCTATCACACGCTGAATGTAAATGATTGACAAAATTAGTTAACATAGCAATGTACACATTATTAGGACAAAAACTTCCTAAATGAGTAAAGAGGTTAATTATCAAGGATAATGAATGAAGTAGGACTGGTTAGTATTTATTTCAAGACCACAGATATCTCTTCTTCCTTTGCTGACTTTAAATATTTCATTAATTATTCCACATAAGTGAAATCGACTCCTAGAAAAGACATTTAATTTATAATTTATAAGATGACTACAAATCATTTTGAAGTTTCTTTTTAAATTCTCACACTCCTAATTAATATTCATGAGGACAACTTCACAAAAGCAGACACACAACTCTGCGGGAGCGGGTGTGGAAACACGTCGTCGTGCCAGTGGAGCACGCAGGGAATTTCTCTCTCCCCAAGGTGCAAGGTTTAAGTTCAACACAAACACTTCCTAAATAATAGCTTTATAATATTTAATCAAATTATTCATGACTCAGAAACAACACTGTGGAGAAACAGATAATAATGCTGTACAAAGGCCGAGTCCATTTGTTCTGGACAGGTGGCCAGTCTGTGGCCCTGTGTCCGCAGCCCAGACCCACCCACAATAGCCCTAAAGACGATTATGCAAATACCAGCCAACCCAGCTATTTTCCCAGGAATAGGAGAAGGGCTCCTAGAAGCTATAATTGTTCTGCAGTCATGTGGAAAAACAAGCAGGTTTTTTTTTCCTGGAAGCAGAGTGTTTTCACTAAGGGCACAACTATAATATGTGAGATATACAAACACACACACACAAACACACATCATTAAAAGAGCTGGAGGAACCCTCACACATATTACTCAGTGGAAGAAGGCTACATACTGGGCTGGGGTGGGAGTCGTGTCCGTCTGCGCATGCATGTACACTCGTGTTTGAGGTGTACTTCTCAAACACCATGCACAGCTTATTACACACTTTTCCCCCCAAGCTCTCCTTGAGAGGCAGCTCTGCCTCCTTAACAACACCAACTGTCCTCTGTTGCTTACTCCTTCCCTTGCCAACAAGACATGTACAGGAATGCATTAACTTTGACCACTGCATCCTGTAAGTATGAAATAAATATTCTCTGGCAAAGCTGGGGTAAGAACCATTCTTCCTCCATATATGTAAAGCATTTTTCATCTTCATCCAGGGGCATAAAGACACAGGTTGAAGGTGGAAACCCCTCGGGTTTGAAGTACAGCGCTGATGAGGGAATGCTGTCACCTAGCATTTATTAATTAACGCTGTCTCACCATAGTTTGGGGGTTTTGTTTTTGATTACAGAATGTCATCAGATTCCTTAGTTTCTAACTAGCAGTTTTTAGTTATCTGCTCTAACACCAGATTTTCAATTCTCTCTGGAATTAAAGTTATTTCAAATATTATTGCTGTTGGATTTTTGATTCTACAGGATTCAAGAACAGTATTTTTTCCTTTTTCTTACCTCTCTTTACACATTCACCCCTTAAATCCCTTCTCTGTGAGATGAAGGGACATTACCGGCTTTATTTAACAAGAGGCTAAGATGCTACTACTTCATCTACCTATACGGCACTCAACAGTTTCCAGAAATCATGTCATGCTATTTAAGGGAGGATTTTTCTCAAAAGCTTAAAAACAGAGATTATGATATTCTTCATAGATATCAAATACATATTTTTAAAATATGACATTACCAATTTTTAAATGTTTAATTAAGAATACATCTGCTGTTACGGTTAAACCAACCATAAGTAGATAACTTCTTTCACCTCAATAGCATTACAGATATGAGATTAAGCTAACATAAACTTCACTGTTCATGACATAAATTCATATTCAAAACTCTCCTAAAAATGACTTAGCTCCAGTTCTCAAATTATTATTCCTTGTGGTAAACCCTCACAAAGTGTTTTGCTTGTGTTTCTTATAGCATTTATCAAACCCTTACTTTAACATGTTCATTCATTCAATTATTCATTCCTCGGCCCTAAATTCAAACAGATGAGTAAGTCACAGTCTCTACACTCAAGTGAGACAAATGCCTGATTCTTTAAAAATGTTTTCTGTACATCCAGATGCAGGTATACAGTAGGTATACATACATTGAATGTGGTAAACTATACTTTACTGATTAAAACATTCCCTACCACCCCACCAGGATGGCTAAAGTAAAAAAAAAAAAAGAAAGAAAAGGAAAAAAGACAGACAATACCAAGAGTTAGTGAGAATATGGAGAAATTGGAACCCTCATACATAGCTGGTAAAAATATAAAATGGTGTAGCCACTTTGGAAAACAGTTTGGCAGTTTCTGAAAATGTTAAAGTTACCGAATGGCCTAAGCAATTCTACTCCCAGTTGTATACTCAGGAGAAATGAAAATATGTGTTTACTTAAAAACCTGTGCATGAACGGTTATAGCAGTTCTCTTCATAACAGCCCAGAAGTAAAAACAACCCAACTGATGAATGGATAAATGAAATGTGGCACATCCACAGGTATATCTAGGCAATGGGGTATAATTAAGCAGTAAAAAGGAATGGAGTGCATGATACAGCGTGGATGAACCCGAAAACAGTAAGCTAGGTAAAAGGCGGCGGTCACGAAGGACCACACATTGTCTGATTCCACTCACAGGAGGCGTCTGGAACAGGCAAACCCACAGGCACAGAGAGTAAACCGGTGACTGCCCAGCGCTGTGGGGGCTGGGGGCAAAATAGGAAGTGACTGCTCATGGGTGCAGCGTTCCCTTTGGGGGTGACAAAAATGTTTTTAAAAATTGATTTTGGTGATGAGTGCACATCTCTGTGAATATACTAAACACCACTGAATTGTACACTTTAAAATGGTGAGTTTTATGGTATGTGAATTACATCTCAGTGAGGCTGTCGGTAAAAAGCCACAATAGTTGGGGGGCTTACCCCCCTGCCTCTCTAAGGAAGGAGACTTTCCCACCCCTGGGATACCAGGCTGGCCATGTGACTTACTTTGGCTGACGAAATGAGAGTAGACATGATGGATTCTATATACTTCTTCTAAGCAGGAGCTTTACAAATTAGGACCTGATTCGCCATGCCCTCTTCCCCACTTACATATATTCCAGTTAGAGGCTATTTCATCACACTGAGTCTCGGAATGAGGATGATGTATGGTGTCAGATGGGTACTAGACCTACCGGTGTGATCACTTCATAAGGTACATAAATGTCTAATCACTATGTGTACACCTGAAACTAATATAAGATTGTATGTAAACTGTAACCAAAAGTTAAATTTAAAAAATAAAGACATTAACTCAGTGGTCCAAGGAGAAGTCACAATGGAGGTCAGAAAATTTCTCCAACTAAACAAGTAAACATTACATAATAAGACTTACGGAATGCTCTCAATTTAGAGAGAAACATATCCTTAAATACTTATACTCAAAAAGAGGAAAGTCCAGAGATCAACAATTCGAGCATTCCTCCCTTCTCCAGGAAGTTAAAAATATGAATAGCTGACTAATTCCAAAGAAAATAAAAAGGAAATAAAAGATAAAATCATGAATGAGTCAATAGAAAACATACAATGGAGAAGATCAACAAAGTCAAAAGTTAATTTCCTGAAGAAACTATTAACACAGGCAACCTGCTGGTGAGGCTACTCCAAGAAAACTGAGGCATAAAAAAAATCAACATTGGGAATGAAAAAGAAATTACAGAGCTGCATGTAATAAAAGAAAGATGCCAAGTTATTATGAGCAATTTGCCAATAAACTTGACCAACAAAAAAATTCTAGGAAAAAAATGTTATTTTACCAAAATTGACATGAGAAAAAAATAGATTTATCAGTCATACTGCCATTAAAGAAAATAAATAATTTTAAATCTTCACACAGAAATCTCTAGGCTACACGTGGCTTCACCAGTAAGAACTTCCAAACAACGAAGAAAAGAAATAATTACAACTTAGAGAAATTCTTTAAGAAGGAGAAAGAAGGGAATCATTTTTATAAAGCCTTGACATCAAAATTCAAGAGGAAAAAACATTAGAAGGAAAATTACAGTCCAATTTCATTCATGAACAAACGGAATCCGACAATGTATAAAAATGACAGAACATCAAGACTGAGTGCGTTTTATCCCAAGAATGCAAACATGGCTTAGCACTAGAAAAAAAAAACAGTATTATTTACCACAAAAGTTAAAAATCATGTAACTGTCTCAATAGATAAAACATGTGATAAAATTCAGCATCCATTCATGATCAAAGTTCTTAGCAAACAAAGAATAGAAGAGGATACCATAAACTGATAGATAAAAAACAACAAAACTCTACAGCGAGCATCATAGAACGATCAGATGAAAAGGCCTTCCTTTGAGACCAGGAACAAGACAAGAATGCTGCACCCACCACAGGACTGGAGGCACCTGACGGGGAGAGGTGCAGGCAGTCCTCACTTTGCACGGTCCCATGTGCATAAATTTCAGTTACTTACAGTTTAAATTATCACTCCCCCAACAACACGGTTTGAATTTTAGTTACTCATATTTAACATAAATGTACAGAATTAACTGCTAGCTCTTTGGTCCACCAATCACTGCAAACGACAGCTGTATATCATGATCAGCGACCAATCACTTCGCTTCTTTCCAAGTCTGTGAGGGACTAATCGCTGTGCGTCTGTTGCTCAGTTCACACAGGCAGTAAAGACGTAGCTAGGTTGCCTCTTCATCTTACAGTGATAAACCCACATGACACTTTACAAAAATGAAGAACCAAAAGAGGGAATTAGCCAACAAAGATGAAAGTGCAGCAGAGAAACAAAAAGTGATAATGCTGGAGTGAAATTCTAACCAACTGTAAATGCAGCTAGAGAAGAAACAGCTGTCTGTGGGAATGCTGACGGCGCTGCCTTTCGGGGGACTCCAGGTGTGCAGTCAGAGCGTGGAGGTGAGCACACTGACATGAATGCAGAATGTGAGTGTGGTGAAGTGGATGGCAGGAGAGAGAAAGGGGGGAAAAGAAAAGAATAGAGAAGAAAAAAGAAAGGAAGAAAGAAACTCTCAGAGATATTTCACGGCATAGAAAGGGCAAAGGATAAAGTTGGAAGCTAACCCAAGTATAGAAAAGAGAAAAACAATTCACCAAGTCACATGATGATAGAAAGACAATCACCAGTCCTCGGGTGGGGCTTCCAGTTTCTGGTTCCCCATGTAAGGAGCCCACCGTCACCATTCCACCCTAACAACAAGTAAAAAGCTGAAGAGACTAAAAAATCATCAGCTTTTCTTGGAGATGTAAGAGGGAAGACACAGGGCAAACCACTGCCCCGAGACTGGAGATGGGACAGGTGAATACAGGGAGTCGCAGCTTAACTGGTGCAGACTCCAGAGCAGAAGCCTCCTCGGAAACCAGTGCTAGGTAGGGAAAGCACGAACGGTACTGGAGGCTGTATGTGAATGGGTCTGAGTTAAACACGCCAGGGGGCACAGTCACAGGGTGAACCCCTCAATATTGTGAGAATTACTTTCAGGACCTCATCCAGGTTCCCACTGTAATATCAGAAGAAAGAAAAACCCTACCTGCTCTACCAGGGGGAGGGCAAAAGGAACCAATATCAATGTTGTCAAGATGTCAGGTCTCCCCAACTTGATCTATAGATTCAATGCAACCTCAATTAGAATTCCAGCGATTTATCCCCTGGATAATGACAAGCTGATGCTAACGTTCATATGGATGCAGAGGCAAAAGACCTGGAAGAGCCAACACGATATTGAAGGAGAAGAACAAAGTTGGAGGGCTGACCCTACTCGACTTCAGGCATTAATATAATGCTACATTAATTAAGACCGTGAGGTACTGGTAAAGGAATAAATACATCAACAGAACAGAAGAGAGAGTCCAGAAATACAGCCACATAAATATAATCAATTGATCTTTGATGAAAGAGCAGGAAATGGAGCAAAAAAAAAAAAGAAATTAAGACACAAACCTTATGCCTTTCACAAAAATTAACTCAAAATGGATCACAGACCTACATGTAAAATGCAAAACTATAGAACTCCTACAAGATAACTGAGAACACCTAGATGACCTTGAGAATGGTGATGATTCTTTACATATAACATGAAAGAACCAATTGATAAGCTAGACTTCATTAAAGTTAAAAACTTCTGCTCTTTGAAAGACAATATCAAGAGATGAGAAGAGAAGCAACAGACTGGGAAAAAATATTTGCAAAATACACATCTAATGAAGCACTGGTAACCAAAATATATCTAGAACTCTTAAAACTCAGCAATAAGAGAACAGACAACCTAATTAAGAAATGAGCCAAAGACCTTAAGAGACCATTTCACCAAAGAAGATAAACAGATGCAAAGAAGCAGATGATAGATCAACTTATCATTCTACCATCTTATCATCAATCCGCATCACATGCCATAATGGAAATGTAAATTAAACAAGATACTGTTACTCACCTTTTAGAACAAAATGTGGAACACTGACCACACTGAATGCTGACGAAGATGTGGAACAACCCGGACTCGCATACATTGCTTGTGGGAGTGCAAAACAGTGCAGTTGCTTTGGAAGACGGTTTGGGATTTCTTACAACACTAAATGTGCCCTTCCCGTAAGATCCAGTAATCACACTCCTTGGTTTTTACCCAAAGGAGATGAAAACATGTCCACACATAAACTTGCCCATGATGTTTGTATCAGCTTTACCCATAATTGCAAAAACGTGGAGGAAACCAAGATGTCCATAAGTAGGTGAATGGATAAACTGCGGTACATCCAGACAACAGAATATTATTCAGTTCTACAAATAAATGAGCTATCAAGCCATGAAAAGACATGGAGGAAACTTAAGTGCATATTAGTAAGTGAAAAAGCCAACGTGAGAAGGCTACATACTATAGGAATCCAATTACACGACATTGGGAGAAGGCAAAACTACGGAGACAGCAAAAAGATCAGCGGTGGGTGGGGTTGGAGGTGCGGGCAGAGCAGGCAGAGCACAGAGGACTCTTAGGGCAGTGAAACTACTCTGGATATTGCAGTGATGGACATATATAATTATACACTTGTCCTGACTCACTGGGTATGCGACACCAAAAGTGAACTCTAATGTACATCACAGACTTTAGGTGACTTGATGGGTGGGTGTAGGCTCACTACTTGTAAGGGTGCCGCTCTGCTGGGGGATGTTGATAATGTGAGAGATTGTAGTTGTGGGGAGTAGGTGGTATACAGGAAACCACTCTACTTCCACCCTAATTTTGGTGAGAAGCTGAAATAGCTCTTAAAAAATAAGTCATTAAAGAAAAAACAAGCATTGCTCAAACTTTTTTTTTTTACTGATTTAGTACTTGTGTGTGTTGTGAAATAATCACAGTAAGTCTAATTAATGTATCACCAAAGTTACAGAATTTTTTCTTATGGCGGGAAGTTTTAAGATTTACTCTCGTGGCAACTTTATTAAGTATAGTTGCCACGCAGCACATTACATCCCTGTGATTTATCTTATACATGTAAGTTTGACTCCCTTCGCCCACTTCACCTCTCCCCGACCCCCGCCTCTGGCATCCAATCTGCTCAAACTATTCCTACTGACTATTTTACAAAGAAATAAAACATTTATTTCTCATAGTTTCCAATGTTTTAAATTAAGTATACATACTAAATAAACACTAATTTTACTATTTTTCATTTCCTTTTACATTTATAAGTGATAGTAAAAATCTAACAAAAATTGTTTTAAAGTCACAGAACAATCCTAATTTTTCCTTTAAGACCACTTTGCACAGTTATATTTTGCACAGGGGTTTCTGCACGGCCCGCACTAGCATGCCAAGGGCAGGCTGCTGTGTGCAATCCGGAGAAACAAGACCGCTGTCGTTCTCAGGCCGCACGATTATATGCAGGGGAAATGTCAAAGGTAAGTATTAGAATTTAAAATGTCCAGCAGACCACTAAATCCAAAATCAAAATTCAAAACTCTACATATGACCAAAAGTTAAAATGGGAATTTCTTAAAAGATGTCAATTTCAATAAGGGCCCGCAATTCCAAAACAGGAAATGACGCGAGGCCAAAGCTTGTCTGTGATTCATTTGGCGGCAACACCTGTCCTGAACTGAGATGAAGCCATTCACCACTCTCGTGTCCCAGCACTGCGGGGACGTAGCACGTGGCCCACGCCCCGCACAACTTCACTAAAATCCAAGTTTTGATTTCTGAAATGCATCTACCCTGAAGGGTTTCAGATAAGAGACTGTGTTCTTACAGCATCTAAAAACACATTAAGTACCTAGGATTAAGTTTAACAAAAGTGTTCAAACCCTCTATTGAGAAAAATTATAAAATTTTTACTTGAAGACATTAAAGAACACCATTAAAAATGCAGAGACACGCCTAGCTGATTGCACGTCTCATTTTATGGATTGTCAGTGTCTTCTACATGGTCTACAAATAAATGTAATCTCAGCCCAAATCCCAACTGGTCTTTCGGCAAAACTTGACAAGTGATGTTAAAATTTGCATGAGGCCAAGGGCCAAGAATTGCCAAAAGAAAGAACAGTAGGAAAAGACTTGGTATTCCAGATATTAAAATTTATCAGAAAACTGTATGAATTAAGACACTACAGTATCTGCGTAAAAATGAAAGACAAATACAGTAAAACAGAAACAAAGATCCTAATGAGATGCACAGGGATATGGACCATATAAGACAAGAATGACTCTGCTTCAAACAAATTTGTGTGAAAGGGTAAGGATAACTTCAAAAAGGAGGCTAGCGCAATTGAATATCCATATGTGAAAAAATAAAATTGGAGTTCTACTTCATAATATACACTAATCGATCCCAGATAAATTATGAATTTAAAATACTGTACAGATCTAAATATACTACAAAGCTTTTGGAAGAGGATATTGGAGAATATCTTTTGTATAATGGAAAATAACCATAAGGCAAAATAGTAGTAAACTCAGCTCTGCTAAAACGAAGAGCTTGTGCTTGTTACAAGGCGCCTCTCTTTATTAAAGGGTCCGCGAACATCTTACAACACATTTCTGTGTGTCTCGTAAGCAGAGGCAACGGCTGCCTTTATTCCAAACCATCTCTCCAAAGACATCTGTGTAGCCCAGAGCACCGAAGGACAGAAACAGTGTTTTCCTTTTGGCAGGTGTGGTCACTGTCCAGCACAATAAAATAACGGTTCTTGCTCAGACAAGTCAGATTTGCTTACTGCGCATTTAAAAGACCGAGGTTCCCTGAACAACCCAGGGTGGCATTCGGTCCTCTTTGCACGGCCCTGTGCAAACTGGGCTTGGGGACCAGCAACAAGTGCTGTCACTCTGACCAGTGCCATTGCCATGAGTCATAAACCCTCTCAGGTCTGAATAGGAGCCTGTATCTTTTCCACACACCCAGAAAATATCTTAGCTTGCGAATAGGGTAAAATCTCAGACCCTTGATGGTTCTTGACAACTATTCCGAGAGTGAATTAAAAAGAAAAAAAAAACCCACAATCCAGACAGTAGGAGAAGATATTTTAACTGTGTTACCAAGTCTTTTATTTCAAATAGATACACAACTCCTATAAATAAGAAGCAGAAATAGAAATTAATGGGACAAGGGTTAAATACTTGAAGGTCTTCACAAAAGAGGATATAACCAAATAGTCAAAAAACATTTAAAAGGGGTTTCAATCTCATTAACAAGGGAAATACAAATAAAAAAATAAGATCATTTCATACCCACCAGATTGGCAAATATTTATCCTGGCAAGATTAGGTGTGCTGACAATGTATGATATGGGAACTCTGATACACTCCTGGCATAGCACGCAACCACTTTGGGAAATTACCTAGTAAAATGTAAGACACATTTAACCCCATGATAGAGCAGTTCTACTCCTAACACATGACATAGAAAAAGTCATGCATGTACAACAGGAGACATGTATGTAAATGATCATAGCAACATTTTTCGTAAATGAAAACAACTGAAATGTCTATCAACAGAATGAATAAAATTTTATTTATATACACAATAGAAAACTATAGACTTCCAGCCAAGATGGCAGCATAGGTAAACACAGCTTACCTCCTGGCACAACCACATCAAAAGTACAACTAAATTATAGAACAACTATCACCCAGAACCATCAGAAATCTAGTTTAACGGAAGTCTGACAACTATAGAATTAAAGAAACCACAGCCATTCAGACTGGTAGGAGGGGTGGAGATGTGGAACAGGCTGGCCCCAAACCCACATGTGGTAGATAAAAATTCAGGAGGGGTATCTTAGGAGTAAGGAGTCCCAGTCCCACAACAGGCCCCCCAGCCTAGAGCTCCAGTGATGGGAAGGTAAGTCCCTGTAACTTCTGGCTGAAAAAACCAGCAGAGATTGAATTGGTGGAAGAAACTTCTGGAATCCCAAGCAGTTCCGCTTAAAGAACATATGGACTTCATCAGACTCACTCCCTCTGAGCTCCAGCACGGGGAAGCAGCTTGAAAGGTACCAGGGGCATGCAGGGAGGAGGTGACGGTTCTGGCATCAAGGTGAGAGCTGGGGGACAGCTTCCTCCCAGACAGAAAGGCCACTGTCCCTTTCTGAACCCTCACCTACAGAGCCACAGAGCCAGCAGGCAGATGCCATGTCTGAGACTCCATCAACCTGGTTAACATGTTTGCCCCACCCTGGAGATCCTTGAGACTCCATTCCACCCAACTTACAGGCCCACCCAAGCTGTTGACAGAGACTTTTCCAAATGAATGGCTGATCTTGGCTCACACTTCACAACTTCCTGCATCCTATTAAACAAGCAATAGCCAATCTCAGTGAGCCTCCAGCCTCCATATCTCTTACTAAGAGGCCCCAGGCCCAGCACTAGTAGTAGCCAGCCTAGATCCATAGCTTGGCTCAGCCTGGGAATCTCCAAGCCCAGCACAAGTAGCAGCCATCTCACATTGCTTTATAGCCCAGGCAGGGTGGCCCTGGGCAAAACGCAGATGGGGGCTGACCTTGGCCTGCACCACCTGGGAAACCCGAGAGCCTGCACACCCAGTGGACAGCTAGAGACCACACTGGGGCACCACGACCCTGCCCCTGCACAGCTGATCCTCCACAAGGCAGAGGTTAGTGGTAAGTGGTCATAGCCAATACTTGCAGCTGACTGGCCTAGGTAAATCCCTCCCACTGATCTGCCAACAGCCACCAAGGCTAAACTATAAGATGAAGGTGTACTCAGCCCACACAAAGGGTACACCTTGAGTACCCAGCTTGGGTGATAGGGGAGGCTGTGCCACTGGACCCTACAGGACACCTACTACATTAGGCCACACTACCAAGACAGGTAGCTGTACCTGATACATAGGAACAAACAGGGAGGCTGCCAAAATGAGGAGACAAAGAAACATGGCCCAAATGAAAGAACACATCAAAACTCCAGGAAAAAAATCAGATGCAGAGTTCAAAACACTGGTTATAAGGATGCTCAAGGAACTTAGTGTGGACCTCAGCAGCATAAAAAAGATTCGGTCAGAAACAAAGGATACACTAATTGAAATAAAGAACAATTTACAGGGAAACAACAGTGGAGAGGATGAAGCTGAAAATCAAATCAATGATTTGGAACATAAGGAAGATAAAAACAACCAATAAGAACAAGAAGAAAAAAGAATCCCCAAAACAAGGATAGTGTAAGCAGCCTCTGGGACAACTTCAAGCTTTCCAACATTCGCATCTTGGGGTACCAGAAGGAGAAGAGAAAGAGCAAGAGATTGGAAATCAATTTGACAAAATAATGAAAGAAAACTTCCCCAATTTGATGAAGGAAACCTTCCCGGGAAGCACAGAGAGTCCCAAACAAGAGGGACACAAACAGGCCTACACCAAGATACATCATAATTAAAATGCCAAAGATTAAAGATAGAGAATCTTAAAAGCAGCAAGGGTTACCTTTGGGGGAATTCCCATAAGACTGTCAGCTGATTTCTCAAAAGAAACTTTGCAGGCTAGAAGGGACTGGCAGGAAATATTCAAAGGCATGAAAAGCAGAGACCTACAGTCAAGACTGTTCTACCCAGCAAAGCTATCATTTAGAATCAAAGGGCAGATAAAGAGCATCCCAGACAAGAAAAAACTAAAAGAGATCATCATCACCAAGCCATTATTATATGAAATATTAAAGGGACTTATTTAATATAAAGAAGATCAAAACTATGAACAATAAAATGGTAACAAATACATATCTATTAACAATTAAATCTAAAAAACGAACTAGGCAAACAAGAACAGAGACAGAATCATGGATACAAAGAGCATTTTGATGGTTGCGAGATGGGAAAGGTGTGTGGGGGAATGCGTGAGAAGTGAGGGGATCAAGAAGTACAAATAGGCAGTTACAGAATAGTCATGGGGATGTAAAGTACGGTACAGGACATGGAGTAGCCAAAGACCCTATGCATGACCCATGGACATGAGCAATGCTGTGGGGATTGCCTGAAGGAATGGGGGGGTCTTGGATGGAGGGAGGCAAAGGGGGAAAAGTTGGGACAACTGTAATAGCATAATCAATAAAATATAATTGTTGTGAACAAATTATATTTTAATGAACATGAACAAATACAGCAACATAAAGTAGCAGCTTGAATCTCACAAACATGAGTGACATGAGACTCAACAAATACATTCAGTGTGATCCATTCTCATGAAGTTTGAACATGGGGTTAACGACACTATACTCTTCAAGGATGCGGACACCACCATGAAGGAAGCAATGATTATCACAGGTCAGAGCAGGGCTTGACCTCTGGAGGCAAACGAAGAGGGTACAGTAAAAAAAGACCCACAGGGAGCCAGCTTCCAGGGGGCTGGGAATTTTCTGTTTCTTCACTTTGATGGCATTTACATGGGAACTTTCTTCATACTTATATATTCAGTGTACACTTCTATTGCTGGCATTTTAAGATTACTTCTATTATGTTTCATAATTTTAAATAATTCCTTTTGTAAATGACTGGACCATCAAATCATTAGATCTTAGATGGACTATATAAATTTATGTGTATACATTTACTGATATGCTAAATGGGAAGAATCCTATTTCCTAACTATGGTATTTTCCCACTTTCTTTCTTAATTAACTCAGAAGGTAACACAACAGTACCAAATCACAAGACCACATGTACCACTTAAAAGGATCACCTTATAATAACATTAGAGATATCTAAGAATATACACTAATATATAAACCTGTAAATAGGTACAGCAGATTAATATTTAACATTTATATCAAATATCACTTCTCTGCATCATGGATTAAATCACTAAAAGGCTCTTTTCAGTAGTGAACACAAACATTATTTATTTTCATAAGCAAGTATTCACCACTCTATCCAGTTTTCTGGGCAATTTGCCAACTAGTATATAATTTAAATTTTTTATTTGTTTAATTGCTCCTTCCTATCTTGGTTACCCAATCCACCAACCATTTATATAGTGAAAGGAATTACTCAGCTAAATTACATACAACTTTCATTGTTTTCTCTGACCCAATGTATACACTACAGATAAAATAATATTTTCAGATTAAAAAACGACTTCTGTATTTCTTCAATCAAAAACATGTCAGACACATGGACAAAACCAAAGTGGGGTAGGGTCAAGGGTGGGAAGTGGGGATGGCTGGGGTGGGGGATGTGGGGATGTGGGGATGTGGGGGGAGGGAATGGAGACTACTGTACTTGAACAACAATAAAAAAAAGTTAAAAAAACATGTCAGAGACTGCTAGCTTAGTGGTATCCATATTCTCCTCTTCTTCAAAGCATACACCTCGGTGAGTTTTTCTAGCTTTCTCTTAAATCAGATGTGACCATTTGACTGAATTTTGGCCAACAGGATGTGAGAAGTAACGTGTGTACATTCAGGTCTGGCCTATCAAGACCACTCACGTGCAATCCTTTTCCTGCTTCCCCCTCTGCTAACTGGATGCAGAGCACTGAGCCCTAAAGAATCTTGCACCTCAACATCAAAAGCACCTGGGTCACTAACTCATCACATGAAGGTCATTCAACAGATTTATGCAATAAAGTGTTAAGTGAACGAGAAATAAATTTCTATTTGCAAAGCTCCAGAGATTTTCCAGTTGTTGGTTAGCCTACCCTGATGAAAACAGAACATTTACCAATGAAAGTTACCAGTAACTTTTTTTGTTTCCAAATTTGTTACTATTAATACATTCAGGGCCTGCCACTACCCTGTAGGTCACCTTTGTGTGATTTAGAGACCGTTTTAGTAGATACGTTAGGAAAAGGTGCCCCCTCTGGGAGGATATAACTCCACAGGAGACAGCTTGGCCAGGTAGCCTTACCTCTGTGAAGGAAACAGGTCCCGTTCTCAAAGGGACTGTGAGAAGGCATTCAGCTTGCGGAGATAAACTAGAACTGGATTTCAATTTCCTACGGAACCCTACTTGGCAAGGGTTCCACAAACTGTGGAACTGTTCTAGAAGGCCCTGGACAAACTTCTCTATTCCTTTCCCAACAGGAACATGGTGCTCCTAAAGTTTCTATGACGTTTTCTATATCGACTATAATTCAGCAAGCAGACACATAATTTTTCTCCATATATGCAAGGCAACTTTTAAGTTAAAAACTCATAATTCTTAAAATTAAGATTTAAAATTAAACATTTAAATTTAGGTTGTCTATGTTTTCTTTTATCCTAATACATTTCAAGAAGAAACCCAGTTTGTTTTAAAATATATATATAAAGTAAATATTAAGTTTCTCACCCTGTTAAGTAAAATCCATTGCAAGCAAATTACATACATACCTTTCACTGTTATTAATTTAATATTACCCCAAGTACCGGTTTTCCTGACACTGTAAAGTTAAGGCTAGAATAACTGCTGTGGGAGATGGTGGAAGGAATCCAGCTGGCCAAGACATTTGAGCTATAGCTCTACTTACTCAAGAAAATCAACTTCTTAGCGGCCGAGGTTGCTTATCTGAATAAGAGTTACAATGGCTATCTCCAGTTACAAACAGGGTATCTCCTGTTACAAATTTCCTCAAGTCCAACCCATGGAGATTCAACCAGAGGTATCCTATTATTGCATTGGACTGAGCCTATGAGACGCCTAGCACCGTGACTGGAACACAGATGCTGAAGAAGTATCACTTCATTTTTAAGCTTCACCATAAAATTCTATGACTACTGACCCTATTACAACTGTTTAATTCACTAATTAACAAAACAAAACAAAAAAACCCCAAAACTTCCCAAACAATATTTACAAAGTCACTTCCAAATCTTAATTACAAGATTCTACTGATCTACAATAACAGAATACAAGTCTTTTAGAGGTTAAGCACGTATGTTAGAGATACACATTACAATTAGGCAAGCCCCAACTGGTGTGCCTCAGTTGGTTGGGCATTGCTCCGCAAAGCAAAAGGAACTGGTTCGATTCCCGGTCAGGGCACATGCCTGGGTTGCAGGTTTGGTCCCTGGTCAGACCATGTGGGAGAGGCAACCAATTGATGTTTCTCTCACATTGATGCTTCTCCCTCTCTTTCTCCCGCTCCTTCCCTCTCTCTAAAAATAAATAAATAAAATCTTTAAAAATTAGGCAAATGGTGGGTGAATACTGTATACTGTATTTCAGGGCCATTATGAAGTGAAGCAAGGGTCACTGGAACAAGCACTGTGACAGTCAACCTGACGAGCAGATGGCTACTAAGTGACTGCCAGGCGGGAGCGTACACAGCATGATGCAAGGGACGAAGGGACACTTCCCATCCTGGAAGGGGTGGCAACGAGCTGCGTGAGACTCATCACACCACTCAGGACGGGGTGCAATTTAAAACTTAAGGACTGTTTATTTCTGCAATTTCCCACTTAATACTTTCGGACCGCACTTGACCGCGGGTAACTGAAACCACAAAAGTGAAACCGCAGATGGGGGGGGGCTGGGGGGCTACTGTATAGGAAAATAATGTAGAATACATGGGGTTCGGTATTTGCAGTTCGAGGAATTCACTGGGGGCCTTGGAATGTATCCCCTACAGATAAAGGGGAACTACTACGAAATCATTAGTAAAAATACAAATTGCTGAAGCATTTAAAAATGTTTGCTTATTAGAAAAAAGGTTTTTAATTGTTTTACCTATTAGTATCTATTAAAAATTTTAATGCAGACATGCTCTGCTGCAGGGATATCATTTTCAGAATTAAAATAAAAGCACAAGCATAATAAGATGAACAAAATGTTTATTGCAGTATTGTTTTTAACAATTTAAATCAATGTGGATGTTAAATACCTTATATCCACAATATGAACTATGATGCTACCAATAAAATTGAAATCTGTATTCACATGAGAAAAACATCAATTATAAAAATGCAACTAAATATGAAAGATGTAGATTAAGTATAATCCTATTTTAATAAAGGACAAAAAACTACACATTAAATGAGCACACAAGAAAGATTCATACCAAACATAAGAGGGTGAATTTGGAAAGAAATGAAAAAAATTAATTTTACCTTATTTATATCTGTATTATTTGAATTGTTAAAAATGACAGTTTTTTAATTTAAAAAAATCTTATGAAACAGACAGTCAAAATGTCTGACACGTGCCCAAATAATGGGACCGAAAAGTTGTTAGCTTCACCATTTTACTGTTATTTTAACCAAGGTTATAAGAAAAAAAACAGTCACCCATAATAGTAAATGACATGATACACATACTTGAATTTATATTCTGAATAAATGTAGCTAGAAGAGGAAACAGAACATAAGCAATCTTACACTCCGCCTTGGATTCTTATCTTCAGATACAACAAAAACTACCAGCCATTGGAAGTACCTGCCCACTGCCAAACATAATGCAAAAAGTCCTGAATTAAAGTATGAGGCCATGATGCAACGTGAAACTGATCTTATGAAACTGTTCCATGATTTCTAGTGGCAAATATTTATGTACCCTTCTTCTATAAATAGAAATGGAACTCTCTTTTCACTTGGCATCAGTGTGATACCAATGAGTACTTCGTAGGCCTCTGCTTTTGAAAATGCCATAAAATGTACTGAGTTTTTTATACTGTGCAAACACCGTATCTCTCAGAATTCACTCAGTATTTGCTAAATGACTGTATATACAACACAAATGACACTGGTGATGTTGTCATTTCATGTCAGCTTAGCAACAACTGTTAGTTACTTATTAATCCTACTATGTAGAGGAGGAAATAGTTTAAGTAATTTATTTAGGGTGACTGTTAACAAATGGTGGTAGACCCAGAATTAGAACTCCAATGGTCTTTTCTGTTATTTCTTTTTTAATTTTTAAAATATTTTATTTATTTATTTTTAGAGAGAGGGGAAGGGAGGGAGGGAGGGAAACATCGATCAGTTGTCTCTCATTCATGCCCCAACCTGAGACCAAAACTGCAACCCAGGCATGTGCCCTGACCAGGAGTCAAACTGCAACCTTTCGCTTTGTGGGACGATGCCCAACCAACCGAGCCACACAAGTCAGGGCTTTTAAAAATTTTTTTAACTGAGAGAGAGGAAGGGAGGAAGAGAGGAAGAAAGGCAGGGAGTAGGAGGAAGGCTAGAAGGGAGGAAGAAACACATCAATTTGTTGTTCCACTTATTTATGCATTCATTCATTCGTTGATTCTTATATGTGCCGGGACCAGGGATCGAACCTGCAACCTTTGTGTATTGGGATGATGCTCTGATCAACAGAGGTACCCAGCCAGGGTCTGTTATTTCTTTACATAGTACATATAGCTTGTGAAAATATGAGCTATTTCCAAAAAGGGTAAGAAGTGAAAAAAAAAATAAATCCCAGGGCATAAGGAGGAACAGAAAAACATAATAGAAAGAAGTAGGAAACCCGGCAATGATAGCGAGTCAAACTGTAAAAAGTAAAGAATCGACCCACCGCATCTGTGGCATACCGCTAGGGCAGCAGGACATATCTGTGCTCTCTGTTTAGTGACGGCAGTTTCCTTCACCAAAGATCTCTCACCTCCTCCCATGCCATGCCTCTCAGCATGCACAAGACCCAAAATTTACTTCTGATCTCCCTTTACCCAGGGTCCATGACAGACTATCAATTGGCACATTTTGTTATTAATACAGGTAATAGGCATTTCAGAGACAATTCCCCACAAACAGAATGGCTTGGCTAACTACGTATGCATCACTACTGCTGAATTAGTGCTGTGTAACAAACAACTCCAAAAATGCCAATGGCCGACATCGAATGCCGAATTCTTACTCTGCTTCAGGTTGTGGGTCAAATTCAGTTCACTTTCACTTATATTTCATTCTGGGGCCCAGTCTGAAGGGGCAGTAGTTACCTGGACAAGGTATTCTTTTGGTAAAGGGCAGAAGTACAAGGGAGTTGGAAGAAACTTCCCAGGCCTATTAAAGCCTTTTCTCAGAAATGGCCGGCTGTCACTTCCACCTCCATTCTATTGGTCCAAGTGCGCCACATGACCAAGTCCAAAGTCTGTGAGTCAGGGATGTATATTTCAGCTCAAGTGAAAAGGTGAGGAATGATTAGTTGATGAGCAATAATTCAATGTACCATAAACTCCAAGAGAAGCTCGCAGAAAAATTTCATTTGAGTTCAATAATGAATATGTAAACATAGCAAGGTGTTGATCAAGTAACTCACTGCTATCAAATTCTCACATGACTAAATGCTAAGAGGAACAGTAAATATGTGAATGACAAAATCAACATGCAAAACCTTCTCAATATACGGACACAGTGGGCTAAACTCAGTACAACAAAACCACATGGCAATAAAAGTCCTGCTGCGGGTTCAGTACAGGATAGAGAAGATGCGATGTAACGGCGATATATGTAAAAGATCTAGTGGTTTCGAGTTTAAGCTACCTAAAAGGATAATGCAACTTAGCCTATATTAACAGTGAAAATAACATCGCTGAGTGGCCAGTACATAGGAAACACATCAGTAAAACTAAAAAAAATAAAAACACAGGAGAAACAGCCTGCTCTTCTCTGAGCCAGTCGCATCTGCAGGATTATTACACTGACTTCTGATATGAGTATCAATACCTGAGGAATAATGACAGAAAACAAGACAGGCATTGTAAAAGGTTTAAAACTGAGTCGCACAGGTCATTCAAGTATAAATGGAATAAACGACAGAATTTTAGGACTGGGAAGACTGGGAGTGAGACGTGAACTTTCAGAAAGAGATAAGAACAAGCATAAAAGCTGTCTTCAAATTCCTAAGAGACTATCATGTACCCATGAAGGTTACTTGGAAGGGAAGACTTTTGCTCAATACAAATAGGAACGTTGTAACTGGAAGATGAATGCCTTCAGAGGCCGTGAAGTTCCTATCACTGCGTTCAGAAAGGCGCCGCAAGGCCGGTAGTGGCTGGCAAATCTTTACTGTGAAGTGCCAGAGTAAATATTTTGGGCTTTGCAGACCATTCGATCTCTGTGTCACCTCTGACAATGTAGCAAGAAAGAAACCATTGATAACACATAAACAAACAGTGTGACTATGGTTCAAGAAAACTTTATTTACAAAAACAGGTGTCAGGCCAAAGGGCTACAGTTTGCCAACCACTCCTCTACTAAGAAGAAAGAGTGACTGTAAAGAGGGTTGAAACACATAATTTTTACACAACCTGCAGCTCCGAGGCCCCATTAAAAGTCATTAAAGCAATTCAATGATATACAGAAATAGGTGGAACCAAAGGGACATTTTAATATACATTGAGATATCACATATGTATGTATGTATGTGTATATTTATAAATCATATGCAGAAACAAGATTGCTAAAAACATATAGAGAGAACAGGCCACTCTCATTAAAATAGATTTGAGAGGTAGCCGCGGCACATACAAGGCTCTCGAACAGGTCCATTATAACAGGACACTGGAATAATCATAAAATGGACACAGGAACCCAGGCACCACCAAATGCCTTTCCAGTACTAAGTGAACAGATACGAGACTAACTACGGCCACGTCCTTAAGCAAGCGGTCCCTGTCTACACAGGGAGACAACAGGACACACAGAATCGCCTGCTGAGAGCCCCTTCGAGTTTGTTGGAGGTTATTTTCCATACGCAGGCATGGGAAGAAATTTATTCTAATACATCTCAAACAAGGCCAAAGAAAGTTATACCTGAGTTTCACCAAAGCCCAGAATTCCTACCCTAGGAAAAGTAACAAGTCAGAACATCTCCCAATGGCCCTCCAGTAATCCCTGGATCAAAGGTTCTCCTACTGTTTGTTACTGGCCCGCAACAACCTACATTCTAAGTACAGAAATTAAATGTAGGCACTCAGATGCCTTTATAGCCATTTGACATTGGTTAGTTTGTCAACTATAAGGCAAGAGATAAAAAACAACCTGAGAAAATGTAAACATTTATTTCCGTAATTTCTCATTTTATAATCACTTAAAATTTTAATCAAGCCTGTAATTTATAAGTTAATATTTCCTGTTAAATTAAGTAAATAGGTATTTTCACCTCTAATTTACAGATTGCAAATAGTTTAACTGGCCTTTTTTGGCAAGAAAAGATACACCTTCTCCAAATAAGGCAGAACTAGCAAATCAAATGATAACAATGGAAGTTATGTGAAAACAAGGAAAACCAAAGACTTCACTCTCATTTTATTTTTAAGTATAATTGACAGTGAAGTACTGAAGCCACAGTGTGTTACTTGCAGAGATATACTTGCTATAAAATAATAACTATCAAAACCAAAGTGGCATTTTTATAGAAAACATAAAGATATTAAATTCAAACAAAAATTAATTTGAAAATGAGGAATACTGAATTACACAGCCAAGAAAAGCAAATGTTCCTTCTTTAACATATAAACACTAATGCTTGCTAAGCTTCTTATACAATAGCTCTTAAGGAAACTAAAACTAAAAACAAAAACAAGAACACAAGATATATCTTGACAGGAAAACACTCCATCAAAGGTACTTGCTTGGAATATTCGGTGAATCTGCAACAAAGAACCAATTTTTAATGATACCATCGTTTGATGCACTCAGGACCTGGCTAATACCATGAAAAATAATTCATATAGAACACAAACCTGGCAAAATGTTTTTTACTGCACCATCATAAATGCAAAAAATAAAAGGCAATTCCTTTAGTATACACATGATTTGAATATGATGGCATTGTGAAGGAAGAATTTTTTTCAGGTTCATTGCCAAACATAACTGACTCTGAATTGCATAACTCTATGAAGGATTATGTAGTCAACAAATGTGATTTGGAGTGTTAAACTTTGTGTAATGGTATATCCGGATGGTGCAAATGTAATGACAGAAACAAGTTCTGGACAGTTACTCAGATTAAGGATTTTACTACAGAGTGTAAATCAATGCACTGCTTCTGTCATCGAGAAACTATTGCTATGGTTTAAAAAAAAAAAGCCACCTGTCTAAACAGTATGCTTAATGACATAAATAATACCGGATTACTTAAAGGTTAATGCAGTGTGTTAGTGAGTATTCTCCTCACTGACCAACAATATGGAAACTGATCATATACTGTTACTATTTGCTGAGGTTCCATAATCATCAAGGAGAAATGTCCTGCAGAAACCGAACAATGAAATGCACTCCTAGTATTTCTGCAAGATTAAAAAAAAAATTGGTACCAATGTTTTAAAGATGTGGATTGGATAGCCAGACTTTTTTATCTTACATATTTGGTATTTTAAATGGTCTTTATATTTCCATGTAAGGTAGGCATACAGATGTTTCTCAAAGGCCCATGAGATCAAAGCAAAAAAGGAAGTTAATATAGTACAAGAGATTGATGTTCTTACAGATACTTATGACATGTTCCATAGTTTAACAATAATTTCCAGTGACGTTGGTATGACTAGATATTGTACATTTGTGAAAGATTACCACTATATGCCTTACAAATTTATGGAATATTTTCTATCTTTCTTCCCATCAAAAGAAGATCCACATATTGGAAACTTATTAATCCAGAGTCCATTTTGTTAATTGAAAGGTAATTTAAATTTCACTATAGCTCGACAGGACACATTGTTAGAACTCACTACTAATAAAAGAGTGAAAAAAAACAATCACTTGCTTCAGCTTGGGGAAAGTTAAACATGAATACCTGAGTGGGCTGAAATTCCTCTGAAATCTCTTCTCCAATTCGTACCCACATACCCCTGTGAGTCTGGCTTCTCTACTCTGAATGTTGTTAAAATGTAGGAATAATTTGGATACACATTATCTATTGTCGGTAGCACTGTTGTTAATCCAACCTAGATCAGATAAATTAACAGTCAGAAGCAACTGCATTTGTCACATTAACTTTTTTACTGATATCACAGTGTTTGTTTAGTGCGCATGCAGGCATTTACTAAATGGGAGCTGCAATTTCACTCCACCTTGTGTGTAGCTAGTATCGTGGAATGACAAAAAAGGTACGAATGCAATAGCGACTATCTACATTAACAGGCTAGAAAAGAATTCCAAGTCAGAGCATTTAATTTTTCTAATTCTTTTCTTTTTCCTTATATATGATGGTTTTAATTGTTTTTATTAAAATGTAACTTGTTTATCCAACCTAAAATTTTAACCTTGTATTTTGTTTTTTAAATTTCATTTTTCCAGCAATTCATTTTTATTATATTTTACAAAAGTGCCCACCCACAAATTATTAAGGAAAAAAGTCCTTGCAGCAGGTATTTCAACACACACAACTCTAGTGCACAGGCTGGCAGATTACATCCTACCGTTTGTGTCTCCAAATGAAGTCTGATTGGAGACTTCACAATCGCATCTAGTTGTTTACCAGCTGTCTATGGCTACTTCCACACTACAACAGCAAAGCTGGACAACCGTGGCAGAGACCATATGGTCCTCAATGCCTAAAATATTTATTTGGTCCTTTGCAAAAAATGATGGTCAACCTTTGCTCTAAATGGCTGAACATTATGTTGGGAAGGCCTCTCTACATTCCTCGCCAAATCATTCAAATAACAGAGACATCACTGGAGGTCAGTACTCTTAAGATAATTAAACGTTTCTACCTGCAGCCAGAGGGCTAGAGAACTAAAGTTTAGACATTATGCCGGCACTGTCCCTGACAAGGAATGAAAGGCACGTAAATGCCTTCGCATGGTCTCTGCCTCTTGGTATCCAGAATTCTAATTTGCATGCCTGTTTTCGATTTAAAATAACTAAAATCTGATCCAGATAGGGGAAGAAGTACTAAATCTGGAAGACCCAAAAGAGCCTTCAAGCCAGACATACAACAGGAGTTGCAGCTACAGGGATGTGTGTGCGTGCACGCGCGTGTGATGGAGCAGAGAGAGAAAGGATCGACCTCCTCTACCTATAATTCCCATCTACCTGCACTTCCAACACTTTCAAAAACCATTCTCCTATTATATAGATTTTATATAGAAGAAACCACAAAAACAGTAGAAAAGATAATTTTAGTTTGATGTGTTTTGGACTTTATGTGCTACTTGGAATCCAATCTTAAAATTACATGTTAAATCTAATTCAATGTCCATGGTTCAATTATTTTAAAATAATAGAATTATTTTTGTAAAGTCATGTGCAGAGTAGGTCATCATATTCTTTCATGAGCTGGCAATGCAAAGTCTATAAAATGGAAGGATGTCCTGTAATTCTAAGAACAATGCCTCACTATTACATGCCTCTCATATAATTTCCTATTATGATTCTTTGAATACCATTATATATACATCATATAATGAATATAAATTATTTAAAGCTGCTGAAAAATATAAGTTGGGATTTATGTTTAAGCTTTCAACTTTATAACAATAAACAGTACCCAAAATATTTGAGCATTGATATAAAAAAATCTGTGTATCAATAAGTACTTGAGTTCTTCAAGAATTTAAGAGCCACGAGGAATTATGAGATATATAATTCCTGGCTACAAACAGTTCATAACCTAGTTGAAGCCTTCTACATGGTTTAAAAGTAAGCAATACTTCAAATGTCTAATGGTATAAAATGTCTTGAAAACTCACATCAGCAATGATATTCTAAAGTAATGAAAACTGTAGGGGGAAATGCTACAATTACATAAGCCATAAAATACTTTTAAAAGTTGGCTGAAAGGACTATTAAGTACCTTTTTTTAAAAAAAAAAAACATACAAACACAAAAAAAATGTAGACCTGATTAACAATGAGAAGGTTTAGTAACAAAATTAACCATAGTGGGTTCAGTCCAAAATTAAAATAAAGCACATACATGGAGAGGGAAAAGTATTAAAACATCAACTCTGAATGAAATAAAAAGGTTTTGAAAAAAACTTTTCAAAAACAAAGTATACCTGAGGTATTTAGAGGAAAGCATCCTGGTATCTGCAATTTATTTTGAAATGCACCCAAAATAAAATAGATTAATGAATGATAGACAATCAATAGAAGGAGAGATGTAATAAAGAAAGTATATGGAATGGTAATAGTAGAATGTAGGTGGATATATGGGTGTTAACTGCCATGTTGTTTTGACTTTGATATATGTTTGGATATATATAAAAAGGAACATATATACCATTTTTAGCATATAAAAATTATATTAAAACTTTTTAAAATTTTAACATTTAAAAAATTTTTATATTAACATTTTAGCATCCTTTCAGTATGACATCAGTTGAAGAATTTACTGAGTACAATATAACTGGATACAAAAAAAGAATGTGGAATGTGCCCAGTTTTCTCCACAACAGCTTAAATGATTTGAATTACACAGAAATACAGAGAACTAGCTAAAAGCACACAAAGAATAATGAGACATCAAACAGAAGAGGGGGTCCCATTAATTTTGCCCTAATCACCTTTACAGAGTCAGAGAAAATGTTTTTAAAAGCGGACAAGATACTTAGATAACTGGCATTCAGCCTTTTAGAACCCTCAGAATTCCAGAACTGCTTCAAACCTAAAAGTCAGTGTTCTCTAAAAAATATCTTTGGTAGCAAAGAAGCATTTGCTCTCTTCCTGAAATCTGGGACATAATATAACATTCCCAGATTAAAACCTCCTCTAAAATATGTTTCCCCTACTCTTGTTTTCAGCATAGTCCTGACTTCACACTACAATTGGATTTTTAGTAGACACGCATTCGCATTCTCTCTCTCATACACACACACTGTCTTGTTCATCTTAGAATCTCCATCCACTCACTCTGCTACAAAGTGTCTATCCATGACAAAGCATACTCTACTAAGAAATACAGACAAACAACAACCCTACATGGTATTATTATTTTTCTATTTTACAGACTGGTAAACTGAAGCACAGACTGGTTAAGTAAACTGCCCAAGGTTATACAGTTAACGAGTGGCAGAGCTGGGATTCAAACCATATTCTTAACCATCAGGATATACTGCCCATTTAGAAAATTCTCCTCTAGACCCATTTTCGGCAAATAGACAAGATTCCAAAATCACAAAATTGAAAATCGGCCTCAGTGTTTAAAAACTGGGCGAACCAGGACAAAGGAAGCCTCAGTGTGTAAGAACCGGTGCCCGCGTTCCAACAGCAATGGCTGTGGATGCCTCATCCACAGCCTTCCCTCACCGTTCATTACCAGTGCAGTTTATTTCTCTCTGATACAGTCTTGCTGCACGCAACTGTGATTTGAACACTACTTCATTTTGCTTATACTATACTCATTTACACATTTCTTTGTCCTACTTGACTGTAAACACCTTGAGGATAAGAATCAAGCTTCATTTATCTTTGCATCTATCCTGAAATACTGATTTAAAAAACCACTTGCTCATATTCAACAATTCATCAACTTCCAATGTTTAAGTAACTTAAGAGAAGTTTTGAAACTCATTCACTAAAATAACAGTTAGTAACATTAATAACAATTCATTAAAAGTGTATGTTCCTTGAATCGATGATGTTTGGTTTACATTTATTAGTGTACAAGGACTAAAGGTATAATTCTGCTAAATAATACATATGTGTATATATAAAATGCTTTAAATTTGAAGAAAGTAATGTCATTAAATATATATAAGGGTTTAATCATGTATCAGAAATATATAAAGATTTTAAAACTGTTTATAGGTAAACTTCATAATGATTAATTTCTGAGAATATAAAGGGACTACCTCTCAATTATGGGTGAAAAAAAAAAGATTCAATTTCCTTTTAGCAATACCACTTCCTCAGCTTAAGAATAACATTTTATTGATTCCCATTCTGAACTGTAATTTCCAACGCAGCAGACATAAAAAGAACATTCATTTCATGCACCAAATGTTATGTAAGCACTTATGATGTGTCAGATATCCTAAGAGCCAGACATAAATCACAAGGGAAATCTAACCCTGCATTCAAGAACTTTATTGGTGGGGAAGTGAGATGTGGATGTTATCATGGAATGTTTCCTGGACAGTTGTTAATGGTTCCCTCTTTTAAAGTAAAAGCATTAGATCACCTCCTCCTTTCTCAGAAAAGTCATGAAGCAAGCCAACTTGGAGAATTAGAAAGGAAAACAGCTTAGGCTAGAATAATGTGGGCTTATAAAATAAAATTTCTGTTCATTACTTTTTCCGACACATCCCAATAAAGGGCTGGATCACGTCTTCTCCAGTTGGAAGTTACGGGTGAGACCAGCTGATTCAAAACACCGTCTATGTGGCTTATCCAAAATTCACTGTGGCAGGTTGTAGGGAGCGCCTCACAGAGACAACTGATTCTCAGGTACAACAAACAGGAGATCTATGTGATTGTTGACTGTAAATGACATAACATACCTATTAACAGAAAAAAGTGATTTCAATATGAATCCCCGAATCAAACTCACCTGAACTGATTAACGTTCAGAAGTTCCTCTCACATGGGCAATACTGTCAAGCAGTGTTCTAATGCGAAGTATTAAATGTCCATTTATTTAATAATGGATAATTCTACTAGGCATAACCAGATGAGCTAGCTTTACTTGTTTATTGGTACATTTCTACATTAAACTAAGACTTAATCTGAGATACTAATCATGTCCTTTTAACTTTTTTAATTAATTAACTTACTTATTATTGAATTTATTGGGGTGACATTGGTTAATAAAATTATATAGGTTTCAGGTGTATAATTCTATAATACATCTTTTATTGTATTGTGTGTTCACCACCACAGGTCAATTCTCCTTCCATCATTATTTATCCCCCCTTTACCCTCTTCTACCTCCTCCACCCGCTTCCCCTCTTGTAATCCTCATACTCTTGTCTGTGTCTGTAAGGGTTTGCTTTTTGTTTTTTTTGCTTACTTGCTTCACCTTTTTCACCCAGCCCTTGCAACCCCCCACCCCCTGAAGACATCAGTCTATTTTCATCTATGACTCTGCTTCTACTTTGTTAGTTTATTTTGTTCATTGGGTTCCACATATGAGTGAAATCATATGGTACTTGTCTTTCTCTGACTGGTTTACTTCATTTAGCATAATATTCTCTAGGTCTATCTATGCTGTGGCAAAAGGTAAGATTTCCTTCTTTTGATGGCCGAGTATTAGATTGTGTAAATGTACCACCACTTTTTTATCCACTCATCTACTGACAGATGCTTGGGCTGCTTCCAAATCTTGGCTGTTATAAATAATGCTGCAATGACAATGGAGGTACATATATTCTTTCAAATTAGTGTTTAGGGTTTCTTCGGAATGTTCCCCAAAGTAAAATCACTGGGTCATAAGGCGGTTCCACTTTTAATTTTTTGAGCTAACTCCATACTGCTTTCCACAGTGGCTGCACCAACCTGCAATCCCACCTACAGTACATGAGGGTTCCCTTTTCTCTACATCCTCACCAACTCTTGTTTGATGATTTACTGAGTATAGCCAGCCATTCTGACAGGGGTGAGGTGATATTTCATGGTGGTTTTAATTTGCACTTCTTTGATGATTAGTGATGTTGAGCATCTTTTAGCCTATTGGCCATCTGTATGTCCTCTCTGGAGAAGTGTCTATTCAGGTCCTCTGCCCATTTTTCAATTGGACTTTTTTGGGGGGCGGGGGGTATTGGTTTGTATGAGTTCTTCATAAAGTTTGGATATTAACCCCTTATCAGATGTATCATTGTCAAATATGTTCTCCCATTCAATGGGTCTTTTCATTTTATTGATGGTTTCTTTGGCTGAGCAAAAACTTTTTAGTTTGATGTAATTCCAGTTGTTTATTTTTTTCTTGTTTCACTTTCCAAGGCGATGTATCAGAAAAAATATTGCTATGAGAAATGTCTGAGATTTTACTGTCAATGTTTTCTTCTAGGAGTTTTATGGTTTTGAATCTAACATTTATGTCTTTAGTCAATTTTGAGTTTATTCTTGAGTGTAAGGTGGCCTAGTTTCATTTTTTTTGTACTTCATGCTTTTGCCTCCTTTGTCAAATATTAATCGACCACATAGGTGTGGGTTTATTTCTGAGCTCTCGGTTCCATTCCATTGATCTATATGTTTTTATACCAGTACCGTGCTTTTCTTATTACAATGGCCTTGAAGTATAGTTTGATATCACATAGCCTGATTCCTCCAACTTTCTTCTTCTTTCTCAAGATTGCGGTTGCTATTCGGCATCTTTTGTGTTTCCATATAAATTTTTGGAATATTTGTCCTAGTTCTGAGAAATATACCATTGGTATTTTGATAGGAATTGTGTTGAATCTATAGCTTGCTTTGGGTAATATGACATTTTAGTGATGTTAGTTGTTCCCATCCCTAAACATGGTACATGTATCTTCTTCCATTTCTTTCTTCAGTGTCTTATAATTTTCCAAGTACAGGTCTTTTACAACCTTGGTTAAATTTACTCCTATGTGTTTTTTTGATGAATTATAAATGGGATTTTTTCTTAGTTTCCCTTTCTGATAGTTCATTACTGGTGTATAAAAATGCAACTGACTTCTGGATATTGCTTTGTATCCTGCTGAATTCATTTATCATTTCTAGTAGGTTTTTTTGGTGAAATCTTTAGGATTCTTTACATACAATATTATGTCATCTGCAAATAGTGATGGTTTTACTTCTTCCTTTTCTATTCAGATGCCTTTTATTTCTTCTTATCTGATTGCTGTGGCTAGGACTTCCAGTACTATGTTGACTAAGAGACGACCCTGTCTTGTTCCCAATCTTAAGGAAAACACTTTTAGTTTTTGCCCATTGAGTATGATGTTGGCTGTGGGTTTGTCATATACCTTTTTATATGTTGACATATGTTCCCTCTATTACCACTTTTTTGAGAGTTTTTATCATGAATGGGTACTGGATTTTATCAAATGTTTTTCTGCAACTATTGATATGATTATAGGGTTTTTTTCCTTCATCTTGTTTATGTGGTGTACCAGGCTTATTGATTTGCAGATATTGCACTAACCTTGCATCCCTGGAATAAATCCCACTTGATCACAGTGTACTGTCCTTTTTACTTTTAAGAAGAATATAATTTAATATAGCAATTAAATTCTATCACAAAGTATCCAATACTATACTTTTAATAAATACAATTGCACAAAAATACTTCCTTTTGCATAGACTGCTCTTTTCTTTCAGGTTATATAATATCCTAGAATAGATGCCCTCCTTTATCATTCTAAAGCTTCAACTATGCATATTATCCAATAAATTATCTACCCATATACATTATAATTTTTCTACATTAAAAATACTTTTATAATATATTTATAATTTTATCTTTTCCCAACCCAATTAAAATGTCACTTTTTATTATGAATATAAAAATATTTATATCTGAAAAGGAAATAATCTAATTTTTATTAATAATAACCTTATCACCTAATAGTACCTGCCATATTTGAGGTCAACAGTGTTACCTGAACTACATTATTAATAAGCACTCAGTAGCTAGGGGGTTGGATGGAGAAGCTGCACGCTTATGCTTTTGATCCATGCAGTGTTTCAATGTTTATTCTGAAGTGTAGTAAATCCCCCAAACTATATAATCAAACAGAAGCACAAAACCCGCTTGCTCAGGATTATGTCATCTCTTTCCATAACAATGTCTAAGAGGTGTGTTTTGTGTATGACCAGCTTTCACAACTGGGATGGATGATGACCCATCAATCACAATAGTCTTCATTGGAAGTCACTCCACTTTCTGGGCTATCAAATAAAATGTATCCACTGACCATTTTTGAATGGTCTATTTAAAGCTATTAATCAAGAATGCATGTTGTAATCACTCTGATTCTCCAGACAGAATTCTAAAGTTCCTGAAACTTCCATGAGAAATTTCTTGTACTTCCTGGTTTCAGCTATTCAATGATCCCAGAGAAAAGAGAATGACACAAGTTGGTTCTAGATTCTGGCCTCTGGTTGAAAATAAGAAATGCAAACCAATACTAAAATTATATAAAACACAGCTTTTGAAAAAGATCGGTACATTTAAGGGGACATCATTTTTTATTTGCCAATACTATACAAAAGTAAACTGTGAGTTAAAGAAGAAAATCTATCAATAACAGAAAGTAACCTCTGTAAGTGCACAGAGAGATGGTGATAATAGAAAGAAAATACAGGCTATAAAACATTGATGAAAGCAACTGAAGATATAAATTAATAGAAAGATATCCTACTTTCATGGATTGAAAAAAATATTATTAAAATGTCCATACTACCCAAAGTAATCTACAGATTAAATGAAATCCCTGTCGAAATTTTAATGGCATTTTCACAGAAAAAAAATATTCTAAAATTCACGTGGAACCATGAAAGATCCCAAATAGCCAAAGCAACCTTGAGAAATAACAACAAAGCTGGTTTCAATTTGTGTTACAAAGCTACAGGAATCAAAACAAAGTATGGCACTTGTCTAAAAAAGAGACATAGAACAATGGAACAGAATAGAGAGCTCAGAAATAAACATATATGTAGTCAAGTAATTTTTGACACAAGTGCCAAAAACACACAATGAGGAAAGGATAGTCTTCAATAAATGATGCTAGAGAAACTGGATATCCACATGCAGGGTGAAATTAGACTCACCTTTCACCATACACAAAAATCAACTAAAAGATTAAATATTTAAGTGTAAGACCTGAAACTGTAAAACTCCTAGAAAAAAACACACAGGAAAAAGTCCTTAACATTGGCCTTGACAGTGATTTTTTTTTCATATGACACCAAAAGCTCAGGCAACAAAAGCAAAAATAAACTAGTAGGACCACATCAAACTAAACAGCTTCTGCCCAGTAAAGGAAATGGTCAACAAATCAAAAGTCAACCTACAAAGTGGCAGAAAATATTTGCAAATGACATATTTGATAAGGGGTTAATATCCAAAATATATAAGGAACTCATACAACTCAGTAAAAAAACCACAAAGCCTGATTTAAAAAATGGGCAAAGAACCTGAACAGACACTTTTCCATACAAATAGCCAACACATATATCAAAAGGTGCTCAACTCTACTAATTATCAGGGAAACACAAATCAAACCACAATGAAGTATCACCTCGCGCCTCTTAGAGTGGCTGTTAGCAAAAAGATAAAACAAGTGTTGACGAGGATGCGCAGGAAAGGCAACACTTCTAAACTCTTGGCAGCAGTGTAAACTGACACAGTCATTATGGAAAACAGTATGCAGGTTCCTTGAAAACTTAAAACGAAATCTCCATGTGATGCGGCAACCCTTTTTGTGTAACCCAAAGGAGATGAAATCAGTACCCTGAGGGTATCAGCAGATCTATGTTCGTGCGGCATTACTGATGAGAGTCAAGATACGACACAGCGTAAGGGTCCACCGATGGATAACAGGGCAAAGACACTGTGGTGGGTGGGTGCATATAAATAAAATAAGCCAGACAGAGAAGGAAAAATACTGCATAATCTCACATGTGGAATCGCAAAAAGTGGAATCACAGAAGCAGAGAACGAAACCCTAGCTGCCAGAGGAAAGGAGGTCGGGGAAATGGAAAGATGCCCGTCAAAGGGTACAGTCTAAAAGACCTGATAATGTGCACCATGATGACTCTAGTTAATAACATCGTGTTGCATATTGGAAGGTTGCTAAGAGGGTAGATTTTAGGTGCTCCCAGCACACCAAACAAGAGTAACTATTTGAGGAAATGGGTATGATTATTAGCTTGACTGTAGTAATCATTTCACTAAGTATATCAAAAAACCATGTTTTCACCTTCAATGTATATAATTTTATTGTAAAAAATATGTAAACCCCTTAATAGAAAAGGATAGTCTATATTATAAAGTTATTTTCTTCTTTCTTAAAGTTAATTTCCAGGATCTTGTAAGATTCAAATGTTACAGGCGAGGTTACAGAAAGCATTGTCTGGTAACAGCCAGCCATCCGTAGCACACTTCAACGGGTACAGAAAGTAGGCACACAAACGCCAGATACGACCGCCCCTAAAAATGAGGCGTGCTCCCCACTCTCCATTCCGGTTTTGCCTTCTACTAGGCTTATTTGGCTAAAGGTAAACCAGTACTTCTCCTCCCATTTCCATGGTAAGAGGGGAAGCAAAACTAACTTTTGGTCTATGAAAATTCAAGTTTTATGTACCTCGTATAAAATGAAGTCCTGAGTAACCAATTAATGACGAGTTTTACTAAAATTTTTCCATTTTTTAAAACTCAACACTTTCAAAATTCTGAAGACCTAACAGCATTGATTATTTTTCCAAGACAATAAAAACACACAGTTACAGAACAGACAACAGGTTTACCATACTCTCAAGTAATCTTCAACTAACATGAGAAATCTTAATAAATTATTAGCCACTTGTATCAAAACTTTGTTTATATCCACAGACAGCCTACCCTGAAGTCATCAGTGCCTTATGTACATAGCCATCAATACATTCGCAGGTACGCCTATTTTAATAAGCAAGTTATACTTTGCCTCGTATTCCTACTATCTTTACTAAAAGTTTCCTTTTATTTTTTTTGTTGTTCAATTACAGTTGTCTCCATTTCCACCCCATTACTCTCCCCCACCCTACCCACCCCTACTCCCCACATTCTATTCTCATCCTCCCTCCCCGTTGTCTTTGTCTATGGGTCCTTTATACACATTCCTTGAAGACCTTTCCCCTTAAAAACTATGTGGAATATACCCAAAGATGATCTAACAGTACTAGCCTTAATTTCTGCCTGTGTTACTGAGAAAGGAGTTAATTCTTCTGTGATAAATTCATTATATGAATGCAAATGTAACCACTAGTTTAAAGTTAAACTTCAAGGAAAATAACACCTGTTCAAGAAGGAATTTTAAACAAATATCTACTTATACCAGATTTAGTCATTCAGAAATAGAGACATTTATTCATGTCTTCATATCTATACATTTTTACTATTATGTGTCATGAGCAAATTCAAATGTAATCTCCTAAGAACTCATGATTTATTTTAAGATACCCTGTATCATTTCATTTTAAACCTCCTAATACCAGGAGTGTGGGAAAATACCCAGGATAGAACAGTTGTGTTTTTACTGTGCTCCTACACAGAGACGATGAAGGAGTACGACTCAACCAGCATTTTCCAGGACAGATGATCAACAATACACCATAAGATGCCAGAGCCAAAGGGAGCCATAAAGACTCTAAGAAAGACTTTGAGTAAAAAAAAATCAAACAATAAATTTAGATTTTGATACACTGTTCACCCACCCTACTCAAAACATTTATGAACGAGAGGTAAATTAAAAGAGAAACCCAGTAAAACAAAGACGGACATCAAAATGAGCCAATTGTCTTCCTCCCCAGAAAAGCAGAGCTGGGACTAGGGCTGAGGTCAGAAACACACGAACCAGTGAATTCCAACCCCTTTCACCTCATGGCACACATACACTGAATACTAAAATTCTATGGCACAACAGGAGATAGAATTTTTGCCAATCTGACAAAAAAATAAGTATAACTTTGATTCGTTCACACCGGATGGCTATTAGTTATGCTGGATATTTTTATTTGACAGTCTAAGTGAAAAGAAGTCCATGTCCCTGACTAAACAGTCAGGTACTGCATGTTTTAAAAATTCTTGCAGCACACCAGTGTGCATCCTGCAGCCGCACACCAGTCGAAAATCACTGCACTCGACTATAGTTAGAAAGAAGGCAATGGGAATAGGCTTCTGGTAACACCGAAATAGGAAGCACCAGGAAACCTCTCTCCCAACCTAGACATTAACTGCTCTGACAGAATTGGGTGCTGCACCTGTTTTGGAACTGCAGAGACTGATGAAGGCGTGTGATTTCCAGAGGGAAACTCGGATGGGTAATTGCAGTTAATTTCAGCCCATTTCAGCTCGTAGCACAGTAGCAGCTATCCAGCCTCCACTCGAACCCACTTGGCAGGTAGCTGCCTACACGTTCCTGGGACAAGTTGCACACACCTTGTGGGAACCAGGGTGGGCAAAAATGCCCCTGTCCTCCAAATACCAGGGATCGCAGTCCTGATTGCTGCGTCTGATCACAGAAGGACAGACAAAGAGACAGGCAGCCATTGTTGCTGCCCCTCCCCCTACTGTTGCAAGCCCTTATCGTCCAGCTGACGTGATTTCCAAGGAATTTAAAGGATTTTTCCTACCTTTCATTTTTTGCTTCTTTTTTCCTTTCAGGAACCAGCCATTAAAGCCTGGAACATTTTAAAAACAACTGTATACACAGGGAAAATTAGGAAGTGGCCATGCACACACAGGGTGAGGCTAAGAAAAAACCTGAGAAGACCTTCATACTTCAGGTTGACTCTCAGCATAGCGAGAGCGTACAAAACTATGAAATGAAACAAAAACAATACCCCCCAAAAACCCAGCAAACCCTGGGAATGGCAGAGAATCTGATTTCCAGAACTACCACATTATTATATTCAAATGTCTATAAAAAATCACAGGGCACACAAAGAAACCAAAATGTATGGCTCATTCAAAGGAAAAAAATAAATCAACAAAAACTGTTCCTTAAAAACTCCCTATATAAGATAAACTGTCTTACAGATTCCTAAAGTCAAGAAAACAATGTATGAGCAAAATGAAAATATCAATAATGAGACAGAAAATCTAAAAAGAAACACAAAAATTCTGAAGCTGAAAAATGCAACAACTGAAATAAAAATTTCACTAGAGGAATTCAATGGTGAAAGTGAGCGGGCAGGTGAAATAATTAGTGAACCCGAAGATAGGGCAATGAAAAGGATCAAGTCTGAGAAAGAGAAAGAAAAATACTGGAGAGAAGAGAACAGAACCTAAGGAACCTACTAACAAGTGAACCAACATACACATTGTGGGCGCCCCAGAAGAAAAAGAGGGAAAGGGTCAAAGAGATTATCTGAAGAAATAATGCCCCCAAACCTCCCAAATTTGATGAATGACACAAGTATAAATATCCAAGAAGCTCAATGAATTCCAAGTAGGATGAACTCAAACAGCCCCACAGTCAGAAATGTTATAATCAAATTGTCAAAACCGAAAATAAAGAGAATCTTGAAAGCAATAAAAGAAGGGAATTGTCATACACAAAAATCCAAACTCTGGAAACAAATTCAAAATACTGAATATAAACTATAATTGAAAAATAAACTTAAAAAATAAAATAAATGAATTTAAAAAGCCATATTCACTTCTAAAAGAATAAGAAGTTATGAAAACATTCAGAACTGAAGCAAAAATGGTGGCACACATGTACATAGACACATATATGTACATAGCATGTTTGTATCTAAAAAGAACTAATCAAAAATCCTGTAAGTAAAGAATATGGTCACTAAAAAGTAACAGGTAAGGTAAAACCCTCAAATAGACACAGCTGAACAGAGAACTGGTGAACTGGAAGTTCAGATTGGATAACTTGTCTGAATGCAGCACACAGAACGAAGAATAAAAAGTGTACATCAGAGCCCTGACTAGTGTGGCTCTGTGGATTAAGCACCATCTTGCAAACCGAAAGGTCGCCAGCTTGGTTCCCTGCCAGAGCACACGCCTGGGTTGGGGGCCAGGCGGCGTGTGAGAGGCAACTGATGGACATTTCTCTCGTACATCAATGTTTCTCTCTCTCTCCTTCTTCCTCCCTTACTCTCTCTCTAAAAACAAATAAATAAATAAGTAAAATCTTTTTTAAAAAAGTAATAGAGCAACTAATAGATATGGAAAACATACTGAGAAGATCCAATTTATGACAATAAGTTTTAGAATAATGAAGAAGTAATATTTACAGAAAGAACTGAAATTTTTCCAGAACCGAGGAAAAATTTCTCAGTTCTGGAAAAATGACTCTGACAAATGACTCTGGATTCCCAACAGGTAAATTAAACATCTAGATTCATAAATGGTAAACTGCCTATACTTAGGAAGGATGTCAGACATTCACTCCAAAGCAAAAACAACTACAACAAAAGATCGTTCTACACTACAGGAAAACTTGCTCTACCTTTTAATTCAAGCATTATACTCTTCACAAGTATATGGTGCACTATCCAACAAAGAGTAAAGTTTATTGTTTTAGTTTGTGAATTGAAATTGCCAAGACAGTCATTTATGTCAAGAGAAGGAAAATGGAGCCAGGAGGTCACGAAGAGGTCTGCCTTATGCCCCTTCCACCTATGAACTTTTGAACCAGCTGTGACACCACATCCTCAACTTCATTTCCTCCTCACTGTGGCAACCAAATTGTCTGCACTCTTCATCTTGAAAGGAACCAATCTGTTTCATTAGCCTGCATCCTTCATTTGCATAGAGGATCTAAATGAGGTTTTAACTATTGAACTTTCGTGCTTGCGCAGAAGCACATGATGGAACTTGGTTACCCCAGAGTCTCGCCACCCAGACCTGAACAATCCTTCTGAACTAGTCATCACACCAAGTTCAACAGCCAATCGGAGACATTTCTTTTGTTACAACTTGCGGTTTTGCCTTTTAAGATCTGGCTTTCTTTGTCTCCCCCAGAGCATGTGTCAGGTTTTCCCCTGAATCTGCCTCCCAGATTCAAATCCTTCAAGACCCCAGATAAACTTCTGGCTCATTTTACAGCCTCAAATCTTTATTGGTCGACAATTTCATTTCACAAAGAATCTAAAATGACTTATCAGATGATGTATAATACAATAGCACACACAAATATGTGTAAAAAATAGAATCAGAGAAAATTAAACATAATAATAAAGACCAGGGAAAAATTTAGAATGTGGGTATGAGGACTAAAGCTTCTCAGACCAATTTCCAGATGGTCAAAGCAAAGAGGGAAAGTTATTGGTAACAAGAACCGCACTGTCCCAAGGAGGAAGCACAGGGTAAACAAAGATGTTCCTAACCTTCATATAATAAATGGTCTTTAATGATCTGATAGGCAATGTCCACAGTGATACACCTACAATAAGTGTAGTCTACTTCCTCAGGCTACTCCTTAGAAGGCTCTTACATGACACAGCTGCTATCTGTTCCTCGGCTTCACCTCACACTGCTCCCTGTATTACTGATAACACCCCAGCACTAACCAGTTTACACCCCAGCCCCCTGCACCCACACACACTACACACACACACCCCATTCAGCCTCTTCACATCCCCAGCACCTAGCACCATGCCAGTGATGACGTAGGTGCTTGATAAAGGATTAAGATTTTTTAAAAGATTAAGACTGAACAAATTACTAAGTGAACAGTGACTCTCTGCAGGGTGAGCATTACCTCAATACAAGCAGTTCTGCTGAGTGAAAACAATGTGGTCCCAAAATTCAGAATTCAGCTTGATTCAAAAATAAAACCTAAAACAATTCAATCAGAGGTTGCCAATTGGTACCTTTCAGACAGGAAAAGTCTTTCCACATGTTTTATTTGCCATACAACACTATCAAGCAATGAGGAGTATTAAACAAAAAAATTTTAAGAAGGATGTATTACAGGAAGATGTACCAATTATTTTACTTCAGCAGTTCCGGAAGACACACTTCCTCCCATTCTGGATCTGCTCTCAATAGAAAACATCTTTTGTCATTCCGACCTCTCTACTCCTTGTTCCCAGTTCTACACTTCGGAGTTACAGCAAATTAGTCATATTCAATTCACGAAACCCATAATGCTGGCTGTTCAAAATCTGCAGTCCCTTCGACCATCTTCACAAATGCGCGATTTCCAGACTCACCACCACCCTTGGTCATCTTCTTCTGGACGCCCGTCTGAAGAAGATGCCACGGGCATTGCATTTCAGAGTTTAGCGTGGGGAGAGTCTGGTCACGATGGCAGCTCACATCTCTTTCAAAATGTGCCCAGGAAAAGATTCCCTGAAGGGACGTGGTGGATGGGTGGAGGACAGAAGACTCTGAGCACATTATTCGGTTAGTGCCCCTACGGGCTATTGGAAAAACACAAATGGGTTCATGCATGTAAAGTGCTTGGAAGAGTGCCTGACACAAAACGTCCCATGTATGTTGTTTAACCTGCAAGCCAGAGAAAGAGTCCATAAGATAAAACTGAAACTTATACAGCGAGATTGAGACAGGGGGAGCATTTTTTAAAATCATGGTTTTGGTCAATGGTTGGAGCAGGAGACCCGAACTCGGCCAGTGAGTGAAGACAGGCACAGGCCGGTGTGTCCTGTGTGAAAGGAGGGGCGAGGGAAGGAATATTAACGTGCAAAACAAAAACCAGAACAGCTCTAGTTTAAATTCTCCCCTCTATGTACTCTCTGTTTCACCCTGGCCTAACACGAAATTCATTCATACAAATGATATTTGGGGAGGAAAAGAATGGGAGCAGCACAAGCAAGAATTTCCTTTCACTCATTTAAGATGTGGGATACAGAACAGCCATGCAAAGACAAAGCTAACTAGCAAATCCATGTGCCCAAGAATACGAAATTTACTCATATTCAGTATTTCTTCTTTTAATAGTTTTTAAATTTTTAAAAAACAAAACCACATCAAGTATTTTGGGGAAAAAATTAGTCTGTTTTCTCTCCAAATGTATTTCTAACCATTATTGCAAGCTGAGGCACACAAAAAGAAAAGAAAATAATTCCTGGCCAGGTGGCTCAGCTGGTTGGAGTGTCACCCTGTGCACCAAAAGGTTGTGAGTTCGAAACCCAGTCAGGGCACATGCCCACGTTGTGAGTTCAGTCCCTGGCTGAAGCGTGTATTGGCGGCAACTGACCGATGTTTCTCTCTCATTAATGTTTCTCTCTCTCTTTATCTCTCTCTCCCTCCCTCCCTTTCTTCCTTCCTTCTTCTCTCTCTCTGCTCCTCTCTCTCCCTCCCCTCTCACCCCACCCTGTCCCCTCCTCTCTCTCTAAAATCAACAAACATTTTCTCAGGTAAGGATTTTAAAAAAGGTATCAACATGAACACAGGAAACAACCCTCAATTTTCTCTCAGGATAGTTATCCTAATAGTTCTACACGACGAGACTGGCAGAGCAGAAAGCCCCAAGTACGCCGCCCACCTTCTGGTCACTTTACCAGCGCTTCTTTCATAGCCATGGCCAGAAAGCTAACTGCACAAAGCTAAATTAAGTTATATTTTAAACTTCTTTGCTGAGTGAATTTACCAAAAAAGAACCCCACCACATACACACAACACTAACTTTACGGGTAGTATGCCCAACTTTTTATAAATTTATCTTAAAATAATAAAAAGAGCAAAAACTTTAAGTGCACCAGTGTGATACCACGGCCTATTTGACAGGGTGTCCGGGTCTGCTCTGTTTGCCCACAGGCAGGGAGCCGCCCTTAAAGTCCACAATCTTTTCCTGCTCTTTCTCTCCAGCCACAGTAACCTTTTGTATCCTTCCTTCACCAGCAGCATTCTGCCAAAGACTACAGGAAGTATATTAATACACAGAACTTGCCTTTAGCAATTTCAGCTTGAGTACTGCAAATGATTTTAGCAACACCTCGGTGATTGGGTAACTGCAGTCAAAAGCCAGAGCTGATTTTGGCCTAGTATTTAATGTTGTTTAGTGATTATATATGGCTTCTGTGCTTTCAGAGACTCATTTGCTCTGTTTGTATAAATAGATATGCAACACATCTGTTATTTCTGGAGAATTACAAAGTGAATTTCAGAAACTATGCTTAAAAACAAACATTAATACCCTTGAAGGAAATTGAAAGTACCAAGCAACCTGAAAAAGTTCAGGGCTCAAATCCCTTCGAGTGTAAATATTAGGTTATGCAATATTATTTTATTTCTTCTAACATTCCCCTAAAAATGCATTACAAGTTTACTCTCCATGTGCTTGAGATACTATTTTTCAAATTGCTGTCATATGATCAATCCCATTTGAATTCTTTTCCTTTATGATATTTTTCTGTTGGGATGGCTCATCTGTATGCTCTCTAAATTTCACAAATAACACTCGACCTTTTTGACCAATCAACCTTTTGTATAGGGAGTGACAACATAAACCACTAGTAATAATTCTATAAAGGCCATTTTTCCCAACTGACTATAATGCCATCAGCGGCTTTGAAGAGGAAGAAGTTAACATATTTAATTGAAAGACAACATGTAACCATAGAATATAAACTATGAGTGCGAGGGCTTTTTTTCCCCTTTTTCGGGCACTGCTTTACGCATAGTACCTAGAAGAGTGCTCAATAAATATTCTCAACACATGAAAAGTGGCCCATCTTAAAATAAACTTCTAATTTTAAAATACTGCTTTCTAAAAAAATTAAATATAGTAAGTCTTTCCAGAGCACGGATTCCCTCCCATTCATCTTATGGTCTAAGCAAGGGAACACCAGCATTCACAGGACTGAGCTCCGGCAGGAGGGGAACCAGCAGACAAAAGTACTGAAAAGGAACCAAAACGCAACCACGATTTTTAAAGACCATTTTCAAGTTGATAAAATTGACAAAGGAAATAAATAAGTTTAAAGCAGCTGCTCATATAAATTGCAATATAAATTGCAACTGTATTTCTTCTGAGGCATTTAAATAGTCTTGGCTATTTATATGATGTGCCAGTAATAAATACAGTAACAAATATATATACAGTAATAAACACAGGCAAACCTATGGAACTTTCTGAAAAGAAAGCTTTTAATATTGTCATTACCAAATATTATTATTAGACCATTGGTAACAAAGATGTTTCACACACTTTCAGTTTAACAACTAGCAGACTGTCTAAAGGAAGATCCCCCAGTAATGCCAAGTGCTCCCATTTTCAGCTGATTTTAGCATGTCTATGCAGCCTGAGCCAGTGTGGCTCAGTTGGGTAGAGTGTCGTCCTGTACACTAAAATGTATATAAAAATAACAGTTAAGAATATATAGGCTTTTAAATTTAAAAAAAATAACATAGTTTATATAAAAAAGTAAAACTAGAAATAACTTAAATACCCAACAAAATATTAGTTAAATAAATGCTTTGTACCAAACGAAAGTAAATATAATTATCCCAAATTGTAATATGCAGTTATTTCAATGATGATATAGAAGGAAAGTTGTTCATAAAATATTGGTAACTAAAGAGAAGATACAGTGAACAAAACACTATGTTTATAAATTTTAAATATATTCACTCAATATATTTAAATTGTATACATGTTCATAAAAAAAGCATATGGTTATGATAGAACATTGATTAATTAATAAAGGCAATGGCTACAAGATGGGTGATAGATGATTTTTTTTCTTCTACTCGATTTCCAGAATCTTCTGCAAAAAATATCTTTCATTTTTGTTACATCCATATGAAGGAAAGTGTGCAGCTCTCTAAAATCATAACAGGGACTCAAAGTATTCTCTGTACTCAAAGCCTGTTCTCCACAAAACTTTATTACAGTGAAATAATAAACATATATACAAATATAAAACCCTCTTAGGAAATTACTGCATGAAATATATACAAAACAAAACAAAACAAAAAAGGTCAGGTATCATCCCATAAGCCAAGGTTGAAGGTTCAATCCTGGGTAAGGGTACATACAAGAATCAATCATTGACTTCCGGCCAAGACGGAGGCATAGGTAGACACACTGTGCCTCCTCGCACAACCAAAAGAAGGACAACAACAAATTTAAAAACAATAAACAACCAGAACTGACAGAAAATCAAACTGTATGGAAGCCCAACAACCAAGGAGTTAAAGAAGACACATCCATCCAGACCAGTAGGAGGGGCAGAGATGGGCAGCGGCTAGAGGACTGGGGTGGGTGGTCCCACATTTCCATGCAGATAAACTGGGAGGAACAACTGGGGAGCTAGACGGACTACGCATCCAAGGGTTCCAGCGTGCAGAAATAAAGCCTCAAAACCTCTGGCTGAAAAAACCTGTGAGGTTTGAGACAGAGGAAAAAACTCCTGGCCTCACAGGAGAGTTCGTTGGAGAAATACACAAGGTCCTAGAACGTACACAAAACCACCCACCTGGGAATCAGCACCAGAAGGGCCTAGATTGCTTGTGGGTAGCAAGGAGAAATGACTGAAAGCCAGCAGAGAGCTGACGAAGTGGTACTGTTCTCTCTTGGGCTCCTCTCCCCTCCCCTGACAGCGTCACAACACAGCATCTTGTGCTGCCCAGCCCTAGTGAATACCTAAGCCTCTGCCCCTTACTATGTAACAGGTACGCTGAGACAAAAAATAAATGGCCCAAATGAAAGAACAGAACAGATCAAAGCTCCAGAAAAAATACAACTAGGCAATGAGGAGTTAGCCAACCTATCAGATGCACAGTTGAAAACACTGGTAATCAGGATGCTCACAGAAATGGTTGAGTATGGTCCCAAAATAGAGGAAAAAATGAAGGCTATGAAAAGTGAAATAAAGGAAAATATACAGGGAACCAACAGTGAAGGGAAGGAAACTGGGACTCAAATCAAAGATTTGGAGCAGAAGGAAGAAATAGTCAACCAGAAAAGAATGAATAAATAAGACTTCAAAAAAATGAGAGGCTTACGAAACTCTGGGACAACTTTAAATGTTCCAACATCCAAATCATAGTGGCGCCAGAAGGAGAAGAGGAAGAGCAACAAATTAAAAACTTATTTGAAAACATAATGAAGGAGAACTTCCCCAATCTGGCAAAGGAAATAGACTTCCAGGAAGTCCAGGAAGCTCAGAGAGTCCCAAAAGAAGTTGGACCCAAGGAGGAACACACCAAGGCACATCATCATTACATTACCCAAGATTAAAAATAAGGAGAGAATATTAAAAGCAGCAAGAGAAAAGAAAAGAGCTACCTACAAAGGAGTTCTCATAAGACTATCAGCTGATTTCTCAACAGAAACCTTACAGGCAAGAAGGGGCTGGAAAGAAGTATTCAAAGTCATGAAAAGCAAGGACCTACATCCACTATTACTCTATCCAGAAAAGTTATCATTTAGAATGGAAGGGCAGATAAAATGCTTCCCAGATAAGGTCAAGTTAAAGGAGTTTATCATCACCAAGCCCTTACTATATGAAATGTTAAAGGAATTTATCTAAGAAAAAGAAGATGATCAAAACTATGAACAGTAAAATGACAACAAACTCACAACAATTAAAAACTGTACCTAAAACAAAACCAAAAACAAACTAAGCAAACAACTAGAACAGGAACAGAATCACAGAAATGGAGATCACATGGAAGGTTATCAGCGGGGCTGGGGGGAATGGGGAAAAGGTACAGGGAATAAGTAGCATAAATGGTAGGTACGAATAGACAGGGGGAGGTTAAGAATAGTATAGGAAATGGAGAAGCTAAAGACTTATTTGTACGACCCATGGACATGAACTAATTTGGGGGGGAATGTGAGTGGGAGGGGGTGTGCAGGGCAGAGGGGAATAAAGGGGAGAAATGGGACAACTGTAATAGCATAATCAATAAAATATATTTTAAAAAGAAAAAAACAAATAGAAAAAAAGAATCAGTCAATGAACGCGTAAGTGGAACAACAAATCAATACTTCTCTCTCTCTCTCTCAAATCAACAAACAAAATTTTTTTAAAAACCACAAGGGAAGCTAATTAAGAAGAAAAACAGGAGCCAAGAATCAACGAATCCAACACAAGAAAGTAGTAAAAACATTCAAGTAAGATCGACGCAGCAACTGCAGAGAAAACCCAGACTGGAACAAGAGGCTGCGGACTCAGGGAAAGAGGTCTCCAACACAATGAAGGTTTTCATGAACTTGAAACCTTTCCAGGATTTAAAATACTGGAAAACCTGAGAAAAAATAAAGAAAAACTAGAGATGTTCATGATTTAGAAGACTTAATATTGTTAAGACGTTAATTCTCCCCAAATTGACGTGAAGATTCAAAGCAATCCCAATCAAAACCCCAACATGCATGCCGGAAAAATGAACGAACTGATTGTAAAATGTATATAGAAATATAAAGGGCCAAGAACAGTGAAGACTGTTACACTACCAGATATCAAGATTTATTATAATATAGTAATTAAAACAGTATAATATTGGCAAAAAGATTTTTTTAATTAATGAAACAAAGTGCGGAAATAGACAAACACATAGTGACCACAAAATAGCACTTCAATACGGTGTGAGGTGGGGTATGGTTTTCAACACACGGTGCTGCCCATCCTGGATATCCAAGTATGAAGCGGAGTCTTGACCCCGATGCGACACCGTACATGGAAGTTTACCTCAGTCAGGTCATAGAACTAAATGCAAATGATTAAACAAGCAATAAAAATTCCAGAACATTACAGAACACCTTAGGCACACCTTAAGGTAGCAATATATTCTTGAATAAGACATAAAAAACTGACTATACAAGAATATAAATTACATGTCATTAAATTAAGAAACTTTTATGCCAAATAATCTAACAGATAGAAAAGCGAGACGCACAACATGCCATTTCTTAATGAGACTGAGCCTGTAACAACACGGGGCTGGCAACAGCAGGTTCCCAGTTCTAACACAAACAAATCATACAGTGATTGATAAGTAACAACGCGAGAATAAACTCTTGCTTCACACACTCACAACTTCAAACTTACTTTTGCCCCACCCTGTGCATCTGACAAAGGATTCAAATCCATAATATATAAACACAATAAATCAATGAGGAAAAGGCAACAAGAGACTTTAACAGGTTCTTCACTAAACGAAACATGCAAATGCCCAATCAATATATGAAGAGCTCCTCAACTTCACTGTCATCTGGAAAATGCTAATCAAATCCACAGTTCTTTACCCCCATATGCACCAGAAAGGCTAAAATGAAAAAGACAGACAAAACCAAGGCAATGGTAGTGACTGCCACAATCACTTCAGGAAACCATTGCATAGTATCTTCCAAAACTGCACACATACCTATGACACAGCAAACCCTCTCCTTAGGTATACAAGGTCTGTCCAGGAGAAGTGCAGCCATTGTTAATATAATGAGAACGGTTTGCATGTCATCACTGTAACCTGGCAACCAAGGGAGAGTGGACTGGAATGCTCATGTGCGAATAATGACAACTTCACTGGACTAGTCAGTGGGGGGGGGGGGTAGATGCCATTGAGTAAGCATGTGTACTGTGTGGCCGTTGCATTCAAAATGACTGAGCGACAGCTAGTGGGCGAAGGCTAGGGGGTGGAAGGACTGAGCAAAAAAGAAAAAGGACTCATGGACATGGACAACAGGGTGGTGATTGCTGGGGGAGAGGGGTATAAGGGGACTAAACGGTAATGGAAAAAATACAGATTATACATCTAAAAAATAAAAAGTGGATTAAAAACAAAATGAGTGAGCAACAAATCTGCATCAAATTTTGGATTAAGCTTGGCACATTCTGCTGCGGAAACTATTTGCATGACTCAGAAGGCCACAGCTCCATAGGCCAGCTGGTGATTGGCAGCTTCATCAGGACAATGCACCTGCTCACGCATCACATCTCGTGCAGAGTTTTTTGGCAAAACATCAAATCACCAGGTGTCTTAGCACACCCTATAGCCCAGATTTGGTGCCCTGTAACTTCTGGCTTTTCTCAAAACTAAAATCACCTTTGAAAAGGAAGAGATTTCAGACCATCAGTGAGATTCAGGAAAATATAATGGGGCAGCTGATGGTGACTGGGAAGACTGTGTGAGGTCCCACAGTGCCTACTTCGATGGGGACTGAGGAGTCATTGTCCTATGTACAGTGTTTCTTGTATCTTGTGCCTTCTTCAATAATTGTCTCTATTTTTCATATTACATGCTGGATACCCTCTGGACAGACCTTGTACACCCAGTAGACAACATTCACAGTCACCAAAAGACACATACAAGAATGTTCACAGTGGCACTATTCGTCATGATTTCCGTCACAATAATGACTACAATTAGAAACACAGACAAAGGTAAGTACTTGCAAGGATGTAGGAGAAATGGAACCTTCATACGTTGCCAGTGAGAATGCAAAGTTGTATAGCCAATTTGAAAAAAAGTTAGGCTATTTCTTAAAAAGTTAAACATAAACTTCCCAATGACCTGATAATTCCAATCCTAGGTACACACTCAAGAATATAAAAACACATTCAAACAAAGACTAATGCGGGTGTGTCTACAGCAGCATCGTACATAATAGCTAAAACTGGAAACTGTTCAAGTATCCATCAGTTAATGAATGAGTAAACAAAATGTAATATGTATCCATACCATGAAATACTCCTCTCCAATAAAAAGGAATAAATTGCTAGTATATGATAACACATGTATGAACTTCAAAAATATTTGCTAAGTGAAAGACCCAGTGAAGTCCTTATACCAGAAGAGTACAGTTTTATGACATGTCCAGAAAACTTACGGAGATATTCTGCTGCTGGTTGCCTCGGGCAACCAAGACTGACCGCAAACGGGTATAAAAAACTGGCTGCAAACAGGTACAAGAAGCTCATTGGGTTGATGGACATGTTCTGTGACTGAATTGTGCTGATGGCTGCATAACTCTATAATTTACTAAAAATCATTTAATTATACATTCAAGTGTGTAAATCTGTAATGATATATATATTATGACTCACAAAAAAATTTTTTTTAGTGACTAGCATGGAATAGCCAGTATGGAGCTATAAATGAATACATTTCATAACATATTGGTAACAGTTGAAGCTGAGTAATAGCTAATAAGAATTCATTGTTCTAATTCCTTTTACTTTCAACGAGGCTTGAAATTTTTTCACAATAAAAAGTTTTTAAAAAGAAAACAAACCACTTCACAAAAGAATATGGATGGATAGTAAATAAGCACATGAAAATGATGCTTAACATCATTAGTTTTTGGGTAAACGCACACTAAAATCACAATGAGTACCAACATGGACCTATTCCAGTATCTAAAAGGGAAAAGAGTAACCATATCCAGCCTGGGGAGGACACAGAGCGACTGGTACTGTCAGTCATACACGGCCGGCGGGAATGTAAAACGGTACAACCACCCTGGCAAAAAGTTGGGAAGTTACATAAGAAGTTACAAATGAAGCATCCAGTCTACTCTTATGTATTTACCGAAGAAAAACGAAGCCATTGTCCACACACAGCTGTTCACAGCAGCTCTGTTTATAAAAACCAAACAAGAGAAACAACTCAAATGTCCATCAACAGGTGAATAGATAAACTGTGCTATTCCCACACCATGGAATACTACTCAGCAATAAAAAGAAATAAACTATTCATACACACAGCAACATAGATAGCTGGAAAGGAATTATACTGCATGGAAGAAGCCAGACAAGACAGAATTCATATTGCATGATTTCATTTATAGAGCATTAAATTAAAATTCCAAAAATGCAAACTAACCTACGATGGTGGAAGTGGATGAGTGGTTGTCTGGGGACCATGGGGAAGGAAGAACCGAGGAGGGGTGAACGGAAGGAAGGGATTATAAATAGCACATAAGGAAACTTTTGGAGGTTATAAACATGTTAACTACTTTGACCGTGATGGTAGTTTCACGGGTCTACACATGTCAAAACTTACGAAATTGTAAGTTGTTCAGTTTACCATATATCAAATATAAGGCAATAGGCTGTTTGCAAAAGGTCAGTATGGTGGGCACTTGTGTGGGAGCGGAGCACAAACGATGGGGAGTGGGGGGGCAGGAGGGATTTCTGGGGCTGTGCGAATGTTCTGCCTCTTAGCCTGGGTGCTAGTCATATGGGAGTGTTCACTTTGAAAACTCATGGAGCTACAGAACACTTAGGGTCTGCACACTTCTCTGTATGCGTGCTATATGTCAATTTTTTAAAGTTTATTTAAAAGAAAACAAGATACGACTACACACTCATCAAAATATTACTCTTTCTAACTGTAACAAATACTAAGTGTTAACAGAGATACGAAAGACCTGGAATGCTCATACATTGCTGCTGAGAGGGTGAACTGTACAACCACTTTGGAAAACTGGCTGGATCAACTAAAGTGGAGCCAAGATTCATGCTCCCCATGTCCCGGTAGTTTTTCTATGTGTACACCTAACAGAAACACATCCGTACGTCCATCAAAAGACATGTACGAGACTTTTGCTTAGAAGCATTAGTCAAAATCATCCACAACTGGGAACAACTCAAATTTTACCCATCAGTAAACTGGAAAAACAAACTGTGATATAGTCATTCAGTGGATAATGTGTAGTAATAAAAAACAATGAACTCCAACATGCAACATGTGCGAAGCTCAAAAACATAATGCTGGACGAAAGAAATCAGATACAGAAGAACACATACTACACGATACCATTCAATTCAAATTCAAAAACAGTCAGAAATCCGAAGCTAACAACTATTCTGACAAAAGTCGGCATCCTGGTTGCCACCCGAAGGCGTGAATAACAGCTGTTTCTGGGGCCCAGGGTGAAGTTCTGTATCTTAATCCGGGTAGTAGCTGCTTGACTCTGCTTCATAAAAATTCAAACAGTATACTCAAGATTTGGTTATCTTACTATATATTATTATTTCAATTTAAAATTTTCCACCTCTACACTGAGCCAGAGAAGAAGAAGAATCCATTGAAAAGGGCACCTGCCCTCCCTGAGCACACCCTAGCACCAGAGAGGGTGCGTCTTCAGGTGGGGAACGCAAATAACAAGCCTGACATCATCAGCACATCCAGGCAAAACCCGCAGGAAGAAAGTACCAATTATCTTAGAGATTTCACTACGTTTGACAAGGAGTAAAAACCACCATTTTGTCAACCAAAGAAGAGGGTAGAGGTAGGTTTTTGTATATCCTCACAAAATAAACTGAAAACTTAATTGTAAAAACATTGAAGAGTAAGAAGAACTAAGAAAAATTATCTAAAAGGCAAAAATGACAGCAAGAATTAATCAGCAAACTGGCTCTCCATAAATGTGTTCTACTGTCCCTAGCAGAGACACACTAGAACACTTTAGTTTGTGGATATGATTATTTTATGAAATTTTGAAATATATAGTATTAGGTACCTTGCACAGTTTACATACATTCTTATATAAAATTGAATAAACAAAACCAGGCATAATCTACTTGATGGACAAAATTAAAGAAATTTTTCAAGAGTAAATTTGACTGCTCTGTAAAATGTAATTCCATTTTATTGTGTACAAACAACACATAAATACATATACCCATACATATATAAATATATACATGTATTTAACAGAAGAAGAGATAGAAATCTAAATTTAGCATTTAGAGTTAGAAAAGTAACAAAGGTGCTAAAATAGTACCAAATTATATTGGAAAGAAGAGGAGGAAAAGAAATGGCTTAGGAAGCTAATTTTTCCCTTACTATGAGGTAATCAAGCAATGTTGAGAGATGATAAATGAAGAATCAGTTATAAGCGCATTATCTGAGGACATGGAAATGATCACCAGGAGAACAAGTTAGGCATCGCTTTTAACCCTTTCTTTGAGGAAGACCAGTGGCGGGGCAAAAGGGCTGCTACTTTTCATACCATTCAATGTACTGTTCTATATTTTAGTCATTAACTTGTCCTACTTACTTAATTGTTAAAACTTTAAGTCATGTTACAAATAATATATCATATAAATATTTTCAACTTTAAAAGGAGATTATATACTTGGATCTCTATGGAAACATATTTGTAAAGGTCATAATAACTATTCCTGATTTCACAGGTGTAAATGAGGTAACATATGTAAAGTAATCAGCAAAGCGCTGGGTGTAAGGATTCAATAAATGTTAGCTATCATTACCAGTATTTACTGCATGTGCATAAAGTAAACTTCAACACTAATATATTAGAACTGACACTATTCATTATAGTGTCCCCTGATGTATAATAAGCACTCAAAAACTAATGACTAAATTAATTAGTCTATCTAGCTTTCAAGAAACAGATAATTCTCTTCTAAGTCTATCAAATAAAATATAGACAAACAGCACTTGGTTAACTACAATGAAATTAGAATAAAACTAAAATCAAAACTTGACAAGGTACAAAAGAATCCTGTCCCAATTTTATTATTTATAGTAAAAATATCAATAGCAGCAGTAGCAATAGTGGTTACCATGTACAGCATTTCCTGGGTGCTAATTTTTCCTTCTAACATTCCCCTGTATTTTTAAATTGTGTTATAAACACTACTTTTATAATTTTTTTTGAGGAAGAGTCAATTTCTTTTTTGGAGAGGTGATCAATTTTAGAATACTACTCCACATAGAAAGTAATTGCTTACAGGGGCCAAAATTTCCAAATTATGTTAAACTATTTTTGTACAAGGAAGGTTAAGTTATTAATTCTTACATACCCATAAAATGATCAACATATTTTTTTCGCAGCACATTTAGCTAACCGGGAGCAATTAAGAATCTAATTAAAATAAAAGAAGGATATGCTTACATTTTCTGTGCCATTCCCTTTAAACAGGGGCCTAATGAGAAATAAATGCCTGATTGAACAAAAATAACAATTAACCTTTCATAGAACAGCAGAGAATGGGATATATAAGGGAGAATAAATAAATGTACTCATTATTATTATGTATACTTGTAATTACTTTATAAATATTGTAAGTGTTATCTTCTCCCAGAAGGTTCACGACATTCTTTGTAGTAAGGAACAACGTAGGTCCTTATCTGAAGATTTAAATGGAGTACAATGGGAATCAAAGTGAGACAACCAGAGATAAGAAGAAAAGGAGAATGCAGGGATACCAAGCCTTCTCTCCAACAAGCGTGTGCCCTCGTGCCTTAAAAAGAACAGGTATACCTAGGACGGGGGCCTCCACTCCCAACCTTACCTGTGCATACTCTCTTTCAATAGCAGCCTTCTTCTGACTGAATGTCCTAAAAACACAAATAAAAACAATTCATTACCAAAAGTATAACAATAATCTCATGTAAATTTATCAACACAGCCTCAAATACTCCCTGACAAGCTGTGTTAAGCGAAGAGACGGTTTTCTTTCATCCTATGTGCCTAGGGATACTGCTTGCATCACAGACCCTGGCGTCAGACAATCTACATTCAAGTCCTCGCTCCACCACTTACTAGCTGTGTGACGTTGGTCAAGTCGCTTGACTTCTCTGGGCCTCAGTTTCCTCTTTGGTAAAATGGGAGTAGTAACAATACCCACCTTGCAGGGATAATGCAAGATTTAGTTAACTAAATTAGAGAAAGTGCTCAAAAGAGTGTCTCTCTAGCACACAATAAAAGCTATATAAATGTTAGCTGCTGTTATTAGAATGGCTAGTGCGTAGTAGGCACTACAAATACTTATTAACCAAGGTAGAGGGGACTACAGAAAACAAGGTTCAAATCAAATTTTCATCAGCTTCTCAACATGAAAAAAGAGCCGAATCATGTCCTTCACCCCAGCCTGTTCTGAGTCACGAAACAAAGCGCGTGCTGTGGAATTACGGGAGCAGCCTTTCCACACACGTGTATTTCACAGGCTCTATGGCAGACACTTTCCACATTTTAACATTTATTATATTGGGATTCATCTTCTACTAGTGACTGGTGTTATTTTCTTCTATCTTAACAATGATGAAGTAAGAGTATACCTTACAAACCATAGGCAAGGTAGAATCAATGAAATACGGTAATATTGACAATTTACCTTGAATAGTCTGAGTTTAAAGACTTTTCTATAGGTGCCAGATATGTGTGCTCTTAAAAGCACTTCATTAAGGCAGAGATATCAGAGAAAAAATGAAAAATATAAAGAAAAGAGCTAGAATAGAAAAAAAGGTAATAAGCCAAAATTCCCACTTTAACAAGTATTTAATGGCTATTCATCTCTTATATAAGAAATACAGCCATTTAAGATTTTACTACATTTGTAAATTTGCTACATTGGCAAATAGCTACTATGTAGCCTTAAAAAGGAAGAAAACCCTCACTTGTGCTATTACATGAATGAACCTTGAGGAGAATATGCTAAGTGAAATAATTCAGTAGCAAAATTTACATACTATATGATTCCATTTATACGAAGTACTTGGAGTAGTCAAGTTCAGACAGATGGAAAGGAGAAGGCTGGTGCCAAGGGCGGGGAGGAGGGGATCAGAGAAGTTATTTAACAGGCCCAGAGTCCAAGTTCTGCAAGATAAAAAGGGTTCTGGAGGTGGAAGGTAGTGAAGGGTTCAGAACAATATGAATGGACATGATACCACTAACTGCACACTTAAAAACGGTTAAGATAATAAATTTTATTATGTGTGTATTTTACCACAATAAAAAAATGAAAAAAAAAGTTGAGCAAGAACATTGTCTTTACAGCGTACTGCATGTTATAAAGCATTTAAGTCCTCTAAAATACAATTAGTCTACTCTCAAGAGAAAACACATATACTATGTATTATATATGTGTGTATGTACATGTGCATTTTATATTATATTTTACACATATAGGTACACACGCACCTGTGTGTGTGTGTGTGTGTGCACTGGGTTATAGAAGTCTCTCTCTATATATATACAGATACACCAAAATTGTCCCGTAAATTTCCTCTGGTAGTGGGATTACAGGCTTTCACTCTCTTCTTTTGCTTTTGCATCTATATTTTCTGATGTTTGAGTAAGAATTTGTGTGGTATTTAAAAATATATATAGTCCTTATTTTTAAACAAATAAATGAACACTCACAAGCATATGCACACACCTTTATACACCCATGTTGCTTTATTAAAATTGGATTTAGGTAATATGGCCATTTTCATGTTATGTATTCTAACCCATGAACACAAAATATCTTTCCATTTCTTTGCTGCTTCAATTTCTTTCAACAAGGTCTTGTAGTTTTCAGTGTATAGGTCCTTCGCTTTCTTTAAGTTCATTCCTAGGTATGTTATCATTTTGGTTGCAATTACAAATGGGACTATTTACTTCATTACTTTTTCTGATGTTTCATTGTTAGTGTATAGGAACACAGTGTATTTTTGTACACTGACTTTGTATCCTGCAACTTCACTATGTTCCTATTGTTTCTGATAGTCATTTGGCGGCATCTTAAAGGTTTTCTCTACGTAGAATCATGTCATGGGCAAACCGTGGGGGTTCTACTTCTTCATCCCCAATTTGGATGCTTTCTACTTGGGGCCAGCCTGGCTGCTCTGGCTGCGACCGCCAGTACGACACTGAATAACAGTGATGAGAGCAGGCAGCCCTGTCTTGTCCCTGATAGAAAAGTAAAAGCTTTCTGTTGTTCCCTGTTGAGTATATTAGCTGAGGCTCCATCATATGTGACCTTTATTATGTTGAGATACTTTCCTTCTATACCCACTTTATTTAACACTTTAATCATAAACAGATGTTGTTCTCGTCAAATGTTTTTCCTGCGTGTATTTATGTGATCATAGGAGTTTTATCTTTCATTTTGTTAAAGTGGTGCATCGACACTGACCGACCAGCATACGTTGAGCCATCCTTGCATCCCCAGCACGCACGCCGTCGATTACCACGTGCTCTCTTTTTAATGCGTTGCTGCATTCGATTTGCCATCATTTGTCCGGGGGTTTTACATCTATGTTCTTTAGAGATACTAGCCTGTAACTTTCTGTGTGTGCGTGTGTGTGTCTGTGTGTCCTTGCCTGGTTTTGGTATCAGGGTTACACTGGCCTCATAAAACCAGTTAGGAAGTATTTCCTCTTCTTCAGTTTTTCGGAAGAGTTTGAGAAGGACAGATATTAAGTCTCCTTTGAATGTTTGGTAGAATTCACTGGAGAAGCCACCTGGGCCTGGACTTTTGTTTTGATTGTTGTTTCATTTTCCTTAGCATTTGATTGGTTTACTTAGGTTGTCCAATCAGTCTATAAAGGTTATGTATTCCTAAGAATTTGTTCATTTCTTGTACATTATTGAATTTGGTGGTGTACAGCCTTTCATAGTATGAATGCAATCCCCATCAAAATCTGGCATTTTTCACAGAAACAGAACAAAAAATACTCAAATTTATATGGAACCACAAAAGTCTCCAAGTAGCCACAGCAATCTTGAGAAAAAATAACAAAACCGAAGGCATCACACTCCCTGACTTCAAACAATAGTTCAAAGCAACAATAATCAACACCGTACAGTACTGGGAGAAAAACAGACACACAGACCAATGCAACAGAATCAAGAGCCCAGAAATAAACCCAAACATATATGGGCAACTGTTTTCAACAAAGGAGCCAAAAATATGCAACAGAGCAAGAAAAGCCTATTCAGTAAATAGTGTTGGGAAACTGGAAAGCCACATGCAAAAGAATGAAACTGGATTGCTACCTGAAACCATACACAAAAATTAACTCAAAATAGATTAGCCATGAACATAAAACCTGAAACAATAAAGTAAAGAAAAGGAAACATAGGTACTAAACTTACAGACCTTGGTCTCAGAGGAGTGGGTTTTTGTGAACTTGACCCCAAAGGCAAGGGAAGTAAAAGCAATAATAAATGAGACTCCTTCGAACTAAAAAGCTTCTGCACAGCAAAAGAAACCATCAACAAAACAAAAGGTAAACAATGGAAGGGAAGAAGATTTTTGCAAAGCATTCCTCCAATAAGGGGCTAATCTCCAAAATATATAAAGAACTCAATAATAAAAAACGATCTAATTAAAACATGGGCAGAGGACCTGAATAGATACGGTTCCCAAGAAGACATACGGATGGCCAGCAGATAGACAAGAAGATGCTCAGCTTTGCCAGCTAAAGGGAAATGCAAACCAGCACCACAATGAGACAAGCGACACCTGTTAGAACCGCTGTGATCAGTAAGACAGGAAATGACGAATGACGGAGAGGACACAGAGAAAAGGGAACTCTTATACGCCTCTAGTGGAAATGTAAATTGGTACAGCTTCTAAGGAAAACAGTATGGATACTCCTCAAAAAATTAATAGAGCTACTACATAGCCCAGCAATGGCTCTTCTGGGTATCTACCTGAAAAATTTGAAAACACTCATAAAGATACGTGTACCCCTATGTGCACTGTTGCATCACTCACAATAGCCAAGATGTGGAAACAGGGAACCTAAGTGTCCTCCAACCAATGACGAGGTAAGGAAGATGTGGTGCCTGTATAAAGTGGAATACTACTCAGCCATAAAAGAGATGGAATCTTGCCATTTGTGACAACATGAATGGATCTTGAGAGTATAGTGCTAAGTGAAATGAGTCAGACGGAAAAGGACAAAACCACATGATTTCACCCATACGTGGGCTATAAAACAAAAAGCAGCGAAGGAATAAACAAAACAAACTCACAGACACAGCACAGTGACTACCAGGAGGGAGGAGAGGTGGAGAAGAAAGAACAGGGTAAAGGGAGTCGAACACATGGTGAGAGAAGGAAACGAGAATTTTGATGGCGAGCACATGATGGAATATGCAGATTATGTAGCATAGAGTTGTGCACCTTAAACATATGTAAGTTACAAACCAATGTTACTCTGGTCAACTTAATATAAAAAATTAAAATTAAAATTGGACTTAGAAATTATTATGACTAGTGCTACCAACTATGTTATCTCCCTGCCCAAAGTAAATACTTAGGCAAAAGAAACTAAGCTGAATGAACTAGCTTACACTTTCACCATTAAAAAAAAAATCTGAAAATGTACCTATATTTTGAAGGAGATGGTATTTTTAATGTTTTACAAAAGGTAACAGTAAATACTTAAGCTGTTTACTTATCACCCTTTTAAGCTTATGTAGCTCATCTGGAAATAAGAATGTAACAAGTATAGTCCGCAAGAAAATGGGAACTAACTATTTTACTCTGAACACGCATAACAACTCATTTCAAAATTCTTAATGGAATTTTTAGTTATATTAAACAATTACACGTCTACTAAGTAATTTCCTTTCCTAAAGAAAGAAAACAGATCCAAGATGACAACTACACAAAATCGACACCACCGACATCAGGAAATAAAGTATGATTCACCATATGGAGAGAGCAGAGCAGGGAAAAACATCTTCTGGAAATCCTCACATGAGATGCAAAGGCATTTGCTAAAATTCGCCATCAGTTTATCATAAAACCTCTTTCAAAATATTGACGGATGTTAGAAGTAAACGGATGGAGAAGAACAAGTGCTGACAAGGATGTGAAGAAATCAGAACTCTCCCATGGTGCTGGGGGGAATGCAAAATGGTGCAGTTGCTTTGAAAAAATCTGGGAATTCCTCAAAAGGTTAAACATGAAGTTACTATATGACCCAGCAATTCCATTCATAGGTATCAGTAGTCCCTCCTTGTCCGCGGATAACACACTTAGATCCCCTCCAGTGGATGCCGAAAACTGTCAACAGCACCAAGCCCTAGATACACTGTGTTCTTCCCTATAAATACTTACCTTTTCACTTAAAGAAGCACTTTATGGCTTCTCTCTGGCATATACAAATTACCAGAATCACTACTCTTGCTCTTTGAGGTCATTATTAAGTAAAATAAGGGGTTTTTTTAGACACAAGCACTGTGACACCTGCCAGTCCATCTCACACCTGAGAGGGCTGCTGGGGGACAAGTGGGCAGGTAGTGTTTACGGCGTGAGTGTGCTGGACAGAGGGGTGATTCAGGGCTCGGACGGGGCACGGCAGGAACGTGCAAGACTTCCACATCCTGCTCAGCGCCATGCAGGTCCAGACTTACCCATTTCTTCTCATTTCTCAAATTTTCCATGTAATATTTTTAGACCACAGTTGACTATGAGTAACTAAAGCCGTGGAAAGCAAAACAATGGGTAGAGGCCGACTGCTGTATACCCGACCACTTAAAACGTCTGTCTGCCTAAAACCCAGAAAGGAGTGTTCATAGCAACATTGCCCATAAACGCCAAAAAAGCGGCAAAAACCCAATGTCCACCAACGGATGAACAACAGGTAAACAGGGTGTGGCGCGTTCACAGAGTACCGCTATACGCGACAACATGGGTGAACCAGATATTTAAAAAGACACATGTTATATGACTCCATTTATCCAAGATGTCCAGAATAGGCAGGTCCAGAAAGACGGAAAGTAGATGGTCAAGGGTTGGGGAGTTGAGGTAAGTTTGCTATTAATTCCAAAAGTATTTTTCTTTTAACTAGGCAAGTAGAGTATAAAATTCACGTGGAAAAAAAATGAACATTTAAGAGTAGTCACAAACATTCTGAAAAAAAAAATTAAAAGGACTTACCCTCACCAGGTAGTAAAAATTTAAAAAGCAACAGTAATTAAAACAGCTTGGTAATAGAACATGAGTAAACAAAGAGATAATCAAAACATAGGTCACAAACACCCCCAAATACACATAAAAATTTATTAACTGAAAAAGATGGCATTCCTATTCAAAGGGGAAAAGCTGAACTATTTAGTAAATGGTACTGGGACAAATTTATAGGAAGATGCAATGTTAAGTAAACAGAAAAGTTACAGAATAATGTATATTGCATACTATCTTTTCATATTAAATGTTCTACATGTATGTGCCAGATTATGATAATTACTGTGCCAGCTTCCGCAGCACACACACTAACACTGGGACGATAACTACAATACTTCTCCATTGCAAGAGTCCCTCAAATGAAGAACTGTTCCGTGCAGAAATGCCTCCTGAGACCCCCTCAGGAGTCACTGTGACAGTTTCCTGAAACATGTGCCGTGAAGCAGGGCTGACCGGCTCCGCACGAAGAAAGGAACGGGTAGTAGTTGTAAAAGAAAGACCTTTACTGCATTCCTATTTTTATTATATAAATTAATGCCATGTGTAAAGGTATATGCATTTTTATTGAGGTGAAATTTACATGGCATGCAATTAACCACTTTAAAGTGCACAACTCAATAGCAGTTACTGCATTTACAGTGTGTGCAACCACCTCTCTCCACGTTCGAAACTTTCTGATCACTCCAGAACGCTCCGTGCCCACCAAGTAAACGCTCTCCATTCCCCTTGCCCCTTCCCCTGGCAATAGTTAGATTTTTTTCTGTCTCTCTGTATTGGCCTATTCTGGGTATTTCATATGAATGAAATCACACAACATGTGACGTTCTGTCTGGCTTCTTTCACTCAGTGTTTTCAAGGTTCATCCAAGTAGCAGAATGTATCAAAATCTCATTCCTTTTCAGAGCTGAATAATATTCCACTGTGTGGAAATACTACATCCATTGAGGGGCAGTTGAGTTATTTCCAAACCCTGTTATGAATAATACTGCTGTAAACACGTGTTCATAAGTTTCTATGTATAGACAGGTTTTAACTTCTCTTGGGTATGCCCCTAGGAGTGGAAATGTGGGGTCGTACTGCAATTCTATGTTTAATTTTTTGAGGCACAGTCCAACTATTTTCCATGACAGCTACTGTAAATAGTTAAAACCAAGTGACCTCTGAAAATAAGTTATACTACATTCACTCAGAAGAATCCTATAAGGCCGCTAAAAAAATGTGGTAGACCTATAGGTGTTGGTATCAGAAGGCAACCTCAATTAATTCATGCAGTACTGACGCCCGACTGCCTGGCTCCGATGGGCCAGACACCGTCTGGGTACTGGTAGTTCCACAGGGAACAGACAGACATCCAGTAGGACTGTCAGAGAGGAAAAACAAGCATTATACAAAGAATTATTTAATGGTAAATGGGATACTCATAAGTACTATGAAGGAAGCTAAAATATATTATTTAGTATTTTTTAAAAGTTTCAGGAAAGTATACAAAGCAAAATCTCATTTTACCTTAAAAACATATTAATAAATCTCTATGTAACGCAGATACCTGTATACACTCCCAAATACCTGGAAAACGCATATGGGGGGACAACCCTGAAGGAATGTTTGCCAAATTTTTATTGTGCAGAGAAGAGGACATGACACTCTTACTTTTCTACCCTATGTTTTTTCCAATAATCTATTATTTCTATAATTATAAACAAAGATATAAAAGCACTAATTTTCAATCAACTCATTTATTTATATGAAAAAATGTAAATTCCATATCATATAGAAAGGAGCAAGAATAAATCCCTACAACAATTAATTCTTTAATAAAATCCAATGCTTCAAATAATTTTCCTAAGACAAATCTGATCAAACCACTCTCCCGCTAGCACTTCTGACATGGCTTCCAGAAATCAATCGCAGAGTAAAAAGCTATATGCCTTTAACTTAAGAGGCTGCTGACTGTCAGGACTTAACGGCTAATGTGGCTTCACCTCTGGAAACCACCCTCCCTCCCTCCCTCACAATCCAGGCACAGCTAAGTTTCTTAAAAGGACCAGTATGCTCATGCCTTCACACTTTAGCAAATATGGTCCTTTTTGCTTGAAATTCCCTTCCCCCATTATTTGCCCTAAACCTTCCTCGGCTTCAAAACTTAATTTGAGCACACTCTTCCTGAGGAGTCTCCCTCAGTTCCACTTGTGACTAAACACCTCTGCGAGGCCCTCCAGCACCTGTGACACAGCACCTGCTTCACGTCCGGCGACAGTGAGTGGACTGTGGGGTTCCCGTCTGTACACGTGCAGCGCCATGCCTGAACACCGCAGACACTCAGTCAACGTTTGCTGAGTCAGTGGAGGAATGAATGAATGAACGAACGAACAGAAACTGCATCAGGTTTCCCACTCCACAGGTCTGAATTAAATAGCTCAGTGGGCTAGCTCCCGGCACAGGCGGAACCAAGTGGGCAGTTTAGAACAAGACTGCACCTTAAGTTTCTTGACCTTGGCAACAGATTATATCAGTTACCACAACCATTTTGTGTTTTATGAGCTTTAAAAACCAAGGGAGGTAGGTAAGTGTACAGTAAAGTATTAACCTTGCCCAAGACCTTTGGAATGTCAGGCCTGATAAAAGCATTTTTGTTTGCCTGTGGACATTAGGCCCTGCCAGACAGTCTGCGCTAACTATGTGATTTATCTGGGTGCAGGCAGGTGGGGAGCATGGAGGCTGGGCCACCTCTGAAGGAGCTGGAGACTAAGGTCACCCAATCTTGTCTAAGTGACATGACTCTTCCCTTGGCTGATTTTAAAATACGTCTTTTCACCATAATAAACCATAACCCTTAGTAAACTTTCAGTGAGTTCTGCGAGTCCTTTTAACAAATTATCAAATCTTAGGGTGGTTTTGGAGGCCGTGGTTTTGAGGACATGCAATCTCACAAGTCATGCCAGAAACGAGGGTGGTCTTGGAGACCTCCAAACTTGAAGTTGGTGTCAGAAGTGACTTGTCTTCGTAGATCAGTGGAACAGAACAGAGAGCCCAGAAATAAACCCAAGTCTCTATGGTCAATCAATACTCGACAAACAGGGCAGAAGCAAACATGGAGCAAAAATAGCCTCTTCAACAAATGGTGCTGAGAGATCTAGTCAGCTACATGCAAAAAAATGAAACTCAACCACCAACTTACACCATACACAAAAATAAACTCAAGATGGATAAAAGACTTAAATATAAGTCTCAACACCATAAAAGTCCTAGAGGAGAACACAGGCAAGAAAATCTCAGATATTCCACACAGCAATATTTTCACTGATATGTCCCCTAGAGCAAGGGACATAAATGAAAGAATAAACAAATGGGACTTCATCAAAATAAAAAGCTTCCGCACGGCCAAAGAAAACATCAGCAAAATGAAAAGGGAACTGATCATATGGGAAAATGTATTTGCCAACGATACCTCAGACAAGGATTTGATCTCCAAAATATATAAAGAACTCACATGACTCCACTCCAAGAAGACAAACAACCCAATTAAAAAATGGGCAAAGGACCTGAACAGACACTTCTCCAAAGAGGACACACAGAGGGCCCAGAGACATAAGAAAGGATGCCCAGCATCACTAGCCATCAGAGAGATGCAAATTAAAACCACAATGAGATACCACTTCACACAGGTCAGAATGGCCAAAGTAAACAAATCAACAAAGAAGTGCTGGCGAGGTTGTAGAGAAAAGAGAACCCTAGTGCACTGTTGGTGGGAATGCAGACTACTGCAGCCACTGTGGAAAACAGTATGGAATTTTCTCAGAAAACTAAAAATGGAACTGCCTTTTGACCCAGCAATTCCACTGCTGGGACTATACCCTAGGAATTCTGAAACACCAATTCTAAAGAACATATGCACCCCAATGTTCATAGCAGCACAATTTACAACAACCAAGTGCTAGAAGCAACCTAAGTGCCCATCAGTAAGTGAGTGGATCAAAACACTGTGGTACATTTACACAATGGAATTCTACACAGAAGAAAGAAAGAAGGAGCCCCTACCCATTGCAACAGCATGGATGGAACTGGAGAGCATCATGCTAAGTGAAATAAGCCAGGCAGTGAAAGACAAATACCATATGATCTCACCTATAAGTGGAACCTAATCAACAAAACAAACAAGTGAGCAAAATATAACCAGAGACATTGAAATTAAAAACAAACTGACAGTAACCAGAGAGGAGGGGGAAGGGGGGGTAATGGGGAAAAGAAGGGGAAGGGTTGTCCAGGAACATGTATAAAGGACCCATGGACAAAGCCAAAGGAGGGTAGGATTGAGGGTGGGAGGTGGGGATGGCTGGGGTGGGAGGGAGTGATGGGGTGAAATGGAGACAACTGTACTTGAACAACAATAAAAAAAAAAAGAAAAGAAAAGTGAGTTGTCTTGGGGACTCCTGAACTCTGTAATTTATTACTAGGATAAGCAGAACACCTAAGTTCAAATTATTAATGGTGGTAATCCAGATGGGATATCAATAACCATAATGATGAATGTTAAAAATTAAAATAAACGGCCCTGGCCAGTGTGGCTCAGTTGCTTGGGAGTCGTCCTGCAAACTGAAAGGTCACAGGTTCAATTCCCAGTCAGGGCAAATGTCTGGGTTGCAGATTCAGTCCTTGGTTGGGAAACGTACAAAGGGCAACCAACTGATGTTTCTCTCCTTTCTCCTTCCCTTCCCCTTGCTCTCTAAAAAAAATAATAATAAATTAATTTTAAAAAATTAAAATAAACAGACCCACCAGAATGGTAACAAGACTGATATATATATATATATATATATATATATATATATATATATATATTCATTTGGTCAAAATACACACATATATTGTGTGATACATACACACACGCACATACATATATACATGAGTACACATATTACATATATGTGTGTATGTGTGTGTGAGGCTATAGAGAAATGAAACTCTGACATGTTGATAAGAATGTAAAAATGATACAACTTTGGGAAAACTGGGGAAAGACTGGTTATTTCTCATAAAACTCACGGGTTTAAAAAAAAGGCCTCTGTGACAAATCTAACCAACAGTAACCTCGCAGGCTGACCTGATCGTAAATTCCTAACTGGGCAGGTCATGCACAGTGGGTAGTCACACCCCAGGCCTATAAAAAGTTTACCTTCAATTCAGGCCAGCCCTGGATTGTTCCTGTGTATCTAGGCTAACCCACCCTTGAAATGCCTCTTTCACAGACCCCTCAGAGGAGTAATCACCCTCAAGGGGAGCAGTCAGCCTTGCTGACTGTTCTGTAATCCACAGAGTTCCCCACCTCACTTTCTCCCACTTTCCTGTAATCTTCCTTAGTTTCCCCCTCCTCAATCCCAAATGTATAGCCCAGACTGCAACACTGTCGTTCTCCGAAGCATTTGAGATCGTGCTTCCCAGCCTGTTGTCAGTTTGGCTCAAATAAACTCTTATAAAATAACAACAAACAACAAGCAAAGAAAAAAAAGTTCTCTACAGGTTTGAACGTTACTTATGTTGACAAACTAAACAAAAATCGATCCTGACAGAGCAATTCTAATGCTAGACACCTACGGAGAGAAATGAAAGCGTATGCCGCAAAATCACTTGACAAAAATATCTGTAGCACCTTCATTCATAAATAGACGAAAACAGGAGACAGTCCAGGTGTTGGACAATAGACCAACAAACAGTGCACAAGCATATTCTTACAGTACAATAAACCTCAGCAATAAAAACAAAGGAACGACCGCATTCTTGCCACCTTGAGTTCGCTGACTTCTGCTATTTTTCCCATGATAATGTTTAAATATAACTAATATTAAAATGTAAAAATTAACTTTTAGCATGGATAGTATACTAGGGTAAAGGATCTAGTGCTTATGTTATTGGCGCATTGAAGGTCTTTTATAAAGAAACTGTTATAATTTTGTTCTGGAATACAATGGTTATTTTCAGAGGTTTTATTACAGCAAACACGGTGAGAGCATTAAAATGATGACACGGGAAAACAAAGATTTTTCTCTTAAACGAGGCCAGAGGAATGAACAACTGAAGCTGTACGAGTCTGGCCAAGAGGCAATTATTTGGCTCCTAACAAAGAATAGTAATTCACCAACAGCATTCTCTGAGTTGCTCCTAAATGACAGGTATTCTGCTAAACATGCACGGGGACTATGCAGATGAGAGAGACACGGATGGAGTCTGCTCTCAAGGGATTCATTAGCATAAGGTAAAAATAGATCATGCCAAGAACCACAAATGCTAGAGTCCCTGAATGAAAAGCAGAACGTGTTCTTACTTCTTATTAATTAGGTAACCTTGGGCAAGTTAATTTTCCTGCCTGTGCTTCAGCTTCCTATCAATTAAATGGGTATAAAAAGAACACCTACCTCAAAGGATTACTATCAAGATTAAATGAGTACGTATTTGCAAAGCACTTAGAACAGACTTGGCACATAAAATACTAGAAAGACTATTTGGTAAGTAAGTGAAAATATCACATCCTACAGTTTATAATTATGAACGTTAACCTAGTTTAAATGTTTTGACTAAATGAATATGCAAAGCACTAACAAAAAAAATACATTTTAAGTGCTTCTGGTCTTAGATAACGGAGCAAAGTCAGAATCTCCCGTCCCCTCTCAGAAATGACCCAAAAGCAACAAAAAGAAGAAAAAGCAAAAATGCAAACATGAGCCCCAATAAAACTAGAAGCATATAAAAATAAGTGGAATATAGGCCAAAAAAAGAGAAAATTGAACTGAAGAATGAGGGTAAATATAAGGCATGAGGCTCCAAAAAAAGCAAAGGGGATGGGAAAGAGTGTATTTCTTCAAGTGCGCTTCCCGAGACGTACAACTTAAACACATCTGCAACAACAGACACAGGGGGCCTGGGCTGCTGGAGAGAGCCTGGCTGTTCACGGTCTGCAGAAGTACTAAAGGGTCACACAGACGAGCTACGCTGGCAGAAATGAGGCTGCTGGTGCAGCTAAAAGATAGTGAGACGACCCCGCTGTGAGTGGGCCTGCAGCAGCCAATCTCCTCTGGCTAAGGAGAAGTAAGCTCGCACACACAGTCCTGGTCATCAAGAAAATTACTGCACACTTGGAAGACGACAGCTACCGAGATACCCACTTCTGATGTCCCAAAAAGTAGTACAGAAAAAAACCCTCTTCGTTCAAAAAGAAATCACTGAAAATGAAGCAGAAACAGAATCTCTACAAACATGAAATTTTAAAAAAGAAAAAAACGACAGGAAAAGGACAGCAGCCAAAGGACACTCCAGAGAAGAATGCTGCCATGAAGCAGGTGAAATATGTGACCAAATACTTCAAATGGATTTTTAAAACTTAAATAATAAAAAAAGCAAATGAAGCAAATGGAATTATAATGTCAGTTCCAAATGCCACATTATAATCCAAGTAGAATTATAATGTCGAACTAAATTGCAAAGGTATATTAATCAAAACAGTATGATACTGGCATAAAAAATGTCATATAAGCCAACGGAGCAGAATAAGGAGCCCAGAAATACACCCATGCACACACTGTCAACTCACATTCGACAAGGGAAGCGAGAACACTCAGAAGGGAAAGAATAGTCTAATAAATGGTGTTGGGAAAACGAAATATTCACATACAAAAAAAATGAAATTAGACCCCTATCTTATACCACGCACAAAAATTAACTTGAAATTAATTACAGACTTGCATGTAAGACCTTAAGTTGTAAAAGTCCTAGAAGAAAACATAGGGCAAAAGCTCCTTGACATTGGTCTTGGCAACAATTTTTTGGATATGATAAAAAAGCACAAGCAACAATAGCAAAAACAACTAAGTGGGACCCCATCAAACCAAAAAACTCTGCCCAGCAAAGTGAAAAGGCAACCTATGGATTGGGAGGAAATATATGTGAACCACTTAGCTGGTAAGGGATTAATATCCAAAATATATAAGGAAGTCCTACAACTCAATAGCAGAAAAATTTTAAAATCCTATTAAACATGGGCAGAGAACCTAAAAAGGCAGTTTTCCAAGAAGATAAACAAATGGCCAACATGAACAGGTGCTCAACATCACTAATCATCCAGAAAATACAAACCGAACCCACAATGAGACACTGCGTCACACCTATTAAAATGGCTTTTACCAAAAGGACAAGAAATAAGTGTTGGTCAGTGAGCACTGCTGGTGGGGGTGTAAATCGGGGCAGCCATTGTGGAGGACAGTAGGCGGGTTCCTCAAAAATGAAAACAGAACTCATACGAATATGAGTCAGTGACCCCACCTCTGGGCACATGCCTGGAGGAAGTGAAATCACCATCTTTAAGAGATACCTGCACTCCCAGGTTCATTGCAGCATTACTCACAAGAGCGAAGACGCGGACTGTGTCCAGGCCTCTCCTGAAATCTACCAGCTCTGAATCTGATGAGATCGGGCGTGTTCAGGGTGGGTATGGCCATAGACCCAGCTCCGAATCTGAAGAGTGGGCCCTAAGCATCTGTGATATTGTCACAGGTGACTCTCTTACTAACACGGTGTGCTGTTGGCACCTACATGTAAATACGCTACATTTAATTCTGGGAACTCAAACTATTCCAAAGAAGACAACGCCATCACACTGAGACGGCAATATTCGGGAATTTGGAAGGGCTCTTTGATCTTCCCCATCATACAGCCGACCTTCCCCAGCCCCCTCCCCCACTCACCCTTCCCAGCGTCGCCTCTCACACTCAGCAGGTACAGTCTAAGGAGAGCTGCTTGTTTTCCAGTTACATGTGTTCACCAGCTGGCCTATCTTAATTGAGTATCTTTAACCTCCTTTTCCTTTCAGCCCTTAATGCACCATAAATTTTAAAAAATAATAATGTCATCAAACTGAGTTACCTGAAAAGAGACAATTTTATCACAAAGAAATGGAAAGTCCAAGTTTGCCATGAATGAAGATGAAGAGTCACAAGAAATCTCCCAATTTTTTTAAAAAAATTACATCCTTTACATGGTAGTCAGGTCATTTTAGTAAAAACTGCATGATGATAAAGATATTATGTCTTCTTATTTTTCAACAGCGCCGACATCAGGGCGCACACACACAAAGACCTGAGGAGGAAGGGATTAACCAGCCCCGACCCAAACTGCATTTTAGGTCGCCATGCACCTCAACCACAGGAGCACTTTCTGAGGGATGTGCCATTAGTCGATTTTGTCACTGTGCGAACTCTGAGTGTACCCGCACACACCTAGACGGCACAGCCTACTACACACCCGGGCTCTGTGGTACAGCCCACCGCTCCGGGGCTACCGGCCTGGATGGCGCGTCACTGCACAGAGGAACACGAGATTAAATCAAGTGCAAGAGAAAGTGACGCAATCAAGACACGCGGTAAACACGCAACGTATGTGGCAGCTGTGTGTAATTCGGTATGCTGTTTCACAACAAACTTTCTGTAAGTAGAAAGATTACACTCTAAAATAACGACAAGAAGTACAGTGTAGTAAATACATAAGCCAGTAACACAGTTGTTCATTCTCACTGACAAGTACCATGTACCCTACCTAACTGCACGCGTATACTTTACACGACTAGCAGCGCAGCGGGTCTGTTTACGCCAGCGCCACCACAAACACGTCAAGAATGTCTTGTGCTACGTCACCAGGCAATAGGAATTCTTCAGCTCCCTCTTCGTACCTGCAGCCTGGCGTTGACCCAAATGTCATTATGTGGTACATGACTAAAAAAAATTTATTTCCATTAAGATGTACTAATATTAACCAAGTTGCCAAAATCATCTTGCCAGGAGATCCATAATCAGATTCACCTTTAAAAACCATGACTTTAAATATTTTCATCTATAATTATCATTTAAGACTCGACTTAAGACTCCAAGTTTTGTTTGCCAGGAAGAGTGGGACACATTCACTCATCAGATCATGTCATTAAAGTGGAGCGCACACGCCTTTGAGATCATGGCAGACGACGCATATCAAACATTTTAAGCAAATGAAAACTTCCGCTGTTCCTATAGGACACAAATAAAAGTTAACACAATTTTTTACTACGTGATTTGTCTTTGAATATATTTACTACCAGATACATTTTACTCCTTATCCATGAATTACATTGTCCATTTAAAAGATACATCACAAACCTTTCACAGCCTTCTGCCTGGAAGAGTTACATAAAATTAAACACTGAGGTCTTTTTCCTTGCTTTCTCCTTCCTTGAAATGATACAGATGTGTAACAGATAGGTGGTTTGGAGACAATGGCAACACCTGTACTAACATATAAAGCCTACACCTAAATCAATGAAAAAAGGGGCATTAACAAAACAGGCCACTGTCAAAACCAGTTTAAAATTTGTAACAAAGTTTTACAATTTGTTACTATTATTTTTATTTTTAAAATAAACTAATGGAGCTTTGAAAGTCTGGTCATTTTCCTGAAAGTAAATTTAGGATCATCATGTCTCCTCAGGAGAGTATTTGTTTTCATACACGTAGCTACACAAAATGAAACAATGTAATGGACTAACAGCAATTTACAGTCTAGGTAAGAAGCATTTCAATCAGTTTTGTAACCTATTGGTTTCAAACATGTAAAGAAGTTTTTCTATTAAATTGAGTTTACTAGTATAAACTATCATGAAGTTATATACCTTTCTACCACCCAATATAAGCTGATTCTAACCTATTTGCAGGGTATATTTTATTTTATGTACACTGTCAAAAAGTTGAAAATAAATGTAACTAGGTGGCCATAAAAAAAAAACTTGCTATTCAGAAACTTTGTATACTTCACTCAATCACCACAAAACTGCCTGTTCTTAACTTACAACGAAAAAGACAGATGAGCACTTTCAACTAGGAAATATCCAAAAATAAAACCTAAACCCCAAATACAATTATCAGAAGAGCCAAAAGATCCCTAAAAGTTCAGTGTGTCGCACAATCTTTGAACAATCCTGGACCTGAAGAAACATGAAACCCCAGACGGTGGGTCTCCTTCCACTCCCGTACTAATCAGCCAAACGGAGAGGTCTGCAGGGCACCGAATCTTCCACCTCTTCTTCGGTATCTAAGAAGTAGTTCTTGAAACAAGATACTACACTCCACCCACAATGTCTGGACATGATGGGCATTAAAAATGCTGTGTCGCCAATTATTTAAAATAATCCTGAGTGAAAAAAACAGCTGTCTTCCACTTTCACGAAAACTGAGCATAGCTATCAAAGCCAGGAAAAAAAGATGTTCTTTATGTTCAGTGGGCCCCTGCCAAGACCTAATACAGGCTGAGAAAAGAGCTATCCGCTTAGGTTCTCTCGCCGCTTGCAGTACCATGGAAATTTCATTTGATTTCAACTGTTCTATCTGTAGAGATAGTTTTCAATGAGGGAAAAAAAGAAATCTTAAAGTCAGGCCTAAACCCGGGTTCAAACCCAGTTCCTCCCTTTCTTAGCTCTGTGACCCGAGGCAAGTAAGTACCTTAACCGCCCTGCACCTTAGTCTCCTCGTGTACAAAATGGGAACAATAATAATATAATACATAGTTGCTGGCTTTGACATATAATTAATGGTCAAAAGCAAGTGTTTACAAGGGTTTGAAGGCATCAGAACCCTCACACATGGCTGGTGGGAATGTAAAATGATGTAGTTCCTTTGAACAACAGTCTGCCAGTTGCTAGAATAGTTAAGCATAGAGTTAGCAGATTCCTTGGCAATTCTACTCTTAGGAATATACCCAAGAGAAATGAAAACACATGTACATGAAAAAAAACTTACACATGAATGTTCACAGAAGTGTCAGGCACAAGAGACAAAAGCAAAACAACCCAAACACCAACGGATAAATGGATTAATAAAATGCGATTTATACAAACAAGAGAATATTATTGAGCAAAAGAAAAAGGAGTGAGGTGCTGACGGATGCTACAACACTGATGACCCTTGGAAACGTTATGCTCAGTGAAAAAACCCAGTCACGCCGACTGCATGTTGGACCATCCCACTCACAGGAAATGTCCAGAACAAACAAATCCACAGAAAGCAGACCAGTGGCTGCCGAGGGCTGGGCACATGGAAGGAGAAGGGAAGGGTGATGGCTAAGGGGCGTGGGTTTCTTTTAGTGGTAATGCAAATGTTCTCAAATTATGTGTTAACGGATGCACAACTCTATGAATATACCAAGAACCACTGAATTATGTACTTTAAATGAGTGCATTACACAGTGTATAAATTGTATCTTAATAAAACTGTTAAAAAAAATTCCTGTGCCACAGTATACATACATTTAAATATGGAATATCCGAATATCCAAACTCATATATCCAAAAGCAGAGGATTAAGACTACGTAATTATTAAATATGTATAAAAACATAATCTTATTTATGTATTTAAAGACAGTGAAAACCCTGGCTGGGATGGCTCAGTAGACTGAGTGCCAGCCTGCTGTGAACCGAAAGGTCGCTGGTTCAATTCCCTGTCAGAGCACATGTCTGGGTTGTGGGCCAGGTCCCTAGCTGGGGGCCTGTGAGAGGCAACTGATTGATGTTTTCTCTCACACATCAATGGTTCTCTCCTTCTCTTTCTCCCTCCCTTCCCCAATTTCTAAAAATAAATAAATAAAATCTTTTTTTAAACACAAATTAAATGTTTTCCTCCACTATATCCAAGAAGTAGACTTCCCTTTACAGCCATGATGAAGTAACTGGTACCAGCCCAGCCTCCTTGAGTAACATCTATAAAATGGGTGAAAGATCTAACTCTACTCTTCTCAGGTACGAAACAGCTGGCAGCACAGGCGTGAGCCACTTTCATGCCAGCTTTCTGCCTGGGACACTTTCCCGACTCTATCACACAGAACTGGAGCCTGAGCCGAGCACGATGGTCTCCCTGAGCTGAGATGCAGACATCTGAGTTCTGGGCTACTGCAGTAAAGCTACAACTGATGGGACAGAACACTAGGAAGGAAGCAATAACTCAAAGGGGCTGGCCTCGGAAATCTGCACGGGGGTTTCTTAACCACTCCTGTCTGAGTACGGAGCTACACACACATCAGCCCCGGTGAGACTCCATGGGGCGTAACAGAGCCCCTGGTGCAGACCTGAGAGCTGAGCAAATGCCAGGCGCTGCACGCGGCTGCAAGACATCGGAGTTCCAGTTCAGCCAGGGCGGAGGCACGGCTGCACACTCTGGGCACTCGGGCTTTCGGCTGAAACGCCCAAATTCAACACTCTTTAAAGACAGACAACACAACCGAGACTTCCTATAATGTGCCATCTGCAATGTCCAATTAATCAAAATTTATTAGATATGCAAATAAGCAGGAAACATGACCCACTATCGTAGAAGCGCCCCCCCAGAAACAGACCACGGCCTGACTGCAACGCTGGAAACAGCAGGCAAGAGCTTTCGAACAGCCATCACGAATACCACAAACCTTCCAGCACTCAGAGGTACAAGATCAGAAACGCGAACCCTGCTGGATGGGCTTGCCGACAGATTGGAAACCGCAGAAGGAAGGACCACAGAGGCGGAAAAGGGAGCAACAGAAATTATCCAATCCGAGGAACACCGACGATTTATTATCAGTTTAACACGTGTAACTGGAGTCCAAAAAGCAAAGAACAGAGAATGGGGCAGAAAAAAAAAACATTCGAAAAGATAATGACCTGAAAATTCCCAATTTTTGTTTAAAAACATCACTTACGGATCAAACAAAACTCAGTAAACCCCACACAAGACAGTTAGAAAGACACCACGCTGGTCACATCACAAAGTGCAGAAAGCCAAAGATCATGAGGAAAAAGCTATCAGCGGGGGGTGGGGAGGGGGAAGGCACACTACACAGAAGAGAACAAGTAAATAAATAACAGTTAACTTCCAACAGAAACAAGGAAGGCTGGAAGACAATGGAGTGGCCAACCGTCAACCCAGAATTCTATATCCAACAAAAATTATCTTCCAAAAATAAGGGTGAAGCAAAGACGCTTTCGGATAAGCGAAAGCTAAAAGAATTGTCACCAACAGAAACGCACCAGAAACACTGAAGGAAGCTCTTCAGCCCAGAAGGAAATGATACCAGACCGAAACTTAAAACTATATGTTGGTCTCGGGAAGGAAAGAAGAGAGCTAAAATCGGTAAACACAAAAGACTTGTTTTGTTCTCTTAACCTCTTAGGAGATAACTGTGAAAAGCACAACCAATGCTGTAATGTAAGGTTTATAACGCACGCAGCACAAAGTCTGGGATGGAGTCACGAACTACTGTAAGCACCTTATGTGGAGTGGCGTAATACTAACTAAGTGCACAGTGATAAATTAAAGATGCGTGGTGTAACAACGAGAACGGCCACTTGAAAGACGGAAAGAGGTAGAGCTAAAAACAGAATACTAAAAAATACCCAATTAGCTCAATATAGCTGAGAAAACTATCGTACAAAATACCTCTGTCGTAAAACAGACAAAACAGTTTCCCCGTGGAGTAAGCTGGCTAATGATGCAAACAACATTTTACCAGAAAAACAGTATTTTCAATCACCATGATGTAAAACCTTTGGATAAAGTTACCTAAAATAAAGTTAGACTGGACAGGAATCCAGTCACCTTCTGCCTGTCTGGGGACAAAACAATTCCAAATACAGAAAAAAGGAAGCCGGCACCGCACAGGGCCTGTTTCCCCAGCTCCCAGCTACAACCAGCTGGAGGCCAGTCCTTTTATGAAGAGAAGTCTGTAGATCAAGAATTCTTTTTTTTTTAAGATTGCATTTATTTATTTTCAGAGAGAGGGGAAGGGAGGGAGAGAGGGAGAGAAACATCAATCGGTTGCCTCTTGCATGCCCCCAACCAAGGACCTGGCCCGCAGCCGAGGCGCGTGCCCTGACGGAATCGAACCAGTGACCCTTCAGTTTGCGGGACGGCGCCCAACCCACTGGGCCACACCAGTCAGGGGAGTAAATCAAATATTCTTACTCTGGTACATATTAGAAATAGTAAAGTCTATTAACAATAAAAATAAGTTCACTGAAAACTAATTAAAAGCCTAAAATGGCATTTTAGCATCAATTAATGTGAACTTTTACATTGTGTTATGTTGACAGACATGTGATAAAATGTTACCAATACAGAACCATTTAATTTTAATTCTGAGAGTAGGTAACCCTCACATAGTTCAAAAATTCAGAATATAACCAAAAAAGGTATAAAATAAAAAGTCTCCGGCTCTCACGCCCACTCTCCAGCCACCGATGGGGGTAAACAAAGCACCACCCAAGTATGATCGAGGGACACGTACTCCCCATTGTTCCCTGTGGGACCACAGGCATGGCGACTCTGTTCAAAGCACCAGAAATAACATTTTCTTCTTGAATCAGGGTTACTGCAAAGTCTGCAAAACAGAAAACATCTGGATGACAAGACACTCCAGCACGAATGCCGGAAAGGAGATCGAACGGAACGTTCAAGTAAAGCGTGACCAGGGCATACTGCGAGGACACAACGAAATGAAACAAAAATATCAGCAAAGTCCTGACCAGCACATGACAGGAAACCTGCAGCAATGGAACAGCGGACGGGACTGCAAGTTTCTGTGCCTAGTTCCCGAATTAGTCGCCGAAGAGCCCGCGGCACAAACCAGACTCACACACTAACTCCTGCTCATGCAGCAGACCATCCCCGCAGACCGACACCAGCAAAACACAGCAGCCTCTGTGGGATTCCAATGAACATTCGACGAATCTGCGAAGGCACGTCGGCTTCCCACCACAGGCCTCCTCAGGTAAAAGGCTTTGTAACTTTATACTTTCGAGACTGATTTGCCAGTCCTCAATCAAGGGGCCAATGATTCAGCCAGGCAGATTTTTTTTAGCTCTTATTTGTCCTTCCTTGCTTTCAGATTAGCCACTTCACTACATATCAATGCTTTCACCTGAGATGTAAAAGAAATTCAGCAAAAATACAATACAACGGCCTGGCGGTCCTCAGACCTCCATTTCTCCAAATTATCTCAAGACCAAAAGCGGCAAGACATTTACCCGCTCCCATGTTCCTAAGAAGAGAACCCTGAGAGAGCCCTAGACTACTGGCCCATTACCTATGGCCACACGAAAGCCTACTCCTGACCTAAGTAAGACACTTAATTCAGAAGTAGTTGGGAGGAGGGGATACAATGGTTTCTAAGGAGTTCCTTACTCCCAATTTGTCTGGAGCAATTGGAATTCCAGCTATATCTTCCACAATCTAACCCCAACACATAGTCTGTACTTTTATGGACGGCACTAGGAGTCCATCAGAAATGGGTCACTGTGGCAAACAGCACAACACAGTAATGTGGCAAAACCAGTATCAGTACCAGTAACCAATATCCTATCTTTTTGCTGACAAAGACCACGTGTACAAGAAGATAATCACATTCCCAGACTCCTCTGTAGCTAGGTATGCACAAGCATGTGAAGCAAACTCAGCCAATGAAATATAAGGGATAACTGGGATAATTTCTGGTAGAAATTATCTTCCCTAATAGAAGGAAAGAAGAATGGAAATGACCATGCTTGGAGTTGCTGAACCCATTCAGCAATCATAAAGAGAATCATTACCAACACACACAAAGATGGAATGCAGCGCCCTGGCTAGTGTGGCCCAGTGGGCGGGGCATCATCCTGCAAACCAAAAGGTTGAGGGTTTGATTCCCGGTCAGGACGTGTGCCTGGGTTGCAGGACAGTTCCCAGGTTGGGGGCGTGCGAGAGGCAACCAATCAATCGATGTTTCTTCCATTCTCTTTCTCCTTCCTTTCCTCTCTCTCTAAATAAATAAATAAATAAAATATTCTAAAAATAAAAAGATGGAAGTTACTTAGGACTGCTGAACTTGGTGAAGATTCTTTTTTTTAAAGATTCTTTTTTTAAAGATTTTATTTATTTTTAGAGAGAGAGGAAGGGAAGGAGAAAGAGGGAGAGAAACACTATTGTGTGGTTGCCTTTTGTGTGCCCCCAACTGGGGACCTGGCCCACAACCCAGGCATGTGCCCTGACTGGGAATTGAACCGGTGACCCTTTGGTTCACAGGCCTGCGCTCAGTCCACTGAGCTACACCAGCCAGGGCAAGAAAATTTTTTAGAATTACTTGAACAGTTTACCTTTGAGGTCCCCTACATTTTTTAATCTACAAGTTAACTCCAGGGGATAAATAAGTCACAGACCATAATTTCTGAATTGATGTTCTCAATTACTTAACAATATTACTGTCTACATGCAGCGTGTGAGCATCTGTTATGTTCAACACACTATGTCTCACATGCATTACTGTGTTTGATTATCAAAACAATCCCATAAGGTATTACAATTATTACCACTTTACGGATGAGAAACATGAGGCTCAGAGAAGTTTCCGTGACTCGTGGTGACTTGTGGCTGAAGTCACACAGTTAACAGGAGACCAAGAACTAGCTAGTGTTTGTTTCAGCGTATCCCAGCTACCCTGCCACACAGGTCACCTCTGCCGTCCCTTGCACTTGTACACCTGGGTGTGGCTAAAAAGACCAAGTCAAGGCAAAGTGCACACAAAATTCTTCAACACCTCTATTCTCAACCCGTGTGGTGGGTAACTTCCGCCACATTGTTACTCCCTACTTTAATTCCATCTGGCTCAGGAAAACATCCTCCATTCAAGTCTATAAATCATAAAACAACTTCTCCCCACAGTGGGCTGCAATGAGTATCCTGTTCAGAACCAAATCTTCAAATTTTAGGAGTGCATAAAGATCTATGAATAATGGTTTATGAGCTCCTAAATCATTAAATAGCAATAGAAAGAGGTATTATTAAAACCCTGACTCTTTCAATTCAAGTAAGCAATGGTCTGTGACAAGTTTTATTAAATAGACCCTCTCACACTAGATTTCCCTATTTCTTCCTCAGCCTAGTTTGTAGCTTCTATGCCTAGTCTCCTCCATGACTGACCATAATGGGAAAATGTATATTTAAGTTTCAAACTTGTTTAGTTCATTGAAGTTCCATGTTATCTTTTAATTTTAAAATCAGGCAATTTTTTTCCCTCTCTCTCAAAGAAACATTTATAGTACTACTTGATCTTTTTTTTGTAACTCTTTTTAAAAAATTCTCCATCTCATGGTTTACATCACTTTTAAGTTCGAATGTGAAAGAACACTAGATTGAGAAGCAATAATGATTGCTGAATAAATGAAAAAAGGCCGGAGTCTAGCACCTCGTCTGCTATTTCCAGTTTTCACCATCTCTAAAACACCACTGACTGCAAGACACATTATGTTCCACTTCAGGAAAATGCTGCCAAGAATACGGGTTCGATCCCCCACCGGGGCGCATATAGGAGGTAACCACTGATGTCTCCCTCTGTCTCTGTCTCTGGGTCTCTCTTTTGCTCTCTCTCTCTCATCAATAAACATCCTCGGGGGAGGATTAAAAATAAATAGGCTGCCAATAAAATTGATAGAATGCCCTAGCACTAACAATTTTTATTTATGCTTATTAAAAGATCTCTTTTAAACTTAGATTTTTAGCTTGTGTTACTTATGCATAATTTTAAAAAGATAAACAAAATAAATTGGTGCATAAACCGGTCACATCAGAGCTGAACGCTTCTGAATCAAAATCTGGCACCCATGTTCTTCCACACAACATCATACTTTGTGCCACCAAGAGCCCAGGTGACCCAAGATTTGTCTTCCAACAATTACCTCTGGGATTTTCTTCCAAACTTCCTGATACCTATTCCGCAAGTTCTATGCATGAACAGACAATGGCAACTGTACCATGGCCAAAAGCACCTGTAAGAAGGTTCTGGATTTCAGAAGTGTAAGAATGTAAAAACAGTACTTCTCTTAGAATTAATGAAACAATAACTTCCACTGTTACCTTGAATAAGGCAATATCCTTACTGGCCTTAAATTTCCACTAACGATAGTAGCTTCCAATGCTGAATACCTACCACACTGGGCATTTCACAGACCTCATTTAACTCTTAAAGAAAAGCAAAAAGGTGGGTATTAACCTTGTTTTACATGCATGAACCATGAGGCTCAGAGAACTTCAGTAACTTGTCCAAAATTACCCAGCAAATAAATGGCAGAGCTGAGTTTCAATCTCTGGTCTACTTTCAAAGTCCTTATTTTTCCCACCACTTCGGTGGTTCTCAAAATTTAACACACGTAAAAATCACCTCAGGTGATTCCTCCACAGAGCAGAAAAAATACTGCATATATTTGCAAATCATAAAGCTGATTATATATATGTATATACATATACACACACATATATATATCCTACAACTCAGTAAGAAAAGAACAAATAACTCAATTAAAAAATGGGCAAAGGATGTGAATAGACATTTATCCTAAGAAGATCTACAAATGGCCAATAAGCACATGAAAAAATGCTAAAAATCATAAGCTCTGAGGGAAATACAAATACAAATCAAAGCCACAAAATGATACTGTTTCACACACACTAGAACAACTACAATCTAAAGACAGGCAACAAGCATTGGCAAAGATGCGGAGAAACTGGACTTAATACAGTATTGCTAGTGGAAATATAAAATGATGATACAGCCACTTTGGAAAACAGTTTGAAAGTTCCTCACAAAGATAAACATAGTTACCACATGACCCAGCAACCCCACTACTAGGTATAGACCCAAGATAAATGAAAACAGGCCACACAAAACTATGTACATGACTATTCAAAGCAGCATTATTAATAACAGCCAAACAGTCCATCGATTAATGAATAGATTAATAAACTGTGGCATAGCCCTACAATAGAATATTATTTAGCAATAGATATGTAAGAACGTAGTACTGAGGTTATAACATGGATGAACCTTAAAAACAATATCCTAAGTAAAATCAGTCCCCCTGAGACAAAAAAAATGGCCCAAATGAAAGAACAGATCAAAGCTCCAGAAAAAATACAACTAAGCGACGATGAGATAGCCAACCTATCAGATGCACAGTTCAAAACACTGGTAATTAGGGTGTTCGCAGAATTGGTTGAATTTGGTCACAAATTAGATGAAAAAATTAAGGCTATGCTAAGTGAAATAAAGGAAAATGTACAGGGAAGCAACAGTGATAGGAAGGAAACTGGAACTCAAATAAATGGCGTGGACCAGAAGGAAGAAGGAAACATCCAACCAGAACAGAATGAAGAAACAAGAATTCAAAAAAATGAGGAGAGGCTTAGGAACCTCCAGGACATCTTTACGTTCCAATAACCAAATTATAGGGGTGCCATAAGGAGAAGAGGAAGAGCAAAAAATTGAAAACTTATTTGAACAAATAATGAAGGAGAACTTCCCCAATCTGGCAAATAGACTTCCAGGAAGTCCAGGAAGCTCAGAGAGTCCCAAAGAAGTTGGACCCAAGGAGGAACACACCAAGGCACATCATAATTACATTACCCAAGATTAAAAATAAGGAGAAAATCTTAGAAGCAGCAAGAGAAAAGGACACAGTTACCTACAAAGGAGTTCCCCTTAGACTGTCAGCTGATTTCTCAAAAGAGACCTTACAGGCAAGAAGGGGCTGGAAAGAAGTATCTGAAGTCATGAAAGGCAGGGGCCTACATCCAAGATTACTGTATCCAGCAAAGTTATCATTTAGAATGGAAGGGCAGATAAAATGCTTCTCAGATAAGGTCAAGTTAAAGGAGTTCATCATCACCAAGCCCTTATTATATGAAATGTTAAAGAGATTTATCTAAGAAAACAAAGATCAAAAATATGAACAGTAAAATGACAGCAAACTCACAGTTATTAACAACCACACCTAAAACAAAAACAAAAGCAAACTAAGCAAACAACTATAACAGAAACAGAACCCCAGAAATGGAGATCACATGGAGGGTTATCAACAGGGGAGTGGGAGGGACAGAGGGAGGAAAGGTACAGAGAATAAGTAGCATAACTGGTAGGTAGAAAATAGACAGGGGGAGGGTAAGAATAGTATAGGAAATGTAGAAGCCAAAGAACTTATATGGACATGAACTAAAGGGGGGAATGTGGGAGGGAAGGGATGTGCAGGGCAGAGGGGAGTTAAGGGAAGAAAACGGGGCAAGTATAATAGCATAATCAATAAAATATATTAAAAAAATAAATGAACACATACACACACACAAACTTTAAATGTGTTAATTGTATGGTATGTGAATTATATCTCAATAAACCTATTTTTTAAAATTCCTCTATACTAGCCTGGCTGGTGTGGCTCAGTAGATTGAGTTTGGTTTGCTGGCCTGCAAACCAAAGGGTCACCAGTTCAATTCCCAGTCAGGGCGCATGCCTGGGCTGTGGGCTGGGTCCCCAGTTGGGGGCATGCGAGAGGCAACCACACTTCGATCCTTCTCTCCCTCTCTCTCTCCCTTCCCCTCTCTCTGAGAATAAATACATAAATCTTTTTTAAAAATTCCTCTCCACCAGACTACCTCTAAGGTCCCTTTCTAGACATAAAAGTCCCCGAGCATCCAGAAACAGATGTCAGAACCCAATTTCCAGTTGACTCCCCTGAACCCACAGTTTAGAGAAAGCATCATATAGAACCGTAATTCCTCACTTGAGGTCGCCAGACCTCCAGGTGTCAGCGAAGGAAGGACAGGTGCTTCTGGAGCCAGTTCCAGCTTTTCAGAACATCTGAGGGAAACCACACACTCGGCCTTCGCTGAGGTAAGGTTTTAAGTGTCTTTACCTTGGGGCTGGTTTCATGTTAGTAGTTTTAAAATACTGATTCGAAGCTGATTGACAGCTTAATGTATGAGAAGTTAAAAAAACAGAAAAAACAAACTATTAGCTAAAATGTACTTTTTGATTGGCAAAAATGTTTCCAAAAAATAGGATCCACAATGAGTTCCTTGGTTAGAAGGTTGGGAAATACAGATAAGTACACTCGTCTAGAAATTCCGGGAAATATCTTAGGGTCGTCCTTAATACGATTCCCTTCATCTCCCTGTGCCTCAGTTTCCACTGTCATCTATAAAACCCAACAAATGTGACAGTATCCGCCTAACTCTAAAACTCCATGATTTTTCCATATTATATAATTACACCCTGAAAACTCCTGCTAACAAGATAGTCCTTCACATGGTGGGTGCTGGCAACGTGCTTTCTGTCCTGACTACTTAGCACATCACAGCAATAAACAATACTAAATACATAATACTCATAAACAATAACAGGCTGTAGTATTTAGACACTTACTTATGAGTGCCCTCAGAAAGCCAAGAGAGGAAAAAATAATACATTAAAAAGAGTGAAGTGTGCTTGCCTAGTGCTGGCAGCAAAGGTCAACAGGAAGCACTCTGGAACACCATCTCACCAAAGCATGGAATGTCCCTGCTTAACCAGTGAGTTCTCTCTCCTTCTATTACTTTACTCCCAGCACACCAGCTTCCACATGCGGCCCTGAAACAAATGAACTGAAGGAGGGGAAGAGGGCAAAGGAAAGAAAAACTGCACCATAATTGGTCTCCTCCCTTCAAAATTCCAGAAGATGACCAGAGGGGAAAAGGGTGGGAACTACCAAGCATAAAATTCTCCTATGTACAGTTTAATATGCTGTGGCCTTTTTAAAAACTTTTTTTAAAGTCGTAAAAATGTTTCTACTACTAATTTCTTTATATTAAGAATAAAAAAGCTATTTGCATCTTTTTGAGTGGATTCATACTAACTTAAGTTGGGTATAACACTGTTTGGGGGGGCCAGGGTTAGAAGGAGGGCCACCCATGGGGTTTGAGGGAGAAGGGTGGTAGAAGCCTCAAAAAAGGAAAAGCAGGCAAGATCCTTTACAACATAACACATATAAAAACCCCAGTTCAGAGATTTCCAATGAATTTTTAAAAGGTCATTCCACTTGCTAGAACAGACCAGAAAAGCAAGACCATCTCCCTCCTCAAGCAACTAATATCATGAATACCAAGAGCAGGCAATTTGCAACTTCCAATCCAGTACTATCATTGGAAAAAGAAGGCCAATCAGAAACCTAAACCCATGTCAGTGAGTGGCATAGTGCTGTGCTCACCACTATGTAGGAGTGAAGGGATTCGTTCTGTTAATTTAATACAGAGAAGAACGCACTGACTCCTTCAAAAGAATAAAGAATCCACTGATCCTTAGAGCACCAACAATCTCTGTATTTACACGTTCTCTATGAATACAGACATACGCTACATCTAACAGCACAGTGCGTGTCAAAGTGCCCCCAGGAATCAAAGTACAACACGAGCTCGACACTGTTACAACCCCTACAAATAAGGCTCAAAATATCTCACCTAAAAACAAATCCGGTGCAGTTAAATATAACAATTTAACAATTCTGCCAACCTAAATAAAGGGTACAAAGATAGGAAAACAAGTAACTTTGACCCTGACTTCAAGGAATTCACATGAGGAGGGAAGTCAGAAACATGTGCAAGATCAAAATTCCCTGAGATCACAGAGAACAACCAACTCGCTAACTTAATGGTAACCAGAATTTGTCAGGTGAAAAAGTGGAAGAGTACCAACAGGCAAAGAGAACAACACAAGAAAGGCATGAACTCAGAGAGCACAATCAGACAGCCAGAAGTCCTGAGGGGCCAGGGCAGGGGGATTAGGGAGGAAGGATGCATGGCATGAAGTGGTAGTAATTAAGTCAGGAAAGGAAGCTTGCAGCTGGGCTGTAGAGGTGTTTGGTCTTTATCCAGAAAGTCAGAGAGAACCTGGTATATAATAAGCAATGTTTTTCGAAAGCTAACAGGTGACCATGTGGAAGACAGACTTAAAAGGGGGGCTGGGAGGTTGGAAGACATAAGAACACAAGGGCAACATCGAGGATATAACTGCAATAGTGCAAGTAAAATGGGATGGGGCCAGCAATAATACCCACAACTAACAACAGCAGCAGGAGCCACAACCTACGTGAATTCAACAGTGATCGTGTATCCATACATTTGACCATAAGGTCCCTTACCAGGGCGCAGGCAATGAAAGAAAAAAATAAAAGAATGCAAGCAAGAAGTCGTTATTAAGATAATCAACAGGACTTAATGACCATCGACCATACAAAACCCAAAAAATGTCTTCATTTACACACTAATGTTGCCTTCCCAAACTGCTTCGGAAAGCCTTTTAGTATTTTCATCTACAGATTTCTACTAAAATAGATGTCAAAAACTTAGTTCACTTACTAGATGTTAAAAACTTTAAATTTTAACCATATTAAGAGTTTCAGGTATCCTACAGGGATTATTTAAGTCTAAAAACTTCCCTGTGGCCACAAGAAAAATAAAAGAAACAAATATGGGATTAAAAAGAAAAAAGAAAAACAATGATCTTGGTACATCCCAAACTGAAGGGACTAAATTTAGATGCCTCAGTTAGAAACCCTGAGCTCTGGCTGGTGTGGCTCAGTGGGTTCAGCGCCGACCGGCGAACCAAAAAAAACGTCGCCAGTTCAATTCCCAGTCAGGGCACATGCCTGGGTTTCGGCCAGGTCCTCAGTTGGGGGCGTGCAAGAGGCAACCAATCCATGTTTCTCTCCCTCTCTTCCTCCCTTCCTTCCCCTCTCTCTAAAAAAAATAAACAAATAAAATCTCAAAAGGGAAGAAAGAAAGAAAAGAAAGAAACCCTGTAAATACAGATATACAGTAGAAATACTCACAAATAAATTAAATATTGGGGGAAGAGGAACTCTTTAAATTAAAATATTTGGGCTACAAACAATTCAGCTATCCAAATACATATAACTTTATTATAACGACGTATAGTTAATATCTTTCATAAAGTCAGCATGAAGTTGTACACCACAGGAAAAAAAGGAAACTGGGAGGCTTACAGACCCAATTCCAATTTGATAAACATATTACTAAAGAAAATAAGAATTGTAGCCCCTCGGCTTCAACACGCAAATCATCCTCTATCCTTTACCAAAGTATGTTTGTGAAACTGTCAGTTTGTAGTGTAGGATTGTGAAATAAAATAGTCGTGTTTCTTTCAACAAAACAAGTTATGCTTCCCTCTATAAACAAATAAATACACTGATTTTCACAATGCTCGCTCAATGTTTTATCTGCTAAATTCAAAGTTACCTTGATTATAAATACAGGTAGCTTGAATGATAAAATATGACAAACACATTTCCCACTAAATTTAATGTTCAAAGTAACATTTGTATGTTCTAACAAATAATGCTAATATCTAATCATCTGAGGTTGATTGGCTCACCCTCAGATATTAACCATTAACCAGAGGTGTTAGTTTAAAAATCCATGTGAAATCGTTAAGGTCAATAAATGTTATGATTCAGTAGAAAGATTATTCTGCTTCAATGATTGTATCTTGACAGATAAACTTTTAAGACCCTTGCTTCTTCATAATAGTATGTGGATGTTAGAGGTTCCCCCATTAAAAGAAACAAGTTTGTATTGTGTTAGTTCCAGTTATAATTCCTAACTCAGTCAAAGCTCTGACAGCCTTAAAGCAGGAAATCCAAAAGGAAATTCCATCATCAGTTCCTGGGGCTTGGTAACTAAAAGGCTCTTTGAAACAGAGATACAGAAGTTCTCAAACAATTCACTATAACCTTACCTCATATCTTCAAGCAAATCACATTCTGCTTGATGTTTGGCTTGAAGTTTTGTCATCTGCTCAACTTGAATGTTTTTCAGTTCTTGTGTAACTTTCACCTAAAATATACCATATATTTATGAAGGCCTTAATGCAACTTTAACAAAAAGAAAACACTACTTAATGAAAATACTAAATACTTATCAGAATATGTACCTCTTGCTCACCCCTCACCAAGACCAGAAATTCATTTTTAGCCACCTAATTTTGTTTGCTGAAGATACTGTATTTAATGAAAAAAACTAGCCAAATAACCTGAAACAGAGGCTAAATAGAAGTACACGAACATAAAAATTACAGATTAAAGAGGTGCAAAATAAACTGCCAGTCATCCCATTTCATGCACAAGCTCAGTACATATCTAGGTCTCCTTAAAGTTTTAAAAGAGTCTGTCTTCTATTTTTTCCAAAAACGATTCAAAGACATTAACCACTAGGAGAGGTGAACAGAGTGGAGCCGGAGAAGGGAGCATAAGAATGTCTAATATCTAATAACCGAAATATACACAACAATGAAATTATATGCTTGAATCGACTAGATAAATTATTCCATAATGGCTGCGAGAAAGCACACTATCGCAGGACGTTGCCCTTATTCGCTGACAGCGCATCAAATCACAAATCTTTCTCATACAGGAGAAAGCAAAAGTGACCTTCTAGCATATGCGGTGCTTTTAAGCCGCCCTAGCAAGCCGGTTCCTGTGGCGGCTCCACTTCAAACAGCTAGAACAGCAAATGCAAGCTGGCCAGTGCCTCGCCCGCCAGGCCAGCACCCCAGGGTTCCAGGTCCAGTGGGCCTGGAATCCCCTCCGCCGCAGCGTGGCTACCCGGAGGGGCTGGGGTACGTGTGTGAAAGAAAAAAAGACTCATAATTGGAGAAACCCGGATTAAGAAAGAAAAGGAAGCAGAAACGAGTGAGGCTTTCAGCAAATGTTTGCCCACGAGGGGAGGACAGAAACAGCCTTCTCCACCCAGCGCCCAGAGTAGACACTCAGTAACCATCTGCAGGATTAAAAAGACAAGGACACAGCCTCAGCCCCTGGGAAAGCTGGAGAAGAGGGCAGTGAAGCAGTTCTCGAAGAGGCGCAGCGGGGAAGCTGCTGACAAGCCCGGAGCACCCGTCACTCCCACCCCAAGCCCAGATCGCGATGCACACGCCACGCACTGCCGGGTTCTCACTCTCCCCGGGGCAATACCACTACCTCCTCGCCCTCTACCCGGAGGAACTGGACAAGGAGGGGGGTAAAAAAGGCAATACTTAATGTCTTGTTTTCCCCTAGGATGGGGCGGGGAGGGGGGTAACTATTCCAACTTCTTTTCGGCCCGCCCCGTGGGAAAAGCAGGCCAAATCTTAAGGCTAAACTAGAAACAAATTCCCTGCAAATGTGCAAGCGGGCGAGGGTGGCGACAAGTGGCTGGAGGGCTCAAACCTGGTGCAGACTAAACAATCACACAAGCACAAGGCTCCGCAAAGCTGCAGGGGCTCCCCCGCCTCCCCTCGATGCAGCCCCGAGAATGCACTTTGCAGCTAGCAGCACTGCCATGCGCGCGCACACACACGAGCACCCGAAACTCTTGTGAAATGTCGAGGGTCTCCCGCGCGGTTAGGGGGGACGAGCCCCGGCCACCCCTCCATCGGAAAGGCACCTCACTCGCCTGGAACTGGCAGCAATTCGGTGACAAGCCAGAGGCTACAGCGGTCACGGCCCGTTGCAGAAAGGGGGAGGCGGCGCAGCGGTCGCTCCAGCCGCGTCCCTTGGACGCATCCCTCCCAAAGCCCCAAAGCCTCCCTCTGCACCCTCACCTTCCTCGGTGGCGGCTGCATGATGCTGAAGGGACATCAATCCTCCCCGGACGGCGGCGTTAGGTAGGATAAGAGAAAGGAGAAGGGCGGAGAGGAAGGACTGGCCCAGCGTGTGTGTGTGTGTGTGTGTGTGTGTGTGTGTGTGTGTGTGTGTGTGTGTGAGAAAGGAGAGCTTGAGAACGAGGACCTGCCCGGGAGTGAGCAAGGCCAGCGGGCTGCAGGGGAACCCGGGTCGCGGGCGAGAGTGAAGAGAAGGAGGAGCGCGGAGAAGGCCTGGGGCTCTAGCGGCCCGGGAGGTGTGTGAGCGAAGGAGGCGGAGACCGCGAGGGGGCGGGGGCCCAGGAGCTGGGGCGCAGGGTCTCCCAGCTCGCCGAACGGCCCTGGAGGAGCAGCCGCGTCGCCCAGCTCCCCGCCCTCCGCCGACCCCGGGGCTCCTCGCAGACGAGGTCCCCCTACGCCCCAACTCCAGCAGCCCGGCCCTCGCTGGGCCCGACGCCCCCGCCCAGCCCGGGGAGGTGGAAGGCGGCGCCGCGCTCTCGGCTTGGGCTCCGCCACTCAAGCCGCGGGAATTTCCGGCCCCACCGCGCGGCGCAGCGCCCCACTCCGGCGGCAGAGGGGACAGCTCAGGCCAGCGCTGGGTTCCCGGGGCCCGGCCAGGCTGCGAGGAGAGAGCGTGGACGCAGCTCGGGGCTCGGTATCGCGGCGGAGACAGGGGAAACTAACGGATCGGTGGGCGAATAGGAGGGGCAGAAACGCTAGCGTCGCACGAAAATTCCCCCATCCTATCCCACAGTGGCACGTTCCAAACGCCTCCAGTCCACCCTCCCCCATACTGGGAGCCCGCCGGGGGCTTCCCGCGCGCTTTCCCGCCCGCCCGCCGCGGCGCGCGCCTCCGGTCGGGGGCGCGCTCGTGGGCGGGAGAGGGCTCTGCGCCGACGCAAGCGCACAAGACTCTCCTGCCTCCTGGCTTTTGCAGCTGCAGTGTTTGTTTGGGATGGGGCGACGTGGACTCCTGCGGTGAAGTTTTTACAATGAGGAGGGGGCGGTATTCCTGTGACAGTAGAAGAGTTCAGTGTTTTGCCGCTTCTCGGTCCCCCAACACCCCTCCCTTCAGAGCGGATGGCCCGGGTAGGTAGGCACGAAGGGAGCGAGCATGACCAAGTCCTTCCTCAGCCGGCCGCAGGTCCTGTTACGGAGGTGGGGAGTCTAGTTGCCATGCAAAAAGAAAAGAGAAAAAAACGGCTCTGTGCTAAGGGCGTTCAAGTCAGAGAGCACGGACTCTGTGCTGGAAGGGAACAGCGAGGTTGAGGTCAGGGCCCCTATTTCACAGATGGGAAGACTATGGCCCGTAGAGGACTGAAGACTTTCTGAAGGTCAAACAGTAGGACTAGAATCTCTAGGTCACAAAGGATTCTTTGGGTTATAAAGAAGCACATGCAGATGATAACCATGAGGAAAAGTAGAGGAGGAGCCAGCAGGGACAAAGAAAACCCTTGTCTGGGAGTCAAGACCTCTGGTGCTAGACCACCTGCCTGCCTCTAACTGGCTAGGTGAGGTCAGGCTTCCTCATCTGTCAATGAGGATGCTCATCCAGGCACTCTGCTCCCCTCCCTTCGCTCCTCCCTCCCCCAACACACACAACCTTCCTCCTCTGTCCAGACCATCTGAGGGTCGGGAGTATCAGCTTTCCTTGTGGTCCTTAAAAGAATGAAAATAACCGCTTCTGGAGCCATAGTCTGTGGAGGGAGAACTGGATTGCCCCATAGTTTTATCAGAAGTTGGCATCCCAGACACCTTTTCTCAGAATTGTGTAGTCAGGCAAAACAGGAAAGTGAGTGAGGCCTGGGGAGGCCCAGGTAATTTGCTGAAAGCTACAGGGCCAGGAATTGGGAAGATGGAACCTGAGCCTCGGTTGTTTACATTGAGTTAGCCTAGATTCTTGTGCCAGAAGGCGATACAATCAGTTATGCTTGAGTCAGATTTAATCTACAGCTGTGTACAGACTAGGAATCCAGGCTTGACATTTCCAGTTTTCTTGAAGCCATTTAAAAGTCAGCACTCACCAGAGTCCTCAGTTACTATCAGGGAAGGCCTGGGGCAAGGGAATAAATATGTGGGTGGAGACCCAGCTTCCTGGAGCTGTGGGTCAACAGCTAGAGCCCAGGACCAGGACGAAAGTAGCCAGGCTAGGGTCCAGTCTCAGCTCCACCACTAATTTATTGTGAGGCCTTGAGCTAGTCAATTCCCCTCTTCTAGCCTTTATTTTCTCATTCATAAAATAGGGATATAATACCAGCCTTGCCAGCTTGTCGATTAAATAGAATTTCTCCTACCATAGAACCTGGCACATAGTGCTCAACAAGTGCTCACTGATTCATCATTCATTCAAAAAATATTTGCTAAGGTCCTGCTTTGTGCCAAGCCTTGTACTAGACCCTGGGGATGCAGGAGTAAGCAAGACAGTAGCAGCCTAGGCCTTCAGCCAAGGCTGAGTTCCAGGCCAACCATTTCATGAATGACACTGAGCTAGTTAGAGGGGGCTGTGGGGAGGGACATTAACAGTGCTTGCCCAGTTGTAGTGTCCCACACAGAGAAGGTGCTTAACGAAGATTTGCTGAATCCTAGTCCAGGGTGTATCTAGTCTTGCCCAGAGACCATCCTCCCTTCACCCTGCTCCTCGGGAAATAAGCACTGGGGGTATAAAAGTGCTGAACGTTGGGAGACTCGGGATCCAGCCTCTACCACTGATCTGCTGAGCCTTCTCTGGAACTTGGTCCCAACTGCAGAATAAGATAAGTGAATGAACCTGGAACTTCGTAGGCTCTTCACAGATTAAGTCAAACCCTGGGGCTTCACCTTAGGAATTTAGGAAGGTCACCCAATTTGCTATTATTCTGAAACCAGGACTGGCATTGACTTTCTGGAATGATTTCCTTTGGAGACGTTATACAAAGTTAAGGGACAACACCAGAGGGGCTTACCTACTAACTGCTTTTTCAAAAATGGAAGTTTAAAAAATATATGTTTGGTAATTACCAAGTACCTTTTCTACACCCCAAACTTTCATGTTACTTTTTCAAGCTAATCTTCACTATAGTCCTATAAAATAGTATTATTTCTTTGCTTTACGCATGGGGAACTGCAGACTGTGAAAATAAGTGACTTTCCCTGAATTGACAGATTTGGGACCAGAACTCAGTTCTCCCCTTTGCCTCTGTGGGAAATGTTCAAAGGAATTAGGAGAGTTCACCCAGGAAAAAACAGACTTGGGAGGATAAAATCCGTATGTTCTAGACTCACAGGGATGAAGAAAGGGGTTTCTGTGATTTGTGCAAGCCTGACTTAAAGTGTACCCCCTGGACCCAGGCCAGCCACTTCCAGAGCCTTGCTCCTGCATCTGGGCAAGTGCTGTGTTTCCAGTGAGGTCTCTTAAAATTCTCTGGGGTAGATGTTACAGAATAGCAATACACTGTGGCTGTTCTGGGACAGATCTCAGCAGCATCTGGGGAAGGAGGTTTTCCAGACTCACCCCTAGAGGGAATGAGCTCCTCGATCCCTTGGGCTGTGCAAGCAGGTGCTGGATCCCGTCCTTAAGGAAGCCACAGATGGGATTCTCACCCTGGGAAGAAATTAATAACAGCTACCATTTCTGTTGCTTCTTCCATGTTCTGGGCATTGAACTAGGCATGTCATTTACATTGTTTCTAACCCTGACAACAACCCCTCATAATATATAGGATCCCATTTCACAGATTTCACAGACTGAGGCTCAAAAATGAAATGACCTGCCCAAGGTTACATAACTAGGACGGAAGAGCCAGGGCTGGCCCCTGGCTGCCTCTGGCTCTGAAGCTGTGCTCTCCCTCCAGCGTGTGCGCTGCTGTGCAGTCTCCCAGAAGGAATATGATTCTAAGTTTAAGTCATACACAGGATTGAAAGCTGGCCTGGAGCAGGTTTATGAGTGGGCATTGGAAGATAAGCTACTCCAGTATTCCACGGGGCTCCCACAAAATCCAGTGTGCAGCAGCAGCCCCTGAACGTGGCTAGCACATGAACAGCAGCCAACCGCAGTCCAGAGTGGGCACCCAGGACAGGCACTTCATCCAAAACTCCTTCGAGAGAAGGTAGCCATCATCCCATCTGCCTGTATTGCACCAAAGCACCCACCTACCCTTCCTGAACTGGGGTTCGTAGCCTACTTCCTCTCCTGCTCTGTCACTATCCCCTGTTCACACTGGCACAGAAGCCAGCTATTCCCTACCTGTGCGCCATGGAGCCTAGCTGGGGGTGCTGCTGCAGACAGTGCAGCCTGTGGACCCCATTCCCATTTCCCTCCCTTCTCCCCCAGTCACCTTTCCCCCTCCACCTGCATCCCACACACACGTGTTACGGGCCTTTGCCCCTGCCTGAGCTTATCCCCTCAACATGGTCAGTCTGGTATGCGAGTGTGCCTGTCTCCTCCTCTGCTGGTCAGTGCTCCAACAGAGAATCACAGCCCACTAGAATGAGGCTTCAAGGTCAGAAGAGGGCAGGTCTCTCCCTAGGACAGAAAGTGAGTCTGTAGCAGAACTAGACCTTGGATTCCATCCAACATCATTCAACAAGCCCCTAACTCTGCCTTATTCTGGGCTCAGTCATAAGCTGGAGCTCCCAATCTGAACACATGGGCCAAAGGTCATGGCAGTGAGTCAAGGGCGTGTAGGGCCCAGAGAGTCATTGGAACCCCAATTCCACCAGGTTGGTAACAGGAGTCTAGGCCAGAGGTAAGTCCTTGAGAGGCAGGCACTGGGGCAGGGAATTATCTGGTCAGCTGGCACCCCTGTTGGGGACTGTTACAACTTGGGGTGGGGATGAAAGCACAGCCAGTCCCAGGAGGTGGCAGTCACATGGTTTTGACATCAGGAGGCAGGAAACCAAGGCTGCAGTCCTATCTTTGCCAGGCACTTGCTGAGTGTGACCTTTGGCACATCACAAATTCTGTCCTTCCTCCTGGGTGGGGGAGGGGCGTGTGCAGGATGAATGAAATAACACGTACACTATAAAGTGCTCAGGAGCTACGTGAGCAAGTGACAGCCCGTGTATCAGACCAGGCTGAGTGCCTGGTCGCCCGTGGGGCAGGCCATTGAGGGCCTTCCCACTGGGAGCTGCACTGAGATTACGACGCTGTGAAACCGGGACTGATGGGTGAAACAGTCAGGTTTGGGTGGAAGGGAGACATCCCTGGGACTGGGGGCCAGGCCACGCTAAGTCAGATGTCCTGATCCTCCCCTGCCTAGCTTTGGGTTTCTGACTGAGTCCTGAGTCCCCTTGTCTATAAAAGGACAATAATGATTTTTTTTTTTTTTTTTGCAGGGTTGTGGTGGGAATTAGATGAGAAAGTTTATATTAAATGCCTACAACTGTGCTGGCCCACACATGCGACTTTCCTTTGTGCGTGCATATGTTTTCCTTCAGTTTCTCTTCATTTTGTTCTGGTTTTGTTTGTTAAATTTAAAAAAATAATAAAACACAAAGACAGGAATTCCCATGGGAGGAGGTTGAGCCCAACTATAGTCCTGGGTTTTGTCCCTGACTCACTGTGAGGCCCCGGGAAGTCCCAGCCCTCCATCAGCCTTTGGTTCCTCATCTGTAACTCCAGGGAGTTTCTCCAAAGCCCAGCCTGCAAGGTGGGGAGGGGGATGCCACGCTTCTGTGAGCCCTTCCATTGAGAGGACCCTCCAGGCTGAGATGAGAGATAGGGGTAAGCCAGGGACCAGGGGAGGGAGATGGAGTTGTGGGGGAGGGGCAGCAGGCCAGGGAGGTGGCAGCTCTGTAACCGTTATGCTCAGGCCCGTGGAGGGAGCCTGCTGCCTCTGTTCCCACAGCCTGCCCAGTTAATGCCAAAACAAAACATACTTGCCTACTCCCTGCCGCGGGAGGGCAGTGGGCCAAAATGAGCGTCCTGAAGGGCTGGCAGATGCCCTGGCGTCCTGCCTCTTCTTCCTGGGGACCCACCCTTCCCCGTCTGCAGCACATCCACACACTCTTGTCCTGTAGCCCGGGTGAGCTAAGCCCCACCCGCAGCCAAAGCTGGCCCAGAGTGTGTGGGGAGGAGCTCCCCTGGGACCTGCACTCCCCTTCTCATTTTCGGCCGTTCTAAATGGACACCTCCAACACCAAAACTTGCTTGTCTCCTCTGTCCAGCCTCGACGCCGAGATGTGGTCTGATTCTCACTGTGCTGCTGTGGGCAGAGCACACGGCATTCAGAATGCTGGGCGCTGCTATCAGTCACTACGGGAGGGAATTCCCTGGCTTGGGAAAGCTCTTCCAGCAGAAGGGAGCAGGTGGTGAATCTCCCTGAAGAGACAGACACCGCCAACACTGTAGGCAGAGCCAATCCTGGGGTAAAAAGCAGCAAACCTGCCACCCCCGCCTTCTCTCTGATGCTTGTCTGCACTGGGCACAGTAATGGTAATAACTCATACTTTATAATATAATAGTTACTATGTGCCAGCACTTCACATAAATAATTAATCTAGTTCTTACAACAGCTTTGCTGTAGGTATTAGCCCCATTTCACCCTAGGGTTACACTGCCAGTAAATAGCAAACTGAGATTTGTACCCAATTAATCAGGCTCCAGTATCTGTGCCACTAACTGCTAGGCAAATCTGCCACCAAAAATGCCATCCCCTGTAAAACCCAGGCCCCAGCTTGGAATGTGGCAAGATGCTTGCCCTAGTACTGTAGAATCCAAACATTTTTTCAGACTTGCCTGAGCTGAGGACCACCTACAGATGCTTGTTTAAACTACAAGGCCCTTGGCCCCTCCTCTGAGGATTCAGGGAGTTTGGTGTGGAAAGAGAGGATGTACCTGCCATATGGAAACTGCCCCCCAAATATTAAGTGAATGAATACCCTTGCCCCCACTGAGCCTCCACTCAACTCCAAAATAGGGTTACCGTTCCCCGCCCTGCCCCATCTCCAAGTGCGGCTGTGTATTGAGCTGGTGCGTGTCTCCACCAAGCATTGCTTGGGTGTGAGGAGCTGTTTACCAGTGCACCAGACTGGCTTCTGATAATAGCTGCAATAATAATAGCTAACATTTCTTGCATGCTTATGGATGACCAGGCACAGCTCTGCGGGCTTTCATTGTGTTAACCGGTTGATTCTCACAACACCCAGTTGTCCTGACTTTAAGGGTGTGGAAATTGAGGCTCAGAGCAGTTATGTAACTTACCCATGATCCTATAGTTAGTAAGAAGCAGGATTTGAACCCAGGTGGCTCTATTCCAGTGTCCAGAGGTTAGCCACTCTAGAATAGTTTCTGGATGCACCCAGGCCGTCCTCTTGGGAACGGGGCTGCCACATTTTAATCGTGCACATGGTTACTGCAGCACTGGAAGTGGGCCTCGATCTATGGGAGGTAAACACTGCCAGGAGAGGAAGTGAGAGCAGGAACGGCAGGCCGGGAGGGCCTGAGCCGTGCTTGGGAACAGTCTGAGTGGTGAATCCAGGAGAACGAGCCCACAGAGGCAGCCGGTGCCTGGGGTGTCCCACTTGGACGTTTGCTATAAAATGTGAAAGCGATCCTCCTGTATGGTATTGATATGCTCTGTGATAGATGTGTGTATTGCCTGATTCAGCCACCCTGTCAGTGCTCCATCCCCACAGATCTCTGGGAGAATATCTTGTTCGTCACTGTCTCCCTAGCACCTAGGATGAGCCATGCTGGCTGGATGGATTTGAAAACCTGGAGACCCAGAGGTTTACCAGCTGTGGCAGCCGGGTCCTGGAACAGAAGGCTCAGCACAGCACCTTACAGGAGGGCGTGCCTCAGGGCCACACAGGCCTGTGACCATTCACACTCAGCTCTCTGTCCTCACACCCTGCACTGGGCCTTCGACCTCACCGCTGCACCTCCCAGGGGGAGGCTTGTGAATTCATGGCCCATATAGAGAATGATGGACAGGTCTGAAGGACAAGGACCTTGAGCTGGGTCACGCTAACTCCAGTGCTTTTCCTCACCGCACACTGGGCACTCAGCTTAGGGCCTTGGTGAAGAGCGTGAGTCAAGTTCGAAAGTGAGACTGACCAGTTTGAATGTTGGCTCTGTGGTTTTCTAGTTCTGTGGCCATAAATGCACAGTCTAGATACTGAATACTTCCCAATGTCACCTCACATTGGCCCTGTGACCCTGGGCCCAGCTCTTACTCGCTCTGCCTCGGTTACTGAGTATATGGGATGTTTACCCTTGAGGCCCACGTGGCTTTGTCATTCCCTAGTTCTGTAACTGTCAAGACTAGACAATGCTTTCTAGATGCTAGCAACAAAATATGTAAAGGTGAAGCTTGGTCTTTTCTCTCTGGGGCAGCTAGGAAAACCTTCTCCAACCCAGCACTGATCACAAAGAATGACTTGGTCAAGGCCATAGGCATCATCCAGAGTCCATCTGGGTGACAGTTTTTCAGGCATGTCTGGAGATGGTTTGTCTATCTGTACCCCTGCCCTGACTCTCGGCCCTGCACCCTGCCCTAGGAGGCTGGCCCTGTGGGCTGCATCAACAAGGCTGCCTTGCCAGATGCTCCCCACTCGGCTTTGGACAATGAGAAACAACAGGAGACTGCGCTGGAGAGAAGAGGCTGAGCAGAGGTTTCCCTTCTGCTCCCTCCCTACTTGGTGCCTTCCCCAACCCCTCCTGATCCCACTGCTGCCAGGCAGCCCCACCTCTCCCCGGGCTCCCGGAACGTGAATCCTGCCCCTCCTTCAGCTCCAGCCCCTGGGTGCTGCGTGGGTGCCTCACCACCCTTTTGCTGTTCCCTTAACCTGCACACCACTCAGAACAGTCCCATCATTCAGTCTCCTCACTTGAACTGTTTGAGAGGAATGGCTTCCTTCCAGCCTCCTAACTCATATAGGGCCCCCAACCTGGATCTTGCCTATTCGGCTCAGTCAGGTCAATACTTTCCCCAGAACAAAGAACAAACCAGCCTGGTCCATCTACATCCTTCCCATGCCCCTGCTCTTGGGCAGAAATGTGCAATGTGGCTTCTCTGGGGGCCCCAAGGTCTGATCGTGATTTACTCTCATGGGTGGAGTCAGATGAGAAAAGGGCACCTACAGCAAGGTAACAGTGACTTGTGTGGTGAACCAAGACCACAGAACAAGGCATGCCTCAAGGCACAGCATGGCCATGGGTACTCAGGCAGGGTAGGGGGCGGGGCCAGGGAAGCCAGGGAAAGCCAGGGAAAGTCACTGCTTGGGGCAGGCTCCCTGGAGGGCCAGACAGGGCCTGACCAGGAGCCATGGGTGCTGGATAAGTGGCGAGGAAAGGAGAGAAAAGCTTATCTCAGGAGAGAGTTCAGCAAAGGGTTGGCAGAAACAGGTGGGATCAGAGGGCACGAGCCAGGGGCAAAGACTTGGCAGGGCACACAATGGTCAGTAGCTGGCTGCCCCTTGGCCACCCTCAGGACACGACCCTTCACGATGCCCTAGCCTGGAGCAGGGCTTCTACCTGAAGGCTGCCAGTCACCCCAACCCTTTCACTTCCCTAGCTAACCACACCTGCCCACACCACAGCCACAGCAGGGTCTAGGTTTCAATTCTCATTTCCTCCACACCTCTGTAGGTTCCAAAAGTTTCAATTTCTTGACAGGGTTTGGGCCTGACTCTGACCTAGGTACCCTCAGTCCTCTGTCACTGCCTCCTGGTCGCCATCATTTCTGCCTCTCCCTGCCCCCAGCTTGGCTCTCTCCTAGCCTCTGCCCTCCTAGCAGTTAGGGCAGGCCCACTGATATGCTATTTAACCATGCTCTTCTCTGCTCAAGACCCTTCTATGGCTCCCCTTGCCCTACAAATTAAGTCCTAGCTTCTTAAAGCGACATTCTAGGCCCTTCACTGCATGAGTCCTGCTGGCCTACCCGACTTCATCTCTCAGTCTCACCAAGGCACAGGTACCCTTTGTCCCAAACGCAGCACATGTATGCACTTTTCCAGAGCTCATCAGGTTCTTTTAGCAACTTCACACTTCTGAATATGCTGTTCCCTCTGCCATCAGCCTTTCCCTATTCTCTCCGCCCGATAAACTCATATTCATCTTTCACACCCCAGCTCAGAGCTCCTGCTTCTGGAAAGCCTTCCTCCTTCCTCCAGGTCAGAATGAGCCTATCTGCCCCTGAGCCGCCACAGCCTCGTTCAGATCCTGATGGCAGCGCTAAGCACAAGCTGATTAGACTTCCATTAGTTGTCTTTTTCTGCACTCCCCTTGCTTCCAAGTCTCTGGCCCAGCTGGACTGCTTTTTGGCTCTGTGACCTTGGGCAAGCCACTTGACCTTCTCCAGAGCTCTCCCTGAGCCCCCAGGGGGGACTAGGTGCTCTCTGTGGAGACTTCTCAGAGCCTATACATCCACTGATAATCATGCTTATCCCATAATTTTGTATCCCTCTCCCACCAGTCTGTGAGTCCCTTGTCAGCAAGGTAACTGGCCAGGTTCCTTGTTACCAAATTGTCTCTTCATTCCCAGGGCCCACCATTCCAGAAAGCCTTATGGCACAGGCAAATTTAACCCAAACTCCATTTTTGCAAGTGGGGAAACTGGGCCCAAAGAGGCACAGAGGTTTGTGCAAGGTCATGAGCCAGCTTCAGGGCTTCTCCCCGCCCTTCCCCAAGTCCCTGTGCCAGCCTCCTCTCCGGGGACCTCCCCCAGCCAGGGCCAGGGCTCTGGAGCAGAGGGCAGGCCTGCCCAGGCCTCACCTGTTGCTGTCCCATGGGCTTTCAGGGTGGAAGCTGCCAGATGCCCAGACAGTTTCACTTCCCTCCTGGCTGCAGAGTGCTGAGAGCAACTGTCAGACCTCAGGCACTTCCGTTTCACTCAAAGCCTGGCTTCCTTTTCACCCCTTCCGTAGGCAGCAAGCAGAACAAGGACCACAACCTCTGTGCCAGCTCCTGGGGAGTTTTGTTTCTCCTTGGGGGACCAGCCCAGACAGACCCGGCCAGTCTTCACCCTTGGGGATGTGTGGCAGGAAAGCCTAATTACCCAAAACCCCGCGAGACAGAAGTCTTGACCTTAACGAAACTTCATTTGACCTGTGTAGTTGGGGAGTGAGAGGCCTCACGTGAGGAAACTTCTGCAGAATCATAAACTCTCAGGGCCCCTGATACAACTTGTTCATTTTGCAAATAGGGAGACTGAGGTCCAAACAGGATGTTCCCAGAGCAGAAAGGCAGTGAGGTGCTCAGGGGCGTTGATTTGTAGGGATACCTGACCCTGAGCTAAATGGTCTCAATCGGTGTTGCTCTGAAGTGCTTTTGCCTGTATAATATGCCTTTGTTTTTCCATCTCCCTTCTTCCTGCCCACCAGGTGCTTCGCTCTGCTGCCAGGGTGGGTGCCTGCCTGCCTGCCTGCCTGCCTGCCTGGCGGCAACGGCAACTCTCACCCCCAACCTGGCTGCCAATTCACCTTTAAAACGGTTTACAACCAGATCACCAAGGGTATAAAACTGATGCAAAATATGAGTAAGTGGGCTAAGATCAAGGGCTTGAGGAACGTCTTCAGGATATCCAGGGACCTTTTATGCCTAAAGTCTGGTCTCTGTGGCCCTCCCTCAACAGAAAAAAAAATTTCAGGCACTCTCTATCAATCATCAGCTCACACATGACCCACACATGCTGGGAGGGCGCTTCCAGAAGGAGGAGGACAACAGCTTGCCCCTCTGCTTCTCTCGCTTTGATAACGTAATATCATCCCCAAGGCCAAGAAGGGCATTAAAGATCAGGCAGTTCACATCCCATTTACAATTGCATCAAAAAATAAAATAAAATACCTAGGAATAAATGTAAACAAGGAGGTAAAAGACCTGTACTCAGACAATTAGAAGAAACTGAAGAAGATACAAATAAATAGATGCATATACCCTGTTCATGGATAGGAAGAATTAACATCGTTAAAATGTCCATACTACCCAAAGCAATCTATAGATTCAATGCAATTCCTATCAAAATACCAATAGCATTTTTCACAGAAACAGAAAAAATATTCCAAAAATTTATATGGAGCCACAAAAAAAAAAACAAAAACAAACAAACCCTGAATAGCCACAGCAATACTGAGAAAGAAGAACAAACTTGGAGGTATCACACTACATGATATCAAACTATACTCCAAGTCTATAGTAATCAAAACAGCATGGTAACAGTATAAATACAGACACAGATCAATGAGTCCAGAAATCAACCCACACCTTTATGGTCAATTAATAATATATGACAAAGGAGGCAAGAACATACAATGGGGTGAAGACAGTCTGTTCAATAAGGTTACTGGGAAACTGGACAGATACATGCAAAAAAAAAATGAAAATAGACCACTGCCTTACACCATATACAAGATTAAACCCAAAATGGATTAAAGACTTAAACATATGACTTGAAACCATAAAACTCCTAGAAGGAAACATAGGCATAAAATCTCTAACATTTCTCTTAGCAATTTTTTTTCTGATAAATCTCCTGAGGCAAAGGAAACTAAAGAAAAATAAGCAAGTGGGACCACATCAAACTAAAAAGATTTTGCACAGCAAAGGAAACCATCAACAACAACAAAAAAGACAGTCTACTGAATGGAAGAAGACATTTGTCAATGATACATGTGATAACATATTAACATCTCCTATTTATAAAGAACTCACACAACTCAACACCCCAAAAAACAAACAACCCAATTTAAAAATGGGCAGAGGGCCTGAACAGACACTTCTCCAAAGAGGACATACAGAGGGCCAACAGACATATGAAAAGACAGTTAAGGTCACTAACCATCAGATAATGCAAATTAAAACCACAATGAGATATAACCTCACACCTATCAGAATGGCTGTCATCAATAAATCCACAAACAAATATTGGTGAGGATGTGGAGAAAAGGGAGCCCTCATACACTGTTGGTGGGAGTGCAGATTGGAGTGGCTGCTACAGAAAACAGTATGGAAAGTTCCCCCAAAATTAAACATAGAACTACCTAATGGCCCAGAAATTCTACTGCTGTGTAGAAGAAAACCAAAATGCTAATTCAAAAACGATATATGCACCCCTATGTTCATCGCAGCACTACTTACAATAGCCAAGGTATGGAAGGAACCTGAGGGCCCATCCATAGATGAGTAGATCAAAAATGTGGTGGTACAGCTCTGGCTGGCTCAGTTGGTTGGAGTGTCATCCCTTACACCAAAATGTCGCGGGTTTGTTTGCTGGTCAGGACACGTGCTGAGGTGGGGGTTTGATCCCCCTTCAGGGGACGTGTGGGAGACCACTACACTGAGCAATACTTCTCTCTCACATCAAAGTTCCTCCCTTTCTCTCTCTCTCTCCCTTCCTCTATCTCTAAAATCAATTTTTAAAAATATCCTTGGATGAGGATTTTTTAAAAAGTGGTGTCACAGATATACAATGGAATATTACTCAGCCATAAAAATGAATGAAATCTTACCATTTGGATAGTATGGATGGACCTAGAAGATATTATGCTAAGTGAAATAAGTCAGACAGAAAAAGACAAATACCATATGATTTTACTCACATGTGGAATCTAAAGATCAAAATAAACAAACAAAGTAGAAACAGACGCATAGATGCAGAGATCAGAATGATGGCTGTTAGAAGAGTGGGTTGGGTAAAAGAGGCAAAGGGATTAAGAAGGACCAATTGGTAGTTGCCAAACGGTCCCAGGAATGTAAAGTACAGCACAGGGAATAGTCGATAATATTGTAATAACTGTATACGCTGCCGGGCAGGCATTGGAAATGTCAAGGGTACCACTTTGTAAAGCACATGACTGCCTAACCACTATGCTGTACACCTGAAACCAATGCCAAAGAACATTGAATATAAACCATAATGGAAAAATAAAATTTTAAAAAAGATCAGGCGGTTCAACCCCAAGTCAGATTCAGAAATCATTTTCTCCATCTAGTTTTTCTCTCCAACATTTTTATTGGACTCGTGCAAATCCAGTGCTTGACCTATAAGATCCAACAAAGTTTTGTCTTCAGGGAACTCGCTGCCAGGGCAGGGAGACAGACTCATAAAGAAATCCTACAGTGGAGTGTGTTGTGGGCCCAGGGGAGAGAGTGATCAGGACTTTTGGAGAACAAGATACTTCCCAGGATCTTGAAGGATAAATTCACTGAACAGAGAAGGAGAGAAGGGCTCCAAGGAACTCTCTGTATTCCGAGTGTCAGAGCCCCCTGTCAAGCAGACCCCTCCTAGATCAGATTCCCCGACTCCTGCACCACCCTTGCCTTTCCCCCAGGCTTCATTCAGTCACTTTGTTGGTCAACAACCTTCCTACCCATTTCACCTGTGAAGCCTGTTCAGGGCCCTGGGGACTCCTGGCCTTGTGGAACGCCCACCCTGGTGTATATACGCTGACAGATGCATACAGAGACAATGACCATGCAGTGCTAACGTGTGGGGGTGGGGGGAGGAAAGGACACACCGGAGAGGCAGCAAAGGTACCAGAGCCATTCTGGGAGGTCAGGGAAGACTTCCTGCAGGAGCATTTTTGTTAACTGAAATCTGAGCTGTAGAGTCTCCTTTCCTCCTGCTAATGTTCCTCTAAGGTGGACTCATTATCTCCATCATAGAGGTGATAAAACTGAAGCCCAGAGAAGGTCAATGCTTCACTCAAGATCACATGGTTTGTAAGGGAAGGTGGGGTGGGGGTGTTCACTCCTGGGCACCCAGCAGTGGAGTCAGAGGGTGGCACCACTGGAAGAGCTGGGCCGAGGATGCTACAACCAGTGGTGGGATGTTCAGGGAGAAGCAGAAGCTGAGAGCCTGGAACTGGGTGGAATCGCAGGACCTGCCATCTCCCCCGACACGGTGGAGCAGATGAAAGGGCGAGAATACGCTCCCAGCTCCCAGCTCATGGCTTCAGGACAGCAAAGCTGGCTCGGTCCTCGGACACCGTCTCATCCAGCCCCCATTAAACTGAGGCTCAAACAATCGATGAGGACAAATAGTGTCCCAGTGGCCCTGGACTAGAACCCAGAGGCCCTGTCCCCCAGCCCAGGGCTCCATGCACAGCCCTGGCCGCCACTACCCTGTTTAATCCAGTCTGCGTTTACTGACGCGGCTCCAATCCGACACTCTTCCAGGCCCCACGGGATCACGGGGATCCTCCCCATCCTGCTGTCAGGAGCTTACAGCTGGTGGGGAAGTCGGATCTGGCTCACAGACATGCACTGCAGGCAGCATGTGGGAAATGGGGCAGCGTCGGGCCTGAGCAGAGTCCCAGGGAGTGGGGTGGGGGAGGCCCTCAGTGTGCCCTGGACACATCCTTGGACCTCAGTCCTTCCATCTGGTCCAAGAAGGGACTGGAGTCAACAATCTCTGCTGCCTCTCAGTTCAGGCAGTCAGGTCTCCATCCCCGCGTGCCATGCAGGGGTTGGGAGGTGGGGCTGGGCCAAGCTTCTGGGAGGCTGACTAGGGAGAGGCAGAGGAAGTGGCTGGAGCTGCTTGAGCCACCCACCCCTGGTTGCCCACGTCGGGGCTGACCCATCACCAGCAGGGAAATCACAGACTCAGCGCTCAGACATCTGGGAGGTGTTGGGCAGCCAGAGTATTTTTAGAAGGCCAGAGGCAGACATGCCAGGAATCTTGGGCGTCACTGAGCCAAAGAAGCTGTGAGGCCAGCGGAGGGTGAACCAAAAAAGGTGGCCCCAGTTCTGGTTCTTACTTCACTAAGGTCAGCTGGTCCTCCTTTTCCCCAGAGGCCAATGCTCAGGACTCCTGTGTACAAGCTCTGGTTTCCCCAGCTTGCCACTGGATCTGCTTCCTTCTGGGCTCTCAGGTGCAGAGCTGGTACAGAGCCTCAGTGGGGGGGATGGGCCCTCGGCCTCCATTGATCCCCTCAGCCGGCTACTTGGGTGCTTTCGGTGGTTCAGGTGAACTGCTGGGCCCAAGGGATATAGAGTAGGGAGGAAGGAACCCTGGGTGGGGAGGGGGAAGATATGGGAACACAGACAGTGACAACTCCCTGAGATCTCTTTGGCAAAAGAGCACATGCGGGCCTGAGGGAGCTGGGGGCTGGGGGAGGAGGGGGTCCTTTGGTTTCCCAGGGCTGCTACAAGGACTAGATAATTATCTGTGAATGAAAACGAAAGCTGCCAGAGCAGGGGAGCTGGGGTGGGGTGGGGGGCAAACTCTGGGTTATAACTAAAGGGTGATTATCAGTGCTTTCTAGAGCCATGTCTTTCCTTCTTGAGTTATTTCTGAAAGATAACATCTCAGGATTGGAGGAAAGGGTAAGATGATCTGTTCAGCTCCGGACCTATCAATGATCAGAAAAACCGCCCACTTTGCAGGGACAGCTCTAACGAATGGACGCTCCTGTGCCCACCTCATCCCCACCAATCCCTCCGGACAAGTACACTCTGTCCTGTTACAAATGAACAGCCAGGGGCCCAGGATCCCTCAGTGAGGCCCGTAGGGAAGGACTCTGACCTTTGTCTGAAACTTATGGATTTCTACATGGTCAAAGCCACAGGAGGTACACTCCCAGGCCTGCCCGTCCCAGGCAGAGGACTAGGGCCGGGCAAAGGGCATGAGTCCATCCCCACACCGTGCTCCCTCACCCCTGACCGCAGCTGAGACTGCACCTGCGCCAACCTCCTCCCCCGGATCGCTACCCTTCCCGCCCAGTGTTCCTCAAACCAGGCTCCTCAGTTTCCCGAGGGTTTCCAGCCTGAGTCATGAGTGTCCTCCAATTCTCTACCTCAATGTTTAAATGTTGTACCTTCACTTTAATAATGATCTAAGCAAATTAATATGAGAATATTCTGGCTTGGCTGGAATGCAAAACCTCTTATAAAAGAGGCAGCTCCAAGTGTCGGGGCCCGTGTCTGCCTTCATCAGCAAACTGGTTCCAAAGAATCTGCTACAGAGACCACATTTAACTTCAGTGCAGTGTCTCAAGCTGACTTATCAATTTTGAAACTCACTGCTTTAGCTAAAATGCTTATTTCCTTCCTGACGGATCCTAGGCAGAGAAACAGGGCTCTCAGCTGGGGTCAGAAAGCCTGGGTTCTAATTTTATCTCTGCTCCCAGCTCACTGAATAGCCTTAGGCAACTCCCTTCCTGAGTCTAGATCTGGGTCCAGGTTTCTTCATGTGTAGAATGGTCAGATTGCCTTAGACTATGCCCGTGGCCCCATCTGACTCTCTCACCACAGGATTCCCAACTGCGATGAGCTACCCTCGCATTGCCCCCCCCCCGGCCCCGCCCCCCACCACACCATCCCCACCCCATCTCTGAGGCCAGTGCTGCACTGGGCTGGTAGGTAGGGACACGGGCAGGGAAGCGGGGCCTCCAGGTGTGTGGGTGGCAGGCAGAGACAAAGCTGAGGTGGGTTGGAGGTCATCAGAAAGCAAGCCACCAGCCCAAAAAGAACTTACAACCAGCCAAGCTGGCTGTCCGCTGCGCCCATATCCAGGGCTCCCTCTGACTGGACCAGTGGAGCCTAGGTCAGGGAGCCTAGCCCTCACCTGTGTGGGAACCCCGTCTGAGGCTCCCCCATCCACCCCGCCACCTCTCCCTCCAGGGACTTAGTTAGAGCCACCCTCTCCTCTACCTTCCCCATCCCAGCTCACACTGGGGCCTCAGAGCACAGCCCTCTTACCCTTGGCAGTGCCAGAGCTACCCCCCTCTGACTGGACCACATTCCCTCAACTCCTACCCCTTGGTGCCTGCCCAACTCCCATAGATGGCCTAGATTTCAAATTAGGAGTAGCCTCTGTCAGGAAGCCCTCCCGGATCCCCCACCCCAGGCAGCCTCATCCCACCCCATGGTCTGTATGGACCTCTGACTCTGCTCTGATCCACTGTAAATATTTTCTGTCCCTCCCTCCAGACTCCCTGCTGCCTGTGTGAATATAGACACTGTGGAGGTGACATCCCAAGAGCTTTCTACTTAACAAAGTTTTTCTGGAATCAGCCATGTGCCCGGCATGGCTTTCCATCAGAATTGCTGAAGTGTCGACTTGCCGTTCGTCCTCTGGGGCTGGGAGTGGCGTTCTGTTAAATCTCTCTCACTTTGCTGGGGAAAGGTTTGAAGCTCTGTCCCTTAGCCAGGGAATTTGAGGCCTGAGAGAGCAGCTGCACTAGGAGGAAGTGTGTGTCCTACAGGCACCGAGGACCTTGGGCCCCAGGTGTACCTGCACTAGCAGGCAGCCTGTGGACTGGACGTACCAATCTGGGTGCCCTACTCTCCTGACCCACCCCTTTGTTTTGTCGTTTGTCATCCTGTCATCTTGTTGTTTGGTCTCCTGGGGATACCAACTAGAGAAGTGAGTGGGGGTGCTGCCGGATGGGAGGGGGGACACCAAGGGAGGGAGTATGGGTAGGGAAATGCTTGGGAGTAGGTGTGGCATCCCCACCACACCCTGGTGGAGGTGGCTGCCTCTTCACCAGGTGTGGGACCAGTGGAGCTTTCAGTGACTTGGTCCCCACCCTGGCCCAGCAGAGGAGCCTTCAGAGCCCAGAGGTCATAGATCATCCCCTCCCAGCCCCAAGGAGGTCTGCTCTCCGTGCCTCATCCCAGGGAGAGAGCACTGGGCTGTGAGTCAGGAGAGTGTGTGTGGCTTTGGGCAGGTGCTGTCTCCTCCAAGAGCGGGCCAGAGTCTCCCATCTGCGCAATGAAGTAGGGGGCTCTGTACAACCGAAGGGCCCTCCAGTCAGGACAGAGGAGGAAATCGCTGCTGTGTGCAGGGCTCTGGCCGGCTGCTCCTACATCTCTCATTCCATCTAATCTCACAGCCACGGAGGAGGAAAGAAATGGGGAAGCTGCTGGAGCTGAGGGCGCAGGCTGCTGCGGTGCCTTCAGAAATCCCCCTTCGGACAGGGAGGGCCTTTGACCCAAGGAGGGGCTACCAAGGTTTTCTTCTAAGCAAAGAAGGGTGGCCAGGATATGTCTTGTTTTGTAGTAAAAGAACAAATACCGTTTTAACCATGTTCGGGAGTGTAATTCAGTGGCGTGAAGTCCATCCACAATGCTGTGCAAGATCACTGTTATCTACCCCCAGGACCTTCCCATCACCCCAGACAGAAACTCTCTGCATCAGACAGTAATACTCTCACCTCATTCCCTCTCCCCCCGCCTTCGGTACCCTGCCCCCTCTTATTCTACTTTCTGTCTCTCCGAATCTGCCTGTTCCTGTACCTCATGTAAGTAGAATCATCCAATATTTTTTGGTCTGGCTTATTTCCCTTAGCATAATGTTTTTCAGGCTCAACTACACTGTAGGGTATGACAGAACTTCATTTCTTTTAAAGGCTGAGCAGTATTCCATTGTACGGAAATGCCACATTTTGTTCATCCATGCATCTGTCTGTGGGCATTTGGGTTTCACCTTTTGGCTATTGTGAATAGTGCTGATGTAAACACGGTGTACAAGTATCCATCTGAGTCTCTGCTCTCAATTCTTTCATGTGTATACCTAGAAGTGAAATTGCTGGGTCATATGGTAACTCCACATTTAACATTTTGAGGAACCTCCAAACTGTTTTCATAGTGGCCGATCCATTTCACACTCCCACCAGCAATGCACACATGTTCCAATTTCTCCTGTAACAGTGGGAATTAAAACGGGGGCAAACTGTAACCCACCCCACCATTCTTTTGACATTGTTTCTGTAAGCGCTGACTCTGACTGATTCGTAGCTTGTAGAGAAGCAGCATGTTTGTATAAGGATCCTAGGAAATGACTTCCAAAGATATAGACTCTGACCTTCAGGCCTCCCAGCTCTGGGAGATCTGCTGACCTTCAGCTGTGGAGCCAGGATGATGTAAAAACCGGGATGACGTGGAGCCAGGGTGACTAAACCGGACGATGCGCTCTGGCCATCGCTTGCCTTATCGGAATGGACTGTGCTCGTCTGCACGTAGAGAACTTTTCAGTCCCCACCTTGAGCTCTCTGTTCTGTTCCCCTCTCCTCCTTATAAATATCTCTGCCTCCACTCAGAGGTGGAGATGGGCTTTGAGACGTGAGTCCCTCGTCTTCCCAGGGAGAGGAACTTTGAGACGCAAGTCCCCCATCTTCCAGATGGCTGGCACCTGAATAAACCACTTTCCTTTACATCCGCACCTGCCTCTCCAGTATCGGCTTTCGAAGCGGCGGGCAGCCGAACCTGCGTTTGGTTACACTCCTAGGGACGCAGGCTAGAGACACTTATCCTTTCCTTTTTATTATTTTATAATAACAGCCATCCTAATGAGTACGAAGTGGTATCTTACAATGGTTGGCCTGGAATTTTAAAAATACATATTTTAGCCGCAGAGTTCTTTTACCAGAGGAAAACCTACCGGAAGGCTAATGAAGTCCGGGTGAGGAGTCGGCAGTGGTTGCCTGCAGGGGAGAGGGGCTGGTGGGGGGAGGGGGTGGCGGGTGCGGGGAGCTCATGGGTGAGGGTGCTTTCTCTTGGTCTCTCCTTCCTTGTCCTGCCCCACCCAGCAGTCCCTGACCTCTTTCTGAGGAAACTGGCAGCACAGTGTAAAATGCTCCTGACTCATGATCACTGAAGTCACTTCCCTCCTAGGGTACTAACTGGAGAAGGCCAAGTGTAACAGTGGCAGGAAGTTTCTCATTTTTTTGTCCTTAGGAGAGGACTTAGCTGGCCATGTTGGGGAGGCCCTCTCTGCTTTGGCAGTCACTTGAGGTTGTCAGGTTTAAATAGGCCCCAGCGGGACAAAACAGGACCCTTTGTGGTCTGACAAAGGCTGCCTCTCCCAAGATCCATGTGGTGCAGAGCTGGGGAGGAAGGCAACATACTTGCAGGGCACAAATGCAGGAAGGCCTAGACCCTTCCCATGGGAGACTGTCAACCATTGCACTACCTCCTAAGATGACCATTCCCAGTGAGCTCCCCTGGGCAGTGGGAAAGGACTCCTGGGTCCCCAAGGGGAGCTCGGTGGCATGCGGAAAGGGCCTTGAACTAACTGGTGGCCAGGCTTAATGCTGCAGCTGCGGACCCAGAGCCCCTTTGGACTTTCCTCTCCGAGAAAACCGCCTGAGCTCGGGAGTGTGAAGGAGAGCCGAGATTTTGGAGTCACGTGTTCGCGGCTGCTGGGGCTCTGAGCAGTGAGGGGGCAGAAGGCTGGTGCCCAGTAGTGACTTCGGTTGAAAGTCCCCGAGGATTTTGAGCAGTTTTATGAGGTGGGAGAAAAGGCCTCCAGAGGAGCAGTTTGGACTTCCTCTTGATAGGATCTTGTGGGAGCTCAATTCACGGGGGCGGGGACCAAACTGTGTGCCCTGAGCTGGTGGAGTGACGGTACCAGTTCGTGCAGTTCTCAAGTTCTTGGCTTCTTGCGCGCATGGAGATGGGGAAAGCAGCGTATGATCCCCTTGCTGCACCCAGGCCGGCTCAAGACTACCCTGGGGAACGGAAAGGAAAGTCTCTGGGCCTCTTTTCCCCACTTCGGTCCCCTGGGAGGCCTTTTCCGGTACCCTTCGAGAGCTCCCCACCTGCTCCTCCACCTCAGGATTACTTTATGCCCCTCGCATAGGTCTACAGCTCAGGTTGTTTCTGTCCACTCTCTTTATCAACACGTATCCAGCCGGGGCCCAGATCCCTCGGAAGCTCTCTAGAGACGCTAAGCTCAGCTAACAGACCAAATTGACAAAAGGGGTTCATAGTAAGAGTTGGTTAACCCAGCCGGTAGAGCTGCTCAGATATCCCATCCCTGATACCGCCTGCATTTCACTCCAAACACACCGGTCTGCACAACAGGTCGCAGGAATGTATCACCTCCACAGCCTTTCGGCTTCGCTGTGCAAAGAAGATGCGATTGTATTGCTGGAATTCTAGGCGCCTTGAAAGGTAGTTTAGGAAAATATTTCCTTGCTGAATAGGCGCTGTCTGCTAAACCACGGTGAGGACAGCATTTCCTGCCGACATTTGAGGATGCTCAGATGAGGCCCAGCCTCAGCGGTGACCTTCAGCCCTGCTCCCCGGGCCAAGATGCTAAAATCAGATTTCCCATCAGCCCTGAAGCAGGTTAGACCAGTCACCATGGGCATGTGCCTAGGCAACCAAATTTGCCTGTGGTGAAATTCTGATTTATGCAAAAGGAATCTTTAGACTGCAATGTTTTCCACACCCAGCACACAAATGAAAACTCGTTTTGAATACATTTGGAAGGAAAAAGAGAGACAAGCAGGATAAAGGGCAAGATTAGAGAATAGTGCAGGAACCAAGGAACTGAATCTTATCACCCATCAAGCCTTCATTCAACCTGTCTACTCATCTACGCCCTGTATTTCTAAATTATTCTTGTAACTAATCAATCTTCATTTGACTAATCAATAAGTGAACCAATCTTCATTCACTAAAATATTTTGTATTTTTTGGAGCAGCCAGTTAATTTCATTTGTTCATTCACTTTCTTTAACAATCAACCTTCATTCAACCAACAAAATACTAAGTAGTCATGCAATCTTCATTCATTCAGTTAAGTATTTCAGATATCAAAGCTCGAGACTGGAGGAGTCCTCAAAGGCCATCTGGTTCGGCCAATTCAATCTCAGAGAAATAGTCTCCATTGCAATTTTGCCAAATAGTCCCCCAGGCTTCACTGAACGTCTCTAACAATCAGAGCTCGCCGTTTTCAAACACTGCCTGGATGTTGTGGGACAGCTCTGGCTATGAGAAAATGTTTCTCCGCCCCCTTGTAATGTTCATATCTGCTTCTAGTGCTGCCTTTCAGGCCACCTGGTACAATTCAGCCCTCCCTGAGTAGCTCAGTTTGTTAGGGTATCGTCCTGATACACCAATGTTGTGGGTTTGATCCCCATTCAGGGCGCATGCAAAAAACCAATGAATGCATAAGTAAATGGAACAACAAATCGATGTTTTCCTCTCTCTTTCTCAAAAAAAAATAATAAAATAAAATTTTAAGTCTTGTTCAAGGTGATGGCCTTTCCTACAGTAGATTACAGCCTTATGGCATGAGTAAGCAGGAGAAGTCCAGGACTATTTGTACTGCAAAAAGACGAGGGCAAGAAAATGGGGCAGGGGAGGCCCCGGAAAGGAGAGGGGCCCAGGGCCACTTCAGGGGAGCGAACTGCTATGGGCAGTAAATTCCATCTAGAGACGGACTTGTAAACCCGCTTCCATCTCTAGACAGAAACACTCAGGGCAATGACCATTCGTCACTAAGGCCTGTGGGGAAGGTGAGAAGTGCTCCTTGGCGAGGGAAGGGAGTGGAGGCTGTGGCGGGAGGGGGACACACCTGAACTGTGACTTGGAAACACGCGCAGGCTTTGGACGGGAAGTTTGATTCCCAGGGTTTCAATCTTTACTCTAAATAAAGAACCAAACACGCGGCACTGCACCTACAGTGTCGTGCGCTCGAAATTTTCTAAAGAGGGTAAATGTCATGTTAAATGTTCTTCCCACCATTAAAACAGAACAGCAAAGACTAAAACAAAAACCCTTCCTTCCCGTCACTGCTGAAGGGCCAGCGTGGGCCGATCGCGCCCAGGTAGAGTCGGCCTGGAGATGCTGTCTCACCACCGGAGGGAAGTTGTGGCTGTGAGGTTAGCATTCTGGCCTGAACAAGAACGGATTTTTTTTTAGATGTATTATTCAGGATCCTTTTGATAGCAGGTCATGGAAATTCATCTCTAATATGTTAAGCAAATCAAACAAACAAAACCCAGTATTATACTAAGTGAAATAAGCCAGTCGGTGAAGACAAATACCTTATGGTCTCACCTACAAGGGGAATCTAATGAACAAAATAAACTAACGAACAAAATAGAACCACAGGCAAGGAAACATGGAACAGACTGACAGTGACCTGAGGGGAAGGCGGAGGGGGATAATGGTGGAAAGAAGGGGAAGGGTCTAGTTAAAGAGAATGTATAAATGGCCCATGGACATGGACAACAGTGTGGGGATTGACTATGGGAGTTGGGGGTGGGATGGGCGGAGGAGGCAAAGGGGGAAAAATTGGGACAGCTGTAATAGAATAATAATAAAAAGAAATCTTTAAACAACAACAACAACAAACAGCCCTGGCTGGTGTGGCTCAGTGGACTGAGCGCGGGCCTGTGAATCAAACAGTCCCCAGTTTGATTCCCAGTCAGGGTACATTCCTGGGTTGCATGCCAGGTCCCCAGTAGGGGGTGCATGGGAGGCAACCACACATTGAGGTTTCTCACCCTCTTTCTCCCTCCCTTCCCTTCTCTCTAAAAAATAAATAAATAAAATCTATTTAAAAAATTTAAAAAACCCAAACACTTGAGAGAGGAGGTCAGAATTATTGGCTCACATAAATGTGAAGCCCAGGAGTAGCTTTAGGTAGCTTCAGGAATGGCTAGATCTAGGCACACAAGTCAAGTCACCAGGAATTTGTCTCCATCTCACCACCCTGTTTGCCTCCCTGTGTGCATCTCTCTCATGTGGTGGCAACGTGGCCCCCAAAGAGCTCCGTCCTGACATCATCAGCCCTACTGGAAAGAGCATTACCCTCCCAACAGTTCTGAGGAAAGTTCCAGGACTAAGTCTCATAGGACTGACTGGTTTTTTACACAACCCTGGAGTTGGGAGGGTCGGTCAGCCACACGGAAACTCTGTGAACTGAGAGCACAGGCAGGAAAAATTCCCAAAGGCAATCAAGGTGCTGATACCAGCAATGGGAATGGCAAACAGCAGTCAGTGGAAAATGGAGACACGCACCCTGTGAAGTGAGCTCGGGAGACTGATGTCAAAAAACAAAAACAAACAAAACACAGACTTCCTTCTGTGACCCCATGCTGGGAATTGCTGTTTTATTCAGCCTTGAAGGACACGTAATTTATTAAGAAACTAGAGCGTCTCCAGGAAGGGGCGAGGTGGACTGGGGCAGATACCCTTGGCTGATTTGGGTCCCACTCCTTCCCCTTTTAGCCTGAGCTTTGGAGACAGGATTTCCTGGAGCTGGGGCAGCTGCTGTGGAGCTGGCTACCAGACAGCACTGAAACCTCTGGTCAAGGCCAAGTGTTACCAGAAAGGAGAGATGGTGGCAGGAAGTGTAGCCCAGGGATGAGAGAGGAGGTTACCGAATTGTGACTAGAGTTTCCCACGGAAATATTACAGGTTGGTGGTAGGAAACAGAGAAAGAAGTGGCAGAAAACTAAGAGGCTTTAGGCTCTGGCAGTAGAAATCAAACATGATGAAGTCCCATTTGTTTATTCTTTCCTTTATGTCCCTTGCTGTAGGGGACATAACGGTGAAAATATTGCTGCATGGAATATCTGAGATTTTCTTCCCTATGTTCTCCTCTAAGACTTTTATGGTGTCGCGACTTAAATTTAAGTCTTTTATCCATCTTGAGCTTATTTCTGTATATGGTATAAGTTGGTGGTCGAGTTTCTTTCTTTTCTTTTCTTTTCTTTTTCTTTTCTTTTTTTTTTTTTTTTTTTTTGCACATAGCTGTCCAGATTTCCCAACACCATTTGTTGAAGAGGCTATTTTTACTCCATTTTATATGAATTCGAAGCCGCAAATCAATGCCTCCATCTCTGAGCAAGAATGACCAGTGCTACTTAGCGGGATACGCAGTGATGAGGAGAGGTGCCAGGATTCACGTGACTGAGAGGCAGCCGGAAGGAGGTAAGTGCTCGAGTCCTGTGGTGTGAACCCTGAGACAAGATGTGCTTGACCACAGCTTGGAGAATGTAGTCCTGCTGGACAGATAAACATGGCTGCTGCTGATAAGTAAATCTACTGAGAAAAAGCAGAATTCCCCAGAGACTGGATCCCCTTTGCTGGGTATCTTCCACTTTCTACCCTGTCCCAGGAAGCTGACCATCAGAGACTTAATTAACAAGATTAGTTCTGTGCTTCTGGCTTCATGTTGGGTTTGGCCAACGTAGAGTCCCAGCTGGAGACCCGAGGAAGGGAGAGTGAGGTCAGGGTATTTGCTCCCTTGGCTCCCTCCTTGTGGTGGCTGGCTCTGTCCCTCAAGCAAAGGTCGCTGTGCCACTCAAAGAGGCTGACTGCACATGACTGTCATTCCAGGTTCCAGTAACTGCTCCCCTCCCCCACCCTTGACCATTCAGGCCTAGAGGTGGGACAGCCTTGCTGCTACTAGCTCCAGATTATTGCACTTGAGATTCCCCTACACTTTGTAAATAGTCCTTTTACAAATAAAACCACCTCCTTCCCTTTTCAGTAGAGTGGGCCATCTGTTGCTGTTTGGTACCCTGAATGATACTGTCCCTGAAATTCTCCCTGTTAACCAAGGGGAAGGAGGAAGAGGGGGAGGTGAGTGGGGCAGTGATCGGAGAATAAGAGGGAGCAGCACAGCTCCGCTGGAGGGGTCAGTACCCACTGGGGAAGCAGAAGGGATACAGATACACTCGGCTCCGTGCATCTGAGTCTCTCGCAGGAGATATGGGTCTGGGCCAGGCAGGAAGCCAGCGACTAATAGAAAGTTCTTCAGAGCCAGCCTGAAGCTCGGGCTAACGCGCTGGCATCCACTCTTCCCCTGGGGAGAGTCTGGTACGCAGGAAGATTGGCACTTGCTGGCACCAAACAGACCCCTGTACCTGCTGGTGCAATTGAAGGGCAAATTAACAAACGCCAAGGATTCTTGCATTTGAAGCACTCTAGCACTGATTTTCACCGTGACCAGGAAGACCATCTTGTGGCTGGTGTGCCTCTGAGGACACCCATAAATGCATTGTTTTTCCTCCTTTACAGGAGGATGTGGAGAGGCCAGAGCTGAGGCACAAAGGGACCTAGTGCTGGGGGTGCTCAGAGATGGGGGACTGAGCTTGTCTCTGAGGGCAGAGGGAGGGAGAGAAAGGATTCAGGCTGAAAAATTCCACCAGCTGTCCAGGCCCCTTTTAATGCTAATACTTCATATTTCAACCAACAGTGGCTTCAAATATCCCTCTTTCTCTTCCCATCAAAGCTAAATGTGTATGTATGGGGGTGGGGAGAGGGAGTCGAGGTGTCCCCGAGGGTCCCTTGAAGAGAATGGGGTGCCTGCAGAAGGAGAGGAGCTTCTCCCACTGGACACTCACCGAGCAAGAACCTGCAGGCTCGTCCTGGTGCTGCCGCTGGAATAAACTGCGGTGGAAAAGCAGGGCAGGGAGGACCTGGGCCAGGTTACCGTGAGACTGGGGGTGTCTGTGAGCATAGAGAGCGGGCCAGAGAGTGGGTAGGAGGCCCAAGGAAGGGCTTATGTCAGCAAGCTTGTCAGGCCGGGGTATGGTGGGCCTGGGAGGAAAATGGGACAACCTCTCCCAGTTCCTCACACTTCCCATGGCTCCATGTGAAAGGACGTGAAGGTTAGAGGCGGGGCAGGAACCAGAGAGCCAGCCAGCAGCCCCTGGGCCAAGCTATGGGACCCTCAACTTGGAGAGGGGCTGGGGACAGACAGATGGTGGGGACAAAGGAAAGCCAGGTGGCTCCTATCTGCAGGAGTCCTCGGCAATGAGGGGCCCCAGACAGAGCTGAGCAGCACCCAAACCCACACATATCAGTGGAGGCAGACAGAACCGGAGTAAGGTCAGGGACCCCTCCCCACTGCAGAGTGAGGCCAGGCTGGTGGGAGATCTCTCCACATTTTCTTCCTCATCCCCAGGCACTAGCGACCAGGAAAGGGAGCAGAGTGTGTCCAGGGCACACCATAGTCTGTCCCCACGCCATGGCCCTCTAGTCCCATTCCAGCCTGGGTGGCGGAAGGATTGTTATGGATGGGATAGGAAACTGAAGTTTTAAACTAGAGTGGTCTAAGTTGTAATAACTGAACAAGACCAGAAAGTTATATTAACTGTATCCATGATGTTTAAAAAGAGGAAACACTAAAGGAGTGACTAAAGAGGAAAAAAAGACCCAGAGTTGCTTCATAGGTCTACCTCAACATGTTGAAACTCCTCAGCAATCGGCTGCGATAAAGAAATGGCCACTGGCCGCTTCTCTCTGGAGGGGAAAGAGGCGGGTGAACCAGAATGCCTGCAAAAGTCCTCGGATTCACTCTGTTTGGACTGTCTTGGGTGACTCGGCCTCCTCTGAACCCAATCACTATGGCCAAGGGATGCAGTGTGCTGATTGGTCAAGGTCATATCTCCGCCCCTGGAGTTGCTGTCCTTGGAACCCCAGGATTCCCCAAAGGGATGTGGGAACTACAAGGGAAGGAGGAAGAGAGAATGAATTTCGGGGAATATTGCTTTGGGGATTTTCCCTATTCACTCCTCTAAGAGCATAAAGTTTCTGCCCCAGGAGGGAGTAGGTCAAAAACTAAAATTTCAGGTGTTTTATAATTCCTAGAATGATAGGCATTGGCATACTTAGAGACCAAGTGAAATGGTGAGTAGGAGCGGCCAGGCAAGAATGGAATATCCCTGCAGCAAGGACAAGGGGGGAAGGAGAGACAGGAGAGGGGTGAGAGCCCCTGAGGGGAGTCCCAGGGGCCTGGAGGCTGGGAGGGGTGTCACCATGCGGGGCCTGCTTCCCTGAACAAAGTCCCGTCTGATGGGGATTTCCTGAAGTGACATTGTGGAAGTGACACTGAAGGAAGGCACAAAAAAGTCCTCTCCTGTTTCCCGTGTGAAAATCATCAGTTCGAAAGTCAGTTTCTCCTGTTATAGACTGGCGTAGGGAGACATGGCTAAAAGCGAAGTGGTACCCTGGGATGAAGGAGGATATTACTGAAAAAAACCATGATGAAATCCAATTACAGTCTGGAATGTAGTCAACAGTACTTCCCAATACAGTGTCTTACTTGTGTTAAAGGCCCCACAAGAATGGAAGACACTAACAATGGGGGAAACTGGGTAAGATGCATATGGTATCTCTGTACTATCTTTGCCACTTTTCTATACATTTAAAATTATGCCCCAATTAAGTTTATTTTTTAAAAAGTCAGTTTCTCATGGTGCAGGGTCGCTGTTACTGCGTGGAGGACGCCACATTGGGGATTCTTAATAGGCACCCATCTGCCTCTGGGTGTCACGGCATCCCTGGCTCGGCGCAGGGGCCGTGAAAAGAGCCAAGTGCCAGCTCAGCTCTGCCGGGTCCCACGACCTCGGTGTGCGCAGATGAGATGGAGTCCATGACGTACTTAGCAGCGGGCCGGGCACATACCTAGTGCCCAGTGGAGGTTAGCAATCTCTGCTCCGCCCGCACCCGGTGCCTGCAGACGTTATCATGTGCCTGCCTTCTCCTCTCGGCCTCCCGTGTCCCTGGGCCACGCCTCCCTGTGTCCCGGAGGTGAGGTGAGTTGTTTAGCTGCTTAGTGGAGCTTTTCCACAGAGCTGGGAACTCCAGCCCTGAGGCCCCTGCGTCTTAGGTCCAGGTCGGTTCTGCCTTGCCGCTCACCCTGTGTGGGCAGCTGTGGTGACTGTGTACTAAGTTCCGATCAGACTAATTTTATTTAATCCTTACATTATCTTGGAGGGTAGGGATCACTGTCCCCATTTTATAGATGGTGAAACAGGCCACAGGGGCTGGTATTTGTTTTCTTTGAGAGCAGCCTCCTGAGACAGGTAAGAACAACAAACAGCACCAATAACTCTGGGGCCAGGTGAGCTGATAAGCAGAAAAAACTGGGAGTGTGGGGACACTCAGAGAGGAAAAGTCACCTCTGTGTCCCACAGTCAGTGGACTTTGGGGCCAGGAGCATCTCCAGGGAGAAGGGGATGGAGACAGCATCGCAGAGGAGCAGACGGCGGGAGGCCTGGCACCGAGGTGGAATACTGAGAAATCCAGCAGTTCACAGGCTGCCTGTCTGGTGGGCTGGAGCCAGGGTCCATGCAGAGAGTGGGTTGGGACCATAAGCAGAGGGATTGGGGGGACACCCCACAGGGCTCTTTACATGCCCCTCCATGGACCCTACTTTCCCTTCAGGATCTGCCCCAATGCTAACGTTAGCATTTCTTCATTTGTAGCTAAGGACCACTCACTCCAAGGCCTCGTTGTTTCTGTTGGAAGGAGGTCCCTGCTAAGGCCTTTATGGGTCAATACTGGGAGGACTCAACACCGGGCAGAGATGGGAGAAACGACTTAGCATCGATTTTGTGCCAAGCCCTAAAGTAGGCCGTGAGGACGAGACTGACCCAATCCCCTTGCCCCAGGAGCACTTGGGCTGGGGACCGCGCTGGCTGTCAGGCACAAGGTGGTCAGCTAGTCATGAGAAACAGGGCCTAGGACTGCAGGTGGCCAGAGGAGGCCCCCAGCCTCGGGGCAGGGGACGGGGGGACCCCCTAGCTAGACTTCGATAACCTGGTGGCAGGGCAGCCGACACAGACAGCTGTCCCTGTGGGAAGTAACCCTGAGTTCTACCTCTGGCTGCCTTTCCAGGAGAAGACTCAGATCCAGGAAGCAGCAGGGCCCTGCCAGGGGCCCAGCAGGGTGACCCAGGCCTCCCAACTCGGGCAGCCATCTTCCTGCCGGAGGGCTGTACCTGGGCAGGGCCGCATGGTGGCCCCATGATGACCCTGAGCAGGGGCTTGGCTGCCAGCAGATGTGAGGGCCTCTCCCCACTCCAGGTGACCTACCTCTACAGCCCACAAAATGGGTGTGATGCTGTGAACCTGCCATTTGCCAGCTGTCTGGAACCAGACCAACCCAGCAGGCCTATTCTCACATCACATGCTAGGGCTCGTGACACAAAACTGCAGTACTCTCTCAAGTGCTCTGGCTCCTTCTCCAAGGACATGCAAAGCGCTAAAGTCCTCTGGGCCTGTAGCCCCAGCGGAAACATGAATTTCTGCAGAGCTTCAGGAGAAGGGATGTCTCCGTGATGGTGGGAATGCAGGCAGTGTGCTTGTGTGCCCCAGTACGTGGGGGCCTGTTCTCAAGCGAGTGTCCTCTTTATTCTTGTGAGATGAGTAGGGAGGGGTCAAGATAATTCCCTGTTGGCAGAAAACCCCTGATTTCAGGGAAGACTAGAGACCCGGAGGCGCACGAGACACTGAGCATGAGAAGAGAACAGTGGGGTAGAGTCTCAGCAGCTCTCAGAGTCTTCGATGGCATGTGGCAGGAAAGACATTGTGGCTGGGTGCAGGTGGATTCTACTACAGAGAAAACAGGACCTGAGATTACCTCTACAGGTGGATGGATGAATGGGGCACCCATGGACAGAGGGCCTGCCAGGGCCTCGCCCTGACCCCATGGGGATCCCATGACATCCAAACCATTACACTGAAGAGAAGACCGAGGTCTGGAGGGAGGAGCACGTGTCAGGATGGGCTCCAGCCTTCACGGGGTCCCGCCCATGGTTAGGCATGTCAAACTCAGCAGGCAGTGCTCTCCCCGGGGTTGTGGAAAGGGAAGGGCCCCTAGAGAAACCACCTGGTGCCCTTGTCTTATTTCTTAGGTAATGAAATGAGTTATCAGACAGGGACAGGGGCTTGACTGAGGTCAGAACCCAGTGAGCAACAAAACCTACCCTCAGACCAGATGTCCTGACCCCCAGCCCAGGACTTCTCACTGCACTTGTGTCTCCCAAGGAGAGGGAAGTGCAAGGAGAAAGGAGCTCAAGTTTACTGAGCAGCTGTTATGTGCCAAGTCCTTGACACGCATTCTTTGCAGTCTCCACAGCCTTGGAGGAAGATGTTCCTGTACGAGTTTAACAAAGCAGGGAACAGAGGTTCAGAGAGGCAAAGCAACCTGCCCAAGGCTACACAGCCAGTAGATGGCCGTGCAGAAACTCAAGCCCAGGTCTGCCCACTTCCAAAGCCGGTGTTCTCATTCTTATCTAAGTTGGGTTTGGGACCCGGAGCTGACAATGCAAGGATGTGGGGGGAAGGGGAAGCCAGGGGCAAACTCCAGGCACTGTGCAGGCTCCCAGCCACCCAGTTGTACCAGTGACAAAGATCAACAGAAATGACCTTGGACAGCAGGACCTGGCCTCCTGCTTGCAGGATTTTTTTTTTTAAGGTCTATTGATCCACACCCTGCAGCAAAGCCACACAAAACAAACAGCTGATGTCATGGCTCCTGGGTTGCTGAGATACCCGCCACCAAATGGCTTCGGGCCAAGGCACCACTGGCCTCAGAAGCTCAGATGCTTAGATTGATTTAGGGACTCAGACTCCCCCACAGCTCTAACACTGAGGGGCCTCCCAAGCTGCTAGGCCACCCCACCAAAAGAGTGATGTCTCTAGACTTCCCAGCCGGGTACGTCCCCCCACCGCCTGTCTCTAGAAGCAGCCCCTCCTGCTGGAACTGCCTCTCTCACTCTGAGCTGAGGCCAGCCCCCTGGGACATCCCCACTGTCTCCTTTGGGGCTCAAAGTTAGCTGTCCTGTGGCCCCAGTGGCCATATTAGGCTTGGAGGACAGTGACTCTGTATCTTCTCTGCTCTGGGTCTGAAACTACTTGGGGAGGGGTGTCAGTGCTGAAGCCATTTCTGAGGAATGAGCACAGAGCTACAGAGAAGAGCTGGTTGGCCACCTCCCACATTCTAGGCTTTAGGCCTCTGCTAATGCAGCCAGACATCAAGTCCACCTTTGTGCTGGCCACATCCCGTTGTGTTCCTGTTATTTCAGACCCTAAGCCTTTTAAAATTTGATCTGAATATGGGTTTTGCTTTTTTTTAATTCCATTTTGTAAATATTAGCAATTCATAGCCATTACAATGTTTTACAGTGTACATACAGCCTCTTCACATGCATTATTTCCTTTCATGCTTAGAACCTTTTACTAGACCCGCAGACATGGCTAGGGTGACATGTCCCCTGGGGAGCCCGGCCACCGCAGGGGTCCCAGCCACAGTTGCGGAGATGAGCATTAGGCAGGCAGCATCCCCTGCAGCAAGGAGTGACGGATACAAGACCATCGACGCCCAGAGAAGGGAAAACAGAGTGCAACCCACAGGGGTGCGAAGGGCTTCCTGAGGGCCGCTCAGACCCTGAGACAGGACTCCAGGACCAAGCTTGACCAGGAACCTGCAGGAGGAAGGAAGAATGGGTGGAGCCTGTCTGGTTGGGGCAGAGTCATTCCTGAGGCAGAGGGTGGGCCAGATGTTTTGAAAGTCCCCTCATCAGCATCTGGGTCTCCTCAAATGAGTATTGCCAACCCTCCTGACTTTTCATTGGCAGAGGAGGACATAAAGGCTCAGCTAGGACGAGAGCTGAGGTCTCCCCGGTGCTCCCAAGCCAGGGATCTTCATCATATATGAACCAGGCTGGCCCACAGTCTGTCCTGAGCTCCCATAGTGGGCTTGAGGACAAGGCCTACTCCTGCCCCGCCGGGGCTCTTGTCTGGTTGGGGAGATGGGATCTCTCATTTTGTGTGAAGTCATTTAGGCAAGTGGATTCCAGGAAGGCTGGCGGTGGAAATTCAGGCCCTGGCAACAAGCCTGTGGGTGTCAGTCTGGAGCTGGACAAGGATCCCATCTCACACTCCTGTCCTGGGTTGTTTGGGAGCTGGGTCTGGCTGCAGCTCAGAAAGCAGAGCCCACCCCAGCCCAGGGGCCAGGCCTGTGGGTGGGTCCAAACTAATTCTCCACACAAGGGTCCACTGTGGTTGCTTGGCCCAGCCCTGGGCTCCGCCAGCCCTTCCGGTTCCCGGAAAATGCTTCCCTCTGGTAGTTCCAGGAGAGGCCTCTTGGCCAAGGCAACGGCCCCACACCCAGGCCTCTCTTGCCTGGTGGGGATCCTGCACTCCTACAGCTCAGAGCTCTTCGGTCCAACCCCCATTTCACAGCCAGGGTCCCTGGGGCTCAGGGGCATGAACACAAGCCAGTGCTGCACACCAGGACCAGAACCCATCACTCTGGCCATTTTTTCAGCTCTCGATACCCATAGGGGACAGCAGGGTTTGCACTCTGAGAGCGAAAGGGGCTGTCCTATCACGCAGCCAATTGCAGCAGAGTCTGGGTGAGTGACTGTTGCCAGATGGCTCCTCACGGTCCCTAGACCTCTCAGGAGGCCTGGGCCCCCTCAGTTCGGCTGTATGGCCTTGCGAGGACCACTGTTCTCTGCATCTACAGGCCAGGGAGATCCCCACTGTCAATCTGGCCCTGACATCTTGCACTTTGAAGTCAGGCAGGGATGCACTGGATGGGATGAGGGAGAGCAGCTCTGGAATCTGGGGTTTAACAGTCCTCTCTTACCCATGTGCCAAGCTGCACAGGGTGGAAGCCTCTAGGGCCTAGGGCTCCTCAGCCCTTGCCTGGGCTGACAGCGCCACCTGGGGCCCAGTGCATGGGACAGGACTCCCACAGGGGACTGCACTGCCAGCCATCACTCACGGAAGGAACTCTGTGCCACCCAGTGGTAGGTGCTGGGATAAAGAAAGGATTCTCGCCTCAGACACCAAGGGACTGCAACAGCAGAAAGTCCAGGGCAGAAGAGGGCCTCTGAGCACCCCAGGGTCCCGAGGAGAGGAATTACCAACACCACAACAACTCTCATGGAATAGCTTTTGGGCCAGACAGGGCCAGGCCCTAGAACCCTCAAGGAATCAATTGTGATTTAATGGAGAGGTGAAGTGGAGGTGGGAGCCAGGGCCAGACACGTGGCCTGGGTCTTGGAGAGTGATAGTACTTTGCCTTGCGAACAAAGGGCATTCCATGCCCAGGAAACATACCTGTGCAAAGGCGTGGAGGAGTGAGTATATATGTGTAAGCTTGGGCGTGACAGGAGTGAGAGGGAAGAGGAAGTGCCAGAACATAGGTCGGAAAGGTCACAGCCCCAGGTATGTGTGGCCAACACAGCCCCCCCACCCCACCTCCAGTGCTGGTGGATACAGGGCCCCAGCCTCAAACAGGCTGCCCATCGGTGGTTCTGATTCCTAGAGCCTCCCTCTTTCCCCAAGGCCAGGGGTAGTTCAGGCTGCCTACCAATTGATCCGAGGGGACATGATCCTAGGACCTCTCTGGCTGCCAGGGAGCCCAGGCACAGTCCTTGGATCAGGAGAAGGATCTGGGCTCTGGTCTGTTGCCCAACTCTGGTCTCAGGTTCCTCAGTTGTAAAGTGGGCGTAGTAATGGCGCCTACCTCACAGGATGCGGTGAGGATTCAGTGATAAAAGGCATGTAAAGCCACTTACTAGCACCTTGCTGGCATGGGTTGATGTCAGTTAAAGGGGCTTCTCCTTCCTCTGGATTTAATTTGCTCTTGTTTCTCTAGTTTCCTAAGGTGAAACTTTGTAGATTTCTCTTGGGACTTCTCCTTTGACCCATGTGTTATTTGAAAGTGTGCTATTTAGACCCTGGTTGGGTGGCTCAGTTGGTTAGAGCATCATCCCAGTACACCAAGGTTGTGGGTTTAATCCCGGGTCAGGCACATACAAGAAACAACCAATGAGTGTATGAATTGGTGGAACAATAAATTGATGTCTTTCTCTATGGTTCTCCCTTCCCCCTCTCTCTCTCTCAAATCAATCAATCAATATCAATAAAAATTTGTGTGCTATTTAATCTCCATGTATTTTGGGATTTTTCCAATTATCTTTCTGTTATTGATTTCTAGTTTAGTTCCATTGTGGTCTGAGAGCAGACATGGTATGATTTCTATTCATTTTTTTAAAGATTTTATTCATTTATTTTTAGAGAGGGGAAGGGAGGGAGAAAGAGAGGGAGAAAACATCAATGTGCGGTTACCCCTTGCACACCCCCTACTGGGGACCTGGCCCGCAACCCAGGCATGTGCCCTGACTGGGAATCAAACCGGCAACCTTTTGGATTGCAGGTTGGTGCTCAATCCACTGAGCTACACCAGCCAGGGCTGATTTCTATTCTTTCAAATTTGTTAAGGTGTGTTTTATAGCCCACAACATGGTCTACCTTGGTGAATATTCCATGTGAGCTGGCAGACAATGTGCATTCTGATGTTGCTGGATGAAGTAGTCAGTAGATGTCACGTGTGTCCAGTTCATTGCTAGTGTTGTTGAGTTCCACTGTGTCCTTATGATTTTCTACCCCCTGGATCTGTCCGTCTCTGGTAGGGGGTATTGACGTCTCCAAGTACAACAGTGGATTCATCTATTTCTCTCTGTACTTCCGCTAGCTTTTGCCTTTTGAGCATCTTTTCCTCTGTTTGCCACCCACCTGCCTTCTTGCCCTTTTTAAAAAATTAGGTGGCTTATTTTCTTATTATTGAGTTTTGAGAGCTCTTAATATTTTTATAGTTTTCTTTTACAGTTGTACTGAATACAACTTCCTTCTTGGATATGTAATTTGCAATAGTTTCTCCCACTTGAGGCTTATCTGTTTATTCCCCTAACAGTATCTTTCAAAAACTAGAAGTTGTTAATTTGTTCAGTTGGTTATCAGTATTGTTCATTTGTGGATCACATTTCTGTTACTGTATTGAGTCTTTGCTTAACTCAAGGTCACAAAGATTTTGTTTCTTTGTTGCTCCTTCCTTTCAATTTTGGGTTCACATTATACTCTTTGTTTTCTATATTGCCTTTTTTCCCCAAGCATTTGAAATTGTCAAATTTTCACATCTATGGCAGAGTTGAAAGAGTAGTACGATGAACACCTGCGTGCACACGCCCTTCTCCCAGGGTGCCTCAATTGTTAACATTTTGCCACATTTGCTTTATCTCCCTGGATACTTTTTCCCCCAAGAAACATTTGATAATAAGTTGCAGAATTTTGGAACACCAACTTTTTGTAAAGTCCAAGCAAGCTGTCCTGGAAATGTTCTTTTAAAAGCAGCAACAGTAGCATGTGCCGTTTACTGTGGTGAAGAGGGCAGCGCTTGCTCAGTGTGAAGGGCTTGGAAAAACAGAGGGGAGAGGAAGAAAAGAAAACTTCTACTTCCTCCTCCCTTTATTCCAACTCCACCATTGATGAGGGGGGGCACTTGTCGGAGAGGTGGGAGGGAAGACACACAGGGCTCAGATTCCCACTGCAGCTCCCCTCCATCCCTCACCCCCAGTCCGGGGACAACTTTCTGCAGAACAGCCCTCAGCTGGGAGGACTGGATCTCCCTATGTGACCTTGAGCCAGTTCTGCCTTCTCAGGCAGGGCTTAGCTGGTAAAAGTAGGTAAGAGGTGGCAACCTCTATTATCAAAGGGCTTGGCACCCCTCCCTCTAACACCCCAACCTCAGTCTGGCCTCTCCTTTAACCCTTTGCCTCTTCCCCAGGAGGAATCCCAGCTGCTTTTGCCTGGAATGTCAGCCCCCTCCTTGACCAACCCTCCATCCTTCAAGGCCCAGCTAGGGGTTCCTCCCCCCAAACTTCCCCCTCTCCATCATCCCATCCCTAGAGTCGCCCTTGCTTCTCCCTCTTTCCTTGCAGCAAACCACTCGCCTGTGGTGGGCCTGGCTTGTGCTGAAGGCTCCTTTGCTCTCCTATTTCACCCAATGCTCACGACAGCAACACTCAAGGGAGGTCACTGTGGCCGTTTCACAGATGAGGGAACTCATCTTCAGCACCCTGGCCCAGGCCAGGCACTCAAACTGGGACAGAGCCAGGCCTGCTCAGGCTACTGTCTGTACCTATGGAGACAGTGGAGCCCAGGCCCGCAACCCCAGCAGGCTGTGAGCACAGAGGTCAGGCCCGTGTCTGACGTACCTGGAATCCTCAACCTACCCCCCACCTCCAGGAGTCTAAATCTGCCTGTTGCTTCAGAGTCTAGCCAGCAAGGTTGTCTCCTCCATGAAGCCTTTCCTGATTTCCAGTGAGGCCGGCATCTTTATCTGGACACCTCATGACTTGGAATCAGTGGCCTGATTCTCCTATGTCTCCCATCCCCACTCAGACCCCCGCTCCAAGCGCCCGAGGTCCTGCACTCTGGGGCTTCGTCAGCTTCATTCAATACATTTCCATGTTTTAATTTGTTTGCATCATTTCTCTAATGTTTATTATTTTTTCTTGCCTTCTTTTATAATATTGTGTTTTTTTCCTATCAATGCATGTTTACTTTGTCAAAAATTTAGGAAAGAATAAAAATCACACACACAAAGAATAAAAATCACCCCAAATTGTCCATAGATAACTATATTACCATTTTGGTAAATTATTTTAGTATGATTTCTGTAGACATATATATTTCATACAGTTAAGACCATGCTGTATAAACAGTTCTAAAGCCTATTTTTAAAAAAATCTAACATTACACCAAGGACGGTTTCCATGTCACTGAAAATTACACGGGCCACGCTGACCAGGACGGCAAGGTAGACCGTCCAAGCTGTGGCCAGGACGTGCCCGCCGCTGCGGGGGCTGAGAAACAGGGCATTCCCTCTGGAAGGCAGTCAGGCCGTTGCTCAGACAGTTGAGCACAGAATTATATGATCCAGCAATTTCACTCCTAGGGTTGTATTCGGGAGAAATGAAAACATCCACACAAAACTCTGTACATGAATGTTATTGCCAATATTATTCGTAATAGCCCCCACATGAAAACAACCCCATGTCCATCCGCTAGCGCGTGGTGTAAAAATGCCGCACATCCGGACAGGGGAGCGCTACTCGGCCGTAAACAGGGACCGAGCACGGCTCCACGCTGCAACACGGCCGAACTTGAAAATGTTATGCTAGGTGAAAAAAGCCAGACACAAAGACAGCATATTACGTGATTCCATTTTTGTTAAATGTCCGCAATAGGCAAATATCAGATACAGGACGTACATTTGTGGGCTGGGTTGTGGGGAGAGGGAGGCTGGGGGACAAATGAGAAGCGACTGCTAATGGGTTTCGTTGGAGGGCGGTGAAAACATTCTAAACTTGATTACTGTGACGGTTACAAAACTTTATGAATACACCAAAAACCATTGAATTGTGTACTCTAAGTGGGTAAATTATATGTTGTATGATTTGTGTGTCAGGAAAGCTGTTATGCACAAAAGAACTCTGTGAGAGCATGTTAATGTCTCTAGACGTGATTCCTTTGCACAGCTGCGCCATAATTTATTTAGATTTCTATTGTTGGGCCTTTCTGTTTTCTATTAACTCCTTTGTTTCACAACATTTCAAACACACTCAAAACTGAGTTGAATAGTATAATGAACACTTTAACCATCACCCACTTCAATAATTATCAACATAATTTTTGCTTTTCCAGGCATTGATCCGATGAACACTCTTGTGCATACAGCTTTGTCCACACTGTTTCCTTCCACTTACACTGAAGTAAATTCAATTCAAGCCACTTCCTCAAACCTTCACAATGTGTTCCCAGAACACCCCAGAGATGTGATGGGTCAGACCCTGTTCTGCTCTTTGGAGGCTCCCAGCCTGGTAGGGGAGGTATATATTGGACGTGATCAGCAGGGGCAGGAGAAGCATAACTGGAGCGTGCCCTCCTTCTAGTAACCCAAGAACCTGTTTCCCAAACCTCTGCACAGCCCTTTCTTCCCTTGTGCCACATGGGGGCGCCAGAACCTGCGTCATTCAAGGCCTCCTCTGGAAGCTCTCCCACCAGCACCCTAGGCGAGTGGCTGGGGTGGGTTCTGTTCCCTTTCTCCTAGTGACCCTGGCCCTCTGGTGGAAGAATGAAGAGGGTGGACCCACCAGTGCTGTGGTCTGGTCTCCCACCGTTAGCCTGCTCTCATGAGCAGTGTGTCCTGGGCTCCATTCCCCAGCAACTGCTCCTCGAAATTCCTATTTGAGTGCCTCTCCACTTTGAGTCCCAGGAGAAATGAATGCCCATTAAGACAATTTTTCCACTTTTTTAACGAATTTGAAGAGGGAAGGGAAGGAGAGGAATATCAATGTGTGATTGCCTCTCGCGCGCCCCCTACAGGGGACCTGGCCTGCAACCCAGACGTGTGCCCTGACGGGGAATCCAACTGGCGACCCTTTACTTTGCAGGCCAGGCACTCAATCCACTGAGCCACAGCCAGGACAACTTTCCACTTTTTTACAGAGGCCTACAGGAGGCAGCTCATCACCGTAGGAGTGACTCAGGCCGCAAATCTGCCTGGTAGGTAAGGTCTGCCTCACAGCTGCCCATGCTGGGAGACGCTCTGGTGTGGGCAGTGTCAGGGACACCCTGGCTGCAGTTGCAAGGTTAGAGTCATGGGTGGAAGAAGAGAAAATGAGTCACAAGGGACTTCCAAAGGCCCGGCCTAAACGATGTCCAACCCAGCCCAGATTAAGCCCCCAGTGGGCACAGGCTGCAGAGAACCATAGGGACAGATGTGTCTGGCCTGAAGGCTGGGTCAAGGGGCAGGGTGTTTGCTCTCCTGAGACAGCCTCTCCTGAGCTGGGAGCATCTCTAGCCTTGTAACCTCTCCTGTCTGGGCAACTCAAGGGGCCGTGGCCAGGCTCTGGGCCTGGATGTCTCCCCCTGGGTTGGCCTTTCATCTCTGACTCCAACACTGCCCTCTGGCCTTGCCCCTGCTCATCTCTGGTCCTCTCCAGGTGCCTCCTCTTAATCAGCGAACTGGCTGCAACCAGCCAGGCCAGAAACCACTCCCCAGATGGCCAAGCAGTTCGGTCAAGAAGGGAGGAAAGGACCGGCTCACATCCTGAGCATCTACCGTGTCCGGCTGGCCATGGCGAGTCATATCGTGTGCATTACCACACTTCTCTCTCACAGCAGCAGCCTCATGAAGCACCTATTCTACACTCACTTCAGAGAGGAGGAAGTCAAAGCTCAGCCAGGCAGTGTGAGCGTTCAAGCCCAGGCTGGCCTGACTCCTGCCTGTGTCTCTTTCCTTCTCTCTGACTGCTTTCCATGCTCTCTCTCTCTGAATCTTTGTGCACAGCGCCTCCCTCCCCTCCTCGTCCTGGCTGCTGTTACTCGTGCACTCACCCATGCCCACCCAGTTGCACACGTGCTTCCAAGTTCACATGCAGCAAGGTGGGTGCACACGTGTAGCCCAGCCCTGATGGGCAGCCCGAACGGGCAGCCCTGATGGCCACTTATTAGGCATGTCATCTGGACAAGTCACTTCACTTCTGTGAGCCTCAATTTTCTCATCTCATGGAGGTTGTTATGAGAATTGAATTAGATACTATGTGTAACACTGTTAGTACCTTGCCTGGACACAGTGCTCAGTAAAGGTTAGCTATTTAAAAATTTTAACTACTTTCATCATTATTGTATACATGCATTTTTGTACACTCTCTACACATGTAACAAGCTGCATGCAACATACACAAGGCGACAAGGGTTGCCATGGATACCGGCATGCCCATGCAGAAACCCACAATGAAACAGCCAGTCACCTGGTATACAACGTGCTGAGGTGCCTGAGCCAGCTCTCCTGGGGCTCTACTGTCTACCTGCGGAACAGAAGACAGGGAGCCCAGTCTGGGGTCCACCCAGGCAGGCTGGGAAGGAATATTCATGATCAATGTGTAGTCTCACAATCTAGGACCTCGTGAGGACCTTGCAGACTCTCTCACAACCCACCCCAGACATTGGGAATCAGAATCTGCATTTAATAAGATCCTCAGAGCCCTGGCCAAGTAGTTCAGTTGGTTAGAGCGTTGTCTTCATAGGGCACATACAAGAATCAACCAATGAATACATAAATAAGTGGAGCAACAAATCGATGTCTCTCTGCCTGTCTTTCTCCCTCTCAGATCAATCAATAAATTAAAAAAACATAAGATCCCCAGAGCACCCAGGTAGATAGGAGGGAAGTGGGCAGAGCTGCTATCCCTGAGGCGGAGGAGGCTGGCTCTGGGCCTGTCCCCAGGTCTCCAACCCACGCTCATAGTAGGCTGCTATACCTCCTGGTCCTCCTCTGCTCTTGGGAGTGGTGCCAAGGTGTAAGGGTATCCAGCACTGGAAGGACAGTCTGCCCCCCTCAACCCTGTTCTTGAAGAATATAAATAGTAAGTTTCTCCCTGGTCCTTCCCAGGCCTCTGACAGGCGGGGGGCTGGCAGCTGCTGCAGGGCTCAAGCAACTGGTAGAGGGCGCCTTCCTTCAATCCCTCTCCCGAAATGTGTCCATACTCATCTGCGATTCTCCCACCCAGCATCAGGGCAGGCTCACTGCCAGAACTCTGGCTGACCTCACCTGTCTTGAGTGAGGTGTGGGCTTAATCCCTTAGGGCTTTGGGAGCCTGAAGCCTGGGCCACTGCCCCCTCCCTATGCCGGTTGGGGCTAATTTTAGGACTGCCTTGACAGCTGCCTCAGCTCAATCTGGGTCAGTGCCCAGCTACTCAGTGTTGGGGTCAGCTGGGGTCCATTGGAGAGTAGCCCAGGCCAGCCCCAGCTTTGGCTGCAACAGATAAAACTAGAATCCTTAGCCACCAGCCACCATCTCCACTGCCTGGAGAGCACCCCTTAGTGGTGACCAGCAGGATGGGATGGGAGCTGGTCCTGCTCTCAGGCTCTGCAGATGGACAAACCAAATCCCATGGAAACCCAGAAGCCACAGAGATCAGGGAGCTCAGCCCCTTGGGAAAAGGCAGAAGGGCCAAGGTCTTGGCCAGAGTTACAAGCAAGTGACGGCAAAGCTGCGGCTGGAGTCCAGGTCTTGTGGTATGCAGCTGGGTTCCAGAGCTTGGTAGCAACCCAGCACGTAAAATATCCCATGGAGGACAAGCCCAGCATTGGTGACTTTCTGCCTGGATGGCTCACAGAGGTGGCCCTTCTCAGGGTCCCTCCCTGATGTCAACCCAATATATGCTTCTTGAGTCCCTGTGCTGTGTCCAGCTGTCAAGGATTCAGGAACAGATGGCACCTGGGATAGTTGGCAGAGGAAGGATTTTAGCCTCTGGGGACAAAGGAATAGAGTCTTTCCTCTGTCACCAACATTCTGGTCCTTGGTTCCCTCCCGGATGAAACGGATGTGGTGATACATACGGACTGGTTGGGAGCGACAGAGGAGATGCATGGAGGACAAAAAGAGTGCTGGGAACTCCAGAGTGAGCTGTGCCCACTGGGCTGCCAGCAGGCTGAGAGCCTGGGCTCTTTCCCATGGGGAATCTGGAGTCTGAGGGGCACCCACAGTCTTCACCCTCACTGCCTCCATCCCCGCTCTGTCCTCCACCCGGCGATGTTGCAAGAGAACAGGTCTTAAAGCCGACCTGGGCAAGAGGAAAGGAAAATGCAAGCAGGGCTCCCAGAGGGGAGCTGTGGTTCTCCCTCCTCCCCTAGCCTTTGCTCCTTCTGTTGCCTCTGCTCCTGCCTCTTGTCCTGCTCTTCTCCCTGTTGTCCCCCACCTCCCCAGTTCCCCATTCCTTCCTCCCAGCTCCTCTGAATTCCCTGGCACTGGAGCCCTGTGTCCTGGCCCCTGGGATTCCCTGGGCTTGTGTCTGTGAGTGGGAGTGTGGGTGTGTGCATGTGCACACGGGGCTTTGCAACATATGGCCGGCACTCAACAAATATTGAACAGCCCACTTCAAATCCTTCTGGAAACAGGGCCATAAACAGATAAATATTGACTGATTCTCAAAATACACATGTACCCTGAAAAAAGCCTTGTTTATCCATGCTGCCTGGGTAACAATTTGATTCCTACAATGGACTCTCCAGGCGACTACAAGGTGGAGAAATCGCAGGATCAGGATGGAGGGAGGCACTCCAGGCGGAGGGAATGGCTTGAGCCAAGGCTGGGATCTGGGGGACGCTCAGCTGTCAGGGGAACAGCATGGTGGTGACGTGAGGTGGTGAGGCTGGCAGGGTCCAGATCAAGAAGCACCTTGAATGCCAGGCCAAGGAACTGACTTTATCCTGAGGGCAATGGGGAGCCATGAGTGGATTTTGAGCAGGAGAAGGATGAGGCTGGATTTGCTGTCAGTAGGCACTCTCTCTGGCTGCTGCGTGAGCATGGATTGAAAGCAGAGAGAGTGGTATCAAGGAGCCCTCTGCGTTCAAGACTTAAGGGAGAGAAGATGAAGTATGAGGCTGAGAAGGAGACAATTCCCAGGAGGTCACAGAGGGATGACAAGGACTGAATGAAAATGGGAATGAGAGCAGGGAGGGGCTGAGGAGGGGCTGTGTGATCTCATGTTCCTGGCCCTGGTGACCAGCTGGCCGCAGGTGCCTTAGCTGAGGCTGAGAGGAGCAGGTCGGGAGAAGACGCAGAGTTCAGCTTGGGCATCCCAGGGGACGCTCCATCTGGCTAGAGAGGGAGATGGGTCAGAGGGCTGGGGCCCGGCAAGTCTGGACAGATCCTCTCCGAGTAACATTTTCCCAATGCCTTTCAAGTGTCCCAGGTACCCCGGAATGGTCCCCTGGCCCAACCACTAAGGGTCTCCAAGACAGGACCTGGAATGGAGCCCCAGAGAAAAACAGGGGATAGGGACAGCAAAGGGTCTAACCAGGATGAAGAGGAGGGTCTGGAGCCAAGGATAAGGGACACCCCCAGGGTGCACAGGTCTGGAGAGGGGTGGAGTAGAAACCAGCCACAGGCGGGCGGGGCTGGCAGAACTTAGAGATCAGTCAGCCCAAGGCCGTCATTGCACAGACAGGCAGGAGGAATCCTAGCGAGGGGCGGGGACGGGCCAAGCAACACAGCAAGGCAGACACATCATCAGCTTAAGGCTGACCCCTGGGCCACGCTGGCTGGGAGTGGTCAGCTTGATGTGACTCTGAGATTGAGCTTCCTGGCTGAGCCCAGGTGTTGTGGACTTGCTGGTCCAGAGGGGTGTGCTGGGGCGGACAGGTGAGAGCCCAACCTCTTACCAAGCAGCACCCTGCAACCCACTGTCAGCCCAGCTCAGCCCCTGCTATTACATTCTCAGTCCCAGGACCCAGGCTGGGCTGCAAGTGGAGGAGGGAGACGCAGACCCTGACCTGGGGAACTCACAGCCCAGCACAGAGCTTGCTCCTGGCACAGGTGGCCATGCATATCAGAAGACAGGGTGGGACAGGGGGACAGGGGCATCACGCAATGTGTGCCACACAGAGTGAGATGCAGTGAGGGCATTTCCTTCAGCAAATGCCTCTTCAGCACCTGCTCGGTGCCAGGCTCTGTTCTAGGACCTCAAGACAGTGAACAGGCTTGTGTTTTAACTGGAGACTGACAGTAAACACACACACAGTACACAGTATAACGTCAAGGAGGGACAAGTGGGATGAAGAAACCCAGAACAGGGTAGGGGTGCGCGTTTCAACAGGGAGCGTGGAATGGCGATTTGACAGGAAAAAACCCTGCTTGTGGACCTGGTGGTCTGGGTGATTTTGGCCAAGTCCCTGTCCCCAACTTTCTGCCTCAGTTTCCACTGGGACTTGAGCTGAGCCATTTCTGAGGGGCCCACTTAGCCTGGCTATTAGAAGGGCCTGAGGGGAATGACCAGCCTCTCCCACAACGTCCAGCCCCATCCACCTGCTCCTGACCACGGGACCTCCTCCCCCCAGGACAGCTCAGCTCCTCCTGGCAGGGAGCCTAGAAGGAGCTGAGGAGCCCGGGCTCGGGCACTGCCCTAGATCTAGCCTGGCAGGCAGAGGTGATTCTGGGGGGTCAGGATCCAGGAAACTGCCCAAGGTGGGTGTGTCAGAGCAGAAACATGGAGACTCACTGGCTGGCCTCACCTGGAGGGCCCTGGCCTTCCCTAAGGATCCTTCTGCTCTCCAGGGGCCCAAGACCTTGCCACTGCCTGTCCCCTCTGGGCCTCAGTCTCCTAGTCCACATACGGGGGAGCGATGGGGGCTAGCTAATCTTTAATGCTCCTTCCAGCTCTGAAGTCCTGTTCTGTTGAGTACGTTGCAGGAGGCCCAGGGTCTCTCTAATGGTTCCCTGGAGGCTCATTGCAGAGGGGAGTGGCAGATTCTGAGACGGGGGTCGGGTGGGAGAAGGGTTGTCAGGTTTAGCAAGCAAAAATGTGAATTTTAGATAAGCAACAAATAATTTTTTAGCATAAGCATGCCCCCAATATTACTTATGCTAAAGAATTATTCACTATGTATCTGAAATTCAGATATAACTGGGTAACTTACATTTTATCTGGCAGCTCCAGGTGGGGAAGGTGATTGGAGCTGGGACTTCAACCAAGGAAGGTCCTAGACTTTCAGATGACCAGAGTTTTGGCCACCTACTTTGCTGCTCTTTGGATCCCTTATCCATGGGCTTCTCGATGCCTTATTGGAAGGTAAGGGGATGAGGGAGGGAGAACCAGGAGCTGGGGGAAAGCAAGAGCTGTATAGAGAGGCAGCGAGGCCCCAAGGGCCCCAGGGGCAGCTCCTGAACTCCTGCTGCCCTGAATCCAGCTAACCTCCCATTGCTCCTCCCGTTGGGCAGGTGGGTCTCCCCACCGCCTCCTACACAGCCCAGACGCATCCCTGCCTCCACAGCCTTGCTCTCTTCCTGCCGCCTTCCCTTCTATGCAAACTCTACCCACTGCAGGAACCCTCTTGGCTATTTTTTAGCATCAAAACTGCCTCGTCTGAGTTCCCAGAGCGCTGTCAGCTCACTGTCTGACATTGGCACAGAGCCATTCGATCAACGGAGCACCCCCTCTGCAGCACACAGCAGTGCTCAGGACAGACCAGCCCCCACCCATGGCGCTCACAGGCTAGTGGCGGGACAGACACACAATCACGAAATGGGAAGATAATTGAGCTTTCACAAGGACTCGGGAGTCCATGTGACTGGAGGCATCATACAGGTGGGGCCCGTGTTCTGTTTAATTCAGGTCCTACCACACAGCAGACTTCAATCAGTCTTAGTGGAAGAAAACAGAAGAGGGAGGGCCTCCCAGGAGACCTTCCCCATCGGAGAAGGAAGAAGGATCTTTCAGATGGAGGGAGGAGCACAGGCAAAGGCCTGGCAGGTGCAGGGAACAACAGGGAGAGGAGGATCAGTACAGGGAGAGGAGGCTGGGCTGAGAGGTCACCAGAACTGGGCAGCTCGGTCATGTGCTATGGCCCCATGGCCTGGGAAGGCTTCGTATCATGGTGCGCCCCTACTCAGAGAGTGGCCTGTTCTGTGGGATTCTACATTTCTGGAAGACAGGGGCTGGGTCTTCCTCTTCTCTCATGCCCTCTAGGACTAGGCTGAGAACCCAACACAGGAGATGGGTTGATTGGGAGCTTTGGGATGGATGGCTCCTTGAGGCTGGCTGAGAGATCCAGTTACACCATCGGGTATTGCTGGGGCAGTTTTAGTAGGTGACCATAGTCACTCAGCAATATTAGGAAAGATGAGCAACACTCTGCCCTACACGGAGGCCCCTGTGGCCTATAGTATGCTTGCCCAGACCCCTTCAGAGTCGTGGTCTGGGATGATGCGGTGACAGTGGCAGGTGATGTCTACCTACTCATCACTGAACCCCTACCGAATGAGCCAGGCCCCGACAGACGACAGACGTAATCTCCAGTACCAGATTTAAAAAGAGAAACTGAGGCTTAGGGACCTTAGGTGATTCGCCCAGGGAGTTCAGGTGCTAGATGTTCAGGCTAAGTCGGGATTTCCCAGGGCTGAGGCCCCAGCTCAGTTACACTTAGCTGCCCTTATTTTTTTTTAAGTAATTTCTGGGACGTTGCTTCTGTTTGGCACTCAGAAAGTCATGATGTTTGCTACTCACGTTGCAGATGCTGTCAAAGCTGTTGCTTGTCTGTGAACCTCTGCTGTGGCCTTTGCCCAGCAGCAGTACATTAAGGAAAGAAGCAGGAAGGCAGGGATGAGGCTGGCTCCTCTTGGGGTTCACTGGCATTTTCTCTGGGTGCCCCACCCTTCCTCCAGTCCACAGCCCTGCCCTGCCCTGCCCTGCCCTGCCCTGCGTCATGTGGCAATCCCAGCACACTTGGGACAGCTAGTCCCTCTGCATGCAGCGGTGTTCCTGCTCTGCAACCCAGGCTCACACCACCCTCCCACACGTCACCCAGAAAGTAATTCACTCCCTCAAAGTACCCAATGGCCACAGTCCAGGTCTACTGCTAGGCAAGCTTCTTCCTGGGCCTGCATTGTGCCATGTCTTCCCTGCTAGACCACGAAGGCCTTGAGGAGAGTGTGAACCCCAAGAAGAAATATATCTGCCAAGAAAGACTCCCCATGGTAAACTGGGACAAAATTCATAACCAGAGTCTAGCAGCCATTGCTGACACAGTCGTCTCACAAACTCTGCTTTTCAGGGAAAAGCTACAGACTGACCTTTCAACCAGCCGCACTGCAATTCTGCTGAGTCAACCCTTGTAAGAGAGTTCCCGGTATAATATTGACCAATGGACTGAGAGACCTGGCCCAACCAGAACTGTAAAGCTATATCCTCATTTGCATTTATACTGACCAATAAGAACTGCTTCATAATAGCCAATCAGAATACACAACTCCGACCAATCACTACTGTATGATTTGGAACAATCAACTGTGCAAATTTGGATTCCTTATTTGCATAAAAATTGACCAATCGGGAACTAGGGTAGGAACTTTCTCTATAAAAGGCATTCACTGGTGTAGGTCACTTAGTTGGGCATCATCCTGCAAAGCAAAAAGTTGCTGGTTCAATTCTGGTCAGGGTACATGCCCGGGTTGCAGGTTCAGGCCTCAGCTGGGAGGCGTACAGTTGATGTTTCTCTCTCTCTCTCTTTCTCTCTCTCTCTCCCTCCTTCCCCTCCCTCTAAAAATAAATAAAATCTTTTTTTTTAAAGGCAAACATTTGGCATCCAACAGAGGCTGCACTTCCCCATTTGCAAATTATTCGTCTGAATAAAGTTTCTCCTTTTTCTACACCTCACATTGGAAGTTTCTATTGACAATAGGGACCTTGCCTTCTCTCATTTGTGTACTCGGTAAGCACCTGCTGACAGTGTTTGTGGAGAGTTGCTGTGGTTTCCTGCTTCAACAGTGCTTGGATGGAACCCACACTCGACCCCAGCCTGCTGCTCAGAGCCACCCCTATGCCACCTCTTCACAGCGCTCTTGGACCACCCCTATGCCCCCATGGCTGTCACCTCTCCTCAGCCATCTGCTGTGATTGATGACTGAGTCCCCCTTGCAGGTGCACCCAAACCACTTCCAGAACCCGAGGCTGCCGTCACCTGCCACATCAACCTGGAGCTCTAGGCCTCCTATGTCTACCTGTCCATGTCTTACTACTTTGACCACGATGACGTGGCTTTCAAGAACTTTGCCAAATATTTTCTTCACCAACCTCACAAGGAGAGGAACATGCCAAGAAACTGGTGAAGCTGCAGAACCAACAAGGTGGTCAAATCTTCCTTTAGAATATCAAGAAACCTGACTGTGGTGACGGGGAGTGTGGGTTGAATGCAATGGAGTGTGTGTTACACTTGGAAAAAGTGTGAATCCATCACTACTGGAATTACACCAGCTGGCCATTGTCAAAAACAACCCCCATTTGTGTGACTTCATTGAGACTCATTACCTGAAAGAGGTGAAATTCGTCAAGAATTGGGTGACCACATTACCAGCTTGTGCAAGATGGGGGCCCCCAAAGTCTGTCGTGGAGGAATATCTCCTTGACAAGCACGCCCTGGGAGACAGTGATGAGAGCTAAACATGCCGGCTTCTGGTACCCACGAGGCTAACTTCTCTGGGCACCAAGGCAGTGCAAGCAAGTTGGGGTTACCTTTACCTTTTCTGTAAGTTGTATCAAATCATCTACTATGTTCTTTATTTGTATTGTTCCTTCAAATAAAGTAATTTGGTAACTGCCCTCCCTCCAAAAAAATAATCACCTACTGTGTGCCAGGAACACTGCCGGGCACTAGGGTACAGTTGGGGCTTATATACCCTGAGACTTATGACTGTTTTGCCACCCTGACTGTCCCTGGGTGTCCCGCCCAGGCCTCCTCATGGCCCATCAACTAAAGGGCTAATGTCTGGCAGATGACGGACACTCCAGAAGCTCAGGCCACACCAACCCGCATCTTGGACCTCTTGGACTTCCCTGGCTTCTCTGGGTGTGTGCCTGGTGCCGGGCTAGTCCTCACAGGGATGGAGATGGGCAGTTTTATAAGGTAAAACTGGTGAAAGTAAGGTATACCAGGTGCGGACAGGCACGAGACCTTGAGCACCACTCTGCAACCATCTCCTCACCAATAATCCTCAGAGTCAAGTTCGGCCATGACAAATCCCCTTCCTTTTCTTCTACTTTCTCCAGGATCCAGCCAGCGCTCGCTCTCTCTCTCTCTCTCTCTCTCTCTCTCTCTCTTCCGACTTTTGTATCATGTTGGACATGTGACCTTAGTGGCAGGGGCCACTTCCCTGGAGCCTGTGGATTTCTCATCAGCTTCATCCAAGAACGCTGGCAGAAGCCTGAGAACTTACACCGGGTGCTGTGCTAAGCAACTCCATGAATTAGCTCCTCTCACATCATCTCATCCTCCAACAACCCTCAAAATTATTATTATTATTAACACCCTTATTTTACAGTTGTGGAAACTGAGGGTTATAGGGTTTAAATAAATTAACAAGTGATGGAATCAGGATTTGAATCTAAGGTGGTCTATTCTAGACCATTCTTCTTAATTCCTACAATTCCCTGCCCTGCATTTGTGTTTGAGAAAGGCCCAGGCAAAGGCAACCCCAGTATCCTCCTGCACCAAATGGAGGGATATTTTCTCATCAGAGAAGGAAATGGCCCGGGTTAGTGCGTGAGAGCCTCTGTGGATATTATGCTGGATTAAGATATTCTACTGTTGACTTAGAACATGACCATCAGGCCTTCAGACTCCACCCTGTGGGAAGACAGTGAGGTTCTTCCTGGTACCAGTCCCCCGGGGAAGGTATGTGGTCCAGGGCCTGGACAGCAGAACTGTCCTAGGCTATCCCAGAGAGGTCCCGACTCTCTCAGTCTGGATTTTTAAAGGTTTTGGTGTCCCCAGGGGTGCTCCCAAATCAGGAAGAGGCAGGTCAGGAACGTGGAGAGCCGGGTCGCCATCTGGCACAGCCTTCATTTTCTCCCTGCAGAGGACAAGTGTCACCGGATACACCAGCAGGTCACACTCCACTCTGTTCATTTTCCTACGTTATTTCTGTCTGAATGGCCTTGTGACATACAGCCTTTGTAATGAAGGATTTTAAAAGGATGCATTTTTGGATAGCATTTTTAAATGAACTTTAAAAATAAACTTTTTAAAAGAATAGTTTTGCATTTACAGTAAAGTTGCCAAGAGGATTCTTGTACACACCCTCAGCCAGTTTTCTCTATTGTAACGTCTTATATTTATCACAACTAACGAACCAATATTGACACATCATTATTAACTAAAGTCTATACTTTATTTAGATTTCTTTCCCTTATACTTAATGTCCTTTTTCTGTCCATCTCACTCATCATCATGCCTCCTACCCTCTTTCTGGTCTGGGGCAGTTGCTCAAACCTTCCTTGTTTTTGATGGCTTTGGCAGTTTTGAGGAGTATGGGTCGGATATTTGGTAGACTCTCTCTCCATTTGGGTGTTTCTGATAGGTTTCTCATGATTAGATGGGACGGGTTCTTGGGAGTAAGATCACAGAGGCAAAGCACCATTCTCATCGCATCAAGATCAAGGGCACATAAGGTCAACATGAGTTCCTGCTGTTCCTGTTAACCTTGATTGCATGGCTGTGGTTATGTTTGCCAGGTTTCTCCACTGCAGAGTCACTAAGAGGATGTGTTCTGTGTTGTACCAACCCAAGTCGCTAAGATGGAGGGGCAGCAGCTCTGGAGGTCTACTGCTGGTGGTGACAATAGTAACCAGTGAGAGGGACCCACAGTGTGCAAGGTGAATCTCAGAGGGTAACCCCCCTCCCAGCTTCAAGTGTTTTGGGCTCTACCCGCTTTAGCAGGTAGCAGGTCTCATTCATCTCGGTGCCCCCAGTCCCCCACAAGGCCGTCGGCTGAATACAGTGGACTTTTTCTTTTGCAGACGCATTGTTTTAAATTGAGGTGAAATTCATTTAGCATAAAATTAACCATCTTTTTTTTTTCCCTCACCCAGGTACATTATTTTTTACATTGCTTTTAGAGAAAGAGAAAGGGAGAGAAAATCAATGTGAGAGAGACACATTGATTGGCTGCCTAACCATGCGCACCCAGACTGGAGATTTTATGCGCCTGGACCAGGAAGCAAACCCACAACGTAGGTATGTGCCCTGATCGGGAATCCAACCTGCAAGCTTCTGGTTACAGGACAATGCTCCAACCAACTGAGCCACACTGGCCAGGGCAAAATCAACCATCTGAAAGTGCACAATTTGGTGGCATTTACGCGTTCAGTGTTGCTCAACCATCCATTCTATCTAGCTTCAAAATGCTTTCAACACCCCAAAAGAAAACCCCATACCTGTGAAACAGTGACTCCCTACTCCCCCTCTTCCTTCAGCCCCTGTACCTATGCCAGATATTTCACATAAATGGAATCATATAATATATGACCTTTTGTGTCTGGCTTCTTTCATATAGAATAATGTTTTTAAGGGTCACCTGTATGATAGTATGTGTCAGAGCTTTACTCCTTTTTATGGCTGAGATTACGCACACACACACATCAATCACACCTTATTTAGCCATTCATCCACTGATGGACATACATTTGCGTAATTGCTCATATGGGTATTGTGAACAGTGCTGCTGTGAATATTCATATATGTGTATTTGTTTTAGTACTGTTTTCAATTGTTTTGTGTGTGTACCTGCACATGATTGGATGTCTTAAGAAGGTGATTTCTTCACAGGTTTTTAGGAAGCTGATCAAACGTACACAGGCGTTCTGGATAAGGGGATTTCTGTCTTGGGCCCAGTTCAGGTCATCACCTTATCAATTGTGTGTGTAAACACATACACACACGTATCGAATTCACCCACACAAGAAGCCAAGTGGGAGAGCTAAAATTCATAATACAAATATATAAAGAGGACAAAGTATGAAGTCTTGTGTTAGATTTCTTCAAATGATTGTTCAGGCACAGCATGTGGGAGAACTGGTTTACCAACAATTCTGCAAAAAAGCAGCTCAGAGTTGGAGCTGACCACGAGCTCTACAGGAGGCAAGGCAGCCTACCAAATGCGCAAATGCAAATGTAGGCTGCATTAATAGAGGCAGGGCATCCAGCACAGAGAAGGCGATTGCTCTACTCTGTTCCACACTCCGCCAGACCCCCCTGGGACTCCCAGCACTCGCTGACATGCTGGGGTACACTCTGAGTCAGGAGCCAGTGGCAGCACTACAGAGGCCTGGAAACCAGCTCACGTGACAGAGGGGCAGAGGACTCCAGTGCAGGCAGTATGGCTGAAGCAGTTGTCTGTGTTGCTCGGGGTTGGCAGGACGGGTCCCTGGGGAATAAGGCTTTTTATTTTCAGGGTATGCTCTGTTGCCTTGTAGGTTTGGGTGTATGGAATGAGCAAGTGAGAGATTCAGGATGGGCTTGCTCATCCCAGGGCTTGCTCGATGTCCTGAATCTCTCACTTGCTCATTCCATACACCCAATATTGAGTTTTCCAATATTGAGAAACACATTTAATCTGAGGGGCAGAGAGGAACAAAGACAATGAAACTAGTGGTTTTTCTTTGGTCTCCTCCTTCCCCTTCTTCACCTTCTCTCCTCATCCTTCCTCCCTTCCTTCCTCCAGACTGGCACCCAGCACCATTCTACCCTGGGACGAGGTGGCCAAGTCTCAACACAGGTGAAGGATTTTTGTTAGAATGATGGCCTGAAGTCAACAGGGTAGGATTTAACTGGCTAGGTTATAAAAACCCAAGAAAATGCTTATGCTATTATGGTGAATGAAAAAAGCAGAGTGTGCAATTATATATCTACATACAGTAAAATGCATAGAAAACCTCTAGTATAAAACACACCAAAAGCTTGACATCAGTTGTCTGTGTGGATCAGGACTACAGAATGTTTTATTTTGTGTTTGATATTTTTTTGCAGTTTTCAAATTGTTTGTAATGAAGAGTCAGGGAAAAAACAAGCCCACCTTTGCCGTGACTAACTTTCACTGGAATAGAAGTGGGATTCCATGGAAGCAGTGAGTGTACCTGGCCACCTCCTTCCCAGGGCTGGGCTGGCTGTGTGGCACCTCCACTTCTTGTCCCCACTCACAATGGTCCCTCTGGTCCCCTAGACCTCCCCATACAGGGCCCTGTTCCCAGCAGGCACTTGGAAAACTTGAGCAAACATATGAAGAGCCATACAAACAAGTGACTCTAGAGTAGAAAGGAGAGCCCTAGCTCGCTTTCAGATTGAAAAGACTTGAGGGGTGGGGAGAACACAAGATGGGTGCAGCCGATGGTGTTGGGCCGCTGCCAGGGTGGAGCAGGCCTCTCCTCTCACGATGTCGCTGCAGCTGGCTATCTGCCTGGACGCACCTGCACTGGCAGGAAGCACAGGCTGCCAGTGTGGGGGTTCTGAGGAGCCAGGGGCAGAGTGTGCAGCTCACGTGGTCTCCAGCCATCACCATGTGAGAGCCTGTATTCACTGAGCACCTCCCCAGTGCTGCCGGGGCTGACCCTGTACACACATTCACCTAGTGCACACACCGCACCCATGAGGTTGGTGTCAGTACTCATTTTAACTACAGGAAGACTGAGGCTCAGAAAGATTAAGCACGAGGTCACCTAGCTGGTATACAACAGAGGTGCTCTGAACCACCATTGCATGCCGCCTCATAATAGTCTACAGCACTTCAGCTTTCTGCTTGGTAAAATGGCCTGTTTCTTGCACTTCTTGAATTTGATGTGGCCCCACTGATGGTTTGGTTATTGCATGTGGTGACAATTTAACTGTGGCCTTGGAGGAAGAACTTCCTGCTCACTTCCTCATCTCTGAAGGATGGCAGGGTGCTGGAGGTGACTGTTGCAGAGACCCCTCTCTCCTACCCCCCAGCCCTGGCTCTAGTGTCTTGTTCTGGGCCCTGGGGGCAGGTGGTCCTTGCTGTGGCCGTGAAGATAGAGAGGAGAATCTCTGGAATTTGCATAAGGCAGGTCTCAGCTCCCTGGTTGGGGTGGGTTCCTGTTGCCAAGGGCATTGTGATTAGAGCCTGGACAGGACAGCTGGGACTCGCAAAAGGGTAGTTAAAGGACATGACCACAGAGGGCTTTTCTATCCTTCAGACTCTAAGATTCTATAATTCCAAGACTCTCCGATATTGACAGGGGTAGTGGTGAGGCAGTGGGTTGGTGCCTTCTCTTACTTTGTCTGATGCTTTCAGAGCCTCAGCCCATGAACTCAGGGTCATAACCATGGGCATCTTTGCCAAATGCCAAGAATGGGACTTGTGTTTGTGTGACTCTCAGTGGATCGTCTCCTGAGGGTGGGAGAGTCTAGCCCCTGGGGGTCAAGGCACAGGTCTCTCTGAATGAACTCTATGAACATTTACTATTATGTGCTGGAGAGAAGGGTTGCCTGGGCTGGGTGCTAGGGACAAGAGGGGGGTCTCCCAGTCCCTGCCCTTACATAGAGGCAGACAGACCCAGAGTCAGAGGCTTGATGCAAAGGCAGAGGGACATAGACGGGATGCAAGAGTCAGAGGAAGGACCCCTAACTCTGGGGACATGTACCCAGAAACTCTGCAGAACTGGTTCTTTCCTCTCTCCAGTTCCAGGACGGCCTCCAACAAACTGTGGGGCCCATGCTGCTGGCCTCAGAATAGCCAGGGGTGTCCTGACTCTGCCTGCTCCATAGGCCCCAGATACACTGAGTCATGGCAGCCCCACTCTGGTCGCCAGACATTGGGGGAGAGTCACAGCTGCCTCATGGGGCCCGTTAGGTAACTGAGAAGAGGCTGGCAGTTGGTGGTTATTGAGTAACCACTGGGCTTCCTGAAACTTCAAGTTTCTTTCTAGACCAGTCACCATCTTCCTCTCCCAGGATGAGGTTGGGGCTAGGGAGTATTCGCTAGCTCACATTCATTCATTTATTCATTCAACAGTCACTTGCTTACCATCTCCCCTGCTCCTGCCTGTCCTGAGCTTGGAGGGTTCAGAGAGACATCCATGGGGTTCTGCCTGCCTGGGTTCCCTGGCCCAGATAATGGCACTACCACCACCTACTCCTGCAGCCAAGGCGGGACTCTGGGCATCAGCCTAGACTCCTCCCTCGCACCCCCTCGCATTCCCCCTTCTGTTTTTCTGTGCTGCTCTGCACTTCCCCTGTCACATCATCTATCAGCTTTTATAGTAAAAGCTCCAGTTGCCCATCTTCCCCTTCTAAACTCAACGAAGGCAGGGGCTGTGTACATCTTGTTTCCGACTGTGCTCCTGGCCCCTGGCACAGTGCATGCCACTTAGAAGATGTTCATTAAACATTGTTAAACAAATTACTACATCCCTTTAATTTCATTTTCTTAATATTCCTTGGAGCGCCTCCCCTCCCTGGGCCACAGCCTTCGCTCAATCCCATCCTTCTCCCAAACCACTGAGCAGGCTCCAGATGGAGCTCCCTGCCTCATCTCCCCCATCCCATCTACTTTCCACACTACGGCCAGAGTGCTGGTGCTAAAGGGCCCCTCTGTCCTACTCACAACCCTTTCAGACTCCCCATCACTCACAGGAGTGAGGCTACATTTCTGGGATGAAAAAAAATGATAGCAGATATGACTGAATAGCCCATTGTGAAAATGATCAGGAAAATATGCAAAAATGCAAAGACGTGCAGCGATGCTATATAAACTAAAGATAAGAGAGGACACAAGGCAATGGGCCAGGGAGCAACTGCACTAAGTAGGTGGTAGATGGGAAGAGATTGAGAAATATGTTCTTGGATGACACAACGCCTGCTCCTCCCCCCGCGACAGAACAGCATGCGTCACACTGTCACCAACTGACGGTGTGCTCACTCCCCCTTTACTGCAAGCTCCTTAAGGATAAAGACCGCATCTAATTTATCGTGGTGTCTCTGGCAGCTAGCATAGAACTTGGCATATATAGGCCCTCAGTAAATACTTGTGGGATGAATGAATTAGAGGATTAAATGAATTAATGAATGAAGAACCAATGGTTCCAAAATTGATTAACAGACTAATCCCAACTGCCTACTCTTCTCTCAGGGACTAGGGTACTCCTGACAAGAAAGACCTTTGGCCATACCTCCAAAACACAGAATTGCCTTTCAAGCATGGGTTTGGGGGCCAGAAAGTCTAGATAAGAGTCTGGCTCCACCAATTATTAGCTGTGTGAGCTTGGGCAAGTAATCTACCCTCTCCGTGCCTCACCTTTGTCACCTGGAAAATGGAAATAGCCATAGTACCAATCTTGGAAGGTTGTTATAAGAAGTAAATTTATATGTGTGTCTGAAAATTTAGTGTATATATATATTTAATATATATGCATCTGTGAATTTTTATACGTACTATACTATATATACTATATATAATATGTAGTGTCGTTTAGATAGACAGACAGACAGACAGAACTATTTAAGGGCCAGCTATTACTGATGATGATGGGGATAATTCCCTCATCCATCCCATCAACTTTCTTTTTCCTGTGTCCACAACGTCTGTCTAAAGGTGGAACAAGACTTCCGCCTTTATTAAGCAATGCAGCATAAAGCTGAGAGGATCAGGAGGCGGTGCCTGCCCTCGTTTCTGCCTGGTTGAAAACGTGAATGGAACTACCAACAGGGTCCTTGTGAAAGACCCTACACACAAGGAGGAAGAAAATTGTTCTGAAGATTCAGATGAAGAATTCATCTCTGAAATGATCTTTTGTAGGAAACAGAATAAAACTCTAAAAGGCATCACTTTGGTATTTTCAAAACAAACATGTACCCCAGGAAGCTTTGGTATACTGGTTATTTGCTGGGTGCCTCCTACGTGGGCAAAAGATATGAATAGAAATGGAAATGCAAATGGCTCTCAAACATGAAAAAAGATGCTTGCCCTGGCTGGGTGGTTCAGTTTGTTGGAGCATCATCCCATACCCCAAAATGCTGTAGTTCGATCCCTAGTCAGAGCACACACCTAGGTTACAGGTATGATTCCTGGTTGGGGCACGGATGAGAGGCAGCCAATCATTGTTTCTCTTTCACATCGATGTTCTTCTCTCCCCTGCCCTTCCTCTCACTCTGAAAAGATCAATAAACATATCCCCAGGTGAGGATTAAAAAAAAAAAAGATGCTTCATCTCACTCAAAAATGCAAATCAAATCCACAGCAGGACATGATTTTGCAACTATCAGATTGGCAGAAATCCAAGAGTTTGATATCACAGGGTTGTGAGGCCCTTGTGAAATCCATTGTGGAGATATTACCTTGAAGAATTCACCTGCACCGCCCCCCCTTTTGGCAATGTTGTTTAATTGAGACTTCCTCCATTCCAACTCCAGGGGTGGTTCTGACTGGTTGAAGCCCTCTAAATTTCTCCTCATCTAGAGGAGATCATAAAATGATTGGGGGACCATAGGCAAGTTACTTAGCATGCTGGGCTTTGTTTCCTCTTCTGTAAAATGCCAACAGTAGCGGAGACTCAGGGAAAGCGGCCAGGTCAGTGTCTAGCACATCTTCAATAAGGGACACCTCTTCTTGGCTTTGGTAATTGGATACTTATCAATTAAAATATCTGTGTTTGACCTAATCTAAAGGCTTATAGAACTACAATCTAGAGCTCTACTTTCTTAATCATTACAGAAGATAAAAACAAGAAAAATCTAGACTATGTAGCAAAGAACAAAAGAATAGCAGTTAAGGAAGACCAAAATGAAAGAACTAAAATGAGACTACATCAGCTATTAAATAGGTACAAATAAAGCAAGCTATGCTATTGGCAAACGAACTCAAAAAGAGTCTGGAGGCTTTGGCTAGACATAATGATACAGATTTACTCAAGGGTTGTAGGGTTTGCGAACTGGAAATGCAACTAAGCCATACCCAGAAGTTTTCTGAAGAAGAAACAAAAGCTGAGGGTTCTTACAGAAGAATTGGTCCTACATTCTCAGCTTCTGGATTGGGCTGAGATGGTAACCCTCTAGACGAGGAGCAGGCGAGGCAATAGGTATCAGGTGGTCCAGGGAGTCAGCATTCTTTCCTTACCGCTTCAGGAACTGATTAGAGGGTTATCTAGAGGTTTGATGTATGTTCAGGCAGTGATGCAAGACTGGAAAGTTCAAAAGTTTAAGTTCTCAGGCTAGTTACAAGAATGGAGTCTTGCCTCATGCCTCAGACCACTTCATTTTTGTGATTCAGCAGCTTGACTGTAGTGACTCCATTTTATTTCTTCACTCTAGACGAGGAGCCTCTCTATCGAAGGCAACAATTTACACATTTTTACGCTGAAAAACAAAATTCAACTAGCCCATATGCTGCTTACAAGAAATACTTAAAATAACACAGGATGTCCAAAGTATTAAATATATACATGTACAAAATGAGACATAATAATATGGAAAGAAAACATGGGGAAGAGATCTCAGGGTAGAAAAGACCTTTCTTTCTTTCATTCATTCTTTCTTTCTTTCTTTCTTTAAATTATTTATGTATCTATTTATTTATTTTTATTTTAATCTTCACTTGAGGATATGTTTCTTTTTAAATTGATTTTAGATAGAGACAAAGGGTGGAGAGAGAGAGAGAGAAACATCATGGTGAGAGATAATCATCAATTGGTTGCTTCCCGTAGGTAACTCGATGGGGGATTGAACCCACAACCTAGGCATGTGTCCTGACCAAGAATTGAACCTACAACCTTGTTGTACAGATGATGCTCCAACCAAATGAGCCAACTGACCAGGGCTAGACCTTTTTAATTATGGCTCAAAATCCAGAAGCCATAAGAGAAAAGGTTGATAAATTCAACCACTGAAAAATGAAAACTTCTACATTAAAAAAAAGAAGGAAAAGAAAACCCTCACTGATGTGCCTCAGTTGGTTGGGCGTTGTCTTGCAAACCCAAAGGTTGCAGTTGGATTCCGGTCGGGGCACACGTCTGGGTCGCAAGCCAGGTCCCCAGCTGGGGGCATGCGAGAGGCAACCCATCCCTGTTTCTCTTGCACATTAATGTTTCTCTCCTTCTCTCTCCCTCCTTCCCCCTCTCTCTACAAATAAAAAAATAAAATCTTTTTAAAAACCTAAGTAAAGGTAAAATACAAACGATAAACTGGGAAAAATCATTTTGAACTCAGGTAACAGACAAAGGGATAATCTAAAATATTAAAATCTAATAGGAATCAGTAAGCCCAGGAACCTAATGGAAAAATGGCAGTAGACAAGGAAATGCAATGGATCTCAAATGGCTCTTTAGTTATAAGATGCACTCAAAATAAGAGAAATACAGATTCAGACTACGCTGACATGTGATTGTTCACGTATCAGATTGACAAAATTTTAAGCATTTAGTGTCACAGGGCCAGAGAGACTGTGGGAAACAGGCTCTCTTGTACTGATGGGGGGTAAACTGGGACAACCCCAAGAGAAGACTGTTTGGCCGTAGTCTTCCAATTTACAAACACACAGTCCTTTTGCTCGAATGATAACACTTCTGTGATATTTCCTGCATGAACAAAAAGTATCTACATGGTTACTCACTGTAACATCGTTCATGCTAACAGAACTGGAAACAACCCACACGCCCCCCGGCCGAGGTTAGTGCATTGTGATACATCCACACAATGGGGTACTCTCCTGCCCCTAAGAAGAATGAGGAAGTTTTCAACAGAGTAATTTGGAAAAAATCCCCAAGATACAATTAAGTGTTAAAATACAAGGTCATGTGTATTGTATGCTGCATTTTGTGTTTAAGAAAACAAATAGAAGTATTTGTGTTTGTACAAAGAAACTCAAGGATACACGAGAAATTAATAAAACCCTCCCTCCAGCTTAGGGTGGGAAGGGAGGAATGGGAACTGGGCAGCGGAATGGAGAGACTTTTCTCTGTGTATACTTTTTACTATAGTTTTAACTTCTGATGCATGTAAGTATATTATTTGTCCAAATTTTAAATAAAAAGACTAAATGACAAAGAAAATTTACATTAAAGACACAGACAAAGCTACGTTAGGTACATGCAAAGTAGAAAACAGTAATAGTGATATAAGAAATAATTAAAATTTTGGCTAGGAGCATTAAATGGAACAAAAGGGGATACTTTTATTTGTTTAAATATATAATACTCCATAGTGAGGAAGGCTTTTATATATTAAATAAGAGCAACAAAATAGATGAAATTCAAATAGAGAGGTTAATATAAACAAAAAAGTAGTGCCATTATCAGCTGGAGAGATTATATATAAATATGCATTATTTCAATATGTATGTATTATTTAAAACACATTGTGTATGTATGTGTATATATAATAAAACACATATAACAGACTAATTAAATATCAAAAGATAGATCTTAATATGAGAACACATCTTATTGTTTAAAATTCATAGAATTTCACCTGTAAGTGGAACCTAATCAACAAAACAAACAAGCAAAACATAACCAGAGACATTGAAATAAAGAACAAGCTGCCAGGAACCAGAGGGTGGGAGGGGATAACGGGGGAATAAAGGGGAAGGGTCATCAAGGAACACGTACAAAGGACCCGTGGACAGAGCCAGAGGAGGGCAGGATTGAGGGCGGGAGGTTGGGGGTGGGTGGGGCGGGGAAAGTGGTAGAAAGAAAATGGAGACAATTGTACTTGAACATTAGTAAAAAAAATTGATAGAACACATATAAAGTAAATTCTAAAAATAATATATACACAAACTATAGACTTTAATTAAACCAATGTCCCCTACATTCCTGCAAAAAGAAAAAGAAAAACCCCCTCCAGTATGAAAGAAAAGCCCCAGCAAGCACAGGGCAGGGGGAGGTGAAAGGACTGAGTGGGGGGAGAATGAGACACCCCGTGTGACTGGGGTGCGGAAGGCTAATGGGAAGTGGGGACAGGAGAGTGTGAAAAGGCCATCAGGCAGGTCACAAAGGGCCTTGAATGCTTCCTCCTCCTGTGGGTGGTAGAGAGCAGCCAGAAGTTTCTGAGCAGGACCGTGAGGCTGGGGCTGTCAGAGGGTCAGCAGCCTGAGCCCCTCTCCCTGAGGTGGGAAAGGAGGGTGGTTGGGGGTGAGGGAGTTCCTTAAGCTAGTGGGCTTCTAGGAGGCCCTGCAGAGAGGTGGTATGGGCAGTGCTGGCTCTGGGGGCCTGGGGCTGGGGTGAGGGGTGCAGCCCTGAGCCTGTTTCTCCTCCTTAACCCATTTCCTACTTCCCGCATGCCGCCTCCTCACCCCCTTCATGACCTGGAGGGACTGAGAGGCAGTGCCTGGCACCTCCCCAGTCACCGTGAGGCTTTTCTATCCAGCCATCTGGCCTGGCCCCCGCAGGGGCCTCTGTGTTCAGGTCTTTGTGTCTGCACAGTGGCCCTCTTTGTCCTGAGCAGCATTCCCCCTACCCCACCCCACTCACCTCCCCTCTGCCCTTCACACACACTCTCCTCTTCTCCCTCCCTCCCTCTCCCTCTCTCTCTTTCTCTCTCTCTCTCATATTCTCCCTCCCTCTCTCTCTCTCTCTCTCTCTCTCTCTCTCTCTCTCTCTCTCTGTCTCCCTCGTTCTGTCTCTCTCACCTGTGTTACAAAAACACCAGACAGAGACCAGCAGGGTCAGGGCTCTATCATGGTTTCCCCAATGGAGTCTCTGAGCAAGTCATCTTGCTTCTCCGAGCCTTAGTTTTAGATCTGTGAAAATGAGCTGTGCCAAAATCAGACTCCTGGCAAGACCTGGTCTGCTACTCTGTGCTCCAGTGCTGGGACCTAAATAACAAATGACATCCATGGGGACCCCTACCTGACCCTCATGCTGTCCACTGGACCTCCTGCTTATTCCTCCAACTGCATCCTCACCACTGCCTGGCCAGCTGGTGGTCATCATTCTCCCATTTGACAGATGAGGACACCAAGGCCTGAGGACAGATCTGGCTTCATGGGTGTGTGACCTGTCCAGTTACACAGGGCCCCACACGTTGAAAACCCTGCACTTGATTTAATGCTCTGCTACCCCATCTTGAAATTCTTACTAGTTCTTGAACAAGGGACCCACATTTTCTTTCTACCCTGGGCCCCAGGAATCATGTGGCTGTCCCTGCTTGTGAGGAGGTGGAGCGGAGGCTTGCCGAGGCCTGGACCAAGCTTCCTGCCTCCAGGGCTGTCTCCCCTGGGTACCTGCATTCTGGCATGCTGAGAGCCAGGGCTTCCAGGCTGCACTTGGCACAGAGGCCTGGCCCTCGCCTGGGAAACCTGAGGAGCACAGTTCCCAGTCGGTGAAGGAGACAGGACGGTCCAGGCCTCCAGAGAACAAGCAAGACCAGGCTGCTGGAGCCGGCCCTGCCCTGTGTGACTGGAGCCCCAGCATGGGTCCAACGCAGCGCTGCAGCCGTCACTCCGGGAACTCGGCAGGACCTTCCTTCCAGGCAGTTTGCAGTACCAGGGCCAAAGGACCTACCGCAGACACACTGTGTGACTTGGAACATCAGCTTCCCTTTTCTGAACTCTAGTTTCCCCATATGTAAAATGGTAACGACAACACTTACCTGCTGTGGTTCTGGTGAAGATTAAATGAGATCCTTTAACGTAACAACTGGCACAAAGAAGGTGAGCACTAGAGTAAGAACTCTGTCGTTCCTGGAGCTCACCTGGCGCCATGGACCGTGCTAGCTGCTGGCCGTTTGACTGTGAACAGCCCTGCCCTCCATGAGATCGATCCCCATTAGAGGGAGATAAACAGTGACAACTGTGAGTGAGCCTTGTGACAAAGGGACCTGATGGGGTACCTCGTGGGGACTTAGAGGACGATGTTGGGGAGCCATGAGAAGGGAATAAAAGTGTGAAGGGGCAGTGCAGGTGGACTGAGCAGCAAGTGCCCGGCAGGAGGCCAGCAGGGCATCATGGCTGGATCAGAGGCGGAGGTGGGATGGGGAGGTGGGAGGGCCTGGCCTTGCAGGCTGCAGAGCTGGGCTTTATCTTGAGGGTGTTGGGGCTGCCAGAGGGTGTAAGGCAGGCAACGGTTAGGAGGGGTGGCAGAGACACCAGTGGCCTGTGAAGGAGGGCTTGGCGGTGTCTTGTCTCAGCTCAGTGAGGAGGCAGAGCCAGGGCCCAGGCTCCCCTCCCCGCACAGATTCTCAGAGCAGGTTTCTCAAGGGAGCTGACAGAAGGCAGCAGAGGGAAGATGAGAAGGCTCAAGAGAACCAAATTCCTCCTCAGTGTTGGCGAGTGGAAGCCTCTTAATACATGGGAGAAGCGCTCCTGGGTTGCCCTTCTGTATCCTGACCTGCTGCTACTAATGGAACCCCTCCCTCCCACCCCCTCCCCTTCCCATATGGGGACCATTAGGTGACTGGGGCCTTCACCACCAGCCTGCCTCGGCAGCTTGGTTGCAGGGAGGCCCCCAGGGTGTTATTCCACCCTTCCAGATGGGTTTGCTTGTGCGGCCACTTGCTGGGCCTCCATTGCCTGGCTGAGTCAATGGGTCTAAAATCTTTTAGTATGAAAAGTCCTATATGTTTTTTAAACAAACTCTTACCAGAAAATGTAAATAAATACAGATAAAAGCAAAGGTGCTCGGGTTGAAGTGTGACGGGGGCTCCTCAAGCAGCCCCAAGGAAGGGGGAACTCAGCTGAGAGATGTGGAGCCTGCTGGACTCACTTTCTAAAGCCCAGTGATGAGAGCGTCTGGGGAAGGCGTCGGGAGACGCAGACTTTTGCCCCCCCCCCCCATTAGAAGGGATACTAACCCTCGAATCCGAGCAGCTCAGGACCATGGGGCAAAACCCCGAAGAAAGATGGGCCGGTGAGAAATGGATTATTATTATCATTTTGCATAAGAGGAAACTGAGGCTCCAAGAAGAATCTGAACCTGAAGCTAAGGCCGTGGAGTTCGAGAACAAGTCCCTTTCCTCTGCTCCTCAGGCCTCACTAAATCTCCTGCTGCAAGCTCAGACCCTGTGTCTTGGGGATGCAATTTCTTTGGCTATAAGGTTACAGAGACGAGCTAGAGCAGGAGGGGGGCCCTGGCCTCTCCACCCTCCAGTCAGCTGGAGGCTGAGGCAGAGCCTTGGGTCCTCATCTTGGTATCAAAGGATTTTTTTCTCTTGGCCTAAATAGCAGTTACAGCAGAGATCTGAAGGGAGAAGAAAGAGGGGGGTTGATTGGGCCTCCAGTGCCCAGGGGACTTCCCACACTGGGACCCTAAGGCCCAGGCTCCATAAATGGGGACCACAGGGATTCCTAGTTCACTAGAAACTGCAGGGACCAGCTTGGACAATAGGTGGAGGAGGCTGGACAAGAGGCCTTTGTGTCTTCCAGGCGGAGGTCTCTAGGGGACTGCAGAGGTGGCTCAGCTACACAGGGCTCTGTGTCCATTCTATTCCTGCTCTTGGCAAGGCTGCAGCCAGCATCCTTCCTGGGCCCCTCTTGGGGCCAGCAGCCAAGTGCCAGTCAGCTGATGAGGAGCCCAGCAGGACCCAAAGCCCCAGGACCCTGAGCAAGCTCCTTGGCTCCAGAAAGAGGCCTACTGTGCACTCATCCAGACACTGACTCTCCAAAGCCCCGATGGATGGACACTGGTTGGCAGGAGGGTGAGTGTGATTGCCTCTACTTCACAGAAAAGGAGGCCCTGAGAGGGACTGGAACTGGGTCAAGGTCACCCAGAGTCAGTGCTAAAGCTGAGCCACAACCTACCCTCCTGGGGCCTAGACCAGAAGGAGAGAGAGGGGGACATTCACTCATTCATTCATCCATTCATTCACACTTTCAACAATTCCTGGGCCCTCTGGGACCACAGTAGGACGAAGGCAGACCTGGTCCCTGCTCTCCTGGAGCTCACAGTGGGGGAAAGCGTCCTTGAGGGCGGAAAGCCATCAGAGTGGGGTTGAGGGCAGAGAAGGGAGGGGTATGCGAGTGGCTGGAGTGCTCTGAGACAGCAGCAGCTCAAGGGAAGCAGCTCACATGAGGGGCCAAAAAGAGAGGGGTGTTCGGGAAATTTCTAGTCACTCTCTCTGAATGAAATTAAGCAAAGGCAGCATAGAGGAGGCTCCCCCACCCTCCTCTCGGAGCTGGAGAGAAGCAAAACCCTGGTTTCCCACCTCCTCTCCCCTACCAGATCTCAAGCACGGGAGGCAAGTTCTCAGGGTGGGGCTCTAAGCAGGTCCCTGGGAGGAGAGGGAGCAGGCTCATGGCAAGATCTCTCTCGCGGTGGGCAGCAACAGGAGCCACACAAGCACTAGACAAATTTTGCAAAATTTTAGCGTCTCTGAGACCTCGGCCTGGCGGTTGCCGCCGGCTCCTCCCGGTGCAGCACCCGTAGACGCGCTGACCCTGCTGCTCCATGCCTGGCAGCGTCCCCAAGAGGGTGGCTGGGTGTCTGCACGGGGCGGAGCGGTTCGAGAGTCCGATCAGAGTCTGTCCCGCCCCGCCTGACCCGGCCGGGGTGGGAGCTACACTGTGCGGCGAGCAGGCAGGCGGGCGGGGCCCCCTGGCACATGGGTCCCCGCGGCGGCGGCAAACGCGGGTGCGGGCACCTGGGAGCTCCGCGCGGGCGGACGGACGCCCGCGTAGGTGAGAGGCGGGCCACCTGGAGGGGCCGGGGGCCGGGAGAGGTCGGCGGGCGGGCCGGGGGCGCGGCGGCGCCGACGGGACGCTGGGAGCGCAGAGCCGGCCCAGGGCGAGTGGCCGTCCCGGTGGCGCAGGGCTGCGAGCCCGCGGGAGCGCACTGGGGGGCCTGTGGTCGAGCTCTGTGTCCACTGAGGCGTCGACCCCGGGGAGTGTGGACGGACACCCCGGTGAGTGTGTGTCCGCGTATTTGAGAGCGTCTGTGTGGAAGTGGCTGGGCGCGTGTGCCCTTGCGGTGTCAGTAGCTGAACTTGTAGAACTTGTCTGTGTGTGTGCGTGTGTGCGCGCGCGCTCTGCAGTGGGCGCCCCGGTGGCGGCAGGAGATCTGCGAACCCCGGAGGCCAGCTGTCTCCAGCGGCAGGGCGTCGGTGAGACTAGGGGCGCGGCGGTTGGGGCAGTGGCTTGGAAGGACAGTTAAGCCTTCATCAGGGGACTTCTAATCTGGCCGGTGGTGCTGTGGGAAGTCAGTTTGGAGAAAGGCAGTTCCCTTCCTCCACTCCCCAACGAGGGCTGCAGGTTTGGAACCCCTGGAGCCAGGCCTGAGGGCCAGGCCGTGGGGTGGACTAGAGCTGCCAGTTTGGGGTCTGTGGCGCTGGTGTCACCTGTTCCTATCAGCCCGGTATCTTTGGTGGCCCTGGGCCCACAGCCTGAGGCGCCTGGTTTGTTTTGGATCTAGGCTGGAATAACGAGGAGTTTCTGAAGGGCAGGGTGAGGCACCAGTGAAGTCTCAGTTATCTGGGTGGGAAAGAGATACTTTGAGCAGACAGGGCCCACAAAAGCTGTGTGGAGAATCAGAAATCTGTATTCCCGTCCTGCCTTGGCCAGTGAGACCCTGGCAAAGGCATGTCCCCTCTCTGAGCCTCATGGCCTCATCTGTGAAAGGAAAATGACAATGATGTAGAATCTGAGGGCTCTTGAAGAGCTGATGTGTGGGTTCTATTCAGTACCAATGTCCTCTTGGACAGGCCCACAGCTTGGGCCTGTGTTTGGGGATGGAGTCAGTCCCTAGAGGGAACTTCCTGAAACCGCAATCCCTGTTTTCCCCCGGCTAAACTTCCATGGGACCCAGCCTGAACCCCTCAGCCTGGGACTCAAGGCCTCCAAGAACCTCTCCAGCCCCCTCTCCCGCCTGACTCCTCACCTGCTAGTAACTGCATGGGGTCTGCTGCACTCACTGGGCAGTTTCTTACCTCTGGATTATTGCGTATTCTATGCTCAGTGCTTGAAATGCCCTCCCACTCTGTTCTTCCTCAGTTGGAGAACTACCCAGCCTTGAGGCCCAGCTCAGACATCTCCTCCTCTGGGAAGCCTTCCTTGGTTCCCCACTGGGTTGGGTTCTGGGATTTTGCAGTCCCAGTGCCGACAGCCCTGCTCCCACTTGGACTGTCATGGCCTCTGTCTGTCTCCTCTCCAGTCCCCAGGTCTGAGGGCACCTGGAGGGCAGGAGCTGGGGCTTGCTTCTGTGTTACCAGGGCTAAGCTGCACAGGGCTAAGGTGCACTGAGAGAGCAACAACAGCTCTTATCCTCCACCCCTGTCCCCAGCTCCCCCGATGAAGGCTTGTCTACAGTGAAGCTCTGTGTCATTACAAAGAAGGGGAAACCAGAATCAGGTCGTCAGAGTGGGTGGTACAGCTTGCCAGAACAGTGTGTCCTGGGGCACTGCAGAACCCAGAGTTCACAGGCTGAAATTTTGGATTTCGTCCTGAAGGCAATGGGGAGCCATGGAAGTTTTGTGAGCGGGGGAGATTCATGGCGAGAGCGCCACTTCAGAACGCCCTCTCTGGCTCCAGGGTGGAGAACGGATGGAGTAGTGCTAAGTGCATGGAGTCAGGGCGTTTGTGAGATGGACACCAGAAGCATTCAGGCATTGTTTAAACTCTGAGCCCTTACCCCCTTGTTTGAACACTTCCCTGGCCCCTCAAGTGCTTCTGCTGAGGAATTTGGGGACACTTAGGACTCTCCCTCCCCCAGTGGGAGCCAGGGGACCAGTTAGTGATCTCATCCTAGCTCTGGTCCCAACTTGCTGGGTGACCTTGGGACGGTTTCTACCCTGCCAGCCTCTAAAAAGAGGTTAGAGCCGGTAAGGTCCTGTGCTGAGAGTTTGTGCATGGGGAGGCCCTGCCATGGACGGCTCCTCACTTTTCTCTTCTTCTTGCCTTCAGCTGTCCTGGGGTCTGGCCAAGTGGGTTGGAGGATCACAGTGGGAGACCCTCGCAAATGGCTGTCCAGCTTGTGCTGCACAGTGAAGCTATGGCCCCTCCACACCTGTCCTCTTACCCAGGATGCACAGGGCTCTGAGGCTTCTGGGTCTCCCCAGCCCCAGCTAAACGAGTGTGAAAACATCGCCAAGGCCTCGTGGGCCACCCTGTGGGTGCTTTGATTTGTCTTCTTTCCTCACTGTTGCTCTTGGAGAGGCCACCGAGCCCCTCCAGGCGTTGGTTTGCCATCTGTAAATAGGACACCGTGATGCTTGCCTCTTCAAATGCAAGGTTACTATGAAGATTCTTTTCACTTAAATTTTTTTATTGTTGTTCAATTACAGTTGTCCCCATTCCCCCCACATTACTCTCCCCTACCCTCCCCACCTCCCCACTTCCACTTTCAATCCTCCCCCGCCATTGTCTTTCACCATGGGTCCTTTATACATGTTTCTTGACTTGACCCTTCCCCTTCTTTTTCCCCTTATCTCCCTTCCCCTTCTCCTCTAGTCACTATGAGTTTGTTCTTTATTTCCATGTCTTTGGTTCTATTTTGCTTGCTTGTTTGTTTTGTTGATTAGGTTCCACTTATAGGTGAGATCATAGGGCATTTGTCTTTCACCGCCTGGCCTATTTCACTTAGCATAATGCTCTCCAGTTCCATCCATGCTGTTGCAAAGGGTAGGAGCTCCTTCTTTCTTTCTGCTGCATAGAATTCCATTGTGTAAATGTACCACAGTGTTTTATCCACTCATTTACTGATGGGCACTTAGGCTGTTTCCAGCACTTGGCTATTGTAAGTAACATGGCTATGAACATCGGGGTGTATGGGTTCTTTTGAAATGGTGTTTCAGGATTCTTAGGATATAATCCAAGAAGTGGAATTGCTGGGTCAAAAGGCAGTTTCATTTACAGTTTTTTGAGGAAATTCCATACTGTTTTCCACAGTGGCCACACCACAGTCAGTCTGCATTCCCAGCAACAGTGCACTAGGGGTTCCCTTTTCTCAGTGTGAGGATTCTTAAAACAGTGGTCAGAGAAGGGCTTTGTAAGCTGTAAAATGCAATGCACAGGGGAGAAGTGTGATACTCATAGAATTAAATGTATCTTGAAGACAATAACAGAAAATGGATGCAATAGCAAGGGATCACACTGATTTGGGGAATTTTTTAAAAAATCATTCACAATTATTTATTTATTTATTTATTTATCAGAGAAAGGGAAAGGGAGGGAGAAAGAGAAGGAGAGAAATGTCAATTGGTTGCCTCTTATATGTGCCCCAATGGGGGACCAAACGCAAAACCTAGGCGTGTGCCTTGACCCGGAATCGAACTGGAGACCTTTGGGGAATTTTAACTGTTGACTGCCTTCCTCTGCCCATGCCCCCTCTGCTTACTAGTAGCAATTTATAAATGTCCCTCCACCAACCCTGTTAGGGAGACATTATTATCCCCATCTTGCAGATGAGGAAAGAGGGGCTCAGGAAATAATGTTCCAAAGCCAAGGTAAAAGCTGGGGCTCCTGCCTATCTGCTGAAGCTAAACCTGCCCGTTCAAGACAGAGACCCTGTCTGGGTGCAGCCTGGGCCTCTGGCTTTCAAGGTGAAGGAAGTTTGAATCCTGCCCTGAAAACCTGTCTTCAGGTCTTGCCTGTGGCCTGATTCCCAGTTGCTGATAATAGAGGGCCCACTCAGGCCTGCCCACAGAACTAGGGAAGCTTTGTTGATCTGATGGCAGGAGGTGTGGGTGCCCCTAATGAGACCTTCCCTGTCCCTGAAGTGCCTTCTATGGACCTGGCTGGTGTACCCTTTGGCCCACGGCTTCTTCTTGGGCTGCCTTTGTGTCCTCAGGCCTGGTCTCCCGAGCCATTCAGGCCTGACGGTGTGGAGGCTGGCTGTGGGGGCCTGTCTGACCCCTATACCCATCCTGGAGGTCAGTGCAGGACTCGGCCAGGCCACGCCTGCTTTCTCTCTGTGTCCACATCACCCAACACAGGTTGGGCTAAGAGAGATGCCAGCGAGTGTTGGGAAGTGAGTGACTGGGTGAGAGTTGGCACAGAGTGGAAGTGGAAGGCCTTGCTCCAGGGAGAGCTACAGTTGGTTTGTGAGCAGAGGAGCTCCTCCACTGCCCTGCCACACCACCTCCTAGCTCTGAGTCACCGCTGGTTCAGGATGAGTAACTAGAGTCGCCGCTGTGAGAGTGGGCAGCCTGGGCTCTCTGGGCAGTTACTTCCTGCTTGGCCCTTGATCCTGGTGCCCTGTCAGTGTTAGTGTAGTGACAGTGGCACTGCCTGGGCACTGGAATATGGGAGGAGGGCCTCCCTCAGACTTCTTGGGGCCCACCTGACGCTCCCCTCTCCCCCTGCCTTGAGGGAGGCTCCTCCATCCTACCCACCTTCCATGTGGCACCATCTTTGCAAAAGTCAACTCTGACAATGTCCTTCCCAGCTTAAGCCCTGCCACAGCTTTCCATTGTCCTCAGGATAGAGGCCAAATTCCTCAGCCTGGCATTCCATGTGAGTCCTGCAGCCCTCCCCCGCCTCCCCACACACATTCTGTGCCACCTAACCCTCCTCTCCAGCCTCACATGACCCCTGGCTTTAGGTAAACAGTCCACACTGTCATACCACACTGACTCTTTGCACCTGCTCCTCCTTCTGCCTTCAATGCCCTCCTACCTCTGTGACCACCTGACAAAATCCCAGTTATCTATCAAGTCCCAGCTCAAATGACCCCTCCTCTGGGAAGCTCTTCCTGACCACCTCACCAGGCTGGTTAGGAGTTACTCTGGGCTCCATGGCCCCTGGCTTCCTTTGCTCATGGCTTGATAGCCCAAGTAGACTTGGCCCATGTCTGTGGCTTCTTCCCATTCAGACTGGAGCTCCTCAGGGACCTGACTGAGTCTGACCTGAGTCTAGGTTTGCAGGGTCCCTCTGAGTCAGGCATTGGCAGGTGTTTGCCGAGACTTTGCGGCTGGGAAAGTGACTTATGATTATGTTATTCTGAGAGTCCAGACTCCGTGGTTCTGAGAATCTCAAAACCAAAGGCTATGCAATGAATACCATAATTAAAGAAACATATAACATTCACCCCTAGAACCAAAGACTCTTGGAATTGGACCAGTGAGCTCAGAATCCTGCAAACACTCAGAATGCATCTCAGAATCGCAGGATTACTTGTATCCTGTTCTCCAGTTTTGTCTCTGTTCCTACCTTGGGTTCGCTATTCTCCCTCTTTCTGTTTCTCCTCAGACCTGTCACAGTCCCTTCCAGGAACCTGCCCTGACTGTGCTGACCATGGCCCCTCTGCTGGGTCACCCAGGAGGGCCCCCTGCTGAGAAGTGTCTCAGTGTCTCTCAACCGTGATGGACAGATGCAGCCTCCACATCAGGACAGAGCACACCTTGCTGGCCCCACGGAGCACCCACCCATCCCCTTATCTCACTCATCCCTCATGAGCTGTCTTGTGTAGTGGTGACTCTCCCCAGATGACCAGTGAAGAACCTGAGGCTCAGAGAGGGAAAGCAGTTCCACCAAGATTGCACAGCACAGGCAGTTCCAAATGAGAGCCTGAGCCCAAGTTTCTTGTCTCTCTCTTTTTTTTAAGATTGTATTTGTTTATTTTTAGAAAGAGGGGAAGGGAGGGAGGAAGAGAGGAAGAGAAACATCGACGCAAGAGAGAAACATTGATCGGCTGTCCCTCGTTCATGCCCTGACCAGGAACCCAACCTGCAACCCAGGCATGTGCCCTGACCAGGAATTGAACTGGTGCCCCTGCACTTTGCGGGACAATGCCCAACCAACTGAACCACACCGGTCAGGGTGGTTCCTGCCTCTTGAGTCTAGCCGTAGGCATCTGGATCGTGATAGGTTAGTGGGGAGTACAGAGCCCTGTGGTTCTGAACTGGTTCAGGTTAGCAGTGCATCTCCATAGCCCTGTGCTGGGAGGGGCTGGGCTGGACCCAGCGACCCTGCTGGGTCAGGAGTAGGACAGGCGCTTTGGAGTCCTGCTCTGGGGTGAGGGTGGAGGTGCCCAACCCCACACTGAAAATACTGGAATTAGAACACCAGCCCTGAGTAAGGCCTTTCTTCTTCAGGAGTCTCAGTTACCTGATCAGTAAGGCAGAGGGACCAGTGCGGTTGGTCTAACACCCGCACACTCAGATGATCTGAGTTCACCCCTGATACGCGGCTCCGACGACCAGGGTCCTGGGGATCCCAGAAGGGAGAGTGCCTCCAAGAGGGGCTGCAGAGTACAAGGGCTTCCTGGAAGAGGCTGCGGAAGCTTTACATGCGCAGCACCTTTGATAGTGTCTGAGGTTACCTTCCCAGCAATTTCCCCAGGTGAGCCCCAGGGCTTGTGGTGCAGAAAGCTCTCCAGGCCAGCCTGGGGGCCCGCTAGCCTCTGACTCTGTGGATGACATTTGGGAAGGGACAGAGAATGACTCCAAAGATGCTTCCTGTCTTCTAGCCCAGCTTTGCTCTCTCTTCTCCTCTCAGTTCACAGGGGTGACTGACCGTTCCCCAAATATACTGTGTGATTATCGCCCTGGTTTTGTTCACTCTGCTTTTCTTCTCTCTTCACTCACACGACCCCTTCCAATATACAGGCCAGGTGTCCTCTCCTCCAGGAAGCCTTCCTTGACCACTGCCCCATGCCCATTATGGGTCCTCTTGTCTCTTTCTGCCTTGTTACCTCTGCTTCCCTCAGTTGAATCACCCTGAGTTGTCATTACCTATTTCTGGGTCTTCTTCCATCTGCTACCCCCTTCCCTGCCAACCTTGACAACGACCCACCTTGGATGCCCAAGTGCCCTGTACAGGGGCAGACGTAGCTATGACAACTTCTGTAAAAGGGTGAGTGGGTGAAGAAAGGTGGTGGGGTCTGGTTCCTTCTGGGGGACCCTGGACTTCCCTCCCTTCTGAGGATGGCCTTCAGTGTGGGAAACCTGGTCTGTGGCCAGTCTGGCTGTGACCTTGCTCTTCTGCCCCAAATTCCGGTGCGTTTCCTGCCCCTCTTGTCTCCCTAAGATAACCCCATCCTCCCTGCCTTCTTCACCTGCTGAAATCGTATCACTTCTAATTATTTCATTAAGTGAATTCTAAATCATCACCTTTAACTATCAACAAACTTATGGGGCAGGGACTGTTCTTAGATCATGAGGTAATTGAGACTGAGGTTGGGGGGAAGAGACTTGTCCAGGTCCCACAGCTAGGGTGGCAGAGCTGGGATTTTCCACCTGCCCGGGGCCCTTCCCTGCCCCTCGATAGTATTTCAGGTCCAAGGCTTCTGTTTCCCTTCACAGCAGAAGCAGGCAGCAGGGGTTTTTAGAATGCGAATGGGTGACAATCCCCTTCCAGGCTGGACAGGATCAGCTAGGTGGGCAGGTGAGCTGGTACATTCCAGAGTCACCCTAGTGGAGGAGCCGGAATGTCTTCTAACCACCCTGGAAATTCCTCAGCAAGCCTGGGAACTGCACAGCCCTTCCTCCCGGCTTTGGGCTCACTAGCCTGGGGTGCAGGGTGGGGTAGAGGCAGAGCCAAGTCAGTGGGGCAGGTAATCTACATGTTTGGCTTGGCTCTGCCCCTGTCTCACTGATGACCTTGGGTGAGACCTTGGACTACCCCTTCCATGAGATGGGTACAATAATCGTCATGGCTGCTTCACACCTGGAGAGTACCAGGAAGAATAGACCCTGGGCCCTGCCTGAAGGGCATTCCTTGTAGTAGAGAACTGGCCAGAAAAGCAGAGCCATGGGACTAGAGCTAGTCAGGGAACTTCCTGGAGGAGAGGACCTCAGCTTTGGGGGGAAGGAGGTAGTGGTCAGGGGCACAGCTTCTGAGGTCAGACAGTCCAGGGCTGCTCTGCCATTGGTTAGCTCAGTGACCCTGGAGAGGTTGTTTTGCTGCTCTAAGCTTCTCAAGATTAAATGAGAAGGGGTCTGTGAAGCCACCAGACATGGAACTTGGCACAGGAAAAGCACTCAACTCTTAGATGATGTTGCTGATAGAAGATGAGGGATGGAGTTCCTGAGCAAGGAGAGACCATGGGACTGCCTTTGCCGTGCCTGACACAGGAAGATGAGGGTGGAGGCCCAGAGGGTGAGCTGTCTATAGGGATGGGTGGCAGAGACCAGCCAGGGCCTGGAGTGTCAGGCTCAGGAGCTTGGACATAGCCTGAGGGCCATAGGGAGCCATAGCAGGGTTGGGAGCTCCCCAGTATGTGGTAAGATGCATGTTTCAAGAAGGCCTGTGACTGCCGTACAAAAGATGGACAGGAGGGCAGGGGTAGAGGCCGGAGACCAGTGAGAGGACTGGCGCCATGTGGTGGGGAAAGGGCCGCCTCTGAGCAGCTCCACTGGCTGAGCGGCAGGACTCTGTGGGTGATGTTTTCACATGGGTGGGAAAGAGAGAGGTTGTCAAAGACACATTGGAGGTTGGAAACCTAAAAAGGTGGATGGTGAAGCCCCTTCTCGGGCATCAAAGGTGGCTCTGAGAAAGCTGTGCTCCACCTTGGTCTGTTGGACCTTCGTCTGTTGCGCGAAGGCATCTCCTAAGGAGAAGACAGGGTGTGACCCTGGGTGGAGTGGGGTGAAAAGGTGAAGTTCTTTCACCTTGTCACTAGACTCTAGAGCAGATTGGCACGTAGCTACAGCCCGCCGGCCCAGGTCAACCTGAGGCTCCTGGGGCAAGGTACACTGGGGAAACAGTGGCCAGGATCATTTCCCAGTGCCTTTACTCCCTGTTCTATCCCTGCAGCCACCCCCCCATCTCCTCTCGCCACTTTCCCCACGTTTGCACTGCATTCCAGCCTGGGGGCCTCAGTTGTGTCGGGCCCCACGCCCCCGTTATAGAGAAATAAAGGAGATGGAAAAAGGGTGTTCTTTTTCCCCTGTGATGTGTCTGAGATTCTGGTGGATGCTGGGACTTGTCCACCAGGTAACCATCCGCTCACTGAAGCTCTGTGCCTGGTGTGTGGGAGGGGCTCCCAGGCAAGACAGGAACCAGGGCCAGAACCCAGAAGACCTGGCCTCTGATTTTGCCTATGTCTTTGACTTATGGTGAGGCCTTGGGCCTCAGTTCCTTCCTCCGTCAAGTGGGAGCTGGGCGCAGGCGGTAGGCTGTCCCAGGCCCTGACTAGGACTGTGTGTGAGTGCGTGTGCACTGTGTGTACGTCTCACTGCGGCTGCGTATGCCTCTGCGTATGCCTCTGCGTAGCTGTGTAGGTCTAGGTGTGTTCATGTGTGTTTTCAACACCTGCGGAGGAATGGCTGGGGGAGAAGGGGTGTTCTGTGTAGAGACCCAGCTTGAGCAAAACTGTGTGGGCTGAAGTAGTGTCAAGTGTACACTGGGTAAGGACGGTACTGACTGTTTCCTGTCGTGGGGCTGAAGCACGGAACCAAAACCAAGGGAAGGGGAACTGGAAGCTCAGCTCAGCTCTGCAGGATCTGGGGAGACCTTCTCTGGCAGAACCATCTTCCTGTGAGAGGGGGCTCCTGGGGAAGGAGGCTGGGAACAACTCTCCCTGGGCATGTGAGCTGAGGATGGACCGCTGGTGGGCAGTGGATGCCCCTCCTGGGACCAGCACACCAGGTCACTTCTCTGCCTCTTTCAGGCCAACGTTGGAACAGAGAAGGTGGCCCCGGGAGGGCTCGGCCTGGCTGGCTGCCTATGACCCAGAGCCCACGCTGTCTCCACCTCCCTGTGTCTGAGGAGCCCACAGCACTGCCTGCCCTGAGAAATGCTGGAAGCTGGGTGTGGCCCCAGGCGGGGGACCTGTTTTTCCTGTTTCCTGCAGAGTTCCCTGCAGCCCTCTCCAAGCGTGTGCATTCATGAGTGAAGAACCCAAGCGGGCTCGGAGCATCCTGCTGCAAGAACTGGTCAGGTATGGACATGCGAGGGCCAGTCCACTGGCTGGGAGGCTGGGGCAGGTGCGTGCATGTGTGTGTACACCGAACCGGGAGTAGCTCCAGGGGACCTCTGCCCGGCTTCCTCATCCCCGGCTGTGACGAATTCAAGCTTCAGAGCCAGGCAGCCCTGGGTGTCAAGCCCCGTTTTTCCAATTCCTGGCAGTATGGCATTGAACAAATAGCTTCACCTCTATGGCAGTATCTACTGAGGAGTGAGGGTGAGGAATGAAATAAAGGTGGTGTGTGCAAGCTGCTCAGCCCAGGCTTGGCCCCTACAGAGGGAGGGGCTGGGGCTCCTGACCCAGCCTACCCCATAATCTGCGCCAGAGATGGGTGGAACAGAAGAATGTGGCTCGCTCAGACAGCTGGCCCATCTCCAGAATATCTGGGTCCAGTGACCCTCCCTCTGTCCAGAGAAAGGCAAGGCCTTCTCTGCAGCTCTTGAAAGAGAGACAGTCCAGGGACCTGTGTAAGGCAGCAGCAGGCTTCGGGTGGGCTGGGCCCCAAGAGAGCTGGGCTGACTCTTGGCCACCAAGTCAGCAACTGATAAATCTTTAAGTGCCACTTTCCTCTGGGAGGCTCTCAGAGGAATAGAGGAAAGGAGAGCCACCGTCATAAAGCTCAGCTTCTCTGGGTTCCATAGCCTTTTGTGCTTGCTTTATTCATTTGCTCATTCATTCATTCTCTCATTCATCTTATACCTGCTTTAAATCAGGCCTCCTGCCGGATGATAGGGACAGAGGAAAGCGTCAGATGGACCCAGTCCTCCAGGAGCACCTGGAATGCGCTGGGGTAGCGGGTGGATGGAGACATTACTAACAGGGTGTGTGTGAGGTGTGCCTGGGGGTGGTGTTAGGAGGAGAGCTTCAGAGGTGAGGCAACATTTGAAAAGAGCCTCGAGCTCTGGGCGGGATGGAGGGCAGTGTGGGTGGGTTCTGCAAAGGTTTGCAAGGCGGAAAGCACAGTATGCACACTGGCGAGGAGGCCTGGTAGGGCACTTACACGGCTCACATTTCCCTCCAGACCAGGAGTCCTTTGGCACAGGGCCAGCCAGGACTTGGGCATGGACAGGCTGGCAAGTGGTGTTAGACAAAGTCGGGCAGGAGCCTGTCTCAAGGGAGTGAGGTCTCAAGGGCATAGGAGGTCAGAAAAGGCAGAAGAGAGGGCTGGGGACTTGGCTGTCCCATAAACAGGGGCTTGGGGGCAGGAAAGATGTAATCACAGGTTGGTGAGCCAGCCTGTGGAAGGAGAGGGTGGGCAGAGTCAGTCTGGAAGAGGGCCATGGAGATGGAATTCCAGCTGGCCTGGGAGGGTGGGGGCAGGATGTCTTGAAACAGGTGGAAAGGCAGCTCCCTAGTTTCACTGGGGACTTAAGGAAGTCTCCACCCCATCACTGGAGTCAGAGATTCCACCTCCAGTGGTTAGCAGGCGCATTGTGCAGAGCAATGGGATGTTGACGAGGGGAAGATTTGGGCCCTGGCCCCGACTCTGAGGAGCGACGGCCAGACCTCAGCACTGGGGCCAGAGCTGCAGCGGCAGCCCAGAGGAGGGACTGGGTGTCATGGAGGGGGCCACTCTCCCTGTCTCCAGTGGGGAAGACGACTTCATGAGGGGAGTTTGATGGCCGTAGTTCTCCAAGGCCATGGAATTCAGTCCATGAGAGGTCTGAGTCTCAGGAGCGCAAGAGGTGCCTGATGTCACTGGTTCTGTGGCAGAGCCGGACACCCCAAGCTGGTGTCCCAGCACGGAAGGCCAGGGAATGTGGCCCCTCTAAAGTTCCTCAGTCTCATACTTGGGCCTCTACACTTCTGCAGCTTCTGTGGGCCAGCAACTCCCAGCCCACCTCCCAAAGTGTCAGATCTGAAGGTCCAAGCCTTCACCCATCTGCACATCCCACCGTACCCCTTCAGGGCACCCCACACTCATCATGTCTGACACTGAATTCCTCCTCCCCCCACTCCTGGTCCTCCCCCAACCCCTGAGCCAGGCCTCCCATCCACCACTCTCTCTTGCCCTCCTCCACCCAGACTTCCTCTGGGCCAGTCTCTCCAGCGGCCTTCCCAAACAGCTCTCAGATCTCTCTCCTCAGAGGTCCCAGGCCTGGCCCACCACACTCACCTGCTGCACAACCTTCAGTCAAGACCTGTTGCTCCTCCACCAGTGCCTGGGAGGGCGTCCCAAAGATTTCAGGAAAAGGCCGCAGCTGAGCCGAGCCTGGAAGCTCATAACATCATAGCACACCTACTGTGTGCCAGGCACTGCTGCAGACATTTCGCACAGATCGCTCGCTTGGTCCTCACAGCAGTCCTGTGATACAGGTTCCATTAATTGCCTCATTTTACAGTTGAGGACCTAGGGGTCTGGCTCCAGAGGCCAGGTCTTCATAATCACTGGGGCTTGCTGCGCTGAAGGATAGAGCTGTAACTTCAACAGGTAGATTCGAGGATTCCAGGCTGAAGGAGCAACGTGAACTAAGGCTGGGAGGAGAGAAGTGCTGGGCGTGTTCGGGAAACTGCAGGTCGCAGAGATGGTTGGGGCTGGTGAGGTTGGCATGGGCTCGATTATGAAAACCTCCAGCACCAGGCTGAGGGCTAGACTTTCCCTGACAGCAGGCAGAGGCCATGGAGGGTTTCAAGCAGGGGAATGACTTCGTCTTTTACAAAAACCCCTCTGGATTGGGGGAGGACAGAGGCTGGAGGCAGGGAGGCTGATGCCATGGCTGTGACAACAACGGTGGAGGGGATGCGGGGCTGCCTGGAGCAGGGGTGGGATGCGGGAAATGCTTTAATGCCGGGTGCTGAGTCCTGGCCCCAGGAAAGAGGGAACCCAGCAGGCTGGCCCTGCTGGAGGCCCACCGTAGCTGCCCCCCTCAACTCGGTGCCACATAGGCTTCTCCATGCCTCCTCGCCCTGGACCTGCACCCGCTCCTCGGGAAGGAACCTGTGACTGTGGGAGGGAGGTCACGAGTGTGGGTCCCTTCCTCCTGATTGCACCTCTGCTGACAGCAGCAGACAGGGAAGATCTGGGCTGGGGGTGGTGCAGTATTGGGTAAGAAGGGAAACTGAGCGAACTATGTGTCCCTCAGCCTCCTCAATCTCAACTTCAAGGGCCTTGAACTACTGCTGGGAGCCCATGCTGAGCATGGGGCTTAGGGTCTAAAGGAGTGGATATCACGGGCCCTCCAGAATCTCCAAGTCCCAGCCTCTCAGGACACCAGGTTCTAAACTAAAAAGAATTGTACAGCCCCAGATTCTCGGGGCAGGGAGGATTCACATGTCGTCTGCCCTCTCTGTCCTCCCAGACATAGGACATGAGCCCTACGGAAGACTCTGCTTACAGAACCCTATAAGCAGAGTTCACTCTCTCCCTCCGATAACACCTTCCATTTTGGGACAGCCCTGGATAGGGATTGTAGCCTGTCCCCAGCTGGGTGACCTTGGCCAAATTACTTGAATGACCTAGGTCTCAGCCTCCTTATCGGGCGTGGTAACCTGGCTCCCAGAAGCACGTCGTAAGGAGGGAATGAAGTGACATTATAAAGCACACGTAGCAGTCGGGTATTGAAAAGGTCAGCTCCCTGCCCCTTCACACTGTTAGGAAGCTGTTCTTTGTGTTTGTCCCAGACCTGCCAACCAGGGACTCCTGCTAGGATTTCCAGCCTGTCTTCTGGGGCCTTTGGGCACATCTTCGCCCTCCGGACTGGGATATTTGTCCCCTGCCTCCCAGCTGAGAGAGAGCTCCTGTTGGTCATGTTGGTGGGGGTGGGGAGAGGAGGAAGGCGGACAACTTGTTCCCCACGTGCTCACTGTCTGCTGTGCAGTCAGGCCCTGTGGGTGTGTTATATGCACACTAGGGACAAAGAAGGGGAATCTCAAGATAGTGATGGTGTGGAAGAAAAGCTGGGTAGGCCTGGAGGAAGCTGAATTTAATTTATAAATGAAGTCCCCAGCCGTCCTCACTCCCACCTCCACCCCAGACTTCCCCGGAATCTTCAGGAGGGTCACTGTCCCTTCTGGTGGCCTCCCAGGCCAGGGAGCAGAACGGCTGTTTACACACGCAGACGGTGCCAGAACATAGAAGTATTTAAAAAATGTTTGCTGAGTAAGTGAATGAGTGACCAAAGAGGGAGACCCTTGGAAGTACTTCCTCAATCCCAAAATACCAGGCACAGGGCCAGGGCCTCCCTAGGGAGCCAAAGAATGAACTAGAGGAAAGAAGGTTCTCATGCCTTCAGGAAGGTATGGGCTGCCATTGACCAGAAGCGCTTCAGAAGGCCGTGGGCACTGGGTAGAGCCCATCGGCCCCATCGGCCCCTGTCCATGACTCTGGAATGATTCTCTCGGGGATCCTCAGACTTGAGAGTTCAGCATCCCAGATCGAGAACTCTGTGTTCTTGAGGTTCTAGAGCAGTTGCCATATTTTGTTTTTGTAAAAGGCCAGATGGTAAGTATTTTAGATGTTGCAGAACATACGGTCTTTGTCACAGCTATTCATCTCTTTGTAAATGCATGGGTATGCTATGTTCCAATAACGCTTTATTTATAAAAACAGACTGGTGGGCTGGATTTGGCCTTCAGGGTGTAGTTTGTCTGCTCCTGTTCTAAAGTTTTAGAATTATATGATCCTGATATGTATGGATCTCATGCATTTGGGGGGTTCCAGGGTTCTGAGGTTCCAGGTCCCCTGGTCAGATGACAACAAAGACCTTGAACACAGCTGGGAAGATCTTAACCAAAGAAATCTGGGCGCTCAGGTGCCCTCCTGGCCCTGGTTGGGTGGGTGTGTCAGCCTTTCCTATGAACCCCAGCCGTGACTGTGACCTGATGGCTGTTCTCCCCACCCGTCCCCCTTCCTTCAGGGCGATGGCTGCAGGCCTGGGCCTCTGGAATGGCACCATCAATGACACCTGGGATGGGGATGAGCTGGGCTACAAGTGCCGCTTCAACGAGGACTTCAAGTATGTGCTGCTGCCTGTGTCCTACGGTGTGGTGTGTGTGCTTGGGCTGTGTCTGAACGTCGCCGTGCTCTACATCTTTCTGTGCCGCCTCAAGACATGGAATGCCTCCACCACGTACATGTTCCACCTGGCCGTGTCAGACGCGCTGTACGCAGCCTCCCTGCCGCTTCTGGTCTATTACTACGCCCGCGGCGACCACTGGCCCTTCAGCACCGTGCTCTGCAAGCTGGTGCGTTTCCTCTTCTACACCAACCTCTACTGCAGCATCCTCTTCCTCACGTGCATAAGCGTGCACCGGTGCCTGGGAGTCTTGCGCCCACTGCGCTCGCTGCGCTGGGGTCGGGCCCGCTATGCCCGCCGGGTAGCAGCCACAGTGTGGGTGCTGGTGCTGGCCTGCCAGGCCCCTGTGCTCTATTTCGTCACCACCAGCGCACGTGGCAGCCGCATTACCTGCCACGACACCTCGGCCCCTCATCTCTTCAACCACTTCTTGGCCTACATCTCCGTCATGCTGGGCCTGCTCTTCGTGGTACCCTTCGCCACCATCCTGGTCTGCTATGTGCTCATGGCCCGGCGGCTGCTACAGCCAGCCTATGGGACTGCGGGGGGCCTGCCGCGAGCCAAGCGCAAGTCCGTGCGCACCATCGCGGTGGTGTTGGCTGTCTTCGCCCTCTGCTTCCTGCCTTTCCATGTCACCCGCACCCTCTACTACTCCTTCCGTTCGCTGGACCTCAGCTGCCACACCCTCAACGCCATCAACATGGCTTACAAGATCACCCGGCCGCTGGCCAGCGCCAACAGTTGCCTTGACCCCGTGCTGTACTTCCTGGCTGGGCAGAGGCTCGTGCGCTTCGCCCGGGACTCCAAGCCATCCACAAATCCCACTCCTACTGCCCAGGCTGGCCGCAGGCTGGACCTGCGCAAGTTTCACAGAACCAACACCAAGACAGAAGACAGGTCCGCCAGCGGTGAGAATTCCAGGCAGACGGAGCCCGCGCAGGCTGGTGGTGGGAACACTAAGGACATCAGGCTCTAAGACCTGAACCCCTCCGGCCTGCACGAGTGTGTGTGGGGGGGTGGGGGACTGTAGGGACTAGGACTTGTTCCAGTGGGATGGCCTCCCCAAATATGCACCATCGTGACGCGTGCTCGATGGTCAAGGGGGCCATGACCAACACTGTCATCTGGCAGGGGCTCAGGACACTCTCTGTGGTCCAGAGAACTCAACAGTCTCCACAGCCCCGTCACCATTTGTATGTGTCAGTTGGGGAATAAGGTTTCAAGAAAGGCAAGGGTTCAGGGCCAATACCACTGCTGGCCTGACTCACCCACATGAAGAGCCAGCCGTGCCTGCCAAGGTACCTAGGCTGGAGCCCAGCTGAACCAAGTCACTGGAGAAACTGGCCTAGAGAGGAAAGTGACTTCCCCAGGTCACACGGAGGAGTCTGGGCCTGAGCTATCTGGGAAGGATGGGGTCACCGGTTGCCTGGAGGACCCTGGTAAGCAGCTGGGGCCGAGCCAGAGCTTCCCATAGGAGTCGGGGGCAGGTCTGGTTTCAGTGGACTCAGCAATGAGGAGCACCCCCAGCCCAAGAGATGAACATCTGGACACTGGTGCCCTAAACCCCTCAGGAGGTTCCCAGTGGCTGGGAGCCAGCTTGAGGCTGTAACTTATACTAAAACTGTTGTGACCTGCTGAGTGGTACCCTGTTTTGTGGTTGGAGGATGGGGATGCTATCTGAGAGGCTCTCGCCAAGCGCACTAGGTTCCTTTCTCCAACCTGTTCTCGTTCGCCACCTGCCTTCCCACTAGCTGCCTCAACAGTGGTCTCATAGGAGGTGTCCCCTCTCCAGACCCCAGGTCATCCCCCACTTTAGAGCTAACTAGCTTTTGTACCTGGCTCTGCTGGTCACAGAGAGGAGTCAGGTGGGACCTCAGTCCTTGGGATCCCCCAGTTTAGGACTTGATGGCGACAACTAGTCATGTACTGGTAAATGTCAAACCATTTAACTGGCTCTCCAGGTGGGTGAGGGGAACCCCTTATTTGTAGCATTGCCAATTGCTGTGGTGCAAACACTCCTACCATGGCCAATTCCAGACTACCAACGAGATATCAACCTCTGCAAAATTCCTGAAAATTTAGCCATTGGCTTTGGCTGCAGCACACCACTCGATGATGTTGAATGGTTGGGGCTGTGGACCAGGTGTTCAGGGAAGGCTCCCTGGAGTGGGGAGTCTCCTAAGCTGCAGCTTCTGAGAGAAGTGGTCTATCAGAGAACATCCAGGTGCAGCAGGGTGCACCCTGGGCAGAAACATCGGGGCAGGAGAGCAGGGTGTGCGGGAACTGGAAGCAGGCTGGGCAGCTGGCTCCCAGGTTCAGAGCAGGAATGAGGCAGGGGCTGGGCCACAAGGGGGCCAAGTCAGGACTCCCTCCTTGTCCTGGTCACAGGTTCCCTTTGACCCGAGTAATGTGGGAGAGATTCAGTCATCCTCTGGGGCAAATTCAGCTACACGTCATCAAGGTTGGTGCTCAGGTTGAGTCAGGGCTTAGTGTGGGGGAGATGAGTCTTACCTGTGACAGGTTCTGGGTCCAGCCAGGACCACTCTGGAGATGTGTGAAGCTCAGCTTTGACCACTGTGGCAGGGTAGGGCAAAGTTGGCCGTCCTCACTCAGGGCCCCTGCCCTACGGGCCTGCCCTACTTGAGAGAGGTTCTTTCCTCACCCGCTTTCCCTGCCTCCTATGACCCCCCCCCCCCCCCAGGGGTTGCTCTATTTAGAATCTAGTTCCACAGCTCCTTCATGTGGCAGGGACCCATCACAAGCAATGATCCAAATGATTCCTCTGCATTGTGCAATGTGGGTGACCTGCCCAAAACAGAGCTAAATGCTTACCTCCCACATTCTAGGTCATATACGTCTGTTAATGTAACCCTAGTGCCTATGAACTTTTTTGGTGACTACCTCTTACAGTTTGTCCTTGAGCCTTTCTTGTAGGCCAGAGTCTGTCTCTTCCTTACTAGTTGCTGTTCAGGCTAAACCCCATCCCAGTTTATAGGGATGCTCTACCCAGGTAAGATGCTCTGCTGGCCAGGAGCATAAATGCTGGGCTCTGACTCCCTCAGCCCTTCTTGGACCCAGGGGCAGGAGTTATACATCATGATTTTGGGGACTGTTGGTTGTGCATCAGTGGTTGGGGTGGGGCTGTGGCCACCACAAGCCCAAGTTCCTCTAGTCCCCATTCCTTTCACATCCAGCCCACCTACTTCCAGCAGCTGCCCTGGAGACTCCAAAACCTCAGGCCTCACCCCATGAAGCTTTCCTATAACCAGCTACCTGCAGATTTCTAAAGACACAGGACCCTCCACCTAGGGGATGGGGGGTGGCTGACTCACCATCTAATCCTGTGCAGGCAATGGTGGAGGTGGGTAATGGAGACCCTAAGGGAACCAGGGACAAGCCCAGGGTCCCACCTCTGGACCCTAGTTGGACCACCTGGCCCCTCAGCATGGACGTCTGGCCTGCTGCTCAGTGCCCAGGCCACCCGCCTGCTGAGTGAGGCTCCCAACCCTGCTGCCCTGTGCTATTTTCAGCTCAAGTAAGAGCAGGATTTTCCACTCCCGGCCCCAGACCATTGTCCAGCAGTGACGCGGGGGGACCTGCCCGCTTTTAAAATATCTCCTCTTACTCTCTGGGCCTCCCTGCCCCACCCCCACCTTCCCACCTCCTCACCCTGACATCACTTCCTAAGGCTGTTGACTCCTGAAGGCCACGGTGAAAAGGCACAGCCACCTGACAGGGAGGGACCCCAGGGATTATCCAGCCCAGCTGCAGACTCCAGGCCAGAGAGGGGAGGGGCCTTGCCCAAGGTCACTCAGGAGGTCAGCATGGCGCCTGGACATATGCCAGGGACACAGGCCACCCCTGCTGCTCTGCTCCCTTCACTGCAGGTCGGTGCCTTTGTGGGAATCCTGCTGTTGCCCCCACCACCCCAAGTGGACAGAGCTGCAGCTGAGGCCAGGGGGGTGGGGGGCAAGGGGTGGGGGAAGTAGAAGCCTGATGATTTGCCTGCAGCAGCTGTTCTCAAGGAGGTCCGAGCAACCAGGGCAGGGGACCCGGCACAGAGGGGTCTCTGCCCTGGGTAGCAGGAATTATCCCAGGGTCCAGGAGGGAGGGGGAGTCCCAGAGGACATTCTCACCCTGACTCTCCAAGGCTAGGAAAGTCCCCAGACAACAAACTCCCCGGACACAGTTGCCCCAGTCCAGGTCCAGGTCAGGTCACCACCCTTGTCATGGCAGATTCGGGCCGATCTGCTTAGAGTCGGCTGCGTGAGAAAGGGTACTCGTGTGCTAACCCATGCCCTAGGCACCGAGCCAGGCCCTCTCACATCTGTTATGTCATTTATTCTTCACCGCAGCTGTGTGAAACAGGCATTCTCACCCCATTCAGCAGACGAGGGGCCAGGCTCTGAAAAGTAACGACTTGCTCCTGGTTACACAGGCTATTAAGTGAGTTGAGACTGAGCCCAGGTCCATCCAACACCCAGATTAGTCCCCTTTCCAGTACCCTGTGCCACTCGGAACCCCTGTGGGGAAGGAGGGTCCGTTAGCGGCCCTCAGTATTCAAGATGAGGGAAAGCATGGAGAGAATGGGGTTGAGAGTGCAGACTCTATGCCCACACCCCCTGGGTTTGAGTGTGGTCTCCAACCCTTCCAGCCGGGGCACCATGGGCAAATCACTCCATCTCACTGTGCCTTGGTTTTCACGTCTCTAAAAGAAGGCCCCACTTCCCATGTGGGTCACTGGGGGGCCCGCCTGAGTTAACACACATGGAACACTTAGAACAGTGCCTGGCGTGTGGCAAGCATTTACATGCCAGGCACTGTGCCAAGGGGATATGAAAGCGAACCAGCCAGACCCTACCACCATGGAGTTGGTATAATTCAATATGGAACCACATGAGGATAAGTGATGTGAAGGAAAGGCCAGTGTGTCTGGCCATCGAGCACCATGGGCTCCCCGTGGCCAAAGCTTCCCAGGGTATAGGAGAGGGGAGCAGGTCCATCCTGGAGTAAAGTGAGGGACCACCCTGTGCCCTACCTGAAAGCTCTGCCATAGCTTTCAGGCCCACGGGCCCACATGTGTGTTTACAGAAGCTTGTCCAGGTATCTCGCTGAGGGAGGGCAGCAGGGAGAATGGACAGTGGGAGGGGAAGGAGGAGGATGCCCTTGATATCAAGCTTCTGGAGCAGCTCCTTTGGGCTAGAGAGCTCCCACCCATCCATGGAAACAGATTTAGCCATTTCTCCTGACCAGTGGTGCCTGCCATGGGGTGCCGCAGCCACTCCTTGGTTTAACCTAGGTCCTGGAGACCCAGCGTGGGAGTACTGGACTGGAGCTGGGCCAAAGCAGGCAATGAATAGGCAGCTTTTGCTGTGTGACCCGAGGCCACCTGCAATCCCTCTCTGGGCCACTCTCTGGAGAACTTGCCTCCCATGTTCCAGTTCTCTCTGCCTCAATGAGGGCATCAACTACCTAGATCTTCACCAAAAGCACAGCTTACAGCTGCTCCTTCAGGCATCCCCAAGAGCCACTGGTCCCTCAGCTATAAGGACTAGAGGTAGGGCAAGGGGTCCCTCTTGCATCAAGAGACCAGAGAGGTGAATTGACTCCATTGGCACCACACAGTGCCTGGATGGAGCCAGTCCGACATCTGATGTTCCTGTCTCTTGTGGGGGCAGGTGGGGCTGGGCTGGGCTGCAGGGTGAGGAGTCTGCATGCCCTCCCAAGGGGAGTGTGCTTGTGGGGGGAGTATGGTGGGGGGAAGGGAGGAATGAGCCCCAGAAGTCCAACCCTTATCTTCCTCTGCCCATGTGGCTTGGTGAATCCCTTCTCTCTGGGCCTCAGTTTTATATTATTTTGACTTGGCGGGGGGGGGGGGGTTCTTAATTTTTTAATTTAGTCTTTTCTTTAATATATTTATTGATTATGCTATTACAGTTGTCCCATTTCCCCCCCTTCACTCCACTCCATCCTGTCCACCCCCTCCCTCCCACATTCCCCTCCTTATAGTTCATGTCCATGGGTCATACTTATAAGTTCTTTGGCTTCTACATTTCCTATACTATTCTTACCCTCCCCCTGTCTATTTTCTACCTACCATTTATGCTATTTATTCTCTGTACCTTACCCCCTCTCTCCCCCTCCCACTCCCCTGTTGATAACCCTCCATGTGATCTCCATTTCTGTGGTTCTATTCCTGTTCTAGTTGTTTGCTTAGTTTGCTTTTGTTTTTATTTTAGGTGTGGTTGTTAATAACTATGAGTTGCTGTAAAAATGACAGCAACTGTCATTTTTACTCTTCATATGTTTTATCTTCTTTTTCTTAGATAACTCCCTTTAACATTTCATATAATAAGGACTTGGTGATGATGGACTCCTTTAACTTGACCTAATCTGAGAAGCACTTTATCTGCCCTTCCATTCTAAATGACAGCTTTGCTGGATACAGTAATCTTGGATGTAGGGCCTTTCATGACTTGGAATACTTCTTTCCAGCCCCTTCTTGCCTGTAAGGTCTCTTTGGAGAAATCAGCTGACAGTCTTATGGGAAGTCCTTTGTAGGTAACTGTGTCCTTTTCTCTTGCTGCTTGTAAGATTCTCTCCTTCTCTTTAATCTTAGGTAATGTAATTATGATGTGCCTTGGTGTGTTCCACCTTGGGTCCAACTTCTTTGGGACTCTCTGAGCTTCCTGGACTTCCTGGAAGTCTATTTCCTTTGCCAGATCGGGGAAGTTCTCCTTCATTATTTGTTCAAATAAGTTTTCAATTTTTTGCTGTTCCTCTTCTCCTTCTGGTACCCCTATAATTCGGATGTTGGAATGTTTCAAGATGTCCTGGAGGTTCCTAAGCCCCTCCCCATTTTTTTGAATTCTTGTTTCTTCATTCTTTTCTGGTTGGATGTTTCTTCCTTCCTTCTGGTCCACACCATTGATTTGAGTCCCAGTTTCCTTCGCATCACTATTGGTTCCCTGTACATTTTCCTTTGTTTGTCTTAGCATAGCCTTCATTTTTTCATCTAATTTGTGACCAAATTCAACCAATTCTGTGAGCTTCCTGATTACCAGTGTTTTGAACTGTGCATCTGATAGGTTGGCTATCTCTTCATTGCTTAGCTGTATTTTTTCTGGAGCTTTGATCTGTTCTTTCATTTGGGCCATTTTTTTGTTTTGGTGCACCTGTTGTATAAAGGGGCAGAGCCTTAGGTGTTCACTAGGGTAGAGTAATGCTGGTAGCTGCGCTGTGATGCTGTATGTGGAGGAGGGGCTGAGAGGGAGCAATGGCGCCTGCTCCACTCTCTGCCGGATTTCAGTCACTCCCTCTGCTACCCACAATCAAACTGGGCCCTTCTGGTGCTGATTCCCGAGTGGGCGGGCTTGTGCACGTTCTAGGCCCCCGTGGGTCTCTCCAACGATCTCTCCTGTGAGGCTGGGAGTTTCTCCTGCTACTGCCTCAACCCCCACGGGTGTTTTCAATCAGAGGTTTGAGGCTTTATTTCCCCAAGCTGGAGCCCTGGGTTACACGGTCTGTTTAGCTCCCTCGCTGTTCCTCCTGGTTTATCTATGCATGAATGTGGGGCTGTGGCGTCTGCTAGCTGCAGCCTGGCCTGCCCCGTTCCACAATCCGCCACCTCGCTGGGTCCACCAGCTGCCACCTTGCTGCGAGTCCTCTCTGCCCTGGCTGCCCATACCCTGCTGGATGAATGTTTCTTCTTTATCTCCTTGGTTGTCAGACTTCCATGCAGTTCGATTTTCCGTCAGTTCTGGTTGTTTTTTGTTTTTAAATTGTTATTGTCCTTCTTTTGGTTGTGCGAGGAGGCGCAGTGTGTCTACCTATGCCTCCATCTTGGTCGGAAGCCTAATTTAATCTTTATTGTATTTTTGCCATTACCATTTAGTCCCCTTATACTCCCTTCCCCCAGCAGTCACCACACTCTTGTCCATGTCCCTGAGTCCTTCTTCCTTTTTGCTCAGTCCCTGCACCCACTCACTTCCCTGCCCCAGTAGCTGTCACCCTGCTCTCCATCTGTGAGTCTGTCCCCATGTTTTTAATTAAATTTTTTTGACTGATTGATTTTAGAGACAGAGAAGAAGGAAGAGGGAGATGAAAAGCGAGAGAGAGAGAGAAACATGGATTCGTTGTTCTGCTTATTTATGCATTCATTGGTCCATTCTTGGCATATCAGGATGATGCTCTAACCAACGGCTACATAGCCAGGGATCTGGGCTTCGTTTCTGCATCTGCAGTGAGGCTTGGCATGGTCCAGCGAGTCTTCCTCTAGTAGGGGCTTCTTGGGCTTGCCTCTGTCTTGGCTCCAGCTGAGCCAGGTGTTCAGTCTCAGCCCTGTCCCAGTCAGAAACAATGGGCCAGGCTGGGTAAGTCACTCATCGGCCCCAAACCCAGTCCCCAGGGGCTCCACCCTGGACTATTTTCAGCCCTTGGAGATGGAGTCAGAAAAGGATTTTCCACTCCTAGCACAATGGCTGCCCTAGACCATTGTCCAACTTGTGATCAGGGGAGACGCCTGCCCCAAAATATCTCCCCTGGCCCTACCCTCTGCGCCTCCCTGCCCTGCTCCTCATCTCCCCACCTTGACATTGCTTCCTGAGGCTGTTAACTCCTGAAGCCCACTATGAAACAGCACGTGGGTCCCCTGGGATACATGACCAGTTTTCTCTCCTGGCAGGGACCCCAGGATTGTTTGGCTGCTTCAAGGGACTGGAGACCCAGGGAGGGCTGTGCCTTGCCCAAGGTCACATAGTGGTCAACATGGAGACTAGCTGTGAGGTCAGGGCACTCTGACTGCCCCTGCTAACTCGGCTGCCCTCATTAGTGCTGGTCTGTACCTCCTGGGAGTGAGAGGTCACGTCCAAGGCCTGGAGCAGGCATCCTGGGAAGAAGCCTGAATGACGTGGGTACAAGGGGTGGTTGTATCTTGGGTTCTGACCTTGGAGATCCCTATTCAGTCCTGTTTTTACTAACTATGGCTTTAGCTGGCCCTGAACTCCGAGTTACAAAGTAGCAGCTCTGGGGAAAGAAGGAGGCTGGGACACAGGGAAGCTGAGGCAGAAGGAGCAGGGTTATGACCCAGTGCAGCCATCACCAGCTCTGTGACCACAGACTCAGTTTCTCCACCTGTGAAATGGAACCGATACTACCTCTTTTCCCAGCTGACTGACCAGTGTGAATGGCATGAGGCACACACACCCAACTACTTTTATTTTCCTCCCATCAATGCTCTCTGCCCGATGATGTCTAATTTCCCTTTCCCATCCACAATCTGCCTATTTGGCAAACTCCAAAACTGTGGGTCACTTTTGAGTAACAAGGTCCAGTCCAGTTTAAAGTTCCAGCCCCTACTTCACTTCCTGCTCACTGCTCCTCTCCCCCAGCGCTGGAGGACCCTCCTCACCCCTGCTTTGGGTCCCAGGTGTTGGGCCGGGGGGTGGGAGGAGGAAAAGGGTGAGAGTGTCTTCTTCCCCAGTACCGCCGCCGCCCTAGTGCTGTCCTCGCTTCTCTGGCCATAACAACACGGACACCAGTGCCCCTCTGTGTGGGGCCCTCCAAACACGAGTGTGTCCCCCTTTCCTGCTGAGACTCTAATATCCCCCAACCTCCCTGAGTGATTTTCCTAGAGCACCCCTCACCTGGCTTGGGGGTGGGAAAACCCTCGTCACCCCTTCTCCCCCCCACATTAGGTCAAGAACTCACAACTGCACAGGTGTCTTCAATCCCCTGAGCTCGAGGGAGGTGGTAGAGGTTGGGGTGATAAACTCTGAGAAGCTGTGTGACCCCAGTTGTTTTTAGGTTTCTTTAGAAAGTGGGGTGTTTAACCCCAGTGTGTCCTCAGATGCATGTCCTGGAGCCAAATTCCAAATCAGCAGCCGAATGAAAAGTCCCACCTCATCATGGGATTAAACCGTTAGACCAGCCTTTTGTGACCAAAGCAATTGCAAAACGTGGGGGAGGAAAAGAAAGGCCTGCTGCTGGGTCATCACAGCCTGTGCGTGTGTGCGTGCATGTGTGCGTGCATGCATGTGTGTGTGCGTGCGTGCGTGCGTGCATACGTGCGTGCATGTGTGGACGCTGAGGGGGCGGTGCAGTCCCCCACACCGGCACCAAGTACATACCTGGAGACAGATGGGCCACCGGTGCTTGGCCAGCCTATGGGAGGCAGAGAGGGACCAGGAGGTGCTGTCAGGAGGTCAGACTAAAACCAGGATGTGGAAGTAGACAAGCTTAGGGATGGCAGGAAAAAGATGGGGAGTGGGGAGGAGATCCAGCTGCCAGCTCTGTGGATCTGTGGGCCCCCTTTTCCCTCTTTCCCTCCCTTCCTCCCCATTCTTTCTCCTTTTCCTCAGCTCCCCGTTTCCCCTCTCCCATTTTCTTCCCCTTTTTGCTTCCTGTTCTCAGAATTCCTGGGAGAAAAGGGAAGCAAGTGGGGCACTTCAAACCTTCAGACCTATTCATTCCTTTATTCTTGAGGCTGGCTCAGTGCCCTTCCCTGGCTCTTTAGTCTACTTCGGGCCCCAGTAGCTTTGTGGATGCTGCTCTGCTGCCCCCTGGTGTCCAGAGCTGGCCGCAGAGGCTGGGGCCTAGACCTTCACCTGTGGAATGATGATGAGAAGAAAATGATCCTGCTGGCAACCGGGTTGTTGTGGGCTGCAAGATGGGGGTAGGGCTGAGCACTGAAACAGGAGACACAATTTGCAAAACATACCCTGACTTGCAAAACTGACCAAGTGCCTGACCAAGCCATGATGTCTAGCTCAGCTACACAAATTCACCCTCGTAAACACCCCTGTATCTAGGCCTGCATGTTCTAAGAGAAGACACAAGCAACCTGACCTGATAGGAATGCTCCATGAGGACACGCCTGTGTTCTCAGCCTAGGGCTGCAGACTGTTCCAGCAACTCCCTGCTTTGCAAATTCTGACCAGTCTCTGCCAAAGACCATCATTTGACTTAACTTCAGCCCCCGCAGCCCTACAAGCACCCTTCCCTAACTCCCTCCTTTGGAGGTACCCAGGGACCCTCCAAACAGAAGTCTTTGCTGCTGTGAGTAATGACTCCGGGCTTGTTGGCTACAGGTGTGTCCCTGGAGGTATGCACTGACCTGCATCAACAAAAGGTTGCTGCCTCTTCCCAAGGTTGCTTGGTCTTCCAGGGAGAGCAGGTGACATTTCAGCTCTAGTTCCAGCCTCCGGGTCCCCGCAGTGCCCAGGAACTGTCCCATCCAGAGCCCTATACCTCCCTGCTGACCCACCATGGTGCATCTGGCACCAGGACAGCACTCCGCACGGTGGGGTGTCATTCCCACAAAGGAGCTCACAGGGTCCCGCTGATGACTCTGTAAAGGGAGGACTGAGGGGCAGACACAGCTGCTCTGTCCTCAGGGCGCTGCCCCTTCAGGCCCAGTCTCCCAGGTTGGAGTTTCAAAGGAGCTGACTTTGCCCTCTCTGGTTTTGTCGGGAGGAGGTTCCCCTATGACAGTCCCATGATGTCCTCTGGCCTCGGGTGTCCCTTTGACCTCTTGCTTACTTTCTTTTTTTTCCCCCTATCTTCACCCAAAGACACTTTTTCATTGTTTTTAGAGAGAGGGGAAGGGGAAAAGAGAGAGAGAAACATAGGTGTAACAGAGAAACCTCCCGTATGCTCCCCAACAGGAGGTTGAATGCACAGCCTAGGCATCTGCCCTGACTGGGAATCAAACTCATGACCTTGTGGTGTAGGGACAATGCTCCAACCAACTGAATCATCCAGCCAGGGCAACCTCCTGGTTACTTTCAAAGAGGCCCAAGATGGGGTCCCCCACCTCTACTGCCAGGAAGACATACAAGCTCTGGGTCTGAGGACACAGCTGAGTGTTGGGGGGAGGGGCTCCCAAAGGGGAGGCTGAATGCCAGGCACTGAGCGCAGCCCCTCCCTCTGGTCTGGGAGCTCTTCTGAAAGGAAACCAGAACCTTCTTCCCTCTGTGAGGGTGGGGCCTCTAGAAAGGTCTCCCAGATCAGGGCAACCGTGGGAGGATATGACCAGGACCCCCAGTTGGCCCTTCTCCAGGCCAGCACCCCAGCCCCCTATGAATTCGGTTCATAATGGGAATAAATGAGATAGACCGTGTAAACTGTTTCGCAAGGTACCTAGTACCAGTGGGTATTCATTACATGTTTATTCCTTCCCTTCCCAAAGCAAGTTAATAAATTATTTTACGTTAACTTTCACAATGGCCCTTTGAGGCAGGAACCTTATTATTATAGATTCATTCACTCATTTATTCAACAAATATTTACCAAGAGCCTACTGTGTGCCAGGGAGTGTTTTAGGTACTTGAAAATAATCAATGAATGAAAAAACAAAGACCCCTCCCTTGTGGAACTTATTTATATTCTAGTGGGGTAAGAGACAAAAACAACAGACATTTAACAATGAAAATTCCATGTCCTGTTAAAAAGTGACAGGTGCTGTGTGGTGGAAACAGCAGAGCCAGACGTGGGATTGGGAGGGAGGGCAGGGAGCTGTGATTCTAAGTAGGGCGGTCAGGTGAAACCTCAGAAGAGGCCAAAAAGAGGGCATCTGAGCAGACCTGGGGGAGGTGTGGGAGTTAATGGAGGGTTGGGGGGGGGCTCTTCACAGAAAACACAGCGATCTGGCTGCCCAGTAAGGAGGCCCGTGTGTGGCTGGGGTGGAGAGGGAAGGACGTAGGCCAGAGATCAAGGAAACCGAGCGAGGTGGAAAGCCACGGCAGAGGTACAACTTGACTTACAATTTAGGACACTCAGTCTGGCTGCTGGGGCAGGGACGGGAGCAGCAAGAGCAGGAAGGGGTTCATGCAGCAGCCAGGCAGGAACTCACGGGGATTAGGACCAGGTGGTAGCACGGGGGTTGAGGGGAAGCAGAGTGTGCCACCCCAAAGTGCGCTTTTGGGGATGCTGATTTTAAACTGGTTATTAAGAAACAAAAGTCTCAAAAGGGACCTTTGACACCCCCCCCCCTTTACCTGCCTAAAGGAAATCAGGAAAACTTGCTTCAGGATGGGACGGACCCTCACTATATTCACCTTCGCATGTACGAGTTCCCCGTGGTAGACAGGGAGGGGCCAAGCAAGCGTGAGGCGCCCCTGTGCACCCCAGTGTCTGGGTAACCCAGTGAGAATTTCTTTCCCACCTGCTCGCACTTTCTCGTCTGCCTGTGAGTTGCCTACTTTCCCTCTGAAATCCCAGACCCCTGGCTCCCTCTCCTTAGTCCAGAATGGTATCCAAGCTTCAACTGCTCGATGTGGCCTTGGGTCTCATATCTTTATGGAACCCTGTATGTACGTATTTAATAAATTCGGTCATTTTCTCCTGTTATATTAATCTGATTATTAGTCCAGCCAGAACCTAGGAAGGTGGGAGGAAAATTATTTTTCTGCCCCCACAAGGTGGTGAGAAATGGATCAACATCAGATGTATTTTGAAGGCATAGGTAACAGGATTCCTGATCGTTTTTTCCTGAAAGGTTTGGCAGGCAATGAAACAGATCCAGAGAAGGTCTAGCGAGGTGCCACACAGCCGGTCAGTGGGTGGGGCGGAGCAGTGGAGGATGGGGGAGGAGTGACCGGAAGGCCCACAGGTCTAGGGCCGTGTCTGGGCGAAGATGGCACAGAGAGCAAGGAAGGGTCCTGCCGCAGCAGGTCACAAAACCAGCCCCTCTGGGCAGCTGGGCATTGATTTGATCAATGGCTCTTTTTCCTTCCCCTGAATTCCCCCATGATGGCCTTTTAATTGGGTCCATTTGTTGCAAGACCATGGGCTGAACCGAGCAGACGCCAGAGTGTTTGCCCGTTATTAGATTAGGAAATGGCTGTGCGTCCTGGGCTGCCAGGAAAGTCAGAGCGGCTGCACAGCATCCCCGCGGAGCAACCGCAGGCCCGGTGGGTGCCTGCATCTTGCCCGCCTGTGCTGCTCCTCTGTCTGCAGGGGCCCCACTCTGCCTCGCTCGCCCTGCAAACGTCTCCTCCTCCTCCGTGAAGCCTCGCTGATCAGCATCGCCGCCCTCAGCTGCCTGGTCTCCCTGCCTGGAGAACGCACACGGTGCTGGGGAGGGTCCCTTGCTGGAAGGCCTGCCTCCAACAGCGGGCATCCTCAAACTCGGGGCTGTCAGGGAACAGGGGCGCCCAAAGAACATTCCAGTCACGATCCTGCTTGAGTAAAAAAGACTTTTCCTTTCCTCTAGTTTCTGCCCACACAGGATCCGAGGAGCGGGCTGCTGGGAGGCAGGGAGAGGAGGAGAGGAGGTTGGTAAGGGAACGTATGGACTGAAGCAGCATTTTGGGCGACAGCAAGACCATGGATTTCTGCCCCTAAAGTGGATGGGGCTTGTCATATATAGCCAAGTGGCACTTGCCAACAGAAGTGCTCGTAACCACACAGTACGTACTTGCTAAGAGCTGTATAATCCAAAACAGCAAACAACATAATGGCCCACTTATCCATGCGAGAGAAGATATCCTCTCTGGTAAAGCAGGCCCACCCTTCCTGGGAGGGGGTGGGCGCGCGGGGCTGGCAGTCAGCATGTTTCATAGACGGCTGCCAGTCAGTTACCCCAGGGAATCATTTTGCCTAACAAAGGGAAGCACACACCACCACCCCTGAATTCTTGCCAAAAAATTGAACCTGAATCTAACTGAACCTCTAGATTTTACTACCAGTTTTCTTCAGGAAATAAGGGGTACAGAAGAACATGGTCAATGACAACATGGAAATAGCTAGATCCAGAATTTGAGAACTTTTGTAGGATAAATAATCTAGTCTCTTCATAAATAAATGGGGAAAATTGGAGAGGAATTGACACAGGAGTGAAAGTTGAAGCCCAGGGCTTGTCTCCCCTCGCTGCTGCAAAGGGTGAGGCCCCAGCTCCCCAACACTCAGGAGCGTGTATCTGGAAATAAAACACGAGGGGAGGGGTGCAGGGGGGATCTGAAACAGAGAAGAGACGGGGCCACGTTTTGTTTTTCTCCCCTGTTATAAGCTGAATTGTGTTCTCCTCTCAAATTCATATTTGGAAATCCTAATACCCAGTATCTCCGAATGTAACCATTTTTTGGAGAAAAGGTCTTTGAGGAGGTAACTGAGTTAAGAAGAGGTCACTGGAGTGGACCCTAACCCAGTATGACTGGTGCTCCTCTATGAAGAGGAGACTTGGACACAGATGCTGCGGAGGGAAGGTGACGTGAAGACGCAGAGAGAAGAGGGGCATCCACAAGCCGTGGAAACGGGTCTGGAATCCATCCATCTCTCATGGCCCTCAGAGGGAACCAGTTCTGCCATCACCGTGATCTTGGACTTCTAGCCTCCAACCCTGAAAAAGTAGATTTGTGTCCTTTAAGCCCCCAGCCTGTGGCACTTGGTTATGGCAGACACAGCAGACTAACACTGGCATGTCCACCCCTCAGCCGGCAGGCCCTCAGGAGAACCCTGGATCTGTCAGAGGCGAAAAGGGAGCTGCATGTTCTCTGCACATCCCTCCCCATGTGGGGATGCCTGGCGGAAATTGTTTCACGGGGCCTGAATGTACCCTTGCCGGATTAACAAATTGTCCTCACGGTGGGGAACTTGGCCTTCATTACTCGAATTGGTCTGAAGTCTTACCTTTATAGCTCATGCTCTATTTCCTCTTCAACCAATGCTTCACGGATTTCCATTTTCAGCCCAATATGTTGGTGACCTTTGTATCAAAGAACATCTTTCTCTTTATTGTCCTCTCTAAATACCATGTTGACATTAATGACCAAGGACCCCTTTGTAGCCGCCTGCAATTCATCATTGTACAGGAACACCACATCCTATCGGATGTGAGGAATGTACACGCCTGTAGAGAATTTTTTAAAGTCCTCACCCAAGGAGATGCTTATTGATTTTTTAGAGAGAAAAGGAGAGAAAGAGAGAAACATCGATTGGTTGCCTCCAGTATGTGCCCCAACTGGGCATCAAACCTGCAACCTAGGTATGGGCCCCGACCTGGGATCGAACCTGCAACATTTTGGTGTTTGGGACAACACTCTAACCAACTGAACCACCCAGCCAGGGCTGTAGAGAATTTTTATAATTTGTCTGAGCCAAACTGATGATAATGCTGAGAAGCAAGATTTCAAATGCTCCTAAAGAACAACAGTTCAAACTAAGGAGGAAACACAAGGAAGATTACTTGAAGGTGGGAGAAAGCAAGGTGGGGGTGGGTTACAGGATAGTGAATAGTCTGTGCTCTCTTGAGTGTGGTTCTCTGCCGAGGGGTCTAAAAAAGAGGAATTTCAAAAGTGTGTTAACAGAGAAAAGGCACACGACTGTAATTGAATAACAAAAAAAAAATTTTTTTTAAAGTGTGTTAACCTAGATGCACAAAAACAGTGGACGGGGCTTGCTTAGGGCAAAGACAATTTTTTGCTAAGAGGCTACGAATTCTTTGCTACAAGGCATGACTACCTACCACGACCTGCCCAGTTTGGAATTAATGTTCAGATCGTCCTGAGAGGATACTTCCAGTTGGATGGATCACAGTGCCCCTTTTTCACCCACAGGTGTGTTTGCTGTTGAAGTTTGGGGGGGGTGTGGGTGTGTGTGTGAGGTGGGATTTGCCGGCCCCGCTGCCCATACAGGGCATATGCTCAGGCCAAGCTTCTGTAAAGGCAGTGCCTCAGCCCTTACCTGTACGGGTGTCCTGCTTCTCTAAACATTGTACACAAGTGCCTGTGTCACTGACGCGGCAGTTTTCATTTGGACGGGCGTTCACATCACAGTTTCCAGTCTTCGTTTCTTTCCTCTCATCTGCTCAAGGCAAACCAATGTTCTTCAGCCCCTGTAGCTCTCCCATCCATGCCAATTCTCTTTTCTTTGGGTCAGTGGTATTTATGTGTCTTAAACCTTCTCCAGGGTCTGTGCACTGCTGAGTTGTCTATTCCAACGCGGGGTCTGTGCTGAGCCCTCTATTTAAAGCCTGAGAAAAAAGGGACAATGCTGCTTACATGACAGGAAAGCAGTAACCATGTAGGCAGATCCAAATTTTTACTTTTTCCTGTTTCTTTCTGGAGAGGTTTTGTTCCCGTTTCCTTTCTATAGATGGAGGGACGTTCCGTCTTTCTTCAGACTCTTCTCATCGCTCTCTGCAAAGGAAATCTTGGCTAGTCCTGGCTCTGCAGGTGGGCACCATTCTCTCCCCTGCTCTTTGCCAAATCCTGGCCACATAGACACATACAATGATGTCTGTAAGTCACCGGGAGAAAAGCCGAAGACTGCAGCTTGCTCACATACACCCAGAAGTGCCAAGAACTTTGGAAGTGTTCTCTGTCTTGTCGGTTTTGTTACCGGCAGAGGCAGCAGGATTCCAATGAAATGTCTCTCTTCCAACTTGTGCACGCAGCTCCGGGGGGCCCGAACCCTCACTATTGCGGTCTACTACCCTAGCCACCCTTGCTCGTGTGACTCCGGCCCTTCCTGTCTGCTGCGAGAGTGGCAACACCCAAGGCCTTCTGCCAGCCGTATTGTGACGTGGTGGCAGGTGAGGGTGTTTCCACACAAACCCAGCTCCCTGGTGATTGAGGGTATCTGTGGTCCTCTCCACACGAGAGACGGAAGGCAAGGCTTTTTTCATTTGAATTGTGAGCCACACCTTATTGTCAAACTTTTGGGGGAAATTATATCAGTAAGAACAACACCGTTCTTTTTAAGTGATCATTTTCAGTGAAACACAGCACTATTCTGTTCTTATTTTTCTGACCTGCGCATTGCCAAAAGCCCAGTGTGAGCGCTGTGCGGGCCGTGGCAGTAACACCTTAGGTGCTGAAGACAACGCAGGACAACACCACCGTTTTGGCACCACTGATGCCAAAATCAGGATCCATGCGGGGTGACCAGAGGGAGAGACGTGCGCCCAGGACGTCAGGGTGAAGGGCAGTTGATAGCAGCAAAGGTGTGCGCACAATACCATCGAACACGGCACCAAACATTCTGAAAAAAGCAACAGTTTGCTTTTATTGCAAATGTCGTCATTTATCATTTAAAACCACTGCACATAAAAGTGTATAAACAGTTCAGCTGCTTTTTAACTTTATAGTGGGGTTTAGCATGGGAAAAAAGCTAAACACTGGTAATAACTATTTCTAGAAAACAGGTATGTGTCTACTTAAACTTCCCCTTGTTACCAGGTGGGGCCCTGTTACCGGTGCGGGTCTGCCTCCGGCCGGCTTGTGGTGTGTGGGTTCTTGACTTTGTGTAAGAAACATCTCACAACACGAGTCCAGGTGAGCTTGAGAGTATGTTTATTAGAGCTGGGACAGCGAAACAAAGGAAGAGCTTAGGGTAGAAGAAGCAACAGGAGAGAGCCTAGGTGGGGCTACTCTGGCTCCCTAGAAATGTTATAGGAAAGAAGTGAGCCAAGGTGGGGCTGCTGCTAGCTCACCGGGAAGTCAGAGGAAAGGGGGCCCTGGAGACAGGATGGGAGACAAGCCTGCATGAAGCTGCTGCTGCAGGCCACTGCCCTGGTCGCAAGTCTCGGGGGGACCTTCAGCGTTTATGAAGAAGTAAAAAGTTCACGCCCAAGAAGGGGCACGCGTACTCCTGAGCGAGCGCACGCGGATGTCCTTTGCCTTGAGGGTTTCGTTTCTCTTCTGTGGGGGAGACTCTTAGGGGGTGTTTACAGCAGAACAGCCATCAGCTTTCCAGGTGGGTTTTTAATATGCTGATGAGTCAAACTGAGCACATAGGGGAGTTTGGGATTGTTCTTTGGTCTGCTTTACTGTTTTACTTTTATCTTGGGTCTGCCTGGCTCTAATGGGGTTTCTGTTATTGGTTCGCCTGACTGCATCTGTCCTTGGGCTTGGCTGGCACAAATGACATTAACTGGGTTTCTGTTCTCTCTCTCCCAGACCAGGGAGATGTCAGCTCTGTGTTCTCTGCTTAGGGAGGAGAGGTACTAGCCATTCACTCTCAGGTGAGCTTGGTGTGGGGAGATAAGGTCTTGTGATTCACCAGCTGACTGTAAGTTGTTCAAATCATTTAATTTTCTTGTCTCAGTTTCCCCATTTCACTTGTCCAGGAATTTCCCTAGCTTTTTGCTAGCGTGCCACACTCTCCTGCATAAGACCATAGGCATCGTTACGGCAAAGGTGGTTCCCTATATCTCCTTCAGGTCTCCAGCGCTTGCCTCCTTCTTAGTTTATACAGCAGACATATAGGGAGTTCAAGAAATATCAGTTGATATTCCATTATTTAAATAAAACACTTCAATAGTTAGAGGGTTTATTTATTGACTCTGTGCTAGATACAGTGCTAAGAATTTTTCATACATCACCTCAGTTAATCCTTAAACCACTCTTCTGTTTTTTCTTTTGTAAACATCAATGTGTGGTTGCCTCTCATGCTCCCCCTACTGGGGACCTGGCCTGCAACCCAGGCATGTGCCCTGACTGGGAATCAAACCGGCAACCAGTTGGTTCACAGGCCTGCGGTCGATCCACTGAACTACAGCAGCCAGGACTCAAACCACCCTTTTTATGACAGGCCTTCTGACGGATGAATGTGTGATCTTTGTCCTGCATTTTCTGTTGTTCTTATTATCAGGCCCTTGGGCTCAAGTTCCAGTTCCTTTCCTTACAGATTAGGTGACCTTGGACAAGACCATTCATCTCTCTGAGCCTCAGTTAACTCCTCTGAAAAATGAGAGTAGTCATTTCTTCTATGTAAGGCATAAGAAGATTAATGTGTTAATTTACGCAAAACTACTTAGAAAACAGTAAATCCCTATATAGATTTTGGTTTATAAACATTTTTAATTTTTCTCAGTAATGGGATACTATTAAGCCCCAGCAGTTGGGGCAATAAATGTGACATCTTAATTAAAGAAAGTGATGTATTTGTTTTTTATTTTATTTTCAACTAAATGCATTCACTCAGTTCAAACAAAAAAATACTGAAAGGTAAACAGTGAAGAGTCTTCAGTGATTCTCTCAAGTAACCCCCACTCATGGCTTCTCCTTTACCTGTCGGATAACCGGATGCAGCTACGAGCCCTACAAGCTGTGTATGCTTTTCTATTTCCTTTATACACAACAGGCTGCATACTTACGCACATTCTCCTAACTTTCTTCTGCAGATATCTTGAAGGTCTTCCACACTAGTACACAAAAGTCTTACTTGTTCCGCTTAGAGCCATAATGTATTTAACAAGTTCCCTGTGAGCGGATATTTAGGTCATTTCCAATCTTTGGCTATTGATTTGTTGATTTCTTGAAGAACCGAACTTAATGGAAGCATCAACTCTCTCTTCATTATGAAGTATAAACTATTTAACCAAACAACATTGGGATGTACCTCAGAGTCAGTCAGCAAGTCTAATTTAAAATGGACAGGAATCTGTTGGCACCAAGTGAAAGATTTGCCCCCTGATCTCCAGGTTCAACTCTCATGAAGTCTGGCTCCCGGCTCCACCTGTCAGTTTCGTTACCCGTCTGGCCCCCTGCTGCCGGCCGTGCTGCACAGGCGCCAGAGGTCATCTGAGCGGCAGACCTCCGTGGACTGTCCCCTCCTCTCCCACGGCACTGTGTTCTTCTTCATGCATGTCAACTTCTGAATCAGGAACAGCTCTGCTGAGCATGGGTCTGGTAGGAAGGAGCTGGTCCAAAAGGGGAAAGGCCTAAATCTTGCCGCAGAAGTCCTGAGTTCTAATTTTGACCGACGCTTCCTAGATGTGTAAACTAAAGAAAGTTGTGTAGTCTCTCTGAGCCTCAGTTTTCTCATCTGGAAATGGGAATAATCAGAGTATTTACTGAGCCTCCACGTACCAATGAAGCAGGATAACATAGGCGAAACACTTGGCACAGCGCCGGCCCCCAACGCACGTGAAGCACATGGTAACGTAGTTTATTAGTAGAGTGTGGAATGGTGAACAGGACTCACCGAGAGGGTGAGGAGAGAAGAGCAGGTACAAACAGCAGAGCTTCCAAAGTCTGAGCCCACAGAGCCAGCCACGGAAGGAAGGCGGGACAGGGTGGCGAACGCAATTTTGTAGTTGAGGAAACTGAGACCTAGAAGTAGGCGATGATTCGCCCACGTAGTCTGTCTGTGTAGGCAGAGACAGGGAGGAATTCAGGGCCCTGAGGGAGAGCTGCCAGGGCAGAAATTCCTGGGTCATGAATTTTAATTAACACTTGGTTGGGCAGCTGGAACGTGGTGGGAACGTGAAAAGGGGAACTTTCAGAAAGTGGTGCCCCTATTCAGGACATGGGCTGGCTACGGCTGCTGGACGGTCGGATCGAACAGGAGTGAAGTGGGGCTCCTGGACCTCAGGGAAGGAGGAGGGTCGCCTAAGGCCATGGCTGGGGCTGAAAGAGGAGCACCAGCCTCAAGAGGAGGCTGCACGTGCATCAAGGCTTGGGGCTGACAGGGGCAAGGGAAGTCTCAGGAGTCATTAGAAATGCCAGACATAGCTCATCTAGCTGTCGATCTCACTGGACACCTGCCAGCTGCTAAAGCCTCTGAGGTCATTGAGTCTGGGAGAGGGAGGAAGACCTGGGAGAGGAAGAGGAGGAGGCAAGTTTGCAGCCAGATAAGGTTTAATGGAGTGTTCTGTTAATCTCTCCTGGGGCCAGCGGGGATGAGGCCTGGCCCCTGAGCCCAGCTCTGAGTCTGCAACCCTCTCCTTCCTCCTCCAGAGCCCATATTCCCTTGGTTTCAGTGACACCCCACTGCTCTGCAGCATCTCACAGCTCTGGCTGCTCCTCAGTCTCACTCCGGTCATCTCATCTTCCCTCCTTTAACTGATGGCCCCATCCTAAACCCTCCTCTTAGTCTTTCTCATCCTTTCAGCAACCTTATCCATCCCACAGCCTAGAGAACCAAACATCAAGCCAGTAAGTCACAAATCCGTGTCTCCAGCTCACTGTTAACCCTGGATGATGGGATTTGATTTATTAAAGAGCCGCCAAGCTTCTCTGTCTTGATATGGGTGCAGGGATCAAACCACTTGGCTACGCTAAGCAGAACAGACATTTCCAGATGCTGGGGTACAGTCTCCATGGAAATCAAATGAGGCTCTGCAAACCCCAGAGGACCTGGGAACAGTGGATGGACCAGGCAAGAAAGGCTGAGGGCTGGGGAAAGGATATTGAGGAGAGTCAGGGCCACCAAGACAAACCCTCACCTCCACCCACCTTGGAAAACCAGGGCTCAGCTTATTAGGAGTAAATGGGGCTGCTCTCTGCCCTGTAGCGAATGCTGGAGCAGCTCCCTGCCCATGACCCTCAGCACCCCTACACCCCTACATCCCTTCCACCCCTACAGCTTCTCACTGAGAGCCCTGGGACTCTGCCTAGGGGCTTTCTCTGGCCATTTGGAACACACTTGGCCAGAGTGTTAGAAAGTTTGGAGACCATCCTCTAATCAATGACAGCTGGAGTTGCTATATTACTGCTCTGTACCGTCTCCCAGAGGTTCCCCATGGGATTGACCACTAGTGATAATCTGTTCATTGACCTCCCTGAATTGCCTTCCTCATTTCTCTTGTCTCATTTCACCTGACCTCTGCTGACACTTTCTAGGATCATCCCAGAAATTAACTATTTGCACTTGAATCCTTGTCTCAGAGTTGGCTTCTTGGGGAACCCAAACCAAGATAGCCCCTCTGTCTCCCTCCCATCCAATCTGCTTACGTCCTGCAGATTCTGCATCCTAAAGAGCCCTGAGCTCCGCCTTCTAGCCAGCTCTTCATGTATCACACTCTTCCATCCCCACTGCTTTGGCCACCACTTTTCTGGACAACTGGCCCAGCCCTGTCACTGGTCCCTGCCTCCTCTTCTGCCCCTCCATAACGTAACAGCCAGGACAAGTGATCCTTCTAAGACACCAGTCTGATTATGTCCCTCCCCTGTTTAAACCCTCCCATGGCTCTCATCACTCTCAGGATAAATCAAGCTTCCCAGCCCGGCATGCAAGGTCCTGCAAGAACTGACTCCCTGCCCCTCTTCAGCCTTGTCATGTCCCTTCCTCCCTTCACTGGACTCTCCAGTAGGCCTGAGCTTCACGAGGTTCCCAGGGCCTGCCACATTCTCTCTCACCTCCAGGTCTTTGCATGCTGCCCCTCTCCCAGGAACACCCTCCCTGGTTTTACCCAAATAACTCCAGATCTTGAACACTCAGCTTGGGACACACTTGTACTCTGACCTCCCCTGTCCCCCCGCCCTCAGACTGGTCCAGTGCCCCTCCGGACTCTTGAGTCTCCGTGCACGTGTCTGCATCCCAATGCCCGCGTGTCCAGGTTTATCCTTTCTCCACACCAGACACTTTTTGAGGGCATTAGCCACGGACAATTTATCTTCGCTTCCCTGATGTCCTGACCATGCCTAAGCACATAGCGAGAGTCAAAGAATAAATGAATGATACTGATGACTCTAAATCCTCCCAAAAACCCATATTCATGCCTCCATTTAGATACGTGCAGAGCATTGTGCCAACTGTGGGGGAAAGAGGGCTGGTGAACAACAGACGTAGTGCCTGCCCTGGAAGAACCTTTCTGCTGCTGGGGGAGAGATGTGAAGAGAGGCAACATCAGGCTGAAATGATCAGGTACATCAGAGGCCAACTCTGGGACCTGGGGAGCCCAGAGGAGACACTGCGCCCGCCTGGTGGGGAGAGACAGAGAAGGCTTTTGAGAGGAGGAAGCTCCTCTCCATGCTGGCTCTGCTCGCCCTCGTCTTTGCCGGGACATCAGGAGGGGGACCCGAGCTACCAGTGTGTCTCTTGTGGTCTCACCGCCTCCTCCCCCCAAAGGTAACTCTACACTGTTGGTTATTCCCATTCACATCTCATATGCTTTCTACTGAGTTTAGCATTATTTTGCATGTTTTAAAATTTTATGGTCATAGTATCCTCCTTCTTATACTTTTTCCAGTCACATTATGCTCATGAGATGCAGCTTTATTGCTTTGCATTGCTCTGGTTCGTTCATTTTCTCCATTGTATAGTATTCCAGTATATGAATATACAGTCATCTCTTATTATCAGAACATGGACCACTCCTCATAGCAAATGTGTGGATAGTGAAAGCTCACATTACAGAATTTTAGCTGGGAAAAATATGTTCCCAGCTCACTCAAAAATGTCAACTAATTTCCCACAAGTATCATTAAAATTCTTTAAAATTATTAATAATCACCAAGTATTTCTGCATAGTGTAAGCTATGCTGTCCCATATGGCATCTACTAGACACAGGAGGCTAAGTTTAAATGTAAATTGATTAAAAGTTAGAAGTTCAGGTCCTCAGTTGCACTAGACACATTTGAAGTGCTCAGTAGCCACATGGGCCTAGAGGCTACCATACTGGACCACAGAGAGAGACCATTTCCATCACTACAGAAAGTTCTAAAGCATTTAAAACACTGACTACTCCATTGTCTGACACTGGATGAGCTGCTTCTGTCTCTCACACATGGAGCACTTCCTGTGTGTGATGGAGAAGGACGTGTGCCTGGCCAAGCCCTGTCAGTGAGCTTTATTATTTACACATTTTCCTCTAATGTAAGGGCTTTTCTAAGCCTCTCAGGCTCACTTACTTTCTTCTCAGGCTTTCCCACTTTCTGAGAAGACGTTTCCACTAAACAACAAGGGGGAGATGGTAACAATTATGCACCACACAAGTTTAAGTGACATGAGCATGAGGCACGATCCTATCAGGAGAACAGCTGAGTCCCAGCTGCAGCTCGCTCCACATGCTCTCACCCAGACACCAGCTGCCGAGCACCCGCAGATTCATTACAACAGGTTTCCTACTAGTAAAATTTGTTTTAGGGAGAAAGAAACATCAGTTTGTTGTTCCATTTATTTATTCATTCATTGGTTGATTCTTTTATGTGCCCTGACCAGGAATTGAACCAGCAACCTTGGTGTATCTGGACAATGCTCTAACCAACTGAGCTACTGGGCCAGGGCTCTACTAGTAACATATTTACAACTCATTAGAACAAATATTAAGAGAGTGAGAGTTCAAATAGCAAGGAATGCCTGTACAAAAATGTTTTTTTCATTGTCTTATAAATGGATATTTTAAATTAGACATAATACTGCGATGTACATTTTTATACACCTGCCAGAGTTTCTCCTGGTAATACGTGTTGGGGCAGAATGGCTTAGTCTCAGATTATGTGTGTCTCCAACCACTAGATACTGACAAATGTTCTTCATCCTGCTTGTGTTCAGTTTCCAGTTCCACCAGCAGTACCTAAAATTTCCTACCTCTACACACCCTCAACAAAGTTGGCACTATCAAACTCTCTAACTTTTGCTAATATGATGCGTACAAAATGATACTTCACTGTAGTTTTAGTTGAAACTCCCTGGTTGATAGTGAGGGAAACATATTTTCATGTGTGTATTGGCCATACTTGCTTTCTCTTCTGTGCAATGACTGTTTGTGTATTTTGCTCATTTTTCTATTAGGTTGTTTGGCTTTTTCTTACTGATATGTAGGAGTTATTTACACATACTGAATAATAATCCTTTGTCTGTTGGAGGAACCAAGATGGCGGCGTAGGTAGACACACTGTGCCTCCTCGCACAACCAGAACTGACAGAGAATCGAACAGCAAGGGGGACCGACACTGAGGAAATAGAAAAATAAACATGCATCCAGACTGGTAGGAGGGGCGGAGACGGGCACCGGGGTGGAGAGGACTCGCGTGGCTGTGGCGGGACTGAGACTGGCGGAGTGTGGGACAAATGGCGCAGGTAATCTGAGCACTAGCAGACCCTGCGGCCCCACATTTGCACAGATAAACCCAGAGGGCCGGACTCAGAGTAGTGGAGAGCGGGGCAGGCAGAGTGGCGGGTAGCACCCTGCGGCACCACATTCACCCACAGATAAACCAGAGGAACGGCGGGCAGCGAAGCAGACCCCGTAACCCAGGGCTCCAGCTCGGGGAAATAAAGCCTCAAACCTCTGATTGAAAGCGCCCCTGGGGGTTGGGGCAGCAGCAGGAGAGACTCCCAGCCTCACAGGAGAGGTTGTTGGAGAGACCCACAGGGGCCTAGAGTGTGCATAGGCCCACTTACTCGGGAACCAGCACCAGAGTGGCCCAGTTTGATTGTGGGTAGCGGAGTGAAAGATTGAAATCCGGAGGAGAGTGAGGCAGGCGCCATTGCTCCCACTCGGCCCCTCCCCCACGTACAGCGTCACAGTGCAGCGACCAGCATTACCCCTCCCCGGTGAACACCTAAGGCTCCGCCCCTTAAAGTAACAGACGCACCAAGACAAACAAACAAACAAAAAAAATGGCCCAAATGACAGAACACTTCAAAGCTCCAGAAAAAATACAACTAAGCGACGAAGAGATAGCCAACCTATCGGACGCACAGTTCAAAGCACTGGTTATCAATATGCTCACAGACTTGGTTGAATCTGTTCGAAAAACAGATGAAAAAATGAAGCCTATGCTAAGAGAAACAAAGGAAAATGTACAGGGAACCAATAGTGATGCGAAGGAAACTGGGACTCAAATCGATGGTATGGACCAGAAGGAAGAAACAAACATCCAACCAGAAAAGAATGAAGAAACAAGAACTCGGAAAAATGAGGAGAGGCTCAGGAACCTCCAGGACACCTTGAAACGTTCCAACATCCAAATTACAGGGGTGCCAGAAGGAGAAGAGGAAGAACAAAAAATTGAAAACTTATTTGAACAAATAATGGAGAACTTCCCCGATCTGGCAAAGGAAATAGACTTCCGGGAAGTCCAGGAAGCTCACAGAGTCCCAAAGAAGCTGGACCCAAGGAGGAACACAACAAGGCACATCATAATTACATTACCCAAGATTAAACGCAAGGACCTACATCCAAGATTACTGTATCCAGCAAAGCTATCATTTAGAATGGAAGGGAAGATAAAGTGCTTCTCAGATAAGGTCAAGTTAAAGCTCATCATCACCAAGCCCTTATTATATGAAATGTTAAAGGGAGTTACCTAAGAAAAAGAAGATCAAAAATAGGAACAGTAAAAATGACAGCAAACTCACAGTTATTAACGGCCACACATAAAACAAAAACGAGAGCAAACTAGGCAAACAACTAGAACATGAGGGTTGTCAATAAGGGAGAGGGAGGGGGAGGGGGGGTAAAGGTACAGAGAATAAGTAGCATAGATGATAGGTGGAAAATAGACAGGGGGAGGGTAAAAATAGTGTAGGAAATGTAGAAGCCAAAGAACTTATAAGTATGACCCATGGACATGAACTATGGGGGGGGAATGGGGGAGGGAGGGGGGGCAGGATGGAGTGGAGTGGGGGGGGGGAAATGGGACAACTGTAATAGCATAATCAATAAATATATTTTAAAAAAATCCTTTGTCTGATATGTATCGCGAGTATCTTCTCTCCGTTTGTCGTCTCTTTTCGTGTGTGTGTGTATTTAGAATAACAGAATTTAAATTTTTTTATTATGCTTGAGTTTACCAATTTTTCCCTTCATAATTCTTTCTCTTTTTTTGATTGTTTTTGTTTAAGAAATTCTTCATTAACCCTGCCACATAGTAGGAATCCAATAAACATCTGTTGAATGTAAGCTGCGAGTGGGAGGAGGGGCTGGTTTCTGTCTGAGCTGCCAGGGCCAACAGTGCTGTCACAGAGATGAGGCCATGGGGGAGGTTACTGTAGAGGGGGGTGCTGCAGTGCTCAAGAGGAAGATGTCCAGGGAGCAATAGGCCAGGGATATAGGGGAAACGCTGGGCCGAAGGTGGGGACTAGGACTGTCCAGCATACAGGGATAATTTAAGGAGAGCCACTGCCATTCCCCAGGAAGAATGTGTAGAGTGAGAAAAGATGTGGGGACAGAGCCCTGGGAGGAGTCTAAAAAGCAGGAGGAGAATGGGGAAGATTGTTGTGGGGGGCTTGAGTTTGTCTGTGGAGTGACTTCCTAGGCACTCCTTCAAAGGTATGGAGGTCGCTGGGTCCTTGAAGGGACCATCTTGGGAGCTTTCTGGGGGCAGAGACTAGATAAATGGACAGAGGACTGCAGAGGAGACAATTCCTCCCCAACTGTTGGCAGTAAAGGGAAGAGAATGGAGCAATACCTGGAGGGGGTGGCTCCAATGCAGGGCTTGGGTCAATGCTGGAGCACGTCCATAGTGTTATCCCCAAGAGGGAATATATCTGCCAAGAAGGACTCCTCATGGTTAATGGGGCCCAAATTCATACCAGAGTCTGGCAGCCATTGCTGACAGAGGCCTCTGGAGCACATTGCATTTCAGGGAAAAGCTACAGACTGGCTGCCAGCCTCTTGCATTGTGATCCTGCAGGCTGAGTCAACCCTTATAAGGGAGCTCCTGGCATTTTTACCAATAGGACTGAGACTGGCCCTGTCCAATCAGAAATGATATCCTCATTTGCATCTATACTGACCAATTAGAGCAGCTCCATAACAACCAATCAGAATGTACAAGTCCAACTAATCAAGAATGTGAGATTTGGACCAATTAGACTGTGCAGATTTGGATTCCTCATTTGCATAAAATGGACCAATCAGGAATCAGACCAGAAATTTTCTCTATAAAAGGCAGCCTCCCCTTAGTCTCAGTAAGTGCATTTTCAGTTTCCACTGGAGGCTGTTTCCCAGGTTTGCAACCTGTTTGTCTTTTTCCACACCCCAGATCTGGGACTACTGCTGATATTAGGCCTACAGGGAAGCAAACCAGGAGAGGGTGGGGTACCCAAGGGTGTGGGGACTGGCTGCAGAAGCAGAAGGGCAGCTCTGGGCATGGCTGGTGCCTTCAGCTTCAGATGAAAGAAAAGCCACCTCTTGGGGAGATGGATGCTGAGCAGAGAGGTTGGGGGCAGGAACATAAGTGAGTCTCCTCCACTGAGCTTTGCTTCAGTTCTTATGTCCCCCAGGCACAGGGAAAAGCCGGTGAGCATTTGGTGAGTGAATTGCCTTGGTGAGTAGCGAGTGGAATCGGCAGCTAGGATTGAGGTTTCAGTGAGTTAGGGCTTATGGAGAGGGGAGATTTGGAAGGGCCACCATAAAGGGACATGAGGCAAGAAGGTGATGGGCTTCTAGGAGCCCAGTTCCCCTGAGTCACAGGCAAACACCTTCTTCCCACAAGGGGCTGGCAGCAACCCTCCCTTGCCCCCTTGAACCAGACAAAGCCTTGCCTCAATGCCCCTCCAGTCAGGGAGAGATGGCCACAACCATAGCCCAAGACACAAAATGCCCCTGGGTCTGTTCTCAGATCTCCATCCTCCACCCCCTCCCTGGGCCAGCCGCCCCATCTCCTCCCAGACTGTGGAGCAGCCTTCTTGCTGGGCTGCTGCCACCTTGCCTCTCTAATCCTTCCCTCATCCTCCATCCAGCACCCTGAAATGTCTAGAAAAATGAGATTTGATTATGTCACTGCCGCTCTAATCCCTTTGGTGACTCCCGCAGCCCTTCAAACAAAGGCCAAATTCCTGACCATTGCTACCAGGCCCTGTGGGGCTGGCCACTGCTGCTCCTCCACCCTTATGTCCAGCCATGCCTCCTGGCTAGAGGGGCACCCCCAACTCTGGCTGCACTTTATTACCTGACCGTGCCAAACCCTTTCCCGTCTCAAGCGCCCCGTAAACTTTCCTCTGCCTAGGACTCCCTTCCCCTTACCATCACCTGGCTGAGGTCAACTCCTCACTCTGGTCTCAGCTTAAATATCACTTCCCAAATTTCCCGATTTAAACTAGACGCCCCTCCCACGATAATCTCCTCTCTAGCCCTCCACTTTCCCTTCTTAGCACTCAGTGCCACAGGTACTGATGTGTAAGTCTGTGTGACTGTTTGATGTTCGTTTTCCCCACCAGATTATAAACCCCATGAGGCCAACGCCATCGGGTCTGTCCTGTTCACACACATCCTCAGTGCCCAGCACAGAATCTGGCACACAGGAGGAATTCAGTAATGTTGAGTAAAAGCTGCCGCGGTGGCTGTGAGGAAGGGCCAGCTTGTCTGCAGGCCACAGGTCGTGGGAGGTTTCAGGGACGAGGGAAGGGGCGGCCACTGTCCATAGGAGACATTAAAAGATGGAGGGAGGGAAGGCAAGTGACATCCAGGAGGATTTTGGCATGGATGAGCACCAGCGGTGTGCCGAGTGCTGCCCCATTACACTACCCTGACATCCTTCCCACAGCACGCCCATCCAGTGTGTAATGTCCCACTAGCAGGAACACTGGGGCGAAATGATCTCCTTGAACCTCAGTTTCTTAACTATAAAATGGGTTTGTACCACCAAGCCCAGGGATGGTTATGAGGATCGGGATTGTCATGGCGCAGTGTGTGGCGTGGAAAGTGCCAGCAGCCCATGTTGTAGGAGTACTTAGGCTCTGGAGTCAGACTGCCTGGTTTCAAATCTCAGGTTTCCCTTTTACTAGCTGTGTGACCGTGGGCAAGTCACTTTATCTCTCTGTGCCCCAGTTTCCCCTCCTGTAAAATGGAGCTGAACACCTCTGGAATTGCTATGGGGATCAAAGAAGGTCATGTTTTAAAACACCTAGCACAGTGCCTGGCACATAGTAGGGGCTCAAGAAATAACAAGCACCATCCCTCCCTCTCCTCCACCATCCCAGAACTGTAGAATGGCAGAGCTGAAAAGATCTGATTAGTCACCACTTAAGCCGCTGTTCCCAGTACTCACAGGGAAGCTGAGACCAGGGAAGGACAGGAGTGGCCAGGGAACCTGAGCGGGAATCCAGGGTGCTCGGGTTCTAGCCCAGAGCGAAGTTCCCTGGCGTCTGTTTCCCCCGGAGGCGGACAGTCAAGGCCGGTCGAGCCAGGTCTGGCCACGCCTCCTCCCCGCCCCTTTGCTCTCGGCGCGGGGCGCTTGGAACGCTTCGGGTTGAGCTGCAGCCGCCGCCTGTGCTGCCCCTGGGTTTGTGGGTTGGCTTCCCAGTGCTGGAGCAAGTGACGTTGGGACTCAACCCCTGCTTGTGCTACACAGCCCAGGTGAGGGCTGTGAGGGCCGGGGTACAAGGTAGGTCTGCCCACTCCGGGCTTGCTGCCCCGGCGGGGTTCTGGGCTAAGTCTGTGTGTGTGATGGGGGCAGTGCATAAGAGATTAGAGTGGGCAATGTGTATGTGCTGGGTTGTATGTAGTTAATGTGTGGTGTGTGCGTGGTGTGCCCAGTGTAACCAGGGGATCGTGGTGTGTGTCAGAGAAAATGTGTGCGGTCCTTGTCTATAGCCGTCGGTGACTGTGCCAAGGTAACCCAGGGGTTCCGTGTGTGTGTGCGTGTGTGTGTGTGTGTGTGTAGGCTCTACGCTAGGGACCATGGCACATCTGTGCACACATGTGTGTTGTGTATGCTGTGAGATGTGCGTTTGGCGTGTGGCACCTCCATGGCCCCGTGAGGTGTGCTGGGCCAGGTAAGGGAGGCGGGAAGCATTTATTCAGCTGTTTCCACTGACAGAACGATTCCCTTGATCCCAGGGTGGTTCTGGCTCTTCCGGCACCCGAAAGGGCTTGTGAGAGTACAGGCTCACCCCTGAGCTGGGTAGAAGAAGTGCCAACAGCCCCATGCTCTTCCTCATATGCACACAAAGCTTCTTTGAGGTCTCATTTTTCACCTTTCAAAATTCATGTGGATTTTGCATTTCTCTCTGTAATCTTTCTGCATTTATTTTAATGTAAAAATATCATTCTGGTAAGTTGCCATCCAGTGAGCCGACGCTAGCCTCGGTGATGAGCAGGTTTGTCCTCCGTGGGGGCCCTCCGGCACCTGTAGAGTATGAACCCTGCCTGTCCTCCGAGCTGGGGCCGCAGGACAGAGACTTCCCCGCGGGGTATGGATGTGTGGCTGTGCTGGGCGTGCATGGGTGCAGCACAGTTGTGTGGTGGGAAGCTGGAGTTGTGTAAGGCCACCTGCACTGTGTATGAAGGAAGAGGTCACAGTGGTGTGTGGGGGGGGGTGTCCTGCATGGGGGACAGTGGTGGGATCTGTCTTGGTCATTTCTAGTGCAGGGGCAGGGCAGCTGACTTCTGGGGAGGAGCCCTGACCAACAATGAGGTTCTCACTTTCGCCCCACTGGCTGGGCAGGAAGAGGCTGCTGGACCCCAGAGGACCACAGGGGCAAGGGTTCCCAGAGCAGGCAGCCACCTGGGACGTTGAGGTCGTTGTGTTATCCAGGCTTGGTTTAAATCCCAGCTCTGGCACTCTCTACGAGGAGGACTTGGGGTAAAATCTCTCTGTGCCTGAGTTTCTTCCTTGATGAAATGGAGACATCAATTGTACTTGCCTTGTAGGGTTATTGTGAGAACTGAGTTCCTGGATATAAAGTGCTTGGCACAGTCTCCAGCATAAAAACCCTTAACAGCTGGCAGTAAATCTGTGTAATAACGATGGAGTCCCCCCAGGAGTGGGCTCCTGCCTGCCCGGGAACCCTCAGTTCCCGCAGAAGCAATGATTTCCCATGAGCCAGGCAGACGGGAACCTGAGAGCCCCCAATTAAATATGTCTGGGGTACCCATTCCCGACCCCAGGCTCTATAACTGTGAAACTCCCAGTGCCTGTCTGGCTTCTGGGAAGATGCGGTCTGTAGAGGGAAGATGTCCATCTCTGGCAGGACCTGGGATGGGGCGTGGGAGAGAGGCTGGGGGAGAAGTGGGGGCAGCCACGGGCTTGGGTGGGGGCCTCTCTCTTCTGACAGATACCAAAGGAACAGAAAGTGCTGGCCCATGCCCTGCGTGAGTGTGTGTTTGGGGGCTGGTAGGAGCAGGGCCACCCTCCTCCTGGAACGAGGAAGTCAAGGCAGGCTCTGGGAGCTGGATGAGGCTGCGAGGTCGGAGTTAGAGCAGGTGGAAGTGCCTGAGCTCCAGGCCAAAGGGGACCAGGAAAACCCTTGGGCTGGGCTTCACTTTGTGGGGGAAATATGTGCATTGGCAGAGCAAGAGCCCTTGTTCCTGGTGACTTTTTCGGGTCAGTTTAGAGAAGGTGCCCAGAGGCCTCAGAGGAAAAGGGGACATAAAAGGCAGTGCTGGGAGCTGTGGAAACATTTGCGGAGGGCACCTAAATATATCCACTGTGGTGGCGGGGTGCTGTGAAGGGCTGGTGGCGAGGCTCGGCCAGGCCAGAGGCAGACCACCGTCCCCACTGTCCCCAGGCAGGGAGGCACCTGCTTGGCCAGGAGGCACTGAGGGCAACTCCAGGAGGTCTGGAGGAAATAACCCTATGGGGTGGCAGGTGGCCTGGCCCAGCCCCGACTGGGAAGGTGACAAGGCCAGCTCTGTCTTCTCAGCTTTCAGGGAGGAGGGACAGAGTGATGCTGGTGTCGCTTCTGGCCCGGCTTTCCTTCAATCCACAGTCCCAGCCATGACTGTTTATGATTCTATAGCCTTCCTCCTAAAAGCTGATAATCTCAACGCAAATAGTCTGTGTCTACAACCCAACTCCCACTTTCTGTCCTGCAGCTGTCACATCCCCTGACTCCAGGTCACGTGTTCAAGGACTCTGACCCCCGCTCTGGCAGTCCGACACTCTCAAGCTTAAAACTTCCAGGGAAGCTTCACTAGGGGTCACTGTGCAGAATCATTTGAGAAGCCCCAGGAACGATCCCTCCACAGCCAGCCACAGCCACCATGGCTCCGCTGGGGTGAGGGAAGTTCCCTGGTGAAATGTCCCCATGCTCCCTGGGTTGGGTGACAGTGAACCCCAAGGCCCCTCCTCATCCAAGGCAATGGAGGTGCTTGGAGTAGTTTGTGGTTCTCAGGGGAGGGTAGCCCAGGAGAGGGAAAGATTAGGACCCGGACTGTCACCAGTCCCCTCAGGAAAAGGGAAGTGTAGGGTCACCCAGTTCCTAGAGGGGACAGGGAGAGGAAGAAGGGGCTGAGGAGGCCCCCAAGGCAAACCTCGCTCTGTCTGAGAGACTCCAAACACCTGAGGTCGAGGTATTAGCAGCGTCATTCACGCACGGCCCTGTGTGAACTCCGTGAGGGCTGGGGAGTGCAGTCTGATGGCCAGTCCCAGTTTCAGCTGTGTGACTTTGGACAAGTCACGGTCCCTCTCCAGACCTTGTTTTCCTCATCTGGCCAGTGGACACACAGGACTACAATGCCCTGACCTCTCTGTGCCATCACTGAGGACATCAGCGCTGCTGCGAAGCGCCCGGTCTTTGGACCAGTCTGTGAACACTTGTGAATGAGTGAGGAGTGAATGAGCAAATGCAGGATCACATGAAGCGACGTGAAAATACAGCATTAGGCACATCTCCCTCCCCCCGCCCCCACCCCACCTCAGCCCACACGTGAGAAATTGATCTCAGAAGTAAAAGAACTGGGGCCCTTGTCCTCTGGAAGAAGCCAGGATGGGCTGAGAGTTTGAGAGACTGGGTGAGGGGTGGGAACCCCTGGGCGTCAGCCCTTGCCCACAGGGGTTTACTGCCTCGCCCTGGGCCCCCAGCAGCAGGCCCATGGATTCACAGTACTCTCCTCCATTATTTCTCCATGGTCATCGCCCACCCCACCCCCAGCCCCTGAGCTGATGATTAGAGGAAGGAACACTGTAGCTACAGAGGGCCGCTGTGGTAAGCAGGAACCCCCAGGGGGTTGGTGGAAGAATAGAGGCCAGAAGGGCCTTGGAGCCCCTGGCCATGTGAGGCAGGCTGGTGGAGGGAGGGGTTTGGGTACATTCTGGGCTTCTTCCCCAATGCAGTTGTCAAACCCCATTAAATCTGCCTCCCAAATATCTCTGCAGTAGTCCCCTTGTCTCCACTCCTTTGGGTGCCTTTGGCCCAGCTGTAGAATCCTCACAGCCTCCCCTCCTCCAGCCCCATTCCTGCCTCCTTTTTACTTTGGCTGCCAGGAAGCTCAGTCACCACCTTAGACTAGGTTTCTGCTACTGTTTTTTTCTGTCCTGTGTCTAGTAGGATCCTGTGGCATATGTGGGTATTGTCTGAGCTCCTTCATGGACAGAGTTGTAAATTCTAAAGCAATCAGCAAGTAAAATCTAGTGTTTCCCAGATTGTTAGGAGGAGAGCCACTGGCTCCTTGGAATTTTCACTTCGTTGCCTCTCCCACACACTGCCCCCAGCCCAGACATGGAGACACTGCTGCTGGACGGGGCAGTGCGCTGGTTCAGAGCGTTGTTCAAATCCCGGCTTTGCCACTATCAGCTGTAAGAACCCTGGACACGTTACTTAGCCACTCAGAGTGCCTCGTGTCCCCATCTGTAACATGGGGCCAGTAATGGCATCTACCTTGTAAGGGTGTGTGAGGATTTAATGAGACGGTATAAGCACCGTGGTAAACACTGTGTGCTTGCCAATATAGGTGGTTATTACCTGAATGGCTCTTAGCCATCCTGGGAGGGCCTGGGACGAGTGGCCAGCTCTGTATGGAATGTTCTAGACCAGTGCTTCTCAAATGTCAGTGTACACAGCAGTCCCTGAGGTCTGAGTCAGCAGGTCAAGGTGGAGCCTCCGAGTGCATTCCTGACATGCTCTCGTGTGATGCCAGTGATTCTGAGCAGAGTTCACGCTCAGTCTGTGCGTGAGGACTTCGGTCAGGCTGTGGCTGGGATCCACTGCAGAGACCCAGGGGCTAACGGAGAGGCCTGGGACTGGGGACCCCCACGCGCAACCCGAAGCTCTGAGGCGGCTGGACCCTGAGCTGAGTCCGAGACCAGGGTGCTCTTCTTCACCAACAAGTCACCAGCACTCAGAAGAGCTCCCTGGGTTCAAGGAGTGAATGAACCAGAAGTCTAGTGAAGGAAGGGCCCTGGGAGGCGGTGGTGGCTCCGTGGCTGTGCTCCCTCTGCCTGGAGATGGCCCTGCCCTCTAGAACTCCGCTTCCCCATTCTGCCCTTTGAGCTTCCAAATCCAAGGTGGTTAATTAGCCGAAAGCCTCGCTTTAAGCTTGTGACAAACAGGGCTGATAGCTGGCTGGACAGGTCAGGGACCACACTCCCAAAGGGACCTCTGAGCATTCTGGCTGGGGCTTGTGCAGGATGGCTGAGGGGGAAAAAACTGAACGAACCATCTGCGTTGTTGGTAGCCCTTTGGAGAGAGCCGAGGAAGGGCCTGGGCATCCAAGGACTCAGTTCTTCCCCTGCGTCTCTTTCCTGGTCTGAAAGCTTCAGAGAAGCTTGCTGCTGAGCTGCACGCGGACGCATACTCGTGTGGGTGCACGTGTGCATGACGGGATTTGGGTGCTTCCAGGTGTGGCAGGTGCCTGAGCATATGCACGTGCGTGGACCTGTGTGGGTTACGGGGAGCTGCGTCGGGGCCTGGGTGTGCTGTGCACGCACCCCTGCAGGATTATGCCCATGGGCACGCCTCTTCCCTTTTCTGCGAGGTCTCCGTGGCCCCTCCGTGCTTTCCTGCGATGGTAAACAGCAGGCCCCAGGCTCTGGACAGAACTACAGAGTGTCCAGGTTGCAGAGAAGGAAAACTGAGGTACAGCAAGAGGGACCAGCTTCCGCCTGTCTGAGGGGCCACCAAGCGTGCTGCCTGCAAACATGAAGTGACAACAGCGCCCGTCGGGACCTGATCTGAATCCCAGAGGTACTGAGGCTCTTCCATCAGATCAGGGCCAGGCTGTCTCAGACAGAGGGCTCAGGATAGCATTTTCCTCCTGGCTTCCAGAAGCAGCAACGGGCCGCTGGGCAGTGGCCTTGGGTGCCCGGATGTGTGAGACACTATTTCTGTCAGCCCATGGCTCACAGAGACCCTTCTCAGCCCTTGACTCACATGGACAGGAATAGCTCCATTCTGCAGCTAGGGACACCAAGGTTCAGGAAGCGGTGAGACCCACCCAATAAAGTGACCCGCACTGTACTGTGAGCCCAGCCCAAGGCCAGGAGGGGGGACCCGGAGACCCAGCTGGCAGTGGCTGCATGGGGGCAGGGCTTGCGGAGGCAGGGTTCTAAGGTCAGCCTGGCACAAGGTCGGTGAGCAGCATGCAACAAGGGCATGTGCTTGACCTCTGTACGCCGCTGAGGGGCTCTGGCTGTGACTGACAGCATGAGGGTGGCTGTGGAGGGGCCAGTGCCAAAAGGCAGCAGAGGGTCTGAGGACCTCTGGAGGGCTTTGGGGGGTGGGAGGACACACACCAAACCCCCTCCCCACACCCACCTCCCAGGAGCCTACACGCAGGGCTGAGCTGGGAAAGCTGACTTAACCCTCTAACCCGCCCTCCTGCTCTTGTCTAACGGCTTTTTTTCCTGGGGAAAATCGAGAGCCTGCAGTGACCATGAACCCCGCAAATCTACGGCATCTGGGCAAGCCTGGGATTGTGGCAAGAATTGCCTAGCCCTGGCTGGTGTGGCTCAGTGAGTTGAGCAGCAGCCTGCGAACCAAAAGGTCAAGGGTTTGACTGGGTTGGGGCACATGCCTGGGTTGCAGGCCAGGTCCCCAGCTGGGGGCATATAAGAAGCAGTCAATCAATGCCTCTCTCACAAATCAATGTTTTTCTCCCTCTCTTCCTCCCCCTCTTCCCCTCTCTCTCTCAAAAAAGAATTGTGTAGCCTGGGAAAACAAGGCCTGTGAACTCAAGGTTTGCAGCCTCCTCAGGAGTAGGCATGTATGTGCATGTGTGTATGTCCCATGCTGAGGCACAGGCACAGGAAAACATACAGTGGTGCAATTATAAATACGTGTGAGCGCGTGTGCAACCCTGGGTCAGACCCTACACCCTCTACCAGCTGGAGGACCTGAGGTCGGAGACAAGCAACCCTCACAGTCCCTCAGGCCTGCTCCTCCTCCCCAGGCTTGTCCCTTCCCATCTCTCCCTCCTCACCGTCTCACCTCTAGGACAGAGGAGGGGCCGCCAGCTTGTTGGGAGCAGAGTTGTCTTTGTCTTTTTTGAAGAACTGGTTCTGTGGAATTTCCATCTATTTCCTGTCAGAGGTCAAGGGCCTGCCCTGAGCACTGCCTCAGGGCCTTACAGGCATGAAGAAAGAGGCTCAGCTAAGCAGGTTTGTTGAACGTGGGCAACCCCAGTCATCTGGGTAGCACCTAAATTTTGCAAACTGCCTTCTTTCCAATGTCTTGGTCATTCTTCATGTAGCCTTGAGATGCAGGTGCCTCACTTTCTCCATTTGACAGGTGAGGGAACCAAGGCCCAGAGAGGGATGGGACGTGCCTGAGGTCACACAGCAACACGAGCCATAGTTGACTCCAGAGCTTAGGCTTAGGGGGAGTAGTTTCAGCCTTCTAGGGCTTAGAGAATAAGAACTGGAAGTTGGGGCAGGCTGGGACCACCAGGTAGGCCCAACAGAGGAGCACCCCATACACCTTTACCAGGAGCAGGCTGAGGGCACAGACTGCCCCCTCACAGGCCAACAACACTCTGCCGTGAGGCTCAGCCCTTAGTCCACCCTTGTGCACATGCCAGAGGACAGGGCAGGAAGGGGAACAAGGACACCTTTGCCTTACTGTGCGATCCTGACAAGTCCCTCCCCTTCTCCGGTCCCAAGGCCCTCTCTTGACATTGGAACTTTGGGGTTGATTGGAGGATGCACTCCCTCTCCGAGCCTACAGAGGGGGCTTCTGCAGGGCCTTGCGCAGAGGGCAGGCCCAGGATGCTCCATGGGGAAGCCCTGGTGGTCCTGAGCTGAGGCCTGTGCCTAAGGAGCCGCTAGCCTTGGTGTCTGGCCTGCTGCTGAGACCAGCCAAGACAGGACCTGACACAGAGTGGGGGCTCAGGGCCAGGGGTCTCCTCCAGGCTGGGCAGGAGGTGGTGGTGTGCAAAGAGGATCCAGCAAATCCCCGTGGTGCCTGTCTAGCCTGTCTGAAATTGCAGCTCCCTGGCCCTCTGCCCCTTACCCTGCCTATGTTCCTCTATAGTTCTTACCGCTATCTGACTTGCTATATATATGCACATTAACCAGAATAAGCTAGTCTCCACTGCTGGAATGTAGGAGCTGTAAAGACAAGGACTTTGTTTTGCATCCTCAAGTGCCTTGAACATCACCTACACGGAGTAGGTGCCCAATAAGTACCTATAAAAGAAGGGGAGGAGGAGAAAGAGGAGAAGGACAAGGACTCATCTCATGGATGGGAGGGGCCTTCCAAGCCACCATTGGCTAGAGCCAGAGGAGCTAAGGGAGGGGATGGCGACCAGGCTCAGATTTTTCCCCCAGGACACCTTCCGTCTGAGGAGCCATCCTCCGTCCCTGGGGGGAGGAGGTGGCATCTGGCCCCACACAGTCAGAGCTACAAGGGTCTGGCCTCTCTTAAGGGACGTTCCAGTCACTGCTGAGAAAACCTGGTTAATTGTTCCCCATGAGAGCGATGAGCAGGGCCAGGACTCTGTCCAGACTCGAGAAAGGCCAGCAGAGGGCTGCCGGTGGGGTGGAGAGAAGGAGGAGACAAACCATCATCCCACGAGTGCCTACCCTGTGTCAAGCCCTGGTCCTTAACTGTGATTTCACTCAATGCGCCCCACAGCCCTCAGGCCTGAGTTGATGAGCATGTTCAGGGTAAAGTGACAGCTCGCAGCTGGTTAAGGGCTGAGTCAGCCTTGGTATTAGGGACTTGAGTTTGTTTGTGTGTTCTTGAGATTTGGGTCCCAGCCCTGCAGCTGGCAAGTTACTTCCCCTCCTCAGATGTCTCGGTTTTCTCATCTGCTGCCTTCTGAGACTTCTGTGGGATATGCACGTGACAGTGTGTGACACAGGAACTGGCTAGCAGTAGGGGCTGTTCTGGGAGTCAGAATCTGCTCCAGCACTTCACAGACCAACGGGGAACTCACCGACTCCTGGGTGAGTGTTCTGGGTCAATGCTGCGCGGATGCCTGAGCCCCCACCTCCTCTCAGAGCTCCCTACACAGTCTGCTTGCAGCCATCCTGGCTCCTGTGAGACTGGACTAGGAGCAGGAGCAGACCTGGGGGATCTTCCTCCCTTCCTCTGCCTGATTGTGCCTGGGGCCTGCAGGCTACGCAGCTGGGAGGGCGGAGGTGACGCAGACCAGGAGACCCGGCTGGGCAGGCCGCAGTGAAGGAGTGGAATAGTGGCGGCGGGATTGGCAACCACACCGGCCTGGGTTTGAGTTCTGAGTGGCACAGGACACTTTTTCACTCGGAGCCTCCATTTCTTACTCTGTAATGTGGGGAAAACAGTGATCTCCCCCGACTATCTGAAAACTGTGAAGCGCTGGGTACTCGCAAGGGTCCCCTCGCAGTGGGGTCAGCGGTAGGAGAGGCTCCGATGATCAGGCAGCCAGGTGGGAGCCCATAGAGGAGATGCTCGGGAAGCTCTGGCCTCTGCGTCCCAATTTCATGTCAAGAGAGCCTGAAGCTGACCCCATGTGACCAGTGGGGAAAGTGTGTCCCTGAGTCAAGGTGTGACTTGTTAAAGGGGAACAAAGCAGAGAAATGAGTGTATCTGGGGGAGCGGGGGTAAGGTTTCTGGGGTTTCCATTGCCTTTCAACTCCACTGACACCACCACTGGGGCAAAAGGAAGCAGTACAGCCTGTGGGACAGGCCCTGGCCCCTTAAAGACATCTGGGATTCGCATCTCTTGCCAGCCCTAGAACAGGTGCTAAGCCAGTTCAAGGCTAGTCTCTCCACGCCCCTGTTATCAAATGAGGTGATAGATGAGAAGGCTCTTTGCAAACTGTAAAGTGCACTGCCTCTGATGGGACATCCGCATGAGTGTGAGAGCCCTTGGGTGTGTATGCGGGAGTGCGACTGTGCAGCTTGTGAGTATGTGTGCACACACGTGTGCAATGTGTGTGTGTGCCCATTCCCCTGGCTTTTTGAGGGGGCGGGAGGGGAGATGGATTAACTCCACACTACCCAAGGCTCCCTGTTTGGCTCGGGCTTTTCTCCTCTAAACTTCTTACAGTCTTTTTTTGTGTTTCCTCACTGTTTCTTAGTTTACCAGAAAGGGACTGGGCCATAGCCCGGAAACCTAGCAATTGTCTCCCCCCACCTCCCCCCACCCTCGCCTCATCCTGCGGCTGTCCCTGGAGGCCCAGCTGCCGAGCCCTCCAGCACAGCCCAGTCGCAGGGCTGGTGGCTTGCCTGGCTCCTCTGCGCAGCCCACCTGCCGTCCGCTTTTCCCTTCAAGGCTCTGCGCTGGCTGCTCTCACATCTTGTCCCATTGGCTCCCCTCAACACCTCAGCGCCGCCGGGAGGTGCTCTTATTATTCCCAATTTACAGGCAAGGAAGTGAAGTCTCAGTGAGAGGAAATGGCTTTCTCAGAGTTAGCCTGCCAGCTAGTAGCAAAGCTGGGATTTTAACTCCTGCCTAACTCCAAAAACTTGAACCTTAGCTGTTGTGGCATACCTGGCAGGCATGTATGGGCTGGGTGGCTGAATGAATAAATGAAAAACAAATGAATAAATCCCTTGGTCAATATTGAGTTGAAAAAGATGGTAAAGTGATATTAACAATGGGTACCATTTATTGAGCACCTGCTATGTGCTAAGTGCTTTGCATAAAAGCACATGCAGCCAAGATTACTGTTATCTCCATTTTGCAGTCAGGGAGGCAGAGATTCAGAGAAGTTAAAACATCTCGTTCAGTGTGAGACCTGGGATGCCAATTTGTCCTTCCTTGGGGCGGGGTGGGGGGGAGTGTAGTCAGCAGAGACTGTGTCAGGTCCCCATTGCAGCAGAGACCAGTCAAGATTCTCAGGAAGCTGTGTCTGCAGGGCCCTCCCCAGTGACTCTCCACCCGGACCCCTCCCATCTTGGGGCCATTTCCCCATTTGTCTCTGAAAGGGGTTTCTATTTCAGTCTGGGGTAAGGATCTACTGTCCCAGCTCCGAGTCTTCTTCCTCTGACTGTTGACATGTCTAGTAAGGGCAAGTGTCTTGACCTGGGCTTGTGGAGGTGTCCTCCTGTTCCCCCTGCCCAAGGACCAGCCTGTCATTAACAGCTCCCATAGGAGAGCGGGCCTGTGCAAGATGCCGTGCGGGTCTCTGGGGCTGGCCCAGGGACCTAGGGCCAAGCTGATCCAGCCCCCTGCTTAGAGAACTCATGGGCTGGGCCTGCTAAGTCAGTAGTAGTCGAGGAGGAGCCTGGCATCCTGACTCCCATTGTAGAGCTTGTTTTCATGGCCCAGGATGGAACTGGGGTTGCTCTGCAGCCCCAGGAAATAGGTGACCCATGGCATCTGGAAGGCAGATCCATGTGCAGAGTGAAGGATGACATTTTCTCTGTCGTGCCCGTGGAACGGGAACCAGCCATTCAGGTCACACTGAAGTTTTCTGAGTGCCTCCTGTCGGGGGGTGGGAGGCACACTCTGCACAGGGAAAAGGAGTCAGGTGTTGAAATGAGAGCTAGGTTTGAGTCCAGGGCCAGCATGGGCTGGCTGCGTGATCGCAGACAAGTCATTTAACTTCTTGGAATCTCAGTCTTCTGATTTGTAAAATGGAATAATAGAACCTACCTGACCAGTTCATGGAATGGATAAAATAAGATAAGGCACATACCATTATGTGTGGGTTCTTAGGTAGTTTTGGTTCACTTCCGTCCTCCCCAGAAGAGCCCTTCATCTGAGACAGGAGATATTCCTTTAGGCAGCTGATGGTCTGATGGTTGAGGCAAGAGCCAGAATTGGTAAGATGCTAGAATAAGCCCTACAGACTCACCGACCACAATGTTATGGTGCACAGTCTCATTTCTCTTGTCACAAAGGGGACATAGAGGCACAGAGAGACTGATATTTGAGGCACTCTGTAATGTCTCTGTTGTAAAAATTTGCTGGAATGAAGCAGAAAACAGATTAAAATCTAAACAGTCCCCAGCCTATGTGCCCTGACCATGTTGGAAATCTCCCCGTCAGACGCCTGAGTCAAGATTTACCTACTTGGTGCTCTGCCCGCACTATAGGTTTATCATAGAATTACCTTTACAATAAAAACCGACAACCACGAAACGTTAATACTGTAACCCACGTTCGAGATCTAGGGGGTTACCTAACTTGCTCAAAGTTACAGCTGGTAGAAACACAGGGAGGATGCAAAGCCAGGGTTGCCACGCCCTAAAACCCACGAATTTCCTATCCGTGGGGTACTTGTTCCACAAAAGATGGCAGTTCTCAAATCAGAAATACAGAAAAGAAGATGGGGAAACACGAATGACAGGCAAACAAGAGAGAAAGCAATTAGGGAAATGCAAACCCGAGTTGTAATGTGACACCACTTTACAAACGTGAGGATGGCTACGATGAAAAAGACAGACAACAACAAGTGTTGACGTGGCTGTGGAGAAACTGGCACTCTCATACGCGGCCGATGGAAATGTAAAATAGTGCAACCACTTTGAAAAACAGTGTCTCGGTTCTCAAAAAGTTGAACAGAAAGTTACCATATGATCCAGAAGTTCCGCTTTTAGGTATGTTTCCAAGAAAATTGAAAACATACACCCATATAAAAACTTATACACAAATTTTCATAGTAGAGTTATTCTTAATACCTAAAAAGTGAAAACCCAAATGTTCACCGCAAATACAGAAAGTAGACAAGTAGTTTCTTACCTGCTGATAGAGAAGGAAGTGGGGAGGGAGGCATGAGGGCCTGGCTTATTTCACTTAGCATGATGCTCTCCAGTTCCATCCATGCTGTAGCAAAGGGTAGGAGCTCCTTCTTTCTCTCTGCTGCGTAGAATTCCGTTGTGGATGCTAGCAGAAAACCTAAGACTACTGGTGAGAGACGAAGAACTTTGTTTCTCATGGCAACAGTAACAGGGAGAATAGAAGCATTAGCACCAGTTCCTCAAGCCCCAGTTCCCACAAGGCGATGCAAAGGAGGCAAATAATACCTGCACCTGCAGTGAGCTGCATTACAAGAAAGGAACCTGGATGCTGGGCCACTCGAATATTTTATAATGGGCACCAAGCCTGCCTGACTTTGGCCCCAGAGGAAGACATCATCTCTGTCGGAATAGACAGACAACAAACCTGCCTTTTGCTCCAGAGGGAGAGACTATATCTTCTAAGGCTGTTTGCTGTGCAAACATCCTTTAAAAAATGGCCTGGACCGAGGGCAATCTGTCAGCTCACAAGCCATGCAGAAGTCTGAGAGACCCATGGAGAATTGTCTCCTGACACACGGATACAATGGTCAGGGCTGTTTTTGTTGGTATGTTTTTTTTGTTATAGTAAAATATATATAACATAAATTTTACATTCTAATTGTTTTTTGGTGGTAAAATGTATGTTTTTTACTCACAGCACTTCTGACACCGAATGTGTAGGGTTTTCTCCCCCTTACACCAACCAATTCTGACACCAACTCAGAGTCGGCACGGACCGTACAGGTTAAGGCTCAGTCCCACAACACCACCGCCCTAGTGCAGACACCAATTGCAAGTCCTGGGCCTCCTCCACTTCCGACTGGCTGGCTATCTATCGGGAGCTCCCACAACCCCTTCCTCAGGTTCCCTAATTTGCTAAAGCAGCTCAGAGAACTCAGGAAAGCACTTTGTTTACTAATACCGGATTATTATAAAGGATACCGCTCAGGGACAGTCAAATGGAAGAGATGCTCAGAGCAAGGGATGGGGGATAGGGTGCGCCCTCTCAGCTCCACCGCCTCCCAGCATCTCCATGTGTTCACCGGCCCAGAAGCTCTCTGCACCCTGTCGTCTAGGGTTTTATGAGGAGGTTTCACTATGTGGGCATGATTGACTAGCTCATCGGTCATTGGTGATTGAACTCAACCCCTAGCCCCTCTTTCATTCCTGGAGATTAGGGAATAGGACTGAAAGTTCCAAGATTAACTCAAGGTTTGGTCTTTCTAGTGACCCCACCCCCATCCTGAAGTTACCTAGGCTGCCTGCCAAGGGTCAACTCATTAGAACAAGAGACACGCCCATCACTCAGGAAGTTCCAAGGGATTTAGGAGCTCTGCATCAGGAACCTGGGGCAAAGGCAAATTATATGTTTCTTATGCCAAGCTTAAAATTTACCATTTTAACTCTTTTGATGGATAATTCAGGGGCATTAATTACACTCACACTGCTGTGCAGCCATCACCACTCTCCGCCTCCAGAACTTCGCCCTCCCAGACTGAGACACTGCCCCTGCTAAACAGCAGCTCCCTGTTTCCCCCACCCCAGCCCTAGGTAACCACTGGTCTTCCTGTCTCCATGAGTTGACCGTATCCGGGGTACCTCATGTAAGTGGGGTCATACAGAATCTGTCCTTCTGCATCTTGCTGATTTCACTTAGCATCGTGTTTTCAAGGTGCATCCATTTGTAGCGTGTATCAGGATCCCTTGCTTTTTATGGCTCAATAATATTTCATTGTATGGATGGATATGCCGCGGTTTGTTTATCCGTTCTTCTGCTGATGGGCCACTGGGTCGTTTCTACCTTTTGGCTACTGTGAATAATGTTGCTGTGAACAGATATAAATATCTGTTTGACCTCTTGCTTTCGATTCTTTTCACCTAGAAGTGAAAATGCTGGATCTTGTGGTAATTCTATATTTATTTATTTAAGCAACTGCCAAAGTGTTTTTAACAACAGCTGCACCATTTTATACTCCCACCAGCAATGAACGGGGTTCCGATTTCTTAACATTCCCTCTAATACTTGTTATTTCCTAGTTTTTAAATAATAGGCATCCTAATAAGTGTGAAGTGGTATCTCATTGTGGTTTTGTTTTGCATTTTCCTAACGATTAGTAATTTTGATAATCTTTTCATGTACTTATTGACCATTTGGAATTTTTTTCTTTAAGATTTTATTTATTTATTTTTAGAGAGAGGGGAAGGGAGGGAGAAAGAGAGGGAGAGAAGCATCAATGTGTGAGAGAGAAACATCCACTGGCTGCCTCTTACGTGCACCCCAGCTGGGGACCAGCCCGCAGCCCAGGCACGTGCCCTGGCTGGGAACTGAACTGGCGGCCTTTTGCTTTGTGGAAAGATGCCCAATCAACCGAGCTTCACCAGTCAGGCCTGCCATTTGGATAGTGTCTTTGGAGAAATGTCTATTCAAGTCTTTTGCCAACATTTGAATAGAGTTGTTTTGGTTGTGGTTGAGTTGTAGTATTTCTTGATATATTCTGAATGTTAATCCTTTATCTGATGTATGCTTTTGAATATTTTCTCCCATTCCGTGGGTTGTCTTTTCATTCTGTTGATGGTGTCCTTTGATGCACGAAAGTTTTCTTAATTTTGACGAATTCTAATTGACCTGACTTTTCGATTGTTGCCTGTGATTTTGGTGTCATCATGGCCAGGGCTGGTTTTGTTGCAAATGACAAATGCAGCCATCCGGGCGAGAAAGGCCTCAGTGTATGCAAAGGGAGGGCCCAAGGCAGACCTGGACCGGACACAGCTAAATCCAGCAGTTACAGCCATCACCCCATCACTCTCTCTCTCTCTGTATCTTTTCTGCTGACTTCCTACTGGCTTCCTACATTCTCATCCAAGTTCTTTCCAGAAGCACCAAGCTTCTAGGGCCCTCACAGCTCAGAACCCTGGAGGAAAAGAGGAAGAACCTTTCATGCTGGTTCTACCAAAATCCTTGGGACAAATTCTAACTGGGGTCCCCCGAACCAATCACTGGTAGGAGGGCTGGGTGCATGCTCTGACTGATCTGCTCTGGGGCAGGTGCCCGCCACGAATGAACAAGATTACCATGGAATGGGGGAGGGGCTCCCCATAGCAAGAACATTGACAGGCAAACATTCCTCCCCAGGAGGGACCCAGGAGTCTGATGGGCAGCCAGGTCATGAGGTTCTACTTTGAAAGGACATTCCTCACCTCAGACTTCCCACGGCAGCCGGTGGGGGGCGGAGGTGGTGGTGCGCAGCACTGGGAGAAGTGGAGGGAATCCTTTTGGTTGGTCCCTGGAGGAGGCAGCGTTTATGGAGCCCTGCAACTGGTGGGAGGGTGAGCCCAGGGCAAGCTGGGCCCCGGGCAGTTAGGTAGAACAACCGAGGGGCTAGGTGTCCCTGCCGCCTGAGAGCCTCCCCACCCAGCCCTAGTGTGTGGTAGGAGCTAAGAACACGGACGCTGGAGCCGGACTGAGTTCGCAGCCCAGCAGCCTTTCATTCTACCCATGCCACCTTGAGCGAATCGGTGACCTCTCTGTGCCTTCGTATGAAATGGAGGTAATACCAGTCCTATCTCACAGGGATTAACTGTAATGTAGATCTGTAAGGTTCAATAACTGCATCATTGTTATTACTAATTTGGGCCACTTTTCCGACCACATTTACTGGCTCACTGGCAGCTCCAGCTGCATTCACCACCCTTCAAGGCACCTCATCCAGCCTCCGCCGTGCTGTTCCCACTGCCTGAAGTGCCTTTGCCTCCATGCGCGCTTGACCATTTCGTTGTTGCCTCCTCCACTGAGCCTTCTGTGCTTGCAGAACCATGGCCCTTACCTGGACCCCTCCTGAGGTCAGGGCCTGGGTCCCCTCTGTTGTTGAGTTCACAGCAGGGTCTGCCAGCTGCAGGTGTGGGGAGGGGGCAGTCTAAGGGCAGAAACAGCACAGAGAGCAAAGGAGAGCACAGCTGGTCCCAGGGACTGAAAGTAGCTCAAGATCCTGCGGGTCGCATGTGAGGGGCAGGAGGGGATGCTGAGAACAGACAGGTTGCCAGGCCAGGCTTTGCCTTGATCCTCAGGCACTGGGAAGCCATAAAGCGCTTAGGCAGGGGAGTGATGAGGTCAGATTTTTGCTGAGCAAAGATCCCTCTGGCTGCAGAAAGGGAATGGATGGTCCAGGGAGATGGAAGACAGATGACATGCGGTAGCTGCAGTCTAGGTTGAGGCACAGACAACAGATGACAGAAGGGGACAGTTTGACAGATGTAAGGATGGAGAACAAACGGCTTGGCGACTGATTTGAAATGGGGCCTCAGTTTTCCCTCCAGGGAAATGGCAATGAGCAGGCCTTGCCCCGCTGGCCTCTCCAGGGAGATTGGAAGATAGCAGGCACCGGGCACTAAGCACTTTAAACAGTAACATATCTCCCATGTAATCCCATACCCACCCCCAGTCTATCCCACCCCCAGGTAGGATCCAGGTCAAGCCCAAGGCCAGGCACTGAGGGGGCTTGGTCGAGCCTGCAAACCCCAGACACCAGAGCCAGACCTCCCCGCAACCCCACCCTGGATGAGCCACCAGACAAGGGACCAGCCCAGACCCACAGATCCCTGGAGCGGAAAGCACATGGTTCCTTCCTGTTTCGTCCTCCTCACCCATGACTGGCAGAGACACAGACTGATCTGGAAGGAGAGCACGCCCTGGGAACAGTGCTGAGCACAAGGGCCAGGCCAGGAGCTGGTGCCATAGGACCTCCACCCCTCACCAGCTGGGTGTCCTCGGGAATCATGAATCCAGTTGCCCAGCAGCAGGGCCAGGTCCAGGACCCAAGTGCTCTGTCTTTGGTTCTGGACACCCATAGGCCTGATGGCTGTGTTTATATCCCGGGAGCCCAATACCTCTCTTCTCTGAGCTTTGGTTTCCCCAGCTACAAACTGGGTGTGGAGAAGGAGGGGAGAGAATTCTGGAAGCTCTAAGGGCTCCCCTCCCTAGTCGGAAATGGGACGGCCCGCATGGGCCTGGCCGTTGGCAAATCATCCTTCCGGACTTCTGAGTCCCCATCCACCAAAGGCAAACACCCCAAGAGAGGAGTCAGACTGCAGAAACAGCCTTGAGAACGGGGGTCCAGGGCAGGAGGCCCCCATGGGCACACTAAATGGCTGTAGGGCATCCTCTTGCCTGTTCCGGACCCTGGATTCCCCTCCGCGACCTGAGGGCCGGAGAAGGGCATCTCTGAGAACCTGTCTTTCTGGCATTCTGGCTGTTAGGGCGTGGAGGGGTGTGTGGGAGAGGGATGGGAAGCTGCCCTGAACCTGGCATTCAAAGCCCCTGATTTGGCCCTACCCCCACCCATGCTGGAGCCTCCCTGTCCTGTCCCAGGGCCCCACTTCAGACCCTATTGTGTCGGACCAGAGCTCCAACCACATCTAATCTGTCCTCCACGCAGCAGCAAATGGGATCCCCTACATCTCAAATTGGATCACACCTCTGCCCTTCTTACAAACCATCCAGGGCTCCTCGGCAGGCATCCACCATGCAGATGCCAACTTTGCAGCCTGGCATTTGAGGCCCATTGGAACTTGGCTTTGATGACCTCCCAGGCTCAGCTCCGACAAACACAGACATTTGCAGACACACCACGCCGTCACATCTGCAGCAGCTCTCCCTGCCCCTAACACCTTCCATTTGCTTGTCCACACTCCACCAAAGAATAACCTCCTCCAGGGAGCCTTCCTTGATACCCCAGGCAGGGATAGAGGCCACCTCTGTCTTCCCAGAGACCTCTTCATTTGTCTTTCCACCTGCTGGAGCTCCTCCAGAACAGGGCCCAGAGCCCAGTGAAGTCCCTGCACACCATAAGGCTCCCTGCAAAGAAACGTCAAATGAACAAGTGAGTGAGTAAATAAGCAAAGGCTACAAGTGAGGCCATTTCTCATGGATTTAGCTGGTCTCTGATAAAATTATGAGTGATAATAGAAGCCCCACTGGGGGAATACCTGCTTTTACCAGAGAGTAGCCCAGGTGTCCTAGAGTCCTTGCTTTGTTTGAGCCCCAACAGCGCTATGAGGTGGGTCTTACTATCTCCATTTTGTCATTAAGGACCCTGAGGCTCAGAGAGGTAAAGTCGCTGCTCATGAGCTGCAGGGCAAGGCTGGAAACGAGGTCTGCCACGTGCCAAGCTCTGGAGAGGGACCGGTGATGGGTGGCAGAGCAGTGCAGGTGCCAGGAATGAATCTAACTGACCTGGGCCATCCCGGGGGAAGGCGTTGGTTGGGGAGAATATATGGGACTGCATGGGAGAATTAGAATATTGATGGGGCCCTGGCTGGTGTGGCTCAGTGGACTGAGCACCAAATGCAAACTTCAGGGCCGCCGGTTCAATTCCCAGTCAGAGCACATGTCTGGCGACTTGCAGGCCAGGTCCCCAGTAGGGGGCGTGCGAGAGGCAACCACACATTGATGTTTCTCTCTTTCCCTTCACCTCTCTCTAAAAATAAATAATAAAATCTAATTTTAAAAAAGATTTATTGATGGGGCTAGAAGAACTCTGAATTTTCCAGGGAGCTCTGAGGAGAGACCCCACCCAGAGTGTAGCCTCATGTTTCGTATGAGCAGGGGTGATGCCAGGATGTAGCTCAGGGAGCTCTGTGTCCCCCCCCCCCCCCCCCGGCCTTCACCTGCTCCATGATCAAGAGCTCTCCCATTCTAAGATGCACACAATTGCTATTTTCTCAGACTAATGTTATGACCTATGCAAATCTACCAGTCTCCTCCTCTACCCCCTCCAATCTCCCTCTACCCCAACAAACATTCTGGAGGTCCCCCTGCCCACCCTGAGCTCACCCTACCTTCCCGTCAGGGTGCAGGCCCTTTCCTGGAAGCCACAGAGGGGCTTCCCCTCCGCTAGCCTCGCACCAGCCTGATGGTGGGGCGGGGGGGCGGGGGAATCAAGCAGAAGTCACCTGGCAGGGGCCTGATTTTTCCCCCAACGTCTGTCATGTCAAGGTCACTTCTTGTTTTTTGGGGTTTTTTTAGAGTACTTGCTTTTTTGAGAGAAGGGGGGGGAAAGAAGGGAGCAAGACAGGGAGAGAAACCTGGATCAGTGGCCTCTCACACGCTCCCAACTGGGTGCCTGGTGCATAACTCAGGCATGTGCCCTGATGGGGAACTGGAATCGAACCAGCGACCTTTCAGTTCATAGGCTGTAGCTCAATCCACTGACCACACCACCAGGGCCAAGGTCACTTCTGTGCTGGAGCTCAGATGGGCACTTGTTCCCATGGTCTCTTTGCACCAGCCTGGCCAAGAAAACCAGGGTGCCCACTACTCTTCTCTAAGCTGCGCCCAAAGGCCCCCACTCTGCCCTGGGCTCAACGACTGAGATGTGAGACATGGGAGGGAGGGAGGGAGGAAGTGGAGACAGAACAGTGAGAACTCTTCCAGAAGCTTGACTGTGTAGGGAGGAAGCAGCACGGCAGGAGAAGCCTGGGGGGCTGGGATGGAGGGCACTGTGGGCTGAGCTGGCAGCACAGGAGGGGTGGCTGCAGAAGAATGAGGGGAGAAGGGAGCAGGCCTGGGCTTACTTTGGTGGCAGAAAGTGGAAGGAGGCCCCTCTGAAAGGGCTTTCTTTGCTCTGAAGGAGGAGTTGAGGGCCACTGGGGTTGAGGGTATAGGGCCAACAAGAAAGATGGAGCAGAGGTTTGAGAGGGAGAGAAGGGAGGCCAGTCCCACACAGGCAAAGGTTGGGGACCCAGCCAAGGCGGGTAGTGACCTCATCTATGTGGCCTCGGGGTCCTCAGCTTAGTCGCATCCTCCAGCCACACTCTGCTCTGTGCTGTAGGACCAAGCGGTCCTGTGGAGCCAGGAGTGAGGGATGTGAACACACTGGCTGTGTTCACAGGATTCCTGGCCCCGGCTGGCAAGGGAAGGGAGGAGAGACTGGGAAGATGCTGGCCTGGGTGCTGGACAACTCCAAATCAGCGTCCCTGGGGCAGAGGGAGTGATGGTGCGAAGGCCGGGAAGCTGGGAGGCTCTGGGAGGAGGATAAGATGCAGCAGCCCCAGTGTGGGGTGGGGGCAGATGATGGTGTGGCAGGTGAGAGTGCCAGGGAAGACCTGGGACAGTGCCGCAGGGAGAGGCAGGGAGCCCAGGCCCACCGGCCCAAGTTCACCCTTCTCAGCTAGGACTGTTCACAGCCTGAATCTCGAACAGCTAGATGGAGGCAGCTCCGTGGTGGCTCCGAGGCCTCTGTCAGTCCCCAGGCCCCGAGAGACACACACCACAAGTGCAGCCTGCAGCTCGCGACACAAACATGGCCTCAACCCAAGTTGCTTCTGCCCCCCCACCCCACCCCGTGAGATCCTAAGTCCTCTCCGTGTAGATGCTCCCCTAGAAATTCATTTATTTATTCATTCACTCTACAAGTATTTATTGAGTACCTACTATGTGCCAGGCACTGTCCTAGGCACTGGAGATGCAGTAGTGACTAAAACATGAAACCCCTGTCCTGGTGGAGTTTACATGCTGGTTGGGGAAGACAGACAATGAGCAGACAAGCAAACACAATATTATGTTAAGAGATGATAAATGCTAAGGAAAAAAATGTAGCCAAGGAGAGGAATAGGAAGCATGGGTATGCAGAGCGGGAGGTTGCATTGTAGCTAGAGTGGGGGCCGGTCTCATGGAGAAGGGGTACCTGAGTGAGCGCCTGAAGGAGGTGAGGTCCGGCCTGTGTCCTTCGCACGCTCTGCGCAGGCAGCAGCACGCTCTTCTTCAGCTGGAACCTCTGTGCCGCTGCTGACCTCCCATGTTGCACCCCGAGCCAGGCAGGTGCCCCGACTCTGATCTCCTCTCCACAGCCGCCCCTCAGCTGCCCACAAAGCCTGTTCCTCCCGCATTGGGCAGGCTGCAAATGGGCTGCAGCCCCACATGACTGACGTTTGAAGGCGAGGATTTGGAGTTTGGTGGAAGGCAGTCTGGCTGATTGGAATTCCACCAGCAGATGGGTGGCCTTAGTAAGCTACTAAGCTATTGGGGGCTTCAGTTTCCTCCTCCCAAAATGGAAAGAGACCATGCTGCTCCCCTCGCCTGCCCCCTGCAGGACCCAGGCAGGGAATGAGACAGGACAGAGGCAAAGGGTGTTGCCCTCAGGTTTGGAAGTGGTCACGGCCCCCTGGCCTCATGCCTGGTTTATGGGTTCCACCACTGGGTTCCCTGGGCCTGGACGTAAGCACAGTGGGGATAAAAACCGACTGATAAGTCATCTTGGGATGTCCTGGGGCTTGGGGACAGCCAGACTGTGTGGCAGTATGAGGCAGGTCAGACTAGGGGAACGAAGCAGTGCCTAGGGGCAGATCTCTGGGGCTGGTGTGATGAAGTATGTCTCCCATTGAACTTTCTTCAGGTGGAGTGCAGTGGCCTGGGAGCAAAGGAGTGAGTTCCCTGTCGTGGGAAGTATGCAAGCAGAGGCCAGCCAAATCCTGTCAAAGAGGCTTCAGGGAGCCTCCCTCTCTGAGGGGTTGGGGAGAGCTCTGGGTCAGATGCTCTTAAGGCCTCTCTGGCCAGGAGGGTCCAGAGCTCAGAGCCCCGTCATTGACCCCTGGGCTTTGGGGTCCAGATGGGTGTCTTATCTCTGCCAGGTGGGCTTGGGTGCTAGGGAAGGTCAGAGCAGGGCCAAGGCAGGGGGGCTGCCTTTCATGGGAGGGGAGGGATTCTCTGAAGCTTCCTCCACACCCAAACCTTACCTGTGAGAGCCATGGACAGAGCTGCCTACCTTCGGGGCCTCAGTGTCCACCTGTGAAACACTCAGGCAGAAGTGGTGGTCTGCCCTCTGGAGGGTCAGGGGCTGGGGTACCCAGGAAAGCTCAGAGGTACTACTCCATTAACGTTATTTCCCTTAAATCTTCTCTGTCATCAGCCAAGACAAAGATGTTTTAAATTGTCATTGAGCCAGGCAGCACCAAGGACAGAGCCATGTGGCTCTCCTTACAGACTGGGTTCCCTCACTCAACACTTCCCAGGGCTTCTTGGGGGCTGGCACCTAGGCTGTTCACTGGGGCCCCGAGGACAAAGTACACCTTGTCCCAGTTCCTAACAAAATTAGAGAATGGGAGGAGTGTGAGTGACCTTGACCCTTGGACTGGTCTTTTTCTCTTTTTTTAAAGATTTCATTTATTTATTTTTAGAGAGAGGGAAAGGGCGGGAGAGAGAGAGGGAGAGAAACATCAGTGTGTGGCTGCTTCCCGCACGCCCCCAACCAGGGACCTGGCCCGCCACCCGGGCGATCTTTCGGTTTGCACGCCCAACCCACTGAGCCTCACCATCAGGGCGGTGTTCTTTCCTTCCTCACCTCCTGGCCCCCATTGCTGTGTCCTTTCCCAGGCCACTGTGTTCCTGAGAGGGGGGGTGGCATGATGGCTTTATGGTCACTTCGGGCAAATTCCTAGCTTCTCTGGCCTCAGTTTTCCCATAGGGAATTGTCACCTTTCTTCCTGGTCAGCCTGGTCCTGGCCCACCACTGATGCACTTTGTCACCTTCAGCAAGCCATGCGCCTTCTCTAAGCCTGCTCTCCCGTCTCTGAAAGGGGCAGCACAGCCCCACCCAGGGCTGTTGTGAGAGCAACTGAGAGCCTGCCGAGAAGCACTCGGTGCAGTGCTGGCGCCTGCGGAGCATCCAAGAAAGTGCAGCAGCGAAGTAGCTCAGGGAAACAGGTCAGGAGCTGCAGTGACCTCCCTGGGGTTGCACAGCAAGTAGAAGGTGAGTTAGGACTGGAACCTGGGGTTCCAGCTCTCCAGCTTCCCGCCCAGACCCTACTGAGATGACACAGTGGTTACTCTGGGAGCTGTGGGGGGAAGTAGGCTTGACGACAGTCCCTCTGCTGGTGGCCTCCAGGTGCAGGGTCATGTCTGGCCTCCTGACGGGAATGTAAGGGCTCTGGGGCCAAAGCTGTGAACATGGGCTGTGGAGAGAGGAGATGGAAGCATGGGGATGCAGGTCTATGGGCAGGACTCCTGGTTTTCAAGGGACAGAATCCTAGGTCAAATGGACTGAGACAGCAAGGGACTTTATCAGCTCACACCACCAAAAAGTACAGTGGTTGGGGAAGCTTCAGGCGCAGCTGGAACAAGGCACTCAGTGGTGCTCTCAGGAACCCGTGTGTTTCCGTGTGTCAGCTCAGCTGTCCCTTAGCTTTACTTCGGACAGTATCTGCAGTGTTTAGGCCGGTGCCTGGCGTGTAGTTACCTGTTCCGGCAGCTCCAGGCCCACTTCCCACCAGCTTTGCAAACCCAGTGGAAAATCTCTCTCCTTCCCAACATTCCAGCAAAGGCTCCAGAATTGATTCTGAGGCACCCAGTGAAGGTCGTTCATCCACCTCTGAGCCAGTTATGGGGCCTGAGGAGCCCACTCATCTCCCCTTGACAGGCCGATGTCACAGACCCACCACTCCCAGATCCTCACGACTCCAGGAGAGGAAGGATGGGACCCCCCAAAGGAAAAGCAGGAGGTGGGGGCCTAATCACCGGAGGGGGTCTAGGAACTGAGTGGGAAGAAACTACAGAGGAGCAGAACAATGACTGCCTGTCGGGCAGGCCGGGTGGCTGGACCTGGGCCAGCTCTTCCCAGCAGACGGGAGTGTGGTCATCTGAGAGGATGGGTGGGTCCTGCGCGCACCAGCGGAGGCCGTCAGCCAACTGCACTGCTTACAGCCAGACGGCTGGTTCTTTCTTGAAGGGAGACCCAAGTGGTACACCTCCACAGGGAAAACGCTGAACATCCCTGGGGTCCGGGCAAGGACAAGACCCTCCCATACCAGCTCCAGGGAAAGAGGGCTTATTGGAAGGTCTTGGGATCTCCCAGAGCCCTGGGTGGGAGGAGCTGCAGCCCCATGGCCTTGGAGAGTCAGGCACCAGGGGCGCTCCCTCTCCCATCACTGCTGCTGTCTGCTGGACCCCCTGCGCTCCCTCTCTCACAGTTCCTCAGACCAAGGCCCCCGTGGCTTCTCAGCCCTGCGCCCACCTTTGTGGTGTCCAACCTCCTCATCTCCTTTCTAAGAGAGAACCTATTGCTAACTTCGCCACGCCTCAGCTTCCTCATCTGAGATGAGAGCTGTGAGGGGTAAATGAGATACGGCGTGGAAAGCATTTTGGCACAGCGCTTGGTATGCAATCAGTGCTCAGTGGAAAACGTCTGTCCTGCCTGTGGCCAGGTGGCCCGAGCTCAGGGGTGAGCAGCGGGGGCCTGGCACGCAGCAGAGGCTCAGGAAATGCGAGTTCCCTCTTCGTTCAGCCTATAGGGGCTGGAGAGGAACCAAAGGAAGCAGCCTCAACCTCCAAATTCCCCAGAGCTACAGCTTCCCCTTCCTTGCACTGAAAATGGTTGTTTCAGTTCCAGCTTTAATTCCTGTTGAAAAGGTGGTGAGAAAGGGAAGTGGAAAAGAGAAGAGAGATCAGGTTTCCCGCCCTCCCTGTGCCCTCCTCCTGCCAGGTTTGCCTGTTCTGTGGCCAGCCCGATGGTGCAGCTGAGACCGAAACTCCTCCAAAAGGGGTTGGCTCTGCTGCCTGTCTGCTGTCCTCCGGGTGCCAGGGTGGCACTGGTATGGGGAACAGGGCCTCAGGCTAGATGCTGCCTGGGTCGGGGCTGGGCTGGTGACTGGAGCACAGAGGACATAATGGCCCTGTCAGGGAGACACCCTGACTAGCCCTGTTCATCAGGCAAAGCCCCAAGCTCCTGGGCGGGGAGGTGGCTCGTGTCGGGGCACACAGAAAGGTGGTGACAGATCCCAGCCTGCCTGACTCCTCCAGGGAAGGAAGCTGAGTCTTGACCCCTGTCCTCCTGCGCCCTTGCTGCTAAATTCACAGATCAGGGGCTGGGCAAGGGGGATTCCAGAGCAGTTTCCCAGCAGGCAGGCAAGTCAAGGCTGGGGGCCTCTTCCCATGTCCAGCCTGGTCTGGGCTGGTTCCTGGCTGGCTGGCTGGCTGTGACTCAGGCTTCCAGCTCCTGCCTGTGGTCATCAGGCCTCCTCATCGCTTCCAGATATGAGGGCCTGGGGTGAGGACAGGGCAGGGGGCCGGCTGCCAAGTCCTCTAAAGGGTATCCTGAGACTGCAAGATCCAAGCCGCCCAAGGAGTTTCAATGCTTGTCAGTCTGCCCTTACATCTAAGCCAAATTGCTTCTTCTGCAGCATAAACTGACCCTATGGATTGTTGCCTGAATGACTAAAAAGTTGCCCCTCTGTGGGAGGGGGACCTCGTTCGGTGTTCCTGCTGATGGTGTGCATGAAGGGGAAGCAGGTGGTGGGCACCTGGGCTCGGGGTGGCACTCCTGGGGCCTCCACCTCGGACGGACTGGGCTCCACACTGGTACTGTCATCCTGCCAGTGTCCCCGTGGCTCTTGTGAGCCTCATTGACCAGGGGAGAACCGGAGAAAAGGGCTTATCTGGGAATGATTGGGAGAAAGGCTGGGGAGTGGGTCAGGAGGAGAGGAGGCTGGGAACCGGCCCTGACTTCGTTCAGAGCCAGCCCCAGCCCGGAAGCCCCTGCTGTGTGCAGACCCGCCACCAGCCCAGGTCTGCAGGTGAGGCTGGCCGTGATGCGCAGTCTGCTGGCGCCATCTCCTGGCCGTAGGCCCTCAGCGCAGGGAAGACACTCCTCTGGGAGTCCCTGAACTTGAAGGAAACATTGGAAAAGGGGGCTATAGAGTCAGAAAGACCCTATTGGAATGCCACCTGGCTGTGACACCTTGGGAAACTCATTGGCCCTTCCTCAATCTTAGTCTTTTCTCCTGTAAAATGAAGAGAAGAGTCTCTTCCCACTCCCACCCTCCTGTAACTGCAGATAAAGCATCTGGCACGGGGCAGGCAGTTAAGAGATGACACTTGGCCCTGACCGGTGTGGCTCAATTGGTTGGGCATCGTCCTGCAAAATGAAATGTCACCAGTTTGATTCCTGGTCAGGGCACAGGCCTGGGTGTCAGGTTCAGTCCCCAGTCCAGGTGCGTACAAGAGGCAACCAATCGATGTTTCTCTCCCTCTGTTTCTCCCTCCCTTCCCTTCTCCCTAAAACTGAATAAATGAAAGTAAGAAAAGAAAAGAAAAGAAAAGAAAAAAAGAAACGGCGCTTGGGCTGAGGCCCCGAAAGTGGTGGAGACTGTGGTGGGCTGAGGGCACCCAACTTGCGGGCATTTAGGTTGGGCCTGGAATGGATTCATTCAGTTAACGGATGTTTGTTGAGCACCTACTGTGTGTCAGGGCACCTCATATACAGGGTTTCATTTCATTTCATTCCTACACCAGCTTTTGTGATAGGTACCAGTGATCATTCTCATTTCACAGACAAGAAAACTGCAGGGATGGTAGGTGAGGATTCGTCGGAGAAAGCAGGGGAAAGCGCCCCAGGCGGAGGAAAGAGCTTGTGCAAGGCTGAGGGGCAGGAAAGCCAGGTGGGGAGGATGAGGCTGGGCTTGGGGGCAGGGCACTTGGGCTCTGCTTGGAGGTTTTATGAGGGGCCAGCCCCCTTGGCCCTCCCATCTGGCCTCCTCCTTCCGTGACTCCTCTTCTGTTCCGGCTACAATGTTCTTCATTTCTCACACAAGGTAGGCCCGCTCCCCGCCTCTGTGCCTCCTGCCTGGGATGTCTCTTCACTTTTCAAAGTCCCTGTGCCCATGGCTCTTTTGGGCCCAGCAATAGACGTGTCTTCCACAGGAGCCCTTCCAGGTCACTCCAGGTTTACCAATGACCCCGAACACACTGGAGCTCTCCCCCCAGATGGCAGGAACTAAGTCCCAAGCCCTGCCCTGAGGAAGCCCTTGGAGCTGCTCCCATTCTTGGGACAAACAGTGGCCCACCCTGGTGGAGGTGACCACAGGAGTTCACCCTGGGACCCCAGCAGAGGACTAGCTACTGGGCTGATGGCCAGGCCCCCTTGCCCTTCCGGGTCTCCGCCCAGCCCAGATCAGACCAGGAGGTAGCTCCTTGCTTTTAACCAGCACAAGCAACCTCCTGGCAGCCCTGCATATGCAGTAGGTGCTCAATTCATGAACAACTGACTGAGTTTTTACCAGTAGTTCAAACCTGAATTTTCTCAGCTCGGTCTAAACTTCTGGCCCTGACTTGGTTCCTCAATCTGTTCACCTGTAAAATGGGTTTGGGGGTGAGGTCAGTGCTTACACTGTGTGCCTCCCTCTGGCAGTTCACCCTCCCAGCCTGCTGTGGCCAGGATGAAGGTCGGAGAGGGAAAGGGGCTTCTCTGGAATCACACAGTGGGTAGGGGCCCCCAGCTCTGTGTCCTGGTTTGGTGGTGAGAAGGAGCTGGGGGAGAACTTCACTCAGGTGAGTTCCCAGAGGCGTCAGCTCCATCCCACAGCTCACACCTATCAGTCCCAGTGGGCTCCGGGCCTGCCAGGGGGAAGGGGGCCGTGACTGCTGAAGCGGAACATGCAGGAATATCTGGTGGCGTATAGTAGGTGTGTAATCAATGCTTTTGGAGAAAAGGAAGAGAGCTAAAAAGGGAGGCAGAGAGTGGCTGAGTGAGCGAGTGAGTGGACAGCCACGGAGAGGGCTGGGCATGTCAGCAAGGGAGCTATCGGATCCATGGAGCAAGGAGGGATGGAGGGAGATGTGGGTGACTGGGAAGGTGGTTCTGGGTGTTACGGCTGAAGGCTCCTTAATCACTAAGCTGTCCCTTTGACAGGTGAGAAGGCTGAGAAGAGGCTGCGGAGAAAGGAAGCTGCTGGGTCTGTGCAGCTGACCTTAGACCCCTGGTGCCCCCACGCCCCTCTCCCTGTACCCCTCGCCACCCTCTTTCCCCTGCTGGGGTGGGGGAGGGTTCCGGGAAGGACCTTTTCACCGCCTCCCTGTTCTTCAAGTCCCAGTTTCCGCCAGGCCTTGGTGTTAGGGGTGTTAGGGCGGGGGTGGCCCCCGCAGGGGCTATTTCAGTCCGAGAGAGCCCTGACAGGAAACAGAGGAAGCTGCTGGCCTGGTCAGAGGTGTCGCAGCCTGGGCTGAGGGCAGGCGCGGGGAGCCTCACGTCTGGCTTCCCCTTGGCCGACACTCTTGAGACCGCCGAAGGCGCTTCGGGGACAGAAGGCTGCAGGTGAGGGTCGGGGCATCCCAGGCCATGGCCGTGTAGAGTGGGGCTGGGCCTGGGCACAAGGGATGGTCACTTTGCGCAGGCAGGCTGGGTTTAGCGCTGACCTGAAGCAGGTCCACAGAGTTGGGGGTGCCCAGAGGAAGAGACTCCACCTCAAAAGCAAGATTGGATCTGGAGCGTGATGGACACTTGGGGTTTGAGGAACAGAGTTGGGTTGAGAGGCACTTCATGTGGAGAGAACAGTGCAGATGGGGAGGCTGGAGAGGAAGTCCAGATTGCTGGCCATCTCGGTCGCTTGGGAACAGCATGAGAAGGGGAGTGGAGGGGCCTGAGGTGCTTCAGCAGAGGCTGGGAGGCCCGGCAAAGCTGGACTGACAGGACTGGGGTTTGAGCTTTCCCCCAGACCACAGGGGGTACAGCCGGGAAGGAGGCAGGCAGAAGCATCTGTTGGAAAGCCCCCCACCACGGGCAACGGCTAGAAGAGGCTGGGACCGAGCTGGTCCAGGCCTCAGATCCCAAGACTGGGTGACGGGTGCGAGAGCTGGAGGAAGCCAGTGTCAGGAGCCGCCTGGAGGCAGGGGCCAGGCGAGCTCCCTGGGAGCCAGCTCCTGCCCAGAACTGGGAGGACAGCTCACCCCACTCCGTCCTCAGAAGGCAGAGTGGATGAGGGAGCCAGGTGACGGCCAGGCCTGCCCTTCCTGGCGCCGACCTAAAGGTTTGCCCTGGGTCCTCTCATGCAGCTATGCTTCCTGCCAAGAGGCCCCAGCTCACCGGGGGCCAGGGGAGAGGGGGGCAGGCAGAAAATGACTAGAGTCTCCTGTCACCTAAGTCAGGGGCTCTCTCTGGGGTGGGGTCTGAGGGCAACAGGCCTCTCAAAGGACGGTTCAGGGACATAGCACGGTTCTTCCACCAGCTTCCTCCTCCTCACCACGACCCTCTGCCCCAGCAGGCTGCTCTCCCCTCAGGCCCTGCCTGCTTCACCTTCCTCCCTACCTAGGGACACCTCAGTGGTGCTCACACCCCTCTCCACCCCGGGAAACTCTCCTCAACCATCAGGGTCTTGCTCCATCCTTCATCCTCCTCGGAAAAGTCTCTTCCATCCTGTGTGTGCACTGGTCTCCCCCTTCAGGCCAGCACATGTACAGGGTGAGGCAAAAGGAGTTTAACAGTTGTTACTGTGGGAAATAATACAATAATTAATAAATAATAACACAAGAATATACTCTGTGTTTATTCCTACAAACCAACTTTTGTCCCACCTGGTACATGTACAAATATAGCTAAATATGTATGGGTACTTCTGTATCCATCTACTCACATCTAATCTACATGCTGTGCCCTCGTGCATCCACCAGGCAGTCACCAGCATGAAATGCCAAGCATGTGAAAACCAGAAAATGAATGCATGAATGAAAGAAAGGCCCGAACAAGTTAATGAAGAGATGAGTGATAAGCTTTCTCTTGCCTGTACTAATCTTGTCTTCCTGGCTACAGTGGGGATACCACCAGGCTTCCTCTTTGGCCTCCCCGTGTGCCTACCTGGTCGGCTGGGCACCCAGCACTCCTAACTCATGGGACCACAGAGAATCTTTGGTAATGGAAGGTGATGTGCTATGTGAGATACCGGCCAGAGAATCCAAACATCATCATTTTGCAGTTTCCCAGAAGCTGGGTAAAATATTTTCGTCAAAATGAAATTTTAAGTTGGAAGAAATTAGTGTGGGGAGTTATGTGTTGCTCTAATATAACTTTTAAAAATCTCGCCCTGGCTGACATGGCTCAGTGGACTGAGTGCTGGCCTGTGAACCAAAGTGTTGCTGGTTTGATTCCCAGTCAGGGCACATGCCTGGGTTGCGGGCCATGTCCCCAGTGGGGGACACGTTGGTGTTTCTCTCCCTCTCTTTCTCCCTCCCTTCCCCTCTCTCTAAAAATAAATAAATAAAAGCTTTAAAAAAACCCTCATAACTTAGCAGGCATATTCACATTAGGAATAGCTACCACTTGCCCTGTGCCACGCAGTGATCTTAACCACGGCCCTATGACAACATGGGCTGTGGGGAACTTTATAGATGGGGAAATGGAGGCATAGAGGTTCGGCAGTGGGCCTAAGGCCACACAGCTCACATGTGGCAGAGCTGGTATTTGAACCTGGTCATCTGGACTAGAGCGCCAACCCTGTGTCACCCTCCGAGTGCATCTGCAGGACTTTATGTTTTTTCTGGGCCTCAGTTTCTCCAGTCTGCAAAATGGGGAGAGGGGAGGATTTGACTCGCTATCTCAATGGCTTTGCCTCACGGGTCCATTGCAGTTGAGTGGTGCATTCTCTCTGGACACCAGTAAATGTGGACATGCCAATTGGGAAGTGGGCACCAAGAAGTCAGACTTATCCCACCAGGGGCCCCTTAAAGCATTATGCTTTTCGTTCCCCCAAACCCCAACCTGAAAGGAGGAGTGGAGGGATTAGGGGTAGGGTAAAACAGCACGGCATGGCATTTATTAAGCATCTGCTGCATGTCAGTCCTACAATACATTTTACTGTTGAGGACACAGGCCCAGAAAAGGCAAGTGATGTGCCCTGGGTTGAACAGCACAGAAGAAGGGAAGCTGGTATTTGAACCAGGGCTGCCTGATTCTCTGAAGTTGGGATGGGAACCTCTACGTTCTAAGTCCATGGGCTACTAAGCTGCCTCTTCTGAGTCAGGTGGTTGGGCATGGGCTCCAGCTCAGGCTAGGGCTCTGCCTCCAATTCACCGAGTAAGATTAAGCAGCCACTGCCCTTCACTGTGTCTAAATTCCCCCCCCCACCCCCCACCCCCCCACCCCCACCCCCGTGGCCCCTAGCTATAAACAGTTGACCTGGTTGCTCCCTGTCATATGCAGTCAGGAAAGCTGTTTTTACTCTAGCCACCAGAAGGCGCTGTGGCATCAGTGGCTCTGCCAGACCAGTCTGTAGCCTTGAGTCAAAAGGAAAAAGGCTTCTTACTGAACTCTTGAATTCCCTCCTTTCCTCATTTTACAAATGAGAAAACAGCCCAAAGAAAGACCATGGCTTTGGAAGGAGGTACACGCTGTCCTTGGTCAGCTCACGGTGTGTGGACATTTTGTTCATGTTGATTCATTAAGAGTTGCAATGGTCCTCAGTTCCCTGGACCTGGGGCTTGGCTCTCAATGGAGAGGCACCAGCTTTGTGCTTCTCCTCAGGAGGTTCCTGATCTGTGAGGAGACACAGACCCACCATAGCCACAGTCTCCAGAGTCCGGGGCTCCCCTGGGAAGCCTTGTATAGCACGATTTAGTGCCTCTAACCCCATGACATCCTGAGAGGTAGGTGCGCCATTCCCCACTTTTCAGATGGGAAAGCTGAGACTCAGAGAAGGTCTGTCAGCAGTTCAAGGCCACATAGCGAGTAACTAGGCTGAGATTCAAACCAAAGTCCATCAATCTCCCCTTACAGAGTAGAGACATTTGACTAAGGTTTTAAAGGATGAAAGAAGTTCACCAGGAAGTCTGGTGAGAAATGAATATCAAAAGAAGAAAGTGAACTGGATTTCTCCCAAGCTTGAGCTTTATCGTATTCCAGGTTTTTTTCACTGGAGGGCTGTGTGGGGCCTCTGTGAGGTGGAACCAGAGACGTTTCGGGTGGGGAGATCAAGGCCCAGAGAGGGACCGGGTCAGTGAACGGGTGTCTGACAGGGTGTGTGTTGCTTCCCCAGCTTCTCCAGATGTAGGAAGCCGTTCCGGCAGCCATGGAGTGGCATAATGGCACCAGCCAGGCTCTGGGCTCACCGCCGACCACCTGCGTCTACCGAGAGAACTTTAAGCGACTACTGCTGCCACCTGTGTACTCGGTGGTGCTGGTGGCCGGCCTGCCACTGAACATCTGTGTCATTGCCCAGATCTGCACATCCCACCGGGCCCTGACCCGCACAGCTGTGTACACCCTGAACCTGGCCCTGGCTGACCTGCTGTATGCCTGCTCCCTGCCCCTGCTCATCTACAACTACGCCCAAGGTGACCACTGGCCCTTCGGCGACCTCACCTGCCGCCTGGTGCGCTTCCTCTTCTATGCCAACCTACACGGCAGCATCCTCTTCCTCACCTGCATCAGCTTCCAGCGGTACCTGGGCATCTGCCACCCTCTGGCCCCCTGGCACAAGCGTGGGGGCCGCCGGGTTGCCTGGCTCGTGTGTGGCATTGTGTGGCTGGCCGTGACGACCCAATGCCTGCCCACAGCCTTCTTTGCCGCCACAGGCATCCAGCGTAACCGCACCGTCTGTTACGACCTGAGCCCACCTGCCCTGTCCACGCGATACTTGCCCTACGGCATGGCCCTCACGGTCATTGGCTTCCTGCTGCCCTTTGCTGCCCTGCTGGTCTGCTACTTCTGTCTGGCCCGCCGTCTGTGCCGCCAGGACTGCCTCGCAGGGCCTGTGGCCCAGGAGCGGCGTGGCAAAGCAGCCCGCATGGCTGTGGTGGTGGCAGCTGCCTTTGCCATCAGTTTCCTGCCTTTCCATGTCACCAAGACAGCCTACCTGGCGGTGCGCTCTACGCCCGGTGTCCCCTGTCCCACTCTGGAGGCCTTTGCAGCCGCCTACAAAGGCACGCGGCCCTTCGCCAGTGCCAACAGCGTGCTGGACCCCATCCTCTTCTACTTCACCCAGAAGAAGTTCCGCCAGCAGTCACATGAGCTGCTACAGAAACTCACAGCCAAGTGGCAGCGGCAGGGCCGCTGAATCCACTGGGACAGGACACGTGGGGCCCGAACAGCCATAGTATTTACCATTGTGGCCGGGACACCAGGAGCCTGACCAACCCTAAAACATGCAGAGAATTAGAGCTTAGCTCAGCTGGATGTGAAGTGAGGGCCCCACAGACCCCCAAATCTCACCAGCTATTTATGGAGCCCTTTCTCTGGACCAGGTCCCATGGCCACAGAGAAAGAGAAGCCGGAGCCTGGCTCTCCAGAACGTCCCAGTCAGCCATGGAGAGTTGGGCGAGCCATGTGAAGCTGCTCACAAAAATATATCGTGATGTGTTCTGTAACAGGAATATGCTGCCTGCTTTGGAGTCATGGGAGTGAGGGAAGATGGGAGGGGGAGGTGACGGCTTCTGGGGAGAGGCATTTGAGCTGGGTTTTGAGGAATGAAAATGAGTTGAGAGTGATGCTCCATTTGTTCCGCAAACCTTTACGGACACCTGTGTTCGAGCCTGGGTTGGTTCTGGGGCCCCAAAAGAACCAGCGCCAGCCCTGCCCCAAACAGGCTCCCAACTACCGGAGGCACTGACACAGTGATGGAAAGGCCATGACAGAGGGAAGCATGGCTGCGGGGAAGGAGTGCCCAGAGGGTGCCCGTGACCCAGTCCAGGGAGTCAGGAAAGATCTTTTTGAGGACGAGCGGTGGAGGGAGGGGAGCATCTGAACCAGATGTTACAGGCTGATGGGGGCTCTGCAAGAAGAGGCGGGAAGCATGTTCATGCAGCCTGGGCCGGCCCTGTGCTAGGCTCTGTCTTGGAGCAGGTGGCAGAGAGTGGGGTGGAGGGCGTGGGCCCTCCCATGTGTGAAAGCTGCAAGAACAAGAGCTGTCTCATGGCTACTCTCCAGAAAACGGCAGGAGTGGGAGCTCAGCAGAAGGAGAAATCAGGGAGTGCTTCTTAGAAGAAGCGGGGAGAAATCTAAAAGGCAGAGAGGAGAAGGCTCCCCCTGGTGAAGGCACTGTGTGCACAAAACTCAGAGGCAGAGACGCACTGAGCCTGGACACACAGCAAGTGAGTTGCAATTAAGCCCAGGATGTTGGGTGTGTGAGGAGCGGGGTGTCAAGAAAAGAAGCTGGGTGCAACCAGCATTAAATGCCAGGAAGAGCCCCAGACCCCACTTCTCCTCCACCTGCCTCTTCCGATGTACCTCTTTCAGACTCAGGGTATCTTCAGTGCCTGGGACACCTCCACCAGGCCCCAAGTTAGAGGAAATAGCCCTTCAACATTGCTTCATTCTAAAAGAAGTGAGCAGCATGAGGAGACTCAGAGCCACCCCAGGAGCATCAGGAGGCTGCTGCGTAGAGGTCCGTGGCCAAGCCCTGCTGCACAGTCTCAAGACAAACTGCTCCTGCCGGGTTCCTCTCTCCTGCCCCCTCAGCTCCTTTATTCCGACCTGCGGGTACCTGGGAGGCTGCCTGGAGGCCGTCTCATACGGAGGCACCTCAAACACACCCTAAACCTTCAAAACTCCTAGAAAGTCATCCTCATTGAAGGTCCCAAGGAGGCAGCAAAGGGGAATTATACCAGGCAAGGCCCTTCCAAATCCTGTCCCACTCTCCCTATGCACTTCTCCTCTCAGCCACACCCCTGCAGATCCCCATCCTCTTTGCCCTTTTTCCTTGGCTCTCCTCTCCCACCCCCACCCCCATACCCCTCACTTCTCCTCTAGACCTTGTTCCCCGCTGTGGAACACTCTGGCCTGCCCTTGGCTGCTGGGGTACCACATAGACCCCAGTCAGGACAGAGCCAGCGTGGCAGAGTCGTCCTTTTTAGAGCATGGAGGGAGGAGACGGAAGGGTGGGGGGAGAAGGACTATATAATTGATTTGGTATTTTCCTTTTAGCCCTGCCTAACCTCCAAGGCTGTTGGGCAACAGTGGCATTCGGAGAGGGGCTCTGGAGGAGTTAAACTCCACAGGAATGCCAGAGGTGTGCTTGCAGATGGTGGGGGAAGTGGGAACACCAGACCCAGCCCACCAGGGGAACCTATTACAAGTGCCGTTCCTGGAGAGGCTGACAATTCGGACAGAAGGAACTGTGACTCTCTGGGCCACAGTGAGATAGATGTGTGGGGGTGTCAGAAGACAGAGGCTTGTCCCTATTCCCTATAGGACGCCATGCTATGCCTAGCAGTACAGATGCCACCCACCTTACATCCTGTTCCAAGTCTCGAGACCACACTCCTCAGTCGCCTGTGAAGGGGGAGAGGGAGGGAGCCTCTCTCTGCAGCCCAGGCTGAGCCCCTGTAAAGACCCACATGACTGCCCCTGCAGACCACCAGGAAGAGTGGAAACCGTGGGCAACGGCAAATGCCATCCCATCCTCCCTGCGAGGGACAGAATAGCTAGCGGGTAAGGGCTCCGGAGCCAGCCCCTGGGTCATCCTGGCTCTACCATTTACTAGCAGTGTTGTTCTGGGCAAGTTATTTATCTGCTTTGCAGCTTAACTTCGCTAAATGCAAAAAAGGAAAACAATGAAACCTGTCTTGTAACGTCGTGAGGGTTACATTGCTTCATATGTGCGAAGCACTTAGGACACAGTAAGTGTGCAGTGAACGCTACGCTTACAGTGACGTCGCCTTTTTGGCGCACGAGTCCTCCAGGGTCTATCTCTAGGACTAATCACAGGAGGCTTCCAAACAAGGGGCTTTAAGCAGGGGGTTGCAATGATTTCTCTTTCTCCTTTACCTGGGAGGCAGCCAGCCTTTTAAGAAAAAAACAAAACAAAACTCAGCACACTTTTTAAAAAACAAGGGCCATAATCCATGAGCCCAAGCTGTTCCCTCCCATAAGGGAAAACCATTTATCGCATTCTGGCACCAGGGACTCCAAGCACCATCCGAGGGGCTTAGATCTCTCCTTTTCTTCTCTCTCCTTTTGTCTTTTTCATCCTCTTCACCCCCCTTCTCCCTCCTCACTTTAACCCAAAGCTCACTCAGTGACTGGTAGGAGGTGAGGGCTTACCCTGAGGATGTCTGCTTGCTGAGGTGGGGAAGAGGGAACAGACTGGGGTGGAGGTGGAGTATGATGAAGGGCAGGGGGACCAGGAAGGTTCAAAGGGGTCCGGGGTGCTTTTTCCATCGGTTGCAAACTTCCCAGGGGATGGGGCAGTGCAGTGGGGTCTCGAAGGACAGATGTGACTGGACTGAAGGAGAGAGGGTAAGGGTGTCCCTGGTAGAGAGAACAGCACCGGCACAGGCGTGGAGGCTGTTGCGAGAAGCACAGGAAGGGCTGTGGCCTGGGACGGGGCTGGAGAGCTGGAGACGAGGGAAGCACTGGGGAGCCGCCGTGACAGCAGTGACCACTAGTGGGCTCTGCAGGTTCCAGGCACCATGCAATGTGCTGTACACACACCTTCTCATTTAATCCTCGTAACACCTCTTATTACAGGTGGGGAAACCGAGGCCCGGGTGTGGGAGCGGATGTGCCAGGGTCACACCGCCTTTCTCTAACCCAGATACTAGATCGCTCCCGCCTTATCCTCACTCCTTTCCCTTCCTACACCTGCCTTCCAAGGGCCCACTGCCCCACCCAGTCCCAGTAACTGGGGACCCCCTAGGAAGCTGTGACAGAGACAGCAAAGTGCCAACCACAAAAGCAATTCTCTTTTAGCTGGGCACATGGCCTCCAAGGATGGAAACTCCATTTCCCAGTCTCTCCTGCGGCTGGGTTTGGCCAGGAAACTTACTCCTGGCCAATGGGATATAAGCAGCAAAGTGCCCTAAGGCAGTTGAATGTGGGAGGAGGGAAGGTTCTTCAGAGATAGGTGGGGTCTGTTCTCTGCTTCTCCTCCCTTCTTGCTGCTCGGGCAGGAACGTCTCAGCCAGAGCACCATCTCGGCCCCGGAGGGCAAGGCTCCCTTCTGTGGTTGGTGCGGGGGGGGGGGGGGGGGGGGGGGGGGGGGGGGGGGAAGCTGCAACCAGCTGGGTCTCTGACCATTCCAGTTTGGGGCCACCTAGATCCAGATTTTTGCCTGAGGGATAAGGATCTATCTTTGTTAAGGCCCAGCTTTTTGGATCTGTGTTACCCACAGCCCCTTTACTCAGGTTCCATCCTGAGATGGTAGATCGAGGTGGAGGCCGGGCAGCGTCCTGAACTGGGGTGGAGCCCCCTCTGGATGGGAACTAGGAGTCCACAGGGTCTGGCGACATCCAAGAAGGCTTTTTGGAACAGGTGCAAAGCCTGGGGAGTGATCTCCCCACTTTTGGCTGGAATCTGGGGGGGCAGATGGGCTTCTTAAGAAAGAGAGTAAAAAGAGGGGTTGTCCTGGATAGGATCCTGGAACACCAACATTGGGGGTGGGGAGGAGGGGGAGGAGCCAGAGAGGTGAAGGGAGAGCCTGGGGGTCTCTGAATGATGGTGACAGCAAGCGGCAGTGGAGGTGGGTGGCGGAGGGAGGGGCTGGAGGTAGGAAGTGAAGGCGATGGGTGGAGAGGTAAAGAGAGAAGGTTGAGGGAGGCCAGACTCAGGGAAGGCGGGAGCCAGGGGCGCAGGGTCAAGATGGGGGAGCCAGAAAGTCAGGAATCAGGGTTGATTGGGGGAGGTTTCCATCCAAAGCAGGAAGAGCCCGGGGGCGCTGGATCTGTCCCAGCAACGCCCTCCCTCCCTCATTCACTTGTTTAACGAGCATTCTCTGCGCCTCACAGATGGTGCTGGGAACACTGAGGCAGCTCGGACCCCAGGCTCGACCCACTGAAGGAATTCAGGGGGCTGGGGATGTAGACAAGAAACAGATGTTCATCCAGTAAACATTTATTGAGCACCTACTGTATGTGAGGCATCATGCTGGCAGTGAGCCCCGCCCTCAGGAAGCTCCTAGTCTGATGGAGAATGACAACAATGAAATAAACACGTACACATCTGGATCATCATAGTCGGAGAGAAGGGAGTTCTGAGAAACATACAGAGGCCCAGGAGCAAAGAAGGTCGCACTGGGGGGACAATAAGCTCATGGAATGGTCAGGAGATGCTGGGGACCGTGGGGGCCCTGACCCAGCTTGAGAGCCAGAAAAGGTTTCTTAGCTGAGGCCCAATGGCCTCAGAAGGCACTAGCTCAGCACAGAAGGGCTGTTACTAAGTCTGTGACTTTGAACAAGCCCCTTCACTTCCCTGAGCCTCTGCTTCCCTACCTGTAAAATAGAGATAATACTATCAGCTCTCCCTAGGCTACCGGGGGTACTGAGTATGGAAAGGTTAGGGCAGGATTTTCATAAAATATAACAAAGTATTATAACCCAACAGAAGAATGGACAAGAAGCACAAACAGGCACTTCACCGAAAAGGAAATACAGATAATCAAAAAACAGGAAAGAGATCCTGGGGAACCAAGATGGCGGCGTAGGTAGACACACTGCGCCTCCTCGCACAACCAGAACTGACAGAGAATCGAACAGCAAGGGGGACCAACACCAAGAAAATAGAAAATAACCATTCATCCAGACTGGTAGGAGGGGCGGAGACGGGCACCAGGGTGGAGAGGACTCTCGTGTCTGTGGCGGGACTGAGACTGGCGGAGTGTGGGACAAATGGCGCAGGCAGTCCGAGCACTAGCGGACCCTGCGGCCCCACATTTGCACAGATAAACCCAGAGGGCTGGACTCAGAGTGGCGGAGAACGGGGCAGGCAGAGTGGCGGGTAGCACCCCGCAGCACCACATTCGCCCACAGATAAACCCGACAAACGACAGGGAGCGAAGCAAACCGCGTAACCCAGGGCTCCAGCTCAGGGAAATAAAGCCTCAAACCTCTGATTGAAAGCGCCCCTGGGGGTTGGGGCGGCAGCAGGAGAGACTCCCAGCCTCACAGGAGAGGTCATTGGAGAGACCCACAGGGGCCTAGAGTGTGCACAGGCCCACTTACTCGGGAACCAGCACCAGAGTGGCCCAGTTTGATTGTGGGTATCGGAGTGGAAGATTGAAATCCGGAGGAGAGTGAGGCGGGCGCCATTGCTCCCACTCGGCCCCTCCCCCACTTACAGCGTCACAGCGCTGCGACCAGCATTACCCCGCCCCGGTGAACACCTAAGGCTCCGCCCCTTAAAGTAACAGACGCGCCAAGACAAACAAACAAACAAAAAAAATGGCCCAAATGACAGAACACTTCAAAGCTCCTGAAAAAATACAACTAAGCGACGAAGAGATAGCCAACCTATCGGATGCACAGTTCAAAGCACTGGTTATCAATATGCTCACAGACTTGGTTGAATCTATTCGAAAAACAGATGAAAAAATGAAGCCTATGCTAAGAGAAACAAAGGAAAATGTACAGGGAACCAATAGTGATGAGAAGGAAACTGGGACTCAAATCAATGGTGTGGACCAGAAGGAAGAAACAAACATCCAACCAGAAAAGAATGAAGAAACAAGAACTTGGAAAAATGAGGAGAGGCTTAGGAACCTCCCGGACGCCTTGAAACGTTCCAACATCCGAATTATAGGGGTGCCAGAAGGAGAAGTGGAAGAACAAAAAATTGAAAACTTATTTGAACAAATAATGAAGGAGAACTTCCCTAATCTGGCAAAGGAAATAGACTTCCGGGAAGTCCAGGAAGCTCAGAGAGTCCCAAAGAAGCTGGACCCAAGGAGGAACATGCCAAGGCACATCATAATTACATTACCCAAGATTAAACGCAAGGACCTACATCCAAGATTACTGTATCCAGCAAAGCTATCACTTAGAATGGAAGGGAAGATAAAGTGCTTCTCAGATAAGGTCAAGTTAAAGAAGTTCATCATCACCAAGCCCTTATTATATGAAATGTTAAAGGGAGTTACCTAAGAAAAAGAAGATCAAAAATAGGAACAGTAAAAATGACAGCAAACTCACAGTTATTAACGGCCACACATAAAACAAAAACGAGAGCAAACTAGGCAAACAACTAGAACATGAGGGTTGTCATTAAGGGAGTGGGAGGGGGAGAGAGGGGGAAAGGTACAGAGAATAAGAAGCATAGATGATAGGTGGAAAATAGACAGGGGAAGGGTAAAAATAGTGTAGGAAATGTAGAAGCCAAAGAACTTATAAGTATGACCTATGGACATGAACTATAGGGGGGGAATGTGGGAGGGAGGGGAGTGGGCAGGATGGAGTGGAGTGGGGGGGGGAATGGGACAACTGTAATAGCATAATCAATAAATATATTAAAAAAAAAAAAAACCAGGAAAGACATTCAATCTTAGCCTGACAACGGCAACTCCTGGTGAGTAGCCATATGGCCCACTGCCCCGAGCACTTCTGCAAATGTGCACCCGGCGCAGGCACAGCGCTCGCAGCAGCACTGAAAACACTCAAATGTCCGCGCAGTCGAGAGTGGGTGGGGACACTGTGCAATATTCACGCATTGGAGTGCCGCACGCAGCCAGAAGGCACTACGCTGACCTGCAATGATATGGATAAATCTCAGCAATATGTTGTGAAATGAAAAGAAATCCCCAAAATGACATACAGCAAGACGCCCTATTTGTAAACTTAAAAACAACTAAAATTAAAATATATACTTTAAAGAAATACACAGATGTGATAAAACTATGTAAAAAGGGAGTGCTGGACCCAGGAGGTGACGGCGACCCCCGAAGGGCGGGGCAGCAGGAGAATGGGTGGGAGGGGAGCTATATAATGAGATGTAGGACATTGTAAAGGCCCTAGTTGTGGGTTTTGGAGGGAGTTAATTAAATAATGGGTGAGACTGTGTCACGCACAAAAGGTTATAAGTAACCCAATTCTGTGTACTTGAGGTCTAACTAGGCAGGAAAGGAACAGAACAATCTCAGGCCATTTCTGTTTGACTTTGGAGTGGAGTCAGGAGCCAGAGTTCCTTCCTGGAGCTCATTGCTCCTTGGAGTCCTCTCACTCCTCATCTTCCTCCCCCTAAGTACCTGAGGCGGAGCACTGGGCATGACTTTGACCATCGTAACCTTCCCATCTTGATTTCTCCAAGGGATTCTATAGCTCTGATGTCGCTGAGTGGGCTCCTGGGGCAGATGGGTTATTGTTTTCACTCCCTTTTCACAGGTGAGTAGCCTGAGGCCCCAAGGAAGAGAGTGACCTGCTAGGGTCACCGGGCACATTGGTAAGGGCGACTGCCTTGGGCCCACTCTAGCCTCCCACTTAGTGTTCTTCTCTCCACCCTGATGCCCCATGCTCCCAGCCCTCTCTTAGATGAGGCTTCGAGTCCTAAAAACACCAGGTCCCGCTGTGCCGGGAAGATGACTTTGTCTCATCCTGAGTCAGAAGGAGAGGACTCACGAGGTGCTGCAAGCAGCCAAGCCACTCTCTGGGGGAGCTCCTCATTGGCGGAGGCCCAGCCTAGATCCTTAATCACCCTCCTCCCCCACCACGGGGATTCCTGATCCAAAGCTGTCCCCCCACAACTGGTTCATCTCACAGCCAAGCTGCAGGAGGCTGGGAGACTGTGACCTAAGTCTCTACTCCTCTTCATCAGTTTGCCCATCTGTGAAATGGGAATAAGAAGCTCTCTATCCCAGAAGTGACATGAAGACAGAATAGGACAGGGTGTAAAAGAGTTCGGAAAAGCACACATTTCAGAAGGTAGGGGACATTGTTACTGGAAGAGAGCAGTGACTCCTGGGATGAGGTCCCCCTACCATACTACGGCTGCCCCCAAAAGTAGAAAGAACATTCTGGAGGAGACAACTATCTGACTTCAAATAGTCAGAGAGAAGCACCCTTGGGGAAGCCTAGACCAGCTCCTCACTTTCAGATGCGGTAGCTGAGGCCCAGAGAAGTGTAGGAATTTACCCAAGGTCACACAGCCAGGCAAGGGCAGAGAGGCGCTAGGCCAGGCAAGTCTCTCTTGCCATCAGTTTCCCAGTGAAGACGGAAAAATGTGCTGGCTCCTTCGAGGTAGAGCTGAAGCAAAGTTGAGGGACTCACAGGAAGGAGGCTGGTCTCCACTCAAAGAGGAGGAGCTTTCTTTCTACAGCAACTTCCCACAATCCAAGGAAAACAGCAGACAAGGCCCAGGGTCCGGGCTGAGACCTTCCTCTCTTATGCAGTAGGTAGTCAGGCAATACCTCAGTATCTACCATCCTGCCCTTTGCCCATCCCTCCCCCTCTCATCTGGACCAAGGCCTCCTGCTCCCAGGGTCTCCCATCTTAGGCCCAGCTCATCTCTTGGGTTGAGGGGACCAGAATACTCTGTTCCTGGGGAGGGTGAACCCAGGCCCAAGGAGGAGGAGGCTGCTGGAAGCTCAAAGGAGAGAGAACCCCCTTCTTCATCAGGAAGTAGGACCAGGGAAGGCTGTCTGGAGGAACATGGTGTTTGAAGTTCCCGAAATCTGAACTTGAGTCATAGCAGGAGCTACCGTTTCCTGACTTGAACACTGGTCAAAGTTACTTCTCCTTCATGACCCATAAAAAGGGCAATACTATCTTACCTCCAACAGTGGTTTGAGGGCTAAATAAAACAAATGAAATAATATTACTGATACATCCAAGGCACTCCATAAATTCCCATTCATCCATTCAGATGTAGGGTAGCTGTCATGCCTTTAAGCTGGGGCAGGAAGATGAAGGGGCCTAACAGTGGCAGGTGGGGGAAGGGAAGGCCCCAGTATCTGACAGAATTCGAGACTTGGCAGACGAGTCTGCTGGGCAGATACTTGGGGGCAGAAGTAGGAGCTCATGGGCTGGATCAGACAGGGGTGTCACACCTTTTGGCATCTCTGGGCCACAGTGAAAGAAGAGTTGTGTTGGGCCACATATTAAATACACACACACCAATGAAAACAAACAAAAAAATCTCATAATATTTTAAGTAAATTTACGATTTTGTGTTGGGCCGCATTCACAGCCATCCTGTGCCGCGGGTTGGACACCCCTGATAGAAGCTTAGCTAGAAGCCTGAGACGGGATCCACACCTTCCCAGTGAGGAGTGTGGAGCAGCCGGCAGGTAGGAGTGTAGGTTTGGCAGTGGCAAGTCGAGCGAGTTCCTATGAAGCTCCTTTTGTATGTGAGTGCACTTTAGGAAGGGATTAATTTTAAAACGACTCCTGAAGGGACTAAGAAAGGACTGAAAGGAAGGAAAGGAAGTGGTGTTTCCAGCCCTCTGGTTTTCTGGTGGTTGGTGCTGTTTTACCTGTCCAGGATTCCGAGGGGGTGGGCAAATGCGGCCGGTAGAGGGCGCAAGAGTCACGTAATCTGGAGCACAGGGGAAAAAAGAAGCCGGGCTGGCTGCAGAGTGTGTGACGGGGGCGTGGTGAAAGGGGTGGGGCTTCTGGAGAGGCAAGGGACAGTTGGGGGACCTTCGGAGCTGGACCGGACTAGAGATGGGAGGGGCGGGGCGTTTGGTGGTGCGAGGGGCTGGACGGGGTCGCAGTTACTGCGGGACTCTCCTGGGGCCGAATAAAGGGCGTGGCCTTGGCCGGGTGAATAGGTGGGGCAGGGAGTGGCAAAAGCCCGAGTCCGCCCGCAGTGCCCATTGCTCCCCCTGGCGGCGAGTCCTGCCCCTTTTCCGTCTGGGAGAGTCGTGTACCTGAGTAAAGGTGTGTACAAGCTTGTCGGTCCAAGGTTGCCATGTTGGTCCCTGGGCAGATTTTTCCGTACGAATGCGGCTGAACCGCAGTGGGGGCGCCGCCCTGGCTGTAGGTCGGCGGACTGACCACACTCAGAGCCTGCGTGTGTTGGAACGAATCCTTTGGGGGTAGCTCGGGCCGCTAGGGTCGCTTTGGTCTGCATGTGCTCCAGCAGTCTAGTTTCTACTTAGGCTCCTCCCCAATTCCCTCCCCCTACTCCTGATTCCCAGCCTAGCGCGCGCGGGGAGCCCACCCCCTCTTTGGGCCTTGAGGCCCCGCCCCCCGCCCCCTTTCCTCTGCCACAAAGTTTATTTGCAACAAAAGGGAGCGAAGATCGAGCAGTCAGGAGGGAGGGAAGAGGAGCTGGAGCGGGAGCGCGAGGGGCGGGAAGCAGGCACCCAGCTGGCGGTCGCGGAGTTAAGGAAAGGATCCGGGCCGGGCCAGGCCAGGCCTCTCGCTATGCTCCGGGCTGCACGGGCCGAGGTGGGGGCCAGGCCTAGGGGCTGGCACTGAGGCGGGAGGGGCCGCGCGGGATGGAGCCGAAGCCGCCCGCGACCGCAGAAACTTGAGCCGTAGCAGATAAAAGCTCTGCTCTCGTCTCTTGCGTCCTCTTCCCGAAAACTCCCGCGACTGAGGCTGCAGGACTCAGGCCTTCGGATCCCGGCAGCTGCGCTCCTTCGGGGCGGGGACGCAGGGGGGGGTTGGCCGCGGTTCCCGAGGCCAGCCCCCCCGGACTGAGTGCCGCCACCATGGCGGACGGGGCGCCCCGGCCCCCGCTGTATCGCAGCGTCTCGTTCAAGCTGCTGGAGCGTTGGAGCGGCGGACCCAGGCCGAGAGAGGGGGCCGCGGACACCCCCGGGCTGCGGCGCCGCGCCTCGTGCCGGCCGGCCGCAGCCGTTCCGGGCCAGCCCTCCCGGCGCGTGTCCAAGCTGGCGTCGGGGCCCCCGGCCACCCCCGCGCAGCCGCGCCCGCTCCGCAGTCTCTCGCCGTCGGTGCGCCAGCTCTCCCGGCGCTTCGACGCACAGCGGCCGGAGGATTCCTCTGGGGCCCGGGACGGGGGCGTCTCCCCCGGGGCCACCGAAGAAAAGACCGAGGGCGCAGCGCGCGGGGTCTGGCCGAGCGTCACCGAGATGCGCAAGCTCTTCGGTGGCCCTGGCTCTAGGCGGCCCAGTGCCGACTCTGAGGCCTCGGGGACTCCCAGCCCCGACAGTGCCGCGTGGGAACCCCCGGCCCGGGAGCCCCGACAGCCACCGACGCCACCGCCTCGGACGTGCTTCCCACTGGCAGGCCTTCGTTCGGCGCGGCCACTGCCTGGCCCAGGGATCGAGGGGAGGAGGCGGCGGCAGCAGCAGCAGCAGGAGCGGGCGCAGCGTCCGGCGGATGGTTTACATTCTTGGCATAGCTTCTCCCAACCGCAGGCCGGGGCCCGGGCCTCCTGCTCCTCCTCCTCTTCCATCGCCTCCTATCCTGTCAGCCACAGCGGGGCTGCCAGCTCCAGCGAGGAGGAAGAGGAGGGCCCGCCACCACTGCCGCCTGGGGCGCAGAGTCCGGCCTACCAAGGAGGCCTCTCCTCAGGCAGCGAAGAGGACCAAGATGGTGAGGGCGGCCACTGCTGGAGAGGGAGGCCGGGGCCCAAGTCTGGAAGCTCCCTGTTGGATAAAGACTGCAGGCCAGACAGTTATGGGTTAAATCTGAGCAGCATGGACTCGGCAGGAGGAGCCAGGAGCCCGAAGCCTCCAACATCTCCAAAAGTCCCTAGTGAGGAAGGACCCAGGGAGTGGAGTACTGGCTCACCTCCCTGTGTACCAGGTGCCCAGGAGGGACTTAGGCCCTTGTCAGACACTGTGGGAGGAGCTTTTCGAGTGGCCAAGGTGAGCTTTCCTGCGTACCTGGCCAGCCCATCAGGCTCCTGTGGTAGCAGCCGTTACTCCAGCACGGAGACCCTCAAAGATGAGGACCTGTGGGCTACCCGGGGTTCTGGGAACTGGGGTGTGTATCGTTCCCCTAGCTTTGGAGCTGGAGAAGGGCTCCTCCTGAGGCCCCAGGCTCGAAGCCGCACCAAGGGACCTGTGGGCACCACGAGGGCATCGAGGGATGGAGGATTGGAGTTGGGCAAGAGCCGACAGCGCAAGTCCCTGTCAAATCCAGACATTGCCTCAGAGACCCTGACCCTGCTCAGTTTCCTGCGCTCAGACCTTTCAGAGCTGAGAGTCCGAAAGCCTGGTGGGCGCCCAGGGGATCTTGGGAGTGGCCCCTTAGATGGCAGAGACTCACCATCAGCAGGTGGTCTGGAGGGGCAACTTGGGTCCATGCCCCCCTCAGCCCCAGCAGCACCTGGTACTCGCCCCACACTCAAGGACTTGACCGCCACCCTTCGGAGGACAAAGTCGTTCACCTGCTCTGAGAAGTCCATGGCCCGCCGCGTACCCCGCACCAACGCCATGAAGCCCAGCTCCTCTGAGCTCCTGCTGGCAGGCCCAGGTGCCGAGGAGGGCCCACTGCCCCTCGTGGTTCAGGATCAGTATGTGCAAGAGGCCCGTCAGGTTTTTGAGAAGATCCAGCGTATGGGTGCCCAGCAGGATGATGGAAGTGATACTCCCCCTGGAAGCACTGAGTGGGCAGGGGACATGACCCGAGGGCAGCGGTCCCAGGAGGAGCTCTCCGGCCCTGAGTCCAGCCTGACAGATGAGGGTATTGGGACGGACCCTGAGCCTTCTATTTCAGCCTTTTGCAGCCTGGGCACCACAGGGGTGTGGCGACCCCTTAACTCGTCCTCCGCCCAGACCAACCAGCTCCCTGGGGCTGAAGACAGTCTGGGAGGGTGGTCTCTGGTGTCCCCTGATGCCCCTCCCACACCAGGTGCCCTCCGCAGGAGACGCAAAATCCCGCCTTCAGGCCCTGGGGGGACTGAGCTGAGCAATGGCGAGGCAGGTGAGGCCTACCGGTCTCTAAGTGACCCGATTCCACAGCGCCACCGGACTGCCACCTCTGAGGAACCCTCGGGGTTCTCCGTGGATAGCAACCTCCTGGGCTCACTGAGCCCCAAAACCGGGCTTCCAGCGGCTCCAGCTGTGGACGAGGGCTTGACCAGCGGCCACAGTGACTGGTCTGTGGGCAGTGAAGAGAGCAAGGGGTACCAGGAGGTCATTCAGAGCATTGTTCAGGGGCCTGGTGCCTTGGAGCGTGTGGTGGACGACAGGGTTGCTGGCAAAGCTCCCAAGAAGAAATCTCTGAGTGACCCCAGCCGCCGTGGGGAGCTAGCAGGTCCTGGATTTGAGGGCCCTGGAGGTGAGCCCATCCGGGAGGTTGAGCCCTTGCTGCCTCCGTCCAACAGCGAGCCCATCCTTGCAGAGCGACAGGCAGAACCAGAAGAGCCCAGTCCTGCCAGTGGCCGGGCACAGTCTGAGAGGGCCCTACCTGAGGCCCCGCCCGCCTCCCCCACTGCCCACCGGGACTTCCACCTTGACCCTAAACTGGCTGACGTCCTGTCCCCTCGGCTCATCCGCCGTGGTTCCAAGAAGCGCCCAGCCCGGAGCAGCCATCAGGAGCTACACAGACAGGAGGGCAATCAGGACCCACCTGGCGGCCTGCCACAGGCCCGACACTCCTCCAAACACGCTCGCCACTCCAGTGTGCCTGCCACCTTCATGCCTGTCGTGGTGCCTGAGCCACCGACCTCTGTTGGCCCCCCTGTGGCTGTGCCGGAGCCTCTGGGCTTTCCTGCCAGAGCCCACCCCACGTTGCAGGCACCGTCCCTTGAGGATGTCACTAAGCAGTACATGCTGACCCTTTGCTCTGGCGAGGTGCCTGCCCCAGTGCCAGTGGATATGCCATGCTTGACTCCAGTGGTTGCACCGCCCTCTGCTGGGACCAAGCCCCCGGAGGCAGCCCGGGCCCCAGATGAGCCTGCCCCAGCCAGCAAGTGCTACAGCAAGCCGCAGGTGGTGAGTGCTGTGTGGGGGGCCCTAGGGGCAGGGCTGAGGGAAGGCTGTGGGCACTGACCTCTGCAGGGGCATTTTGAGAGTGCTCATGGGGCAGGTGCCCAGTCTGAGGGGTGCTCCTCTGGCCCTGGAAGTGCCTGAGCAGTTTTAAGAGTTAATGACAAGGGCTTCTATCTGTTCAGGCCCCAGAGGCTTCAGGCTTCCACTAGTGCTAACGTCAAAGGTTGTTACATGCTCAGAGGTTCTCTGGGTGCTGATCACACAGGGTTTTAACCATGTCCTTCAGCTGTTTCTCAGGGATTGGCTTCGGAGATTCCTATCCAGTTCTTTGTTTTAAATATACAAGGCGATGGGAACTTTCTAGAGAGCCTCACCGTCCTATTAGCTAAACCCCTTGTAGGATGTTTGGGTGTGGGGGCCCATGGCTGACATGGGTTTGCCCTTCCTCATGTGGCTTTTCTGTGACAGATCAAAATGTGGGTCTGTCCCTGGGCCTGGGAACGTTGGAGGGGGATGCAAGGCATTGTTTGTGGAGGGGCCGAGAGGGCTGGCTGCACACCTCCAGCCCTGGCTGTTCTCTGTGACTTAACCTCCCCATTGTACGATGGGTGGGGGGGGGAGACTGTGGACAAGGTAGTTCCTGTGTATCCAAGTGGTGATGCCGAATTTGGGGGGAGTCTGTGGGTTGAGGTTGGGCACTCTCTGGGCCTGAAGTCTGCTGGGGGGTCTCAGGGAGCGCAGAGTCGGGGAGTAGGTTGCTGGAGCTCAGCAGGCAGCAGCCTTGAGGGGCTGAGAGAGGTTCCGGGTCCCGCGGACAGCGTTGCCTCTGTGGGTCAGGGTGGAGGTTCCGGCCCCTCATCTGGCTGCTGGCATCTTCTCCCCACCCCACCTCCTTCCTGGTGACTCGCTCCTCCGTTCCTCTGCCAGACCCCAGGCCCTGCGGACTCGCTCCCTGAGGCCTCCACTTCTGCCCTCTGGCTTCAGGCATCCCTGGAGTTTCGGCTGTGGGTTCGGATGGGCTCCAGGCTCTTCATGCCCTGGCATCTGGATGCAAGCTGGATTCAAAGCTCTGGGTTCTGGGCCTGTCACGGGGGCGGCCCAGGTTATTTCAGTGATGACCTGCGCTCCCACTGTTCCCTGCCCGCTGAGGAGCCTGGAAACCCTATACCCTGAACTACTTCGGTCACTCCCATTCCCAGAGCTCTCAGGCTGCCTCTGAATTCTCTCTCTCTTTGTTTTTCTCCCCTGGTCATTCCTTCTCCTGGTCCTGGCTCTGGTGTCTCTCACGGAGGCCACAGAGTCAGCAGACAGGGAGTGGGGCCTGTTCTTCCTCCTGGGCGCCTGGTAGGGCAGCTCAGTGCCCCAAACTTCAGTGCCTGCTGCCTTTGGAACGTGGGGCTGCGGGGCGGTGAGAGCAGGGCAGCTTCTGCCAGGGGCCGCTCCCCAGCTGCCTTTCCCATATAATTATCTTCCTCGGGAGCCTTGAAGGCTAAATTAGGGGAGAGAACAGGAATGAACCAAGGGACTCAAGGAGACTGTTGGAGGGAGGGGGTGGGAGGTGCTCCTATGAAGAAGCATTGAGACCCGGAGATGAGGTGGGATTTTTTGCAGAATTGGCTCCTGCTCTGCCTCCTACCACATTATCTCCCTGCCCGTCTGACCTCAGGGAGAAGCTTGGGGCCCCCTGCCCTCCAGTGGGCTATGCGGTGAGGCGTACCTGCCCGGAACGGGCTTCTCCCTGCCCCCAGTGAGGCTCTCTCACACCTCCAGGTCTTTGCCTGCTCGCTCTCCCACATTTCCAGGCTTGGTGTCCCCCTTACCCCTTAGGGGAGAGAACTGGTGAGTCTGTCGCAGAATAATGGGGTTGGAGCCTTGGCTCCGGGTCCCTAGGATCGGTCCCATCCCTGTCCTGTGCCTTAGTTTCCCCTTCTGTAAAAAGCGGGTAACGGTCTCCACCTGACAGACACTTGTACAGTGAGTGGCTGGTATGATCACTCTGTCCCTGGGGGCAGGACAGGGAGGGAAAAACAGGCTCCATTGCCCCAGCTGCTTCTAGTCACCAGCCTTGGCCCCTCCTCCCTGCCACCTACTGGTTTCTGAGCACAGGGCCAGGCACTCCAGCCTCAGCATAACCTGGTGGGGACTTCAGTCGGCTCAGAAGAGATTCACCATCCCCTAATTCTTCACCCACTCCTAAAAATCTGGAAGTTCCCCCATCCGCTAGCCTGAATCTCTCCTGCTGTCCCCTTCCTCTTAGTTACAGAAAAATGGGGAGCAGCTGTCTACCCCCTCCAGCTGGCCTCCACAGAGGACACAATGTTCCCTTGTTTCGGGCCGGGGCCCCAGTCACGCTCCCTGGGCTGTGGGTGGAGATGCTGTGGTGTGGGCTCCGGGGTAAGAAGTGAAGAGAAGATGCTTTCACACTTTGCTGATGGGGCAGAAACCAGTGTGAACCAAGCTGGCAGCGGCCCCCAGGGCAGAGGGGGCCCCTGACCTGACGCCAGGCTGCATGGAAGTCCCTCAAAGTCAGGCCTCTCCCAGCCGGAATTCATTTTGCCCTCTTTGTGGTGTTGCTGCCATTGCTGGGAGCAAGAAGCCTGGGTACCAGGCCTGGCTCAGTCTCTGACGCTCTCTAGGACCTGGAAAGTCATCCTGGGTCTTGGTGTTGCCATTTGTACGGGGAAGTTAGACTGCCTGGTCTTTGAGGCTCTCTAGGAAGGGTGGTCAAGGGAAAGAAGGAGTCAGACGTGGCCGCACGGGAGAGAAAGGCCGGTCTGTGGAAGAGCCGTGAGAGCCCAGGAGCTCAGGGAGTGAGGGGTAACGCATGGTGGCTTTATTCTGTGGACAGCTACTTGCTCGTGTGCTGTGGGAACCTCCCTGCCCTGCCCTCCCACCCGCCTTGGCATTGCCACTTGGGTCCACATGACCTGATGATCAGCGACTCTTCTCTGCAAGGCTTCCCCCACCCTGGCCTCTAAGCACCATCCCATGAGCCAGCCCACTGCCCTCAGAGACTTACATGCATTTGACAGATGTGACAACTGTCTCTCAGAAACAGGAAGTGACTTGTCTCTCAGAATCAGATGGATGGACTCACAGAACTCCAACACATTGGAATAGTAGTAACAGTGGCTAACATTTATTAAGTGCTTTCTGTCTGCCAGACTCTCTGAATGCTTCCTTCTTCAAGTGCGAACGCTGTGGGAACCTTGCAGGGCTGAATTCTTAGACTGGCAGACTTGGGTTCCCACTGAATCGTAGCATGCCAGTGTCTTAGAGGTGAAGGGGTCCAAGGGGTGTCTGTTTCCCGGCGGGATTGGCCTGCCATCTGAGTAGAGGAACAGAATTGGGGGGAGCAGGTGGGGGTCACCTGCACACCCTAACAGCTCGAACACCTTCATGGTGGTAATGTAATTCCCTGGAGCTTGGGGTTGGGGTGGGAAGAACTTTAAGACTCAGAAAGGAGAATGCCGAGTCTAAGTTTACACAGTCAGGCCGGGTGGAGCCAGGCCCAAGCACCGGAACCCTGGCCTGGCCGCTGACCCCCTGCCCGGCAGACCTGGCCCTCCAGCTTGCCCAGCCGGCTCCCTGCCCTACGGAGGAAGGCCTGGGCTGCAGTTCCTCATCACCTTTCTCTCTGTCTCCTCTTGGCAGGGTACCCACGAGGGTGGGGGTTTTCTCCTCTCTCTCCTTGACTCTTTGCTATGATTTTTCCATGGAAACTGGTTCCGGGAGAGGAGGTGATTAGGGCATTTGGAATTCTGACTGGTACCAAATATCTATAGTTAAATGTCTTGTCACCCAGCAGGGGGAGGGTAGGCCAGGGGAGTATAGGCAGAGGACTGTCCTTTTCCTATTCCCTGTCCCCCAACTCCTTCCTAAGGGCCCTGGGTTAATGGGGGCACTGTGACCCAGGAATGGTTCCCACCCCTCCCAGCGAGGAGGAGGTGGGGGATGGACCGGAGTTGGGTCTGATACTTCCCAACCCCATGTTTCCGGGACCAGCGGGGTTGGGAGGCTGGCAGCCTCGAGAATCCTGTCCCCAGCCCCCAACCCAGCGTGAGGACTTTCCTCTCTGCTTTCCTCCCTCCCATCTGTGATCTCTCAGGCTACACATGCCCTCCTCACAGTGGGGGTCGGGAGAGGCACCCCCAGGCTGCCTGGGGAACTGAAGCACTCAGAGCTTTCAGAATCTGGAAGCAGACGGAAGGGGCTGCAGGATGTTGAGGGACTGGCCGACTGGCCCATGCTGGCAGGGGAAGCTTCCTGGAGGAGGCTCTGCCTGAGCTTGGCCTTTAAAACTGAAGAAAAGGGGGGAATCTAAGAGGAGGGCGCAGCGTGAGCAGAGGTTGGAGGCTGGAAAGAATGTGACAGATTGCATGCTGTCGGAGTTTGTTTCAGAGACTTGGGTGACTGTGATAAGGCATTGCTTTCAACCATTCAGCATATACTTACTGAGCCTTTAGACACGTCAGGTTCTCTACTCCCTCAGCATCCATCAGCAACGTCCTGGTCTCATGGAGCTTCCCGACTAGCGAGGAGACCTGTCTGCAAATGGATGCATTATGTCTCAGGGAGAGGCGGCAAAAAGAAAGCAGGGTGAGGGAGGAGAGAGTCACAGGGAGGGGGTACTATTTTAGATCGAGAGGTCTGAGAAGGCCTCTGAGGAAGTGAGATTGAAGCGGAGGCCTGGAGGAAGTGAGAGAGCAAGCCAGGTAATGGTGGGGCTGGGGGAGGGCATTTTGGGCAGAGAACAGCAAGTGCAAAGGCCCTGAGGTAGAGTGTGTTTGAGAAATGTTCAAGACGACTGTGTGGATGGAGCAAAGTAGGAGTTGAGGTCAGGGAGCTAAGGGAGGGTGGAAATGTGTTGGGACCAGACGAGGTAGATCTCCTAGGTCAATAGGAAGTCTTCGATGTTTGTTTGAAGTGAGGTGGGGCAGGCACTGTTGGAAGGTTCTGAACAGAGCACCCATCTGACTTAGGCCTTCACAGGTCTGCCCTGGCTGCTCTGTGGGGCCAGACTACAAAAGTCCAGAGTGGAAGCAGGGAGCAAGTCAGGAGGCCACTGCAATAATCTGGGAAAGAGCTAATGGTGGCTTGGGCCAGGGCAGAGGTGGCCAGTCGGTTGGTGGGTTTCTGCTGCAGCCCCAAGGGCTCTGGAAGGGCCTGGACTCTAGCATTTGAGGCGAACATGGAGCTCCTGAGGTCCTGAGGCTGGGCAGTGTGTGCAGGGTCACTGAGGGTGAGGCAGGGGAGATTGGCAAGGCCCCCAGGGTAGACTGTGGCTGGATGCTGTCCTGGCTGTCTCTTGCAGACCTATGTGGACTTGGCTTGAAGGCTAGGAGGGTGGAGCTGCCACTGGCCCCGCTATATCCCATTGGTGTCTTCTCTGTAGGCACTGTGACACTCATTAGCTCCAGCTTGCATGTCTCCTAGGACAGAGACCACATGCTACCCCAAGGCAGTCCTGTCCCTCCCACTGGGTCCTCTGGCTAGGTGGGCATTGCCATGGCCCCACTATATGGGTGAAAAAGCTGACCCACAGTGGGGGCCACAGTGCCTCCCCAAAGCCCTGTGGCCCAAGTATGGGATTTGGCTCCAGGTGTCCTGATGCTCAGGTCCTGTATTGGCCCCACAGAACTCCCGCTGAGCACAGTTGGCGGAGATAGTGGTGGTAGGGAGGGGGCAGGGGGAGCCCCTGTTTCCCAGAAAGGCTCGCCGCCCTGGCGCACTGACTGGGACATGTGCCCAGGCAGCCTGGCGCCTTGCTGGCAGGCCCTGAAACAGGGGCCCTGGGTCCCCTGGGAAGCAGGAGTCTCTTGGAGCTGATGTTCCCCCCGGTGGGAATTGATCCTCCCTCATTCCTCCTGCTTCCACCCTGGGCCTCTGGGGTATTCCAGGGGCGGACAGAAGAAGACGGCCTGGCTGCCAGGCCCTGAGCGGTCGTGAGCTGGAGCCCATGATGCACGGGGGCCGAAAGCTCCAGCAAGGCTATCAGAGCCCCTGGGGGTGTTCACAGTCTCCCTCCAGTAGCTGTGGGGTGACCGGGAGTGGCCTGGTGTAGCACGAGGAGGTCTGCACTGGAGTCAGGAGACCTGGGTTCCCGCCTCAGCCTCTCCGTTTTCCTCTGTGTGTCCTTAAATAAGTCCCTGTCCCTCTCAGAGCCACAGATTCCTCCCTGCTCTAGGGCACGGGCATAAGGTTTCTCAGAGCTGCTGGGAGGGGCAACAGCTGCACTGATTACCACACTTGTGGACCAAGGTGCTGGCTGGGCAGGGCGACGGAGGGGGGTTGCAGCCCCATTAGGCCACCAAGGAGAGTGAGGCGGGGTCTCACCCTGGTTTGGCCCCCAGGCCCCTTTCCCCTGCCACTAGCTGCTGCTCTAGGCTCTCCCCACCCCCAACACAGACACACAGGCGTGGCCGGTGCCTGAAGTAGTGATGCTGCTATGGCCAGTGTGTGAGAACTTCCTCTGGCGCTGGGGGAAGGCGCGGGAAGGCGCAGGGCTCTGAGACTGTCCCTGGGTAGAGAGAGTGAAGGAGACGGGAGCCCTGCAGAGCCACCCGAGGTGGCAGAGATGGGTGGTGTGTTAGTTTCCTATTGCTGCTTTAGCAGGTCGCCACGTGTTTAGTGGCTTGAAACAATAGAAACATTGTCTTACAGTTCTAGAGGTCAGAAAAAAAGGGGCTTCTCGGGGCTAAAATCAAGGTGTGAACAGGACTGCGTTCCTTCTGGAGGCTTTAGGGGAAAACCAGCGTCCTTGCCTTTTCCAGCTTCCGGTGGCTGCTGTCACTCCTTGGTTCATGTCCCCTTCCTCCGTCTTCAAAGCCAGCAGCATAGCACCTTCAAATCTCTGAACCAAACCTCCTGCCTCCCCCGTAGGAGGACCCTGGTGGTTGCTTAGGGCCACTTGGATCATCCAGGATAATCCCATCTCCAAATCCTTAATCACATTTGCAAAGTCCCTTTTGCCAGGTGAGGTGACACAGTCACAGGTTTTGGGGGTTACGATGAGGGCATCTTTGGAGACCATTGTTATGCCCCCCACAGGTGGGCAGAGGGGCCAGGCTGTTGGCTCCTGAGACCCGGAGCCTCTGGTGGTGCTGGGCATGGGGCTGAGCCCACGAGTCCAGCCCACTGCGTTGGTCCTGCAGTCGTTTCCTTTCGCGTCCATCAGTCATCCACCGCTCAGCAGTCAGTTGTTGAGGCCCTAGTGGGCAGTGAGCTCACACAGGGAAAGCTTAGACATTGTCCCTGCTTGCCAGGAGCTTCCAACCAGGGTCCTGGCCCCCTGAGGTAGGTGGGGTCCAGATAGTAGCTGAGCCGTGACCTGGTGGGAGAGGGACAGAAGAGCCAGTGGGTCCCTTGCGGACAGGCTTGGCTTTTAGGTTGGCAGGCCCTGGGTTTGCTGACTAAAACTTGGGATGAAGCTGCTGCCGAGTAGGGCAGTTGGCAGGAGACGTTAGAGCTGAGGCGAAGAGGGAGGGTAGGGGTCTAGGGAGTGGGTGGGCATCACATAGCTGCCAGCTGTCCCAGGCGGACCTCAGGGACATCTGGAAAGGACCCCCTAACCACCTGTGCCAGGAGCCAAAGTATCTGGGTCCCCAGAGGGGTGTCCATGACCCCCCTCCAGTAGCCCTGGGGTTATCCAGACCTGGAAACTCCGGTGCTGTTGGACCAGAGAACCTGCTAGGTCCCTTCAGTCCATGAGAGGCCAAGACGCTTCCCAGGAGTGTCACGCGGAGGTGCTGTGTGGAGGGCACGGAGCGCAGCCCAGGCCCCTTCCTGCCCCTGCTGGCTCCAGGACGCAGGTCAAGCACTTACATGCCCCTGCGTCCCCTCAGTCCACCAAGGATTATTGTTCAGATTAAATGAAATAATGCCAGGAGGGCTTGGCATGTAGTAAGTGCTCAAGAAATGTTAGTTCCTCCCCTCGTGACTGAGATGCTAACATGATGTTAGGATTCTAAGATCCTGAGAGACAATGACTCCAAGATGTGTGGATTCTTGGCATCTCTTTCCAACCCTGAAAGAGGTTAAAGCTGGGCAGGAGGGCAGGTGTGGTCCTGGCTACACCTGGGTAGGCTAGGTGGCCCAGCATCCTGGGCCTTTGGAGGTGGGCAGAGGGAGAGGGGCTGGGCAGTTGGGTGGTAGCGCCCACTGTCCTTGCTTCTCTCCAGCTCCTTTCTCCTTTTGTTACCGCCTGCCCCAGCCTGGGAGGCACAGCAGAGCTGAAGGCACAGCTCTGAGTCAGAGTCCCGGACCCATGGGAACCAGCCTATGAAACGGGGCTCGGTCCCCTCCGAGGCTCTGTGTGCCTGGTGGGCTTTGGGTCAGACTGATACGGGTTAGCATCTCCGCCTGACTCCAGCTCACTCACCAGGTGATACCTAACAGGTCGCACTGCACCTCAGCTCTGAGCCTCAGTTTCCTGCTCTGGGGACACTAAGGAGTTACTGTGAGGGCCACAGAGATGGTGCTTGTGGAGCCCTCCGCCCATGGCCCCAGGTCTAGAAGCTCTCAGAAATGGGGCCACTTCAAAGTGTGTGCTTTTGAGACGGCCAGTTCAGAGTGTAGAATCGCGAGGTTTCAAGATGGATTCTGAGTTTTTTCCAGGAGTCGTGCCTCTTAGCCTGATTTTGTTCATGCATTTCAGATCATTACTCCTTGGTTCTGAGATCCTGAGGCTGGGGAGAGGTGGAGCAGGCAGGTCCTGGGCCCTCGGGAGGGCAGCAGGGGCAGGAGGGGCCAGGCTGAGGGAGCGAGCGCCAGGTTGGTATCTGTTTCCTGTTTATTGGTTCCCAGGGGGTGAGCAGGCCCTGCTCCCAGAGCTGGAGGGAGGGAGGCCCGGGGTCCTGGCTGCCAGCCAGCCCCATAGCCTGGCCTCCTGGGACTGCTGAGACCCCTCCCCCCAACCTCTTGAACAAACATCCAGTCCTTTCCCAGGATGGGGCACTGGAGGTCAAGGAGCAGATGTGGAAGGAAAGGGGCGGAAGCACAGGAAGGGACCCCGTTCCCCCTCAAAATTCTACTGACTTCATCTTGGTCTCCTGTGTCACTGAGGTCTCCCTCCTGGCTCCTCACTGTCCCCCTCTCTCTCCGTAGCTCCCCAGGGTGGGGCCTGGTGGTGAGACATCCAACTTCTTGGCAGGAAGAAGAGGGGCAGGGCCTTGAATGCCAGGATGGTCCACCTGGAAAGAAGCTTAGAAACCAGCTATGTCTTCTAAGCACCCCCTACCCTGCATTATCTGGAGAGGAAACTGGGGCCCATGGAGGGGAGGGGTCTTGCCCCAGGCCCAGCAGTCTGCTCGGGCACCTCACTGCTACAGCAGCCCTGCACTTGGACTGTGGATCTGAGGAGCCACTGAGAGTTCTTGAGAAGGCAGGTTCCTTGGCATTCAGGCTGAGCCAGGCGGGAAAGATAAGCCTCAATATATGTCTGAGGCCAAGAGGGCAGGGAGGTTTCTGCCTGGAGTGCACAGGGAGAGGCTGTGGGCCGTGGGGAGCCACAGGAGGTCAGGGGCTGCAGAGGAGCAATGCCAGATGGACACATTGGAAAGCACCCTCTGGTTCTGGGTGGAAATTGGACTGGAGGGGACAGGGAGGTGGGAAGCCTGAGTGGAGGGAGCTGTGATTGGGGGATGGAAAGAAAGGGACTTATTAGGGAGATCATTCAGAGGTAAAATCTGATGGTTTAAACTTGGGCTCCGGGGCCCCATCAGAAACTGGGTTGGGGTGAGTGGGGTGAGTTAGAGAGTGAGGCATTGGGACAGGGTGCAGGGTCATCCGAGTTGGCCCCCCGCCTCATCGAGGAACTTCCTCTGCACCTCTGGAAGGGAGAGATGGCTCTGAGCCAGCTCAGGTCCTCGCCTCAGTGCCCACAGGCTTCTCGTCTAACTTCAGTCCCTCCTGCTCCAGGGGATGTGCCCTGCTTCTCGATGGGGTCCTCCACTTGGGCCCTGCTGGGAGCAGCCTGGGCAGGGGGCACGTGGGGAGAAAAGGAGCAGGCCTGTGCTGCCCTGCTGGTGTCGACATAAGCAGTGTCCAAACCTGGAGAGAATCTGAGTAAGATTTTGTTTGAGCCCTGACCGCTGTGGCTCAGTTGGTTGAGCGTCAACCCGAAAAGTGAAGGGTCACCGGTTCAATTCCCGATCAGGGCACGTGCCTGGGTTGCTGATCTGGTCCCTCCTTGGGGTGGTGCATGCAAGAGGCAACCAATCGATGTTTCTCTCCCTCCCTTTCTCCCTCCCTTTCCCACTCTCTAAAAATAAATAAATAAAATCTTTTTAAAAAGAAATAAAAAATAATAAAACACAGTAGCCTTTTAAAAAAAGAGAGTTTATTTGAGCCAAACTGGCAACATATGTCAAGTAAGATCTCAGATGCTCTGGAAAAATGACAGATTTGCAGTTTCTTTCATGCATTTGAAATTAAGGAGGGAGCGGAAGGAAGGTTACATGAATGGGGGAGAACGTGAGTCCCATTGGATTACAGGTTAAGATTCTGTGTCCTCTTAAGGGTGGTTACCCCTTGGGGGTGGGGGTGGGGGGTGGTATCACTTCTGCCATTTCAAAGGTGTGTTAACCTAGATTCACAAGAACAATGGGCAGTGCTTGCTTAAAAACCCTTCACTAAATGAATTAGAGGCCTGGGGTGTAACTACCCACTGTGACCTGCCCAGTAGGGAATTTGTGATCAGATCACCCTGTGAGGTGACTTTCCATCGACCCCTTTTTCATCCACACTGGCTATGACCCAAGACAAGATGCTTGGCCTCAATGTCCCCATCTGTGAAATGGGAGTTCCAGATGTGGCAGAGCCTGGGAGAGCTCTGGACTAGGCAGGCTCTCAGGAGCTGGGGGTAGAGTGACTGGTAGGTGGATAGGCAGACAGTCTTGCTAGCAGTGAATGATATAGATGGAGACAAAGTATCCTCATGATATTTGTACCTGAGACCCTAAGACAAGTGCTGTTCTGTGGCCCTGCAGCCCAGGAGGCCTTCCTGGAGGAGGATAGGGTAGGGACTATAGGAAGAGGAGTAACTCATATTTGGGGCCTGATCTGAGCCTCAGTTTTCCCATCAGATGCCTGAGTTCCCATCTATCTCTTTGCTGTTCCTGGGCCCTCTTCTCCCCTCCTGCCTGGACCAGAGCTTCTAGGCTTCTCCCCAAGGCCAGCGGGGGCGTAGCCTGGGGAGGGTGAGGAATTTCCGAGGGAACAGCTAAATTCAGTTCCCACTAAAAATAGCCCTGGGCCTGGCCCCAAGGCTGGAGGAGGAGGAGGAGGAGGAGGAGCTGGGCGGGCCGGCTGGGGCTGGCTGGCGGGGCAAGCTGCGCATTTGCCTGCCCCACCTCTTCACCTGGACCTAGGGCTTAGGCTGTGAGGGCCTGCCTCCTCCTCCTCCTCCACAATTTCTTCTACTGACTCACACCAGACCTTCCCCTCACTGGGGGCTTTTTGCTCTCTTCTCTCTTCCTTCCTCAGTCTTGCTCCTTCTGTCTGTCTCTTATCTCCTCTGACCCTCTCTGTCTTCCTGCCTCTAACATCCAGACAGTGGTCCCTGGCTAGGACCAGGCCTTTGGAAGAGGGCCCTGTATTGGGCACTGTCCCCTTGGCATCCCAGCCCAGGTGTCAGGAACCTTCCCCACCCCAGGACTCACAGCTATTGCAACCACACTCTGCCTGGGGGTGTACGGACCTCCAGGCTGTGGGGTGTGGCAGTGTGGGTGTGGTCCCCAGTTCACCCCGTGACCCAGTACTTGGTTCTGGTCAGGTGTCTCCCCACCATGCCACGCCCTCCTGTTCCTGGCACTCGGTGGGACATCAAAACACATTTATTAAAGGTGTTTTGATAAATACACCTAGAGGGGGTGGGGAAGGTGGGAGGAGGAGAGCTGGGCCCTGCTCCTGGGGAGTTATCCAGCCAGTCTTCCCACCACCATGCCCAGCCCAGGGTGGGCTACGCTCTGGGACCACAGGCCTGAGCACCCAGGCAGGTGGGAGCTGGAAGATGGGCGAAGGGTGCTGTCTCAAGCCTGCACCGACTGGGGGTGGCGGTGGGAGCTAGACACAGGCTGGAGAGGGCAAGGTGCCTCGCTTGGGCCATATTGCTCAGGAGGAGAGAGGAGGTACTGGGACCTATGCTGGCTCCACTCCCAGGCTCTGGGAGTGACTCTCATCTAAAGTGGAGAGAGCAAGGAGAAAGCTGCCGGAAACTCTTAGGAAGTCTGGTCCACAGAGCCTGACTGGGTATGGCGCGGGCAGGGGCGAGGGTCATGGTCCTGGTAGCAGTGCCCCCCCTGTGTGCCAGGCACAGGTCTAATCGCATTTGTGTATTCATTCAGCCCTCACGCCGCCCTGCGGGGCGGTGCTGACATCCCTGGGACACAGCTGAGGGCCCGGGGCACAGCATGGGGACGTAGTTTGCTCAGGTTAGGAAAACTAACCAAGTGGCACAGTTCAAGTTCAAACCCAGTCTGGTTCCAGAATCTTTGCACGTTAGCCAGGCTCTTAGCTTTCAGCACTGCCCGGTGGGGGTGGTGCCATCCGCAGGGCGGATGTGTGGGGAGAGAGAATGAATTTCGGTTTGAGCGTGGGGAGCCCACTGAATTAATAATCTACCCTTCTAGCCCCAGGAACTAGCACATAGTAGTTGCTCAGTAAATATCGAATGGCGCAGTTGGATATGCGGGGCCCTTGGGGAGTGAGAGGAGGCAAGGGTCAGACAGAGGGAACAAGTATTTCCCTTTCTCAGTGCTGGGGAGCAGCGGAGGAGTTTGCCGGGCTCCCCACTGGTGGAGAGAGCTGGGCCCCAGCAGGTTGGAGGGTGCTGAGATGAGCCACAGGCAGAGGAAGGAGAGGCAGGTGGGGGTGGGCCAGGCAGTGCTGGCACAGTCCCGCCTGCCTGCAGTATCTGGAAAGCAGATCTCTTGGGCCATGGCCGGCGTGACTCAAATGGAGACAAAAAAACCTTCCATATTTGGACAAAGAGCCCAGAGAGGCCCAGACCCGCAGCCAGCCCAGGCCGCTTCCCCCACCCCTGGCCTCCTGCCCTATCTCCCACTGGGCCCCTAGCCCTGAGCCCTGTCCCAGGAGTTTAGCTCTTGGGCCTCAGGCAGCACTGTGGCCCCCTCCCCTCATCATCAGGCCACCTGCCATGTGGCCAGGCCTGGGCGATGGGTGCTGGGGAAGAAACACCCAGTGTAGGGCCCTGAGCTCAGGCTGGAGAGGCGGAGAGGAGCCCTGGCAGAGCCCGCAGGATGGACGGGGGTATACACTGAACCCAACAATTCCCATGCCATGGGGTAAGTTGGCTGTAGACTCCCCAACCATCCCAGCATGGGCAAAGCCCACGGTACAGGACACGTAGCCCGTGTACACATACACTCCTTTTCAGTCCTAGCAGACTTACACCCACGAAGACATCTCCGCAGATATCGGAAGGGAGCACCCAGCCTGAGAACCCCTTGTACCTTCTGGGGTTGATCACAGTGAAATCAGCATAGTGAAGGGCAGCCAGGTGTCAGCTTAAGTAATGTGAATAGGCATTGTACATCCCTGCAGATGCGAACACAACAGTCGTCCCTGCACTAGAACAGGAGTTCCCATCACGGAGCTGGGCTGGGCGGTGGACTCCAGAGCCAGGTGAATGGGGAGAGGGCCTCGGCCCACTCTACCTGGAGCAGGGCTCACTCCCCGGGGGAGAGCCCAGCAAATTGACTGAGGGCTGGGTGCTCATTGTCGCTGGTGGAATAACTGAGCTGATGGCGTAGCTGCTCCCAGCTTTTCTAGTTAGCCATACACTGGCGCCTATAGTACAGCGTTAGCCTGGGCTCTAGGACTAATAAGAAGGAGTTCCTGTCCCTGGGTCCCCTTCTGAGAACTGAGAATTGGAAAGGAGGAGGCCAAGGAGGGATGAGGGGAGTGGCTGGAGCCTTGAAGGACCAGCAGGGCCTTGACAGTCAGAGACGGACCAGGCCCATCCACAGAGAGGACCGGGGAGGCAGAGGCCGGTGACGGAAACGCCCTGCTGCATCTGGGGCGCCGCGAAAGCTCCCTGGTTCTAGGGAAGTTGGCGGGTCCTGGGGAGTCTGGAAGACCAGCCCAGAAGGCTGGAGTTGATCCCGGGCAGCAATCACCAAGCTTTTAAGAACAGTGGAACCCTTTCTTCTAGAGGAATCTGGACACAGAACTATAAAACTCGGGGCCTTGTTGATTTCAGTGAAGGTGGGGGTGTCTGCCCCCTTGACCACATCGCCCCCATGTACTTCGTGGAGCCCCTACGACTCAGGCAGAGAATCCCTGTTTGGGCCAGAGGAGCCTTGCTGGAGAGGTTTAGGGCCTGACAAGCCTCTCCCTTCAGCTTCTCTGCAGGCCCAGAAGTTCAGCCCAGGCAGGCTCTCTGGGCAGGGACAAACCCTGTTAGGGGCCAGGTTTCCACAAGAAGCCAGGCTGATGGGGCACCCACCTTGGGGCCCCTATGAGCAGGTGATGCCCCACACCAGGGGCCTGCAGTGCTGGACTGTGCCAGACCAGGGGGGTGACCTGTCAGTATGGTGAGAAGACCCTGATTGCCAGCTACTGCCACCTGGGAAGGCTCAGGCCTTTGAGAGAGGTGGGAGCTGGCAGCCCGCTGTGCTCCCAGAGCGGGCACACTGCCTGGCCCAGCTTGGTCATTGGTCAGGGACAGGTGGAGGCACATTCTCTAGAGGCCCAGGAATCCCCCTGGCTCTTCTAGATCGAGGTAATTTCGATTAGAATCAGGCAGAGTTCAGGTGAGTGAAAGGAGGTGTGAACAGGTGTTCGGCAGCAGAAAGCCTGAGCTCTGAGCCTGGTGGCTTCGAGACCCTTCAGGACCCAGACTTTGCCGCACCAGCCCGCCTGGCCCACCACACAGCCTGGGCTCCCACTTCTTTGGCCACCAGAAACATAGGATGAGTAGGAAACCACCAAGTATGAAGATGAGAGGGAGCCCGTAGCAGAGAGACCGGCACGTGCGGAGGCCCAGGGTGTGAGTTTGACGGCCTGAGGAACTATAATACTATAGCCAGAGTGTGGTCTGGGCGGAGAAGTTTGATGCTGGTGGGTCAGCAAGGGCCCGGTCACCCCGGCCGTCAGGGGCCAGCCTGAGAGCCTGTGCTTACTGGATCCTGCATCCAGGTGCATTGGTGTAATGGCTAGAACAGACTGGAGCCAGATGGCTTAGGTTCAGATTCAGCTCTTCCTCTTTGCTGTGTGACCACGAGTAAATACTTCACCCCTCTGTGGCTCAGTTTATGCCCCTGCAAAGTGGGCGTGGTGATGTGGCTCCTATTTACAGGGTTTTTACAGGAATTAAGTGATCATGCTTGTGGTGGCCGGACTGAACCACCGACCACTGGGGGAGTCCGTAGGGAATCATAAAACGAGCTGGCAGGTGAGGGAGGGTGCTGGCCTGGCTGATGAGGGGTCCCAGGGATGGAGAGAAGTGGTTGGGGTCACCAGGAATAGCCTAGGGTCATCTCTGGGGGAGTGGGTATGCTGAGTTCCTGGGGAGGCTCAACATTTCCCCCTCTGTGGTTGCCCATAGGAAGGGGGCTAAGGGACTCTGCAGAAGCGGGGCGGGATTCTGTGGGCTTGGGGCTCTGCTGGATTCTCACTGGCAGAAATCCCACGCTGCTGTGAAGTTGCCTGTTGCCAGCCTCACTTTATGGGCTTTATAGATGGTATCTGTGGCCCAGAGAGGGGCAGGATTGCCAGGGCCTGAGGAGGTGGGGGGTAGCCAGTGAAGGAGGAATTTGACATTTCTCTGCAGAGGACGGGAGGGCCGAGCCCTTTCTCACTGCAGTGTGGGCAGGGAGGGCACCCTGGAGGGGCATCACAGACGAGATGGGGGCCCCAGAGCAGCGCCTCCTTCGTTAAGTCTTCGTTCACTGGGCGTCAGTCCCCTTGGGACCTGGTCCTGTCCTGGAGGATGTGCCGCACCCAGACACCCGCACAGAGAAGGACCTTGGCGGTGATGAGGGCTGGGACAGAGATGCCCAGAGGCTGGAGGAGCCCGGAGGTGCCCTCTCAGGAGGGCGCCTGCAGAGAGATGGTCCCGAGGAAGGCTGAAGGGAAGCCTTTGAAGCCTGGGAAGGAGGATGAGGGCTGTGAAGGCTGTTCAAAGATGAGCCACGCGCCTGGAGCCCTGGAGCGGCTCTGGAGCTGGGGCAGGGGCCAGATTGTGGGGTGACGTCAATTCAGTCTGTGTATTTAAAATGCGTATAGATAAGGGCCCTGGCTGGGTAGCTCAGTTAGTCAGAGCGTCAGCCTGACAGACCAAGGTTGCAGGTTCAATCCCAGTTGGGACACATACAATGAATGCGTAAATAAGTGGAACGGCAAATCAGTGTTTTTCTCTGTCTCCTTCCCTCTCTCTCTCTTTCTCTCAAATCAATACACTAAAAACATAGATAAAATAAATAATATATTCATATGGTTTAAAAATATCAAAAAGGGTAAAAAGTCCTTGCCCACCAGCTGGTCAGTGCCCGCCGACCACCACCCTGGGACCCTGGATGTTAGTTCTTACGACTCCCACACGCAGACACCAGCCAGTGCCCGTCCTTCCCCCACGCCCCTCGCAGCCGGCAGCACTCTGTCCGCGCGCCCTCCACTTAGCATCGCTTGCAGATCTTGCCTCATCAGCAGTCTGAGAGCTTCTGTATTCACTCTTGTACTGCGTGATGTCCCGCTGCACAGGTGACCAAACTGTATTTAGCCACAGAAAGGATATTTCAATTGTCTTCCATCTTACAAACAGAGCCGTAGTGAGCAAGCTTGTCCGTAGGTCATTCGTTTGGGGGCTGCTGTGCGTTCAGGGCACCTTCTTAGGAGTGGAGTTGCTGGGACAGAAGGTATATGTGATTCTAATTTTTTTTTAAGATTTAATTTATTTTTAGAGAGGGGAAAGCAGGGAGAAAGAGAGGGAGAGAAACATCATTGTGTGGTTGCCTCTGGAGCACCCCCTCCTGAGGACCTGGCCCACAACCCAGGCATGTGCCCTAACTGGGAATTGAACCGGCGACCCTTCGGTTCGCAGGCTGGAGCTCAATCCACTGAGCTCCACCAGCCAGGGCTGCATTGTAATTTTGATGCTGGCTGCAGGAGTGCACTGCCAGAGTCACACACCTGCTTCCCACAGCCTGACCAAGTCAGCCCTTGGGTACTTTCCCAATCTGACAGGTAGAAAACGGTACCTTAGTGTATTTTAATTGATATTTATCTCCTTATGCGTAAAACCAAGCATCTTCCCAGACGTCCAAGAGACGCTTGGTTTCCCTTTTCTGTGAAGAGTTCCTATCTTTTGCCTGTTTTTCTGTTGAGCTGCTGGCCTTTTGTTTGCTCAGTTTCTAGGAACCTTTAAGTGAATGGTAGGCAGGTTAGTCCTTTGTTTGGGTTATGAGTTGCAGGTACTTTTTTTCCTGACTTGTCACTTGACTTTTGACTTTGTTCATGGTGTATTTTTGACATGCAGAAGGTTTCATTTTCATGTGAATTTATCACGCTTTTTTATTTTATGACTTCTGGAGTTGCAGTCATGGTGAGGAAGGCCTTTCCCACTCCCAGCTTATAAAGCAACTTCCTCATGTTTTCCTCAGGTGCTTTACGTTTTCTTGTTTTGTTTAACATTTCAATCTTTGCTCCATTTGGAATTTATCCTGGTGCATGGTGTGAGTTATGGTTCCAACTCTATTTTTTTCCCAGCTGGCTGGCCTTTTAAGCTGAGAAGCAACTTGGTCGCAGTGGGAGTGTCTTTCTGGGGTGGGTCTGGAGGAGCCACACGGTGGCTGCTGAGGGGCAACAGCAGTGGGGTGAGAAGGGCTTGGGGCGGTGCCAGCAGAACATGATGGACAGCTGGAGGTGGGGCACAGTCTGGTGACAGTGTTCCCAAATCCTCACCAGTGCTGTGTGACTTTGGACAAATGCCATCCGCTCTCTGGGCCTAGAATATTATAGCTGAAGGGCTTCCCTGGAGATCACCCTGACCTCAGGGCCAACTGTGTGGGAGGAGGCCGTCAGCAAGAGGGGGCTGTCCTTAAGGTGGGGGCGCCGGGGGATGGCCATGGATCTAGCACCTACTCAGGCTTGATCGAAGTGCAGTGTGTTCCTGCCGTGGGACACAGGCGGGAAGGCGGAGAGGGGCGGGCAGGGCAGCCGTTTAAAAATACCTACTGCAGCTTGGCACTGCCGTGGGGGCAGGGGCAGGCCCCCTGCCAGCCCTCCAGATCCAGGCATGCTGGGGATTGCTGGGGATTGCTGGGGAGCGGGCACATTGTCCATTGTTGCAGGAGTGTGGGCCTGGTCCAGCCATAGCCGTGCCTGAAGGTCCTTTGCCCTCCACCACGGAGCAGGCATCCTTGTCATCTCTCCAGGGGAGAATAGGGACGCCAGGGTGGACAGACCCCCCCACCTCTACCCCTTGCCCAGGGTCTAGACCTGGTAATACAGTGGACTTGCTGTGCCACTTGGGGGAAGTTCCTGTCCTCTGGGGTCCCTATCCATCAAGGGGACAACTGGCCTTGCTTTGGTACTTTCCCCACCCCTAGCCCTCACTCAGGTTCCAGTTTGGATTACAGCTGGAGAGAGATCTTGAGGTCCATGCCTCTTCTCCCCTTAGAGATGGGGAAACTGAAGCTATGGAGGGGACCCTAACCCTAACCCTCCCTTTGCTCTTTTTAGCTTTCCTGGGCCTCTGGACCTTCCTCCCTGCCCCCACCATGGCCTGCATCAACTCCCCACCCCCACTCCTGGGCCCCAGTGGTCAAATTCCAGGGCTGCCATTGCCATGGCAACAGCCAGCTCACAGGCCCCTCCTCTAGGGCTCTCCACCAGGCTGTTGTCCAGGGAGTAGGCGGAGAGGGCCTTCTGCCCCTGGGGGACCGCAGGGGTTGGAGGTGAGGCAGGGAGGAGGTTTGACCCATCTGGTCTCTCCTGTGTTTTCCAAAGGAGAAAATGGAAAAGGCAGACAATGCTGCCAGCAAGCGCTACTCCGAGATCCCAGGGACGGTGGGAGGGTCAGAGGTGGTCACCTGGGCTGGGGCCAGGAGACCCACCCAGAAAGCCTCTCCTGACCTCTCACGTGGGGAGTCACCCCATAGAAGGGTCTAAGACGAGAGGATTTAGAACGGGAGGTGGAGGACCCTAAGGTCACCACCATCCAATGCTAAGGCCACCCAAGGACCAAGGGGCCCAGCCTAGCTTGGGCTTTTTCCCGAGCAGACCTGTGCCATAGCAGACAGAGCTACTGTGGTGCCACGGGAGAGGATAAGATCCTTGGCCCAGGGGGCGTGCAAGCAGGGGCTGCCAGGGGGGCGCCTGCCCCGGGAGGGGGCTGGCACAGTCAGCTTGGGCATGACTTTGCCTCCTGAGGTTCTGTGGTTTTTCATAACAGCCAGTATGTATTGGGAGCTCTTGTTCTGGGCACTGTGCTAAGTAAACCCTTTATATTTTCTATTATGTAGATGAAGAAACTGAGTCACACATGTGGGCCTCCTGGAGGTCGGAGCAGCCACCACTACAGGGTGATCACTGGCATGGCCCTTCTGTTCCCATGGGCCCGGCCCACTGTTAAATTCTGCTGTGTGGTGGTTCGCTTCCAGCCTTTTCTCCTTGCACGCACATACACGACTATTTTTCATGATGCTGAGATATTACAGTGTGTATGTTTCATGCTTCTTTCATTTATTATTACTATTTTTAAAAGATTGTATTTGTTCACCTTTTTTTAGAGAGAGGGAAGGGAGGGAGAAGGAGAGAAACATCAATGTGTGGTTGCCTCTCATGCGCCCCCTATCCACCCAGGCACGAGCCCTGACTGGGAATCCAACCTGTGACCCTTCGGTTTCCAGGCCGCCACTCAATCCACTGAGCCACACCAGCCTGGGCTTCTTTCATTTATTATTACGCTGAACATTTCTCCTTGGCATCTTTAGCTCCTTAAGTGCAGGATCAGTCTGCCCCATGGTCAGTTCCCCCTGTTGTGAAGAAGGCAGGCGGTGTGAGCATCCTCTTCGGGCCTCCTTGTGCTCGGGGCCTGGGCTGCTACCGAGGTCACAGCCTTGGGCTGGAAGGCTCCCCTTCTCCTTCACTGTGGAAGAGGTGTGGATGTCCTGCCTTTTGGCCCCCTGGGGGCAAGAATCCTGTGTGCTGTTGAGACTTTGAGCCCAGCTCTTCCCTGCACCCCTCATCCTCTTCTGTAAAGCAAGGTAATGGTTGGGGCCCCCTAGGAGGCTTACCTCGGGTTCAGAGAAATGCCTGTAAGCAGCACGTGGGAGCCCCCCAAGAAGGATTAACACCTGTCTGTATGCTGTTGCTCGCTGCTGCCCTCAGGCCCAGGCTGTGATTTACTGAAGCCCCAGGCGGGTGTTGAGCCCCAGCCCCTCCACCTCTGTAGTCTGGAGAACCTGAGCCGGTCATGCTTTCACGAAGCCTTGGTTTCCCCACTGGGTTTTGGTGAGGATCTGACGAGATTAGGCCCTTCGGGCCTTTCGTAAACTGTGAAGTGCTGGGGGGTGCCACTTGCTGACAACGTGACCACAGGAAGCCGAGACTCTGAGGGTTCCAGAGTGCAACTCCAGGAGCCCCAGAAGCTCAGAGAAGGAGGGGTGTCGGCAGATCTGAGCCATCAGGACAGCTTCCTGGAAGTGGTGGCTCCAGTCCTGGGGCCTCAGGAGAGCGGAGCGGAGACCTGCTCAGGCTGACCTGCAGCTGTGAATCTTGTGCAACACACACACACACACACACACACACACACACACGACTTGCTGCCCAGGCACGAAGTTGCTGGTCACTAGTTGCTGATAGTGAACAAAAAGGCTTAGAAGCCCTGGCCGGGTAGCTCACTTGGTTGGAGCATCAGCCTGTACACCAAAAAGGTTGTGGGTTGGATCCCCTGTCAGGGCGTGTACGGAAGGCAGCCAGTCGATGTTTCTCTCTCACATCAATGTTTCTCTCTTCCTCTCTCCCTTCCTCTCTCTCTAAAATTCTAAAATCAATAAAAAATAATATCCTTGGATGAAGGTTTAAAAAAAGGCTTGAATTAGAAGCTGAAGTTACCTCTGATCAGCCCAAGGCAGAGACCACTTCTGCCAGCCTGGCTCAGATCAGTGACAGCCCCCCAGAAGCTGGGGTGGGGGGTGTGAGCCAGGCATGGCCACTGTCCCTGGTCCTCTCCCCCACTTGGGCTTGTCTGGTGTGACGGGAGGGGCTTCCCAGGCTTGGGTTGGGCCAGGGTCACCAGGGCTCACTGACTAATGGGTGGAACTTGCTCCCTTCCTGGATGCGTCCCCTGGGTCCTAGAATAGGGTCGGGGCAGGGGAGATGGGGACCACAGTGCCTCTCAGCTGGCTGGGCCCCTTCGGACAAGCTGTGTGAAAGAGCCTCAAAGGCCAGCTTCTAGCCTCAGCAGACCGCCTGCTGCCCCTGCGGGCCAGGAGACAATTTTCTCTCTGGACCTCAGTGCCCACGTGTAAAATGGGAAGGAATGGGCCCTTCTCTGGCTCCCGTCTTCAAGGGAGGATTGAGTATGGACATTCTAAACTCGCTGCGCACGCTCACTACACCGACACTCGCTTTCATCCCCCCACTAGTCCACGCACACACACTGAGCTCCTGCACTGAGCCAGGCTCTGTTCCCGGCATGGACGCTGAGAGTGGGCGCTCCAAAGGGGAGGGGGCGCCTCTGCCCTGTTACAGCCGCATCCCAGCCTTGAACAGAGGTCAGATAACTAGGTTAGTAGGAGCAGGTAACACTGCCAGCTTCTCTGGGCCTTTGGTGCCTGAGTAGAATTTCAGGCACCCTAGTAAGTGGGGAAGATGGCCTCTTTTGGCTGTGGTGGGATGGGGAGGGCCTTTAGAGCCCCCAGGATTATACCCACAGCTCAGGTCCTGCCCACTCCGCCCTGCCTCTCGGCTCCCTGGGGCTCTGGCCTGAGGCTGGCCTGGCCTTTCTCAGGGTGTCTGGCCCATAGCCCAGTGAGTCATCTTCCGCTCTAGAAGCAGGACACCCCATTCCACCCCAACAATACACACAAATGCAGCCCCCCCAACTTGTGCCTGGGTCCGAGGGAGGGAGGGAGAGAGAGAGCAGGAGGGGCTGGACACAGACACTGGATAAACTTCCGTTCCCACGATCCCTCACCCCAGCCTCCCTGCAGGCTAGAGGCTGGGTGGAGCGAGGGAAGGGGGCCCTCCTTTGCAGAGCACCTTCTGTGCACCTTCTGTAGGTGTTCACCCTCAGTTTTCAAGTAAGGAAACAGGCTGAAGGCAAGTGATGTTTGTAACGGCTAGAAGGCAGTGAGTGGGGCTGGCCCCAGACCACATGGGCCCGAGTCCCCGGGCAGTGTTCTATGATGAGCAAAGTTTAAACATTTTGAATGAAATAGATTTTAGTACTGAAAGGGGAGGACTCTAGGACCTCATCCACCAGTTCTGAGCCTGGGCTGGGACCACAGGCCGACCCCGTTGTGGGCAGAGGTGTGCACAAGGTGGGTGGGTGCATCTCCTGGGAGCTAGGTTGCCAGATCCTACCCTGAGGCTTCATCAGATTCCCAGCGGTATCCCTGCCTCCCTCCCCCAAGGGTGGGGTGGCTTGCCCCCTCAGACTGAGACGTGGGACCCAGAAGATCCTGGTTTCGGTTTCTTGGCCTGTGCAGTGGAGGTGATCGTCCCAGCCTCCTGGGCCCCAGAGGTGAAGCTATTCAGAGTTTACTAGCTCATCAGGAGATGTTTTTCACATCTGTTGGGGGTCTGTCCATCCACCTACCCTGTACCCCCCACCTCCTGCTTCCGGCCATTATCATGATCTGAGGAAACTTATTCCCAGGCTGGAAGATCCAGCTGTATCTTCTTGGAAAAAAAGGGGAGGGGGAGGGGGAGAGAAGGAGGAAGGGGGGAAACCCACATGTAAAAAATTAAATTCAAACCACATGCACCGCAGCCCCTGCCATGCAGGCCTCTGCTGCCACCTGGGGGGCATATATAGAATGTCAGTTTCTGGAGCCCCAACTTCCTCCGGACAGCCTGAAGGCTGGATCCCTGCCGGGACCTCAGGGAGGAGGGTCAGGCTGTCCCTTCCCGTCTCTGGGCATGGCCTCACTGACCCACCTCCCGCAGGGAGCCTGGTGGGGAATCTAGAGTCTCCATCTGCACCTGCCCCCGCCCCCGATTGTTCACTGAGGGGGAAACTGGATTCCGGAGTGGGAAACAACTCAGCTAAACAGAGCAAGTCAGCCCATCAGCACGTCCGTATTGTGTGCCTACTGTACGTCAGGGACACAGCTGTGAACACGGAGAGACCTGGTCTCCGCCCTCATGGACCTTGTAGTGGGGGTGGGAGGTGAGCAGGCAGACACAGAGTTCTTGCCCCTGTTTCATTCCTGTTTCCAGTCACCCAGGAAAGAGAAGACAGCCGCCGCCACCTGCTGCAGGGTGCGCTGGGGCTGGCTTGACTCCTCACGTGTGTGCTCTGTGGCCCTGGTGAAGTCGCTGGGGCCTCTCCGGCGTGCTGATCACCTGGAGTCAAGTTCCAGTTCCGTCACATCAGACTTCATAACCTCAGCAAGCTGCTTCACTCCTCGGAGCCTTGCTCTACTCATCTCTGAAGTGGTGATAACAGTAATACAAGGCTCAGAGGGTTGGTGCGAGGGCTAAGGAGATAACACCTGAGAAGTAGTGCCTCACTAAGCAGGAGCTGGCAGTAAAAGTAAGTCCCCCCACAGGCGTGGCAGCGCACGCCATTCCTGGTCCCAGAGGGGGTCAGGAGTGCAGTGGGTGGAGGGGTCTCCTCTGGCTTCCAGGTGGCCAGCACGGCTCATTGGCCAAACGTGGGGCCTGACCCCAGCGTAGGGACTGAGAGCTGCCCCCTCAATCCTCCTTTCAGCCATCAAGGACAGCTCCTGGAAGGGCAGCAAGATTTTATAGTTCTGCTGAGGTTGGGCCCCAGCTGGACCTCTCCGGGCCAGTAGGGGAAGGCTGGGGCTGTGCGGAAATCATCTCCTTGCCTCCCTTCTCCCGTCAGCACTTTAGGGCCCCGGGGTTCTTCTCCCAGCCCCGCCTCTCACTGGCTGCGTGGCTGGGCTTCACCACTCTGTCCTCAGCTCTGCAGTCCGCACTGGGCTCCCGCAGTTGAGCAGGCAGACGGTGGCTGGCTCCTCGCTCATGTGCTCTGTGACCTTGGGGAAGGCCTCTGTGATACGTGGTTACTTGGGGTCAGATTCCAGTTTGGCCACATCAGACTTCATAACCTCAGACAAATCGCTTCACGGAGCCTGTGTTTGCTCACTGGTAAAAGGTGATAATAGTAATGCGTAACTCAGAGAATTGGTGTGAGGGTTTAATGATGTTAAAGTGGCTGGGCTGAAACCACCCGAAATGCACCCTTACTCACAAATCTGACGGTTCCTGCCGCCATTTGGGCGGAACCTCACCGGGGCTGTCGGCTGGAATACCCTACCCACAGCCTCTGCATGGGTCCCGGGCTCCTCGCAACGCGGCGGCCGGGTTTGAAGAATGGGCGGCTCTGGAGCGACGTGGAAGTACACGGCACTTGGGCAGCCTCGCTCGGGAGGCCGTCTAGTACCCCTCTGCCGCCCTCTGTTGGCTGCGGCAGTTACGCCGTCCGCCCAGTGTCGAGGAGAGGGGACGCAAGCCGCACCACTTTCTGGGCAGTGTCAGTACGTCACTGTCGGAAGAGCGTGTGGGATGGAAAATGTTGCGGTAGCTGTCTGAGAAGTGCAGTCTGCCACGCCTCCCTGGTGGTTACACAGATGAAATGAGAGTGATGTAAGGTACTTAGCCAGCGCCCGGCACATAGTAAGTGCTCGGTAATCAACAGCTCTAGCTGCTTTGGGTTATTCTGGGAGAGGCCCCTGCACTCTCCAACTGGGCCACAGAACTACTGCATGGGCCGTCACGCACAGACAGGCTGCGCAGTAGACACTGGGGGGCACACAGACTCGTGGAGGAGTCCCACAGATGGGACACACACAGGTCAACCATAGTCCCGCCTCCAGGTCCACTCGGAGACCCACTTAAGCAGGGCGGTGGCCCTTTGACAGGAAGGACCTGAGGCCCCTCAGGCCCTTGATCTCCCCTTTGCATTCCCAAAGCTCATTCCCCAGGATTCTGGGGCCAGTCCCCAGGGAGCCCTGTGGCTTGGACACTGCCCTTGCAGCTGCCTGTGAGGCCTGGGAACTCTGTGGAGCCTTGAGAGGCTCTTCCTTCCAGCAGGGAGGGTCTGTGGGGAACAGGCGGTGACGTGGGAGTGCGTGGCGAAGGGCCTGATGCTGGGAAGAAGAGGGAAGGGGTCTCAGGAGCAAAGGGAGAGACCGAGGCCCCAGGAGGAGAAGTGCCTTGCCCCACATCACGAGTACATGGTGGAGCCAGGGTCTGAGCTCAAGCTGTCTGGCTCAAGTTTGCCCTCTAAATCTTTATGCCAAGAAGTCCCTCTTTTGGAACTTGCATCTCATCGATGAACCTGAGGACATAAGGAGGGCAGGGCCATCAGTGAAATGGATTGCCCGTTAGGTTGGGAACGTCCAGTACTGACCCCATGTCCATGAACACAAGTGGGGTCAGGAACCCCAGATGGTGCATCTGGGCCGTGAGCCAGGGCTCAGCTCCCAGGAAGGAGCGTCTCAGCATTGCCCATGGGCAGCGTTTTGTTTTCCACCAAAACCGTCCTAGTAGGCACTCAGTATTCGTTGAACTAATCAACAGTTGAAGGAAATAAAAACTCAGCAAGCTACTCATCCATTGACACATGTATCTGTCCATCCATCCATTTGTTACTTGCTCCTGTGTCATCGTTCCGTCCTTTCATTCGTTCATCCGTTCAGCCTTTATTCATTGTCCACCCATTTGTCCTTTCTCATCGCTGGTCCCCCAGTTGGTCCAGTGCCAGCTGCAGGACCAGGTGGCCCCAAGGAGGCAGAATGTCGCAGTGCAGGGTGGGAGTGTGTTCAGAGGCAGGCAAGCAAGGTACTAGGCTTTTGTCAGAGATGCGGAAGCTGTCAGCAGACTGGGTGGAGGGAGGGAGGGCCAGGTGTTCCAGGGGCTGGAATATGGTTGGCGGAGGGGCAGGGGTGTTGTGGTGGCTGTAGGGTAAGGAAAGGAGGGCTGGGTGGGCCTTCACCAGGCACCTCGTACACCTACAAAAACTATTCTGAGCCAGACCCACCCAAACAACTGCAAAGACCCAAAAGGACAAGTCGGGGCGCCTGGAGCAGGAGCTTGGAGGGACGGCAGAACCAGACCTGCACAAGGTGTTCGCAGCCCCCCCCACCGCCCCCCTCACCTTGACAGGCTCCAGGCTCCAATGCCTGTGATGTGGACACTCTGACTCAGCAGCCCTGGGCTCCTGGTTCTTCTCTCAGCTTCCTTTGATTCTCCCACCCACCCCTTTGTTGCCATAGCAACAGGCTTGGATCTAATTAGCCATCCTTAATGAAGCAGCAACAACAGCAAGCAGTGCCTTTGGCACCAGTCCCCACTCTCTAGGCTGGGCACCCACATACCTTTGGATCTTTAGACCTCAGGACCTTGTTCAAACCCTTCCTCTTCCCGGAAACCCTCCCTGAATCCCCTCTACCCCCTCTTCCCCTGGCAGAAGTGACTCCCTCTACTGAGCCTTCTGAGTAGTCTGAAACTTCTCTGTGCCAGCCAGAGTGGGTTCATCGCTGCAGGGCTGGTCCTGCTGGAGCTGTTGAGGAAATGGATCCACCTTGCCGACAAGCCATGCACTGCCTCCTAACTACTCAGGAAGTGAGGCTGTGGGTCATACAGCTGGAGAGGGCCAGGTGGGGAAGGAGGTCTTCTGAGAGGAGGCCAAAGGTGGGTTACCTAGCTTCAGTAATCAAACAGTGAGCCGGGGTGGGGCCTGCTGACCACCGGCCCTCGTGCTACTGTAAAATATCTTTGGTTCCTGGCAGTCTGGACTAGACCAGGGGTTTGTCCATCCTCCTTGCTCAAAGCATAACACACTCTATTGCCCTGGCAGCCCCAGTTCCTCCCCGAGTATGTCCAGCCCTCGGAGGAGAGGGAAGAGGCTCAGGCCTCACGCCAAGGAAGCCCATAGTCCATCCCATTGGGAGGACAAGAGGCAGAAGGACTCACTGGCTTTGTTGGTCCAAACTGGAAGCAGAGGAGGACCCTTGCTTCAGCCTCCCAGGGGCAGAAGGGGCTTGGCAAGGACCCACTCGCAGGACAGGGTGCGGTGACCCAGCAGGCTCCAGGGCTTGCAGGCACCATGCTGCCAGTGCGCAGGTTGCTGGGCCCCGCTCCAGAGTTTCCGGTCTGTAGGGTGGTTGGGTGGTGGTGGGAGCTGATAATGTTCATTTCTAATACATTTCCAGGAGGTGCTGAAGCCCTTGGTCCAAGGACCCTACTTTGAGAACCACTGCAGAGTGGGGCCTGAAGGGCTATTCGTATAGAGCACACACTCGTGGCTTCTTCATTCATTCTTTTGTTCAGCAAACCAACTCTACAGTTCTGTGGGCCAGGCCCTCCGGGAACCCAGGGGAGACAGCCAGGTCCACCCCTCATTTCTGTGGCACAAACTTAGCGCTTAGCCAGCACCTATCAGGTGTCAGGCTCTGCCCCTAGTGCAGCCTCTGTGTGGTGGTGACGGCGTTGTGGCCTGCTGCCAGGGAGGGCCACACCGTTCTCCCTGGGAGTTCTCTGGTCCTGTTTTTGTTGTTGACTGTTTGGGGGGTTGTCTGTTGGGGAGTTAAAATTCTGCTGTTGGATATTTTGGACGCCGAGATGGCCGGTGCTGCCGGGACCCATGTCCTGCCTTCTCAGGAGAGGATGAGGAATAATCCCCTTGGTTGGGGGTGGGGGTGACTCACCTGGTTGAGGGCTGAACAGAGGGAGGGGAGACAGTGGGGCAGAGGGGCATCAGAGGTTGCAGGGGCTAGCAGGAGAGATTGATCCTGTGGCATGGGGATGCCAGGGAAGGTTTGTGAGCAGGGTGGGAACGTCAGGCTGGTTTGCTGTGTGGGGACAAGGAGAGGGAAGAGTTATTGGGGGTTTGTTTATTAGCCAGCCTCTTTGTGCAGGGCGCTACGGCTTACGAAAGGGACATGGCTCCTGCCTGGAGGTGAGCTGCAGTTCCCAGGGAGGAGATGGGTATCAATCTAGCAGTTGCTCAAATGTATATTTACAAACTCTGATACCTGGTTAAGAAAAACTGAGAATCTCTGAGAGCACAGAGCAAGAAGAGCAGCTGACCTAATCTGTGGGTCAGGGAGGGTTCCCCTGAGGAGGTGACATTTGCACTAAGACTAGTCTTCAAGGAAAAGAAACAGCACTCCAGAGGAGAGGGGAAAGGCACGGGCAAAGACCCTGAGGCAGGAGAGAGCCTGGTCTTCTTCTAGAAGTTAAAGCAGAAGTGGCTGCATGTATTAAGAGGGGATGGATGGGTGGGACCGGTTTAGGTGGTGGAGTCAGGACGCCCCCACTGTGCAGGGAGTCCAGGTGAAAGCAGGTTTGGAGGAGGGAGTCAGTCGAGGGCTTGGTGAGTGTGGCAGCCGGCAGTACACTGGGGGCGCCTGAAGTCCCAAGTCTGCCAGAGCTGAGGCACAGAAGAGGGGTCCTCCAGACAGCTGCAAGGTGCATCAGAGCCCCCTGGTGGGGGGTGGGAGCTCGTGCAAAGCCAATTTCACTCTGCCGCCCTCCTGATTAAGGGGCCTGGGATAGGTAGGTTTTTGGCATCACTTGGGATTTGTAAATGCCTGAGCCCCTCTCCATGGGGGTGGGGCGGACGGGTTGGAGAGGGATAGGATTGGAACTCTCTGGGACTGTCTCCAGTACAGGGCCCTAGTTGGCTGAGTGGGGTGGGAGTAGGGATTACTCAGGGTGGGCCCTTTCCCAGGTAGTCCCATCCATCAGGCCCAAGTGCTGGCGGCGGGAGGACAGTGTCAGTTTTCAGGGGTGTGTCTCTTGCGTCTCTAAGTTTGCTTCTGTCTGGTTACAGTTGCGTGAACTCGTAAACACGTGCAGCTGCATGCTACACCGGGTCACATTCATGCGTGCCAGGGTTTAGGTCTTGTACAGGACTATATTGATGTGGGTGCACTTGGCTCTGACCCATGCGTGCCTATGAATCCAGGCGGGGGGACGCTTTTCCTGGTATGTGGGCCTGCTCTGTGTGTATAACCCCTGTGTGTGCCTCCATGGGTACAGGTGTGGACAACAAGTGCATGTGTACCAAATGTACTCGCCTTTGTCCACGGGTGTGCACCGACTTGGGTGCTCAGAGGTTGTGACTCCGCAGGAGAACCCCGCTGTGTAGGGGAGCATCGGGGACGAAGTTGGGCCGCCCTGTGTTTGGGGGGAGATGGGGCCGCACGCAGAGGGCGGGGCCTCCCCCGCCACGCCCCCCACCCCGGCCCCCCTTCCACCAGCGGCGCCGCCAGCGCCAGGCTTGCTGGGCACACTTGCTGAGCCGAGGAGGTAACAGCCCCGCCGCCGGCCAGGCCTTAGCGATCAGATCAGATCTGCGCTGGAACCGACGCTGCGGCGGCCGGGCCGAGCCCCGGGAGAGAGTAGCGGTGGGAAGGAGGGGACCCGCTGACCCCCGGCGCCCCGCCCCCGCGGCAGGCCGGCCGCATGCTGCAGATGGTGAAGACCCTGGCCCAGTTCACCATCGCGCTGGAAGACATGCGCGATCTGGGCCCGGCGGCCGCCGCCTCCGGGGAGCCTGCCTCCGGGGAGCCTGCCTCCGGGGAGCCTGCCGAGAACGAGAACAGCGGTGCTGACTCTGAGGAGCCTGGGGAGGCCCAGGTACCGGGGAAGGGGAGGGGCAGCCGGAAACCTGAGCCTAGGCCTGGAACTCAGCTGACCCAGACCTGGGGGAAGCATGGGCAGATGCTGGGGCGCAGGACCGAGAGACAGAATCAGTCCAGCTGCCTGGCCACGGGTCTGGGGACTCAGTGATACGTGATGGGGACAGGGAGACTTGAAGGTGTATGAGGAGCCCTGGCAGGGGTGGTGTGACTGGCAGAGCACTGAGGTTTGGTGTCACCAGGATGCAAGTTTAGGAGGGCAAAAAGGCTGGCAAACTCAGCTGGGTGGAGGCCTGCATGCACCCTCCTAGGCTGGAGACCCAGCCTAGGCAAGAGCTGGTAGCACTTAGCACAGTGATGTGGGTGAGGCCGGAGTGAGCTGTTGCCGGGGGTATCCCGGATTCACAGGCTCAAGAAAGGGAGGTTTTTCCAGCCTCCCTCTCAGGCCTGAGGGAGTCCCCAGGTGTATGTGTGTGTGGGAGGGGTGCAGGGGGGCAATTTTGCCCCCACCCCTTGCCGCTGTGCCCACTGGGCCTTGGAGGTGTCATGCTGTGGTGGCAACGGTGGTGTCTCTGATCCTGGATCAGTGTGTGGTTCCCTGAGGGGGATGGGGATGCCTCCGGGGGCTGTTTCCATGGTTTTGTGTGTCTGGGCTGGATCGCTCTGCTCTCCCAGCGCTGGCGGGGGTGAGGGGGGCTGTGGTTGCCTTCCTGAGTGCTGCATTGCGTGTTTCTCTCTCCACCACCTGTCTTTGGGTTGAAGGCCGTGGTCCTCAGCTGGGTGACTTGGCTGCATTTTTTGTCTCTTTGCGGGGAGTGTGGCCATAAGGCTTCTCTCTGCGTATGTCTGTCTCTGTCCTCATGCCATGTTTATTGGGGGGGGGGGGGGTCTCAGGTTTTGGGTCACGATGTCCCAGTAATATTGGTAGGAGAACCACCACCCCCTTCTTCCTGCTGTATCCCTTCGGCCCCCACCTTCCCTTCCCACTTCAGTTCCCCACGTAGTGAGGGGCGGGGGTGGGGGCTGTCAAGGGGTGAGGGATCTGGGGGAGGCTGGGCCTGCAGGGCTATCCCGCCCAGAACAGGTGGGCCTGCCGATCTGGTTGACAGCTGCATTGCCCGTCCACTGCTTCCCCTGGCCTCCCACCCCCCACACACTCACTCCCGTGTCTGGGCACGTGCGGAAGGTTTCTCATGCAGTGACAGGGAGCTGGCCTTGTTTTCTGTGCCTCTACCTGACAGCTGAGTGACAGCCTGCTGTGCTTTTAAGCAGGGAGGAGGCTGAGACGGGCGGGCACTGCAGAGTCAGCCTCGCTATGTGAGTTGCCTCAGCCCTGCCTCCCTCAGGAGGCCTCCCTGCCCACGACCCTCACTGCTGAGCCTGGCAGGGCTGGGCCAGGGGAGTGGGTGGGGGAGGCTGAGCCTGGCCTGGTCCTCCTCTCAGGGAGCCCCCTGTCCAGCAGGGAGATGGACACAGATCAGTAATAGCCTTGCTGAGGTGGGAGGAGAATGGATCGTGCCGACCCGGTGTGTCTGGAGGGCGCTGCTCTGCTCTCAGCATGCCTGCTTTCACGGTTCTGAGGGGGAGGTGCACTCCCTTTCATAGAGGAGGATGTGGAGACTGGGTGGTTAGGTAACTACCCGAAGTCTCAGAGCTGTAGGGTCCGAGTGCAGACCCTGCGGCCCAGTGCTGGCTGGCCAGTCTGGGCAAGAACTCCGGGTCCCGAGGCCCTAAGACTCAGCATGAGGTAGCTGAAGAGACTCTGGTCTTGGCTCCGCAGGATCGGGTTCTGGCTTTGCGACCTTGGGTAAGTCATGTCACCTGTCTGACTTGACTTCCTCACCTGGGATGTGGAGATGATGACACTTACGTCATAGAGCCATGAGTGTGGGGCCGAAATGAGGCCACATCTGTGAAGTGCAGAGATGTCCCCGGGGAACAAGGGGAGCGTCGGGTGTCTGGGCCTTTCCTTGGGAGGCCCTTTTGGGCCTTCACACTCTCCCAAGCTCTCCATCCTGGGGTGGGCCCAGCTCACAATACCTCCTACTGGAAGCTGCCCTGGTTTTTTTTAACAGCCTCAGAGCACTGGGAGTGGACGGCATCATGGAGCTGGGGTGCCTGGAGCTGGGGGCTCTGAGGCAGGCAGGGCCCAGCCCTTCGCGCCTGTCAGAGCACAGGGCCGGAGGGGGTGGCATTCACCCGCCCCACCCCTGAGTTTCTAGCACGGGAGCCCACTTCTCTGAGGGTGCTTCATTATAGGACACATCTGGGGACAGGTCTGACCCCTGAGTCCCTGGGTTGGAGGTTGGGGGAGCGGAGGTAGGCATACCAGAAGCAGAAGGGCAAGCCATGGCTGGAACAGGCAGGCTGAACAGAGCTAGGGCTTGAGTCCACTCAGCAGACACAGGCCCTGGGCATAGCAGGAACCAAGGCAGCCCCGCTGTGAGGCCCTGCCCTGGGGGGCTCCTTGGGGTGAGGACCGGAGGGATGCTGCAGACATGGACTCCCACCCTGGCATTGCCGCATGCCCTCAGGTCAGTGGGCCTTGAGAGCTGAAGCCTGAGATAGGGTCCAGACCAATTGGTGCAGTGGGCAAGCTAAGGCCTGGAAGGGAGAGTGGAGAGCGAAGAACAGGCCCCGGAGATCTCGGGCCCCGAGGCATTAGGAGCCTTGGTCAGGACCACTCCAGACACTGGAATGGAGTCTCTGCCTGGGAAGAGAAGCGTTGGGACTGATGCCATGTGGGAAGGCTTCCTGGAGGAAGAGTGGGCCAGAGGCACAGGGATTGGTGGTGAAGGGCAGTAGTGAGGGAGTCCCAGGGAAAAGAACACAGAGAAGGCATGCCCAGGCTGGCTTCCAGCAAAGTCTCTTCACAGGACAGGGGCTGCCCTGTCAGGGACACACACCCTGTCCTCGTGGGTGCAGGCGCAGAGCCTGGCCGACCGCGCAGGGACTCTGTAGTGCGGGCCATCCGACTCCCAGGATGGAGGCCTCGGTTCCTGGGCCCCCTTTCCCTCGCCGTTAAAATGGGAAGAGTATCGACATCTCCCTCGCAGGGTGGTCGGAAGGATGAAATAATAATAACGCTCAGAACAGTGCCTGACACAGAGTGGGTCCAGTTAGCAGTTTTAAACGAGAGGACTGGGGCCCAGCCTTGTCTGCGAGTGTCTGCAGTCCTGCCTCCACCCGCCTGCGTGGCCACTGGTGCCAGCCTCATCTCTCTGGGCCCCTTGTCTTCATCTGTAGCAGAGGGTAACAGTGTCCACTCTCGGGGATGGTATGAGGCCCAACCAGGCGGGGTCTGACCCCTCAGCACTGAGTGTGACGGTGGGGTTTTAAGGATTGGCAGCTGGAGGGGGGGTGGGCCCCGAGGCATCCTCCTTTGCAAAGGTGAGAGGTTATTGATTTTTTTGAGTCCTTCTCAGAAGCCCAACAGGGGAGGCCAGAAGTAAACAGATCTCTAGATCTTCGATAGCCACCAGCCACATGGGTGGGGGTGGAGGAGTGGCGGGTGCTCTGGGGAGGCAGGACGGCGCAGGGCAGGCTGCTCCCTGCAGGCAGAGCACGTGAGCAGAGACCTGGCGAAATGGAGGTCCAGGGCACCTTGGGGGGCAGCCAGCAGCCCTGGGTGGTGGGAGTGCAGGCCTCAAAGGCCAGGGAGAGGGTGTGGGTGCGCTCTCTGGGCCCATGTGCACTGCTCACCCTTCACCTCTGTCCCCCAGGACATGCGGAAGCACGTGACCATGACCCTGCTAGACACGGAGCAGTCCTATGTGGAGTCGCTGCGCACCCTGATGCAGGTGAGGCTCCCAGACGGCCCGGCCCCCCAGAGTGGCCACTCTGAGTCTAGGAGGCTGTCAGACATGCGGGAACAAACCTGTTTCATGGGCAGGAGCCCAGGTCAGAGAGGAGAGAGGGATGACCCTGGGACGCACCACCCTTCCGGGGAGAGCCCCCATGTGACTGCCCCTGAGGAGGAAGCCTCCTCTATGGCAGGAGAGAACACAAAGGGGCCTTAATGAGGCCAGAGCAGGTGTCCCCTCTACCCCACTGTCCTCCCAGCTCTCCAGGGCAGCTCTGGGGAGGGGGTGAGCTGAGATTGTGAAGCCCCTCTGGTGGACCCCCTCCCCACTCTTTACTCATGGACAGAGAAAACAGTTGTGGAGTGGAATGACCTGTGGAGCACCTGCGTGCCAGGCCCTGTTCCTGGGGCAGGAAACGGGGATAAATAAGGGAGGCAGGGCCCTGCCGCGGGAGCTGTCCTGCTAGGACACAGTTGAGTATGTGGGCACTCGGGAGGCATCGAAGGGGCAGCTGTGAGCCAGGGGACCGGGGAACTTTCCCTGGAAGAGGTGCTGGCCTCCCCCTGCCCTGTCCTCTCCGCAGTGGGCATGGCACGTGAGAAGCCTGGACAGGAGGGGACGGCACACGGGCAGGCCCGTGCGGCCCCGCAGAGCACTAGGGGTTGGTCGTATGGTGGTGATGCTGCAGGAGCTGGGGGGCCACAGGGTCGGGGCCTTGGATACCAGGAGGAGGGTCTGGACTCCACCGAGGGCCTTAGGGAGTCGGGGAAGTACTCTGAGCAGGGGCGGTGTAGAGCCTGACTCCGGCTTTACAAAGTCTGTTGGCAGCTGGGAAGGTGGGTAGCAGAAGAGGAGGCCAGGCCAAGGGCACTGAGGTCAGGCGAGGGAGGAGAGGCCAGGACCAGGGCAGAGGCTGCAGGGAGAGAGGGTTGGGTGACAGACATTTAGGAGGTAGATTGGTAGGCCAGGCATGGAAACTGGTTGGCTGCGGGGAGTGAGGTGGGGAAGCCCAGAACGATGCCCGGGCTCCTAGCCTGGATGACTGAGGCACCGGAGGAGCCCCGCCTGGGCAAGGTGGGGCGAGATGGTGAGTTCAGGTTCAGAAATGGGGGTGTGGGTCTAGGAAAGCCCAGGAGCCGGGGTGCACCAGTGGGTCTGGGGCCCAGGATGGAGAGCGTGGATCTCAGCTAAGCTGGGGCCGGGCAGTCGAAGTCGAGGACAAGCTTGTTCAAGCCCCCTGGGCAGAGTGAGAGCAAAGCGTAGAAAGGAGAGCCCCGGAAACGTCCAGAGTATTCACTGATTCTCTCCACAAACCCACACCGGAGCTCCCTCCTGGTGCCATTCCCCAGGGGTTCCGAGTGGGTACGGGTGACAAGGCCCTGGCTCCCGGAGCCCAGTCTCCAACAGAGACCGACAGCTGCCCGACAGACAGACCGACCACACAAGAGAACAAATGCTGATGCAAAGGTGCACAAGGAGCCTGGACTTAATAGAATATCGTTCACTTTACAAAGGAAGGAAATCCTGGCATGTGCTACAATATAGACGGGCCTTGGGGACATTACACTAAATGACATGAGCCGGTCACAGAGAGACAAACATGGTATGATTCCGCTGACGGGGGTATCTAGAGTAGTCGTAGCCGTAGAGACAGAGAGCAGAGTGGCGGTTGCCTGGGGCGAGGGGGTGTGGCCGTGGGGAGGCAGCGCTGAATGGGGACACTTGGGAGGGAGGAGGAGATTCCAGCGGTGCGTGCCACGTGGTGGTGTTTCCACAGCAATGTGGATGTGACCGCACCAAACTCTACGCGTAAAAATGGTTAAAATGGCAGATGTTCTGTTCTCTATCTTTTACCTCAAAAAATTACATGCTTTCATATATTTTTTAAAAGTGCACAGAGAGCGGACAATACAGAATGGGGTCCTGCCCAACATCGGGGGCCCGGGAGGCCTTCTCTGAGGTTGGAGTATTTAGCTGAGACCTGAAGGGCGAGTGGGCAGGAGTCAGGCAGGGGAGAGGCTGGTGGGAATCATTCCAGGGGGAGGGTGCCACGGGAGCAGAGGCTGGGAGCCGGAGGAAGCCTAAAGCCACTGAGGATGGAGAGGTGGCTGGCGGGCAGGGGGCTGGCCCGTATTGTAACCACAGGGACGTCATTGGAGGGACATCTGTTAGCCATCTACAAAGTGGAATTCCTTCTTTAAGACATGCCCTGGCTGCCAGCAGGAGCAGATGTGCAGGGGTCTGGGGGTGGGGCGAGGGACCTTGTATTGTCCCCTAGGTGGGAGTTGAAGGCATCGGGGTCAGACAGTCCCCGGTGTGAGTAACTTGCCTCCCTGCTGGGCGATGCTAGCCTAGTCACCTCACTTCTCTGAGGCGCAGTGTTTCTGTCTGCAAAAACGTAGCTACCCATACATGCCATCTCCCAGCACGAAGGTTAAAAGATGACGCAGCCACCCATGCCTTGTTTGCAGACAGGAGGCAGACAGAGCCCGGGCGGGTCTCTTATCTTTGAATCTCCTGGCGGCACCCTGGGAGGCTTGCAGCATCTGTGCTTGGAAAAGCTCAGGGAGATTCGTGCTGAGGGAACCAGAGGGAGAGTTTTGGGTGGGGAGGGGTGGAGAGGGGCAGGAGAGTGTCAGCTGCACCCGAGGACTGCACTTGAGGCAGCCTTGGTGTGTCCAAAAGGCTAAGGTCTGGCCCAGGGGTCCGGAACCAGGACACAGGGTTCAAACTTGGCTCTACCTCTTAACCAGCCGTGTGACCGGAACAAGTTACATAACCAGTCTCTGCCTCAGTTTCCTTGTCTGTGGAGTGTGAATACTGATAGCCCCTGCGTCAGGCACAGATGACTGGAGAGCAGCGTGTATAATTTAGCATGCTCCCCGGCAGCCCTGCATGCGTGCACGCCTGCGTGTGTGAGGGTATACACAAAATCACGTTTAACCGCGCAGTAACTCTGTGAGGTAGATATTGTAATCCCTTCCTTAGGTGGGGAGGTGAAGGCTCAGGGAGGTTAAGAAACCTGCCCAGGGTCATCCATCTGTTTAGTGGTGTCCTAGCCCACGTGGGCTGCTGTGACAAAGACACCATAGACCGTGTGGCTTAACCAAATAGAATTTATTTCTCATTGATCTGGAGCCTGGCAAGTCCAAGATCAAGGCACTGGCAGATTCGCTGTCTGGCGAGGACCCACTTCCCTGGTCTGCGGACAGCGGTGTTTCACGTGTCCTCTCTGGCAGAAGAGCCGAGGGGGCTCTCTGGGGTCTCTCTTGTAAGGGCACTAATCTCACACAGAAGACCTACTCGCCTCCCAAAGCCTCAGCTCCAAATAACACCATATGGGGGATTAGGTTCCAACATAAGAATTTGGGGGTGAGAGGGGGCACAAACAGTCTGTAGTAAGTGGTAAGACTAAAAACTGAGTACTTAATATACGCACTGTACATAAGTTAATTCATAATAAACCTCACTATAAGCCCCCCTTTCACAGATGATGAAACTGAGAATATAGAGAAGTAAAGCAACTTGTTCAAGGTCACAGAACTAGGAGGTACCATAGCCTGGGCCGAATCCCTGTCGGTCTGACTGTAGAGCGCTCGCTGTCAATCACCCACTAGTCTACACTGCCTGAAATGTAGTCCAGCAGCCTGGACTCCACAGCCCTGGTGTTCCCTCCACGTGACCACTGCCACACACTGATTGGTATCATGCCTGCAGGCCAAGAGCTTAAAATGACGATGTTGAATACCAAGGTTAACAGCTAGAAGGAGGTGGGGTTTGAACCCAGGTCCTGAGGCCACCCCCTCTCCTTGGTGTCACTGTCACCCAGACTCTCGGCTAGCCCAGCTCCCTTCTCCCAGCACTCTGGACGCTGTCTTTCCCCACAGCACTCACCGTCTGTCTTCTAACATGCTGTGTAATGAGTTTGCTTACGGTGCTATTTTCTCCCTCCCTGCACTAAAACGCCAGCTCCACACGCGGCCGTCCACCAGCGCGGCCCCGTGCTTAGAAGGCCAGACACACAGTGTTGCTCAGCGAGTGTGTGGCGAGTGGATGCAGGTGTTGGCTCCTAGCTGGTTCTGTATCCGGTTCTCACTGTTTGTCTCCCCCCCTGCTGTGTGCCTGCCTCTGTGTGGGGTGTTGGGACCTGGAGGTGAGCGGTTTGGCTCCTGCTCCTTGTGGGGCAGCAGACCCCGGCGGGGGTGAGATGCTGGCTCAGCCTGGCCTGTGCCGGGAGAGGAAGGCTGCCTACCTGTCTCCTCACCATTACCCCCTGGCCTTTTCAGAATCCCCAGCCAGGTGAGAGGAGGATTCTGTTGAGCTATGTTTTGTCTTACAAAACCAGTCCAATTTTTTAAATATTTAATGTACATTTTATGACAACATTGCACATACCTTTTTCAAATTTTTTTGGCCTGCAGTTACAGTTCTGGCCAGGAGAGGGCAGCCTCTCCATGAGCACACCAGCTGCTGAGCAAGGGCTATTTATGCTCAGGAAGCACCATTGAATGCAGATTTGAAGTGAAAAATAGGAGGTTAGTCGCAGGCTGACCAGCGGATCTGAAAACTGTTAAGTTATTGTTCAGGTAGTGTCACTAAGAGCCTCCCCTAGGCCCTCCCACACACCTCCCTGCTTCATTAACCCCACAGCAGTGGTCATCTTTGACTTCCGTGGTTTCCACAGGTGATCAGTTCTAAGACGCGTTCTTCATGTACACACCTCTGACATCAAGGTTCACTTTATAACTGAATGAATATCATCACTGAAGTGGCAGAAAATTTTTTTCTTAAAGATACATCTTAGATTTGCTGAAAGGTGGTTTGTTTTTATTTACTGTTTTCCTTGTGTGTTTTATCTGACTAGATTGTAAGCTCTGTCAGGGCAGGGACTTTGGTCTTCCTCATTCACTGCTGTTTCCCAGTTCTTGAAAGGTGCCTGGCACATAGTAGGTGTGGGCTTAGTGTGTGTGGGTCATGCAGGGAGCCCAGCCTTCTCACTTTCCTCACTCCAAGCTCTGCTTGTCCATGCATTCAACCTCTCCTGAGCCCCCTCATGCCATCTGGGCCAGGCGCTGGGCTGCGCAGTGTGGGGCATGCAGGTAGGTCTTCCTGTCTCCCTCCTAGGGCTCTGAGTCTAATGGGGGAGACCCAGGAGGCAGGACCCCTGAGCTGCAGGCCTGGGTGACTTGGTGTGCACCTACGCCAATAGTTTGGGGTGCCCTCTCTCTGAGGCGGCCTATATTGACCTCATGGCTCCCCCAGGGCTACATGCAGCCACTGAAGCAGGCAGAGAACTCCTTGCTGTGTGACCCGTCACTGGTGGACGAGATCTTTGACCAGATCCCGGAGCTCCTGGAGCACCACGAGCAGTTCCTGGAGCAGGTGCGGCACTGCGTGCAGACCTGGCATGCCGAGCAGAAGGTGGGACACCTGCTCATCCAGTCGGTGAGTGCCCCCGCAGCCTCTGGCTACAGCCCCCACACCCTCCTGGGCGGGGCCGGCTGCCACTGTGGACCCCCCACCCCGCCTCACCTGGACACGGATTCCGATTCCAGATGTAATCCCAGGACTTGACCAGATACTGGCACTGATTCCAGACTCTGGGTTGACCTGAACCTGGACATTGCCCACCCTTGGGTCTTGGCTGGACTCTGTTGAGGACCTTAATCCCAACTGGTCAGTGACCTGACCCCGGACCCAACGCAGGTTGCTGGCACTGACCTACCCTAGTCCTGACCCTGAACTGGCACTGACGCTGCCCCAGACCTCAAAGGGATGCTAGTACTGACCTCGACCCCTACCTTGACTAGCTCTTTTCCCCGTCAGATATTTCATTAATAATAGCTAACTATTTGGCACTTAACATGTGCTAGGCATTAGTGTAAATACATTGTACAGTCGTGAGTACGTGAAACACGGTTATCCTCGTGTTAGTGTCTATTAAGTGCTGCATCATTTCCCATCGGACAACTGTAAACGCACTTGTGCCCCACCCTGTATGTATCGGCAACTCCAGGGAGCAGGTGCTCTTATCGCCCCGAATGGGAAGCGATGGCTGTGTGGCAGAGAGAGAGAGAAGATGACCTGATCAGAGTCGTGGGCGGCGAGCGGCACCGGATCCCACCCCCAGACACCTGCTTCTAGAGCACACGCTCTCCTCCACCCTCCATTCCTTCCACCCTCCGTCTGTGGGCTTCCCGGGGTCCGACAGGAGCATTGAGACCCTGCGCCCTGGTGTATTTCACCAGTTTGGCTCAAATAAGTGCTCATGAAAATTATAAGGGAAAGAAAGAAAGGTCCTATAACAGTGACTGGGACCTTTGAACAAGAATTGGCTTCAAAGCCCAAAAAGAACTGCAAAAGCAAAATTAATAAACATTTAACCAAATGCCTGTAAAACATAACATGCCATTTTCTTTAACTGTTAAATTTAGAATTTATTTTTAAGAATTTGATTACATTAGAAAAATTTAAGTTATATTCCGTTATTTTGCCAGAATTCCCAAGAATGTGTGATGATGACGAATAAATTATAGCCAAATGCAAACTAAATGGTTACTCAGAGCCAAAAAATTTTAAAAAGCAAAATTGTAAAACTCCTTCCAAAAATTTTACTAGCAAAAAAAAAAATCTTACTTATTTTTATGGGATATGGGTGTGTTTTCATGAGTTTGAGGTGATGTGGGTGGGCCTCGGGCCTAAGAAGGTCTCAGAAGGTCCCTGTTGTCCTGAAAGCGGCGTGAGGGGACCCTTGTTCTAGAGGTACAGCTGAGACAGGAACCAGGAGTCCCGACTTCTAGCCAGGGCTTCACCCAGGAACCTCCACGTTTAGCCCAGATGTCAGCCAGCCAGCAGGTGTCAGCCACCAGCTGGGTGCCCTTCGCTGAGTGGGGCTTGACTGGGTGGGATGGGGGCACCTGTCTCCTTGGAGAGGGAAATGGTCCTGGGGTTCAAGGGGAGCCAGAGACCAGGTGTAGTTCCCGGCGGAGCCCTAGTGAAGACAGGGAGTGCTTCCTGGAGGAGGCAGAACTAGAGCTCAGCCTTGAGGATGGGTGAGATTTGGGTGGGGGAAGGCCATACCTGCTGGAGGGAATGACACGAGCAAAGGCCGGGCGGCCAGAGCAAGTCTGTTACCCAGAGGAGAGCCAGGGGAGACCTGCCTGGTTGGAAGTGCGGGAACCCGGTCTGAGCTCCCAGGACACATCCAGGCGCACACAGTCATGTGCGCACACGGATACGCCACACATGCATAGATCTGTGCACGCACGCACGCACACCCAATGACAGTCACACAGCCATGCACGTGCACATGGATACATCATGTGTGCATAGATCTGTGCACACGCACACACCCAATGACACAGGCGCACACAGCATGTACACACAACACTCAGGACGCATGCCTTACCTCTCAGGGGCTGTATCATTGTTAATTGGAGGGGAAGGATCTTGGCTCCTGAATCAGTGGAAACCAGGACAGGGTAGGGTGGGGTGGGGCAGGAAACACCTTGAGGGTCCCCAACCTGTGTCTTCCCCCGCAGTTCTCCAAGGATGTCCTGGTCAACATCTATTCTGCCTACATTGATAATTTTCTCAACGCCAAGGACGCCGTACGTGTGGCCAAAGAGGCGAGGCCTGCCTTTCTCAAGTTCCTAGAGGTACTATGTGGGCCAGGACTGGTGTGATCGAAGCCACCTTCATCTTGAGCCAGTTTTGGGGGCCCCAGGAGCTCCCAGCCTGGGCACCACAGTCCTAGCCTGTGGGGTCAACCTCTGCCCTCGGGCTGAGCTGGAGGGGCTTCCTGGGGGCTGGTCCCTGGACAGTCCCTTCTTTGCATGCCATTCCTCATGCGGCTGCCTCTGGCCCTGTTTTTTATTTCAGCAAAGCATGCGGGAGAACAAGGAGAAGCAGGCGCTGTCTGACCTCATGATCAAGCCCGTGCAGCGGATCCCACGCTACGAGCTTCTGGTGAAGGTGGGCAAGGCCTGGAGGCTTGTGGGGATGCAGGGGGCTCTGAGGCCTGGTCCCCAGGCATCAGTTAGGAAAGTAAGTCCTCTCTGACATCTACCCATAGTCCTTCCTGCTGCAGTCAGTGTGGGACCCCAGGTGCCAGCAGAGCAGCTAAGCAGGCAGACCTGGTGGTCCCCATTCTCACCCCAGGACCTCCTGAAGCACACGCCTGAGGACCACCCGGACCACCCACTCCTGCTGGACGCTCAGCGGAACATCAAGCAGGTGGCTGAACGCATCAACAAAGGCGTGCGGAGTGCAGAGGAGGCAGAGCGGCACGCCCGCGTACTGCAGGAGATCGAGGCTCACATCGAGGGCATGGAGGATGTGCGTGCAGCCCCTCCCCGCCCTGCCTATGCCTGTGTCCCTCTGCAGTCACCTGGAATTGTGGCCCTGCCATGTCTACCAGCATCTCCCCCTTCCCTCTTCCACATCTGTCTCCAGCCTTGTGTCCTGTGGCCTGACGGCATCAGGAGGGTGGATGGGTTCTTGCTTCCACTGGCCTGGCCCATAGAGGGCGGTCTCCAGGGCCTGGGGGGGATGAGGATCAAAAATCAGCCTGCAAAACACCTTGTACCTCCTGCCCCACAGCTCCAGGCCCCTATGCGGCGATTCCTGAGGCAGGAGATGGTCATTGAAGTGGTAAGAAGTGTCCTAGTGTCTCTCTGTTTGTCCCCACCCCCACCCCCACCTTGCTCATGCCCCTGCTCATACCCACTGCCCACAGCTCTCCCTGCTCTTCCACCTCAACAGGAGCCCTGGGTCGAGTCCCAACTCTACCTCTGCCTCTGGGCAGCTGTGGGAGAGTCCCACCCCTCCCTGGGCCTGGCTGTCCCCTTGGGCACTGTGGGCAGGAGGGTGGGCCTCTGGGCCTGAATCCTGCTTCGGGCCCCACAGAAGGCAGTTGGAGGCAAGAAGGACCGGTCCCTCTTCCTGTTCACGGACCTCCTGGTCTGCACCACCCTGAAGCGGAAGTCCGGCTCCCTGCGGCGCAGCTCCATGAGTCTGTGAGTGGCTGGGGCGGGGCGAGGACTCGGGAAGGGGGAAGCAGCTGTCCCTCCCTGGGCCCCACGCCCCTGCCCTGGCCAGAGCACCCCTTGGCTCCCCACAGGTACACGGCAGCCAGCGTCATTGACACAGCCAGCAAATACAAGCTGCTATGGAAGCTGCCGCTGGAAGATGCGGACATCATCAAAGGTGGGGCTGCCTCAGGCCCACCTGGGGATCTGGGTGTTGGGGTCTTCCTCTGAGAGGCCCTCCATGTGGGTTCGGGCTGCAGCCAGGCTGGCTGCCTGTCCATCTACTTTTCTGCTTTGAGCCCTCACTTTCCCACCCAGTATGAGGGGGCCAGCATGTGGGACCCGACTGGTACCCACCAACCCAGACCAGAGCTGCCTTCTGACTGGCAGGGACCTGGCTTGGGCTGGCGAGTGGGCCAGGCGGGGGCGGTGCCGGGAGCACAGACATACCATCCCTTATTGGCCGGTGATTCTGCGCACGTGCACTGAAGCGTCTGCTGTTAGACAGTGGACACTGTCCTGGCCCCGCAGCTCTGCACGCAGGGGCGCAGACCCACTCCGTCAGTCCTCACGCCAGGCCGATCAGAAAGCTAGTTGGCTGGAAAGCTCCGTGCTGTTTGGGGCTGGGACTGTTAGGAGCTGAGGTGGCTTTAGGGACCTGCTCCTCCTGCTGTGTCTGTATGTTTCTATCTGTCTGTCTGTCTGTCTGTTCTCCTCACTGCTCTGAGTCTTCTCTGCTTCCTCCTAACTCCTGTGATCCGTCATGCCCTTTTCCTATGTGCCGTCCCCCCTCCCACTGAGCCCCAGCTGCTCCAGGATCCGCCTAATTGAGTGGGGTGTTTGGTGTCGAATGCTGGTGTGGGCACCTCTGGGCCAGCGGCAGTTCAGGCCCAGACTCTGTCCCTAAGCTCAGCAGTGATGGTCCCCAGGGTGAGGAAGGGGCTCCCTCCGCCAGGTGAACCCAGACCTGCCCCACCTGGGCCCCCTGTGTAGGAATGCAAGCTGACTGTTGGCCCAGTTCATGTCTCTCACTGGAGAACCGGCTGACAAATGATTGTCTGTAGGTCAGGTGTCCAGGCCTGGTCCAGTCGGCCACGGCCAGGGTGGGGCAGGGTCCCGTGGGAGAGACCATGGCTGCCGGGCAGAGAGAGCTGTGGGGAACAGTTTCCCTCGGAAGGAGCAGGAGATCCCCCCAGCCCTGGCTCATCTGCCCGTTTGCGCGCTCCCCCGCCAGGCGGCACGGGGCGTGGGGATGCTTGGCAGTGGTCAGGCACGCTATGGGCCGGAGAAATCCAGGACATCAGCGCATTGCTCCCACCTTCGTGGAGGAATAAAGTCCTGTAATCAGCAAATTCGACTGCCCGAGGCCCTGTCTGCCCAGCAGGGAGTTCTCCAGGGACCCAACACCCTGGGCTGTGTAGCTCTGAATTAGGCCCAGCCCCTGCTGTCAGACCCGGGGTCTCTGCAAGCCACCTGCTAACTCCACTCCTAGGCACTTGGGGTTTGCGAGCTCGGTCTGTCAGGCTGCTCCCACACCTGGCTGCATGTTGGACGGTGAGGGGAGGAGTGTCTGTCCAAGCTGGACCTTGTCTGTCTCTGGATCTGGCCATGACCTTCCTCTATCCCCACCAGGGGCCTCCCAAGCCACTAATCGGGAAAACATCCAGAAGGCCATCAGCCGCCTAGACGAGGACTTGACCACCCTGGGCCAGATGAGCAAGCTCTCTGAGAGCCTCGGCTTTCCGCACCAGGTCCGCGTCCTCTGCCCGAGGCTGCCCCGAGCTGGGAGTGGGGTGGGGAAGTACGGCCTCACTGCACCTGAGGGAGGACAGAGGGCCCGTCCTGTCTGTGGGGTGAACCCAGACTTCCCTTTGGTGAAAGAGGGGAGGCAGAGCCCCATTTTCTGTGTGAGGGGAGAGGCAGGTCCCCACCCTCATCCCCAGGGCAGGAGCATGCTGTGGGGAGATGGTAGAGCCTGAGGCCTGGGCCTCCCTCCCCACAGAGCCTGGATGACGCGCTGCGGGACCTCTCGGCCGCCATGCACCGGGACCTGTCAGAGAAGCAGGCGCTGTGCTGCGCGCTGTCCTTCCCCCCCACCAAGCTGGAGCTGTGCGCCACGAGGCCCGAGGGCACCGACTCCTTCCTCTTCGAGTTCCCCCACCCTGACGCCCGCCTTGGCTTTGAGCAGGCCTTTGATGAGGCCAAGAGGAAGCTGGGTGAGCCAGGGCCTGGGCCGGCACCCTCCTCCCAGAACCTCCAGGCGGTGGTCACGGCTGTCTGAGACATCAGGAGCCAGGAATTCCAGGACCACATGTCCTCTGCTCCAGTCCCTGCTGGCGGAGGGTGGACTAGACTTCTGCAGTGAAACACAGGACTCTCCGGGCAGAGGGGGGTTCCGTGGATTGGGTCAGCTTAAGTCAGGGGCTCCACTGTGGGAGAGGGTGGCTGTTATCTCCTCACACGCTCTGGGAGGAAGCCTGGCTCAGGGAAAGCTGTCGATCAAGGTCTGTAGCTGAGAAGATTCTTAGAGACCTTCGGGTCTACCTCCCACACCATACAGCTGGGAGCTTAAGGCCGGGAACAAGCAGGGCATAATCCACAGCCACCTCATTCTCCCTTGAGAGACCCTAAGCGGCAGGGGAGGAAGGGACATGGGTGAGGTCAGGAACCAGGATGAGGTGGATGCTAAGCATTGTCTGTCTGTGTGTGTGTCTGTTCATCTCCACTGTAGCATCCAGCAAAAGCTGTCTGGACCCTGAGTTCCTGAAGGCCATCCCCATCATGAAAACACGCAGTGGCATGCAGGTGTGTGCGTGTACCCGGGTCATGTGGACTTACATATTCAGAGCCAGCACGTGTTCATATGTTCTGTGTTAGTTACATACACGTCTTGAGTGTTGCAAGTGCTCCCTGTTTGTGAGTGTACAGCTCTCTGCACATGTTCATGGACACTGCGTGTGTCACATGCATGTGGGTGTGTCCACACATGTCTGTGCATGTGAACAAAGGCTGTACAAGTGGAAGGGGCCAGTTCATGTGCTTGTGTGAGCGAATATGTATGTACAAAAGTCATCATGTTCACATTTGCTGTGTGCATATACATATTCAGGGTGTATATATGTGCACACACATGAACGAGTGATACCTATGTCACAGGCGTGTGTGCATTTGATGTGTAAAGCATGCCACGTGGGCTGTACGTGCACAGGTAGGCAGAGGGGTGTGTTGGGAACCCCTGCACACCTGCGCAGGCCTGCCTCCCCTGCCCTGCAGGTGGGAGCCAGCGGCAATCCCTCCATTCGCCTCCCCCTGTCCAATGGTGCCTTTTACAGTTCTCGTGCGCGGCCCCAACCCTGAGCAGCTGCCCGGAGCCTGCGCCAGAGGTGTGGGTGTGCAACAGCGACGGCTACGTGGGCCAGGTGTGCCTGCTGAGCCTGCGCGCCGAGCCCGACGTGGAGGCCTGCATCGCCGTCTGTTCCGCCCGCATCCTCTGCATCGGGGCAGTGCCCGGCCTGCAGCCCCGCTGCCCACGGTGAGGCCCCCCACGGGCAGGGCCACTGCACTGAGTTCCCACGTCCAGCACGCCCAGGTTACCCCTGGTGGTGGTGGCTGTGGGCTGTGCAGTGGACGTAGGTGGGGCCTTGAGGGTGTGTCCATGGGTGGGGCCTGGTGGGTTTGCTGGGGATTAGGGCTGAGCCTGGGCTCCTGGGGGCTCTCATCCCTACCCTTTTGTCTCCCAGGGAGCAGCCCTCATCTCTGAGGACCCCCCAGGAGTCGGCACCCGAGCCTGCTGGGCCGGAACTGGACGTCGAGGCTGCAGACGAGGAAGCAGGAACACTGGCAGAGTCCGGGCCCCAGCCCTGCCTACACATCTCCATTGCGGGATCCGGCCTCGAGATGGCACCGGGCCCCGCCAAGGGCGACCCCCGCCCGGAGCTGGTGCCCTTTGACAGTGACTCGGATGATGAATCTTCGCCCAGCCCCTCCGGGACCCTGCAGAGTCAGGCCAGCCGGTCCACCATCTCCTCTAGCTTTGGCAGTGAGTGACCAGCTTAGAGCTATCAGTCAGGGTGCACTGCCCAGAGGAGGGGGCAACCCAGAGGGTTCTGATGGGTGAGGAGGGACCTGCGTAAGCACAGGCTGGGATCAAGTCTCAGGACGCCAGCACACAGTGCGGTGGGGCCAGCAAGGTGGGCAGGGGCGGTGACACTGAGGCTCCAGAGGGCAGTGGGACAGTGAGGCCAGATCCTGGAATGACTGACAAGTTAAAGATGGAGTAGGGGGTGGAGTGGTTGGTCCCTTTGTCCGTGGTATCCTGGCAGATTGGAGGGGCCAGGCGAGGACTGGGAGCCAGTGGCACTGAGCTGTCGGTCGGCAGGCTGACAAGGCCTGAGCTGATGCGGAGGCCTCAGGGTTGAGGAAAGCAGCTGTGGGAGGCCTTCGGGAAGAGACCGAGGCCCAGAGAGGTGTCAGGGCTCAGGCCTGGCAGAGGGGAATGAGACAGAGACATTTGTCCCCCTCAGATGAGGAGACCCCAAGCTCCAAGGAGGCCGCGGCAGAGACAACCAGTTCAGAGGAGGAGCAGGAGCCCGGCTTCCTGCCGCTGTCCAGCTCCTTCGGGCCTGGTGGCCCCTGCGGCACCAGCCCAATGGATGGGAGAGCTCTTCGCCGCTCCAGCCGTGGCTCCTTTACCCGGGGCAGCCTGGAGGACCTGCTGAGTGTTGACCCTGAGGCCTATCAGAGCTCCGTGTGGCTGGGCACTGAGGACGGCTGGTAGGCACACGGAAGGGTCACAGTGCCGGAACCCTGAGCTCCTCGCTTTGGGAATCACAAGGTTTTCTGAAGCAGGAGCAGGAGGGCTTTGGGGCAGACCCCAGGGACGCTGCCACCAGGGTGGCCAGACCCTGGGGGAGCCTGTGGGATCTCAGTACCTTGGGCAGCCGCCTGGCACAGAGGAGATGGTGGTGGAGACAGAAAGGTGGAGGGATGGCTCAGGGACGGGTGTGCCCACGCACGTGTCACAGGTGCACGTCCCTGGTCCACAGCGTCCACGTGTACCAGTCCTCCGACAGCATCCGCGATCGCAGGAACAGCATGAAGCTCCAGCACGCAGCCTCCGTGACCTGCATCCTGTAAGGCCCCTGGCTGCCCTTCCGGTGCAGAGCCCCCTCAGCTGCCCCTACAGACTTCCTTCTGTTCCCCTGGGTCTTCCTGCTCTACAGGCCCCTCCTGTCGTTGGCGGCTGGAGGCCAGAGGCCTGGCCTCGGGCTAGCTGTGCCTCTCACACACTGGTAGCCTTGGGCAAGGCAGTACCCGTTCATGGACACAGGCTGTCTCACCTGCAGAGGTGTCCTCTCGGGAACCATAGTCATGTTGTCTGTGGTGTCCTTGGCCCCAGGTGACCTGCTTTGGTCCCCTGAAGCCTCTGACTCACGCTCTTTTCTCCTGCTTAGGTATCTGAATAACCAGGTGTTTGTGTCTCTGGCTAATGGGGAACTGGTGGTCTACCAAAGAGAAGCAGGTGAGGCCCAGCCCCCCCAATCCCCCGAACCCCCAGAGCCCTATGCTGGTTTTGGGATACCCTCCTGAGAGAGGCTGGGCCCCAGGGCCGTGTGTCTGGGGAGGGGGCTTTGGGCAGCTCCCAGGCCCCCTTGGGCCTCGGTGTCCTCATTTTTAAATGGGGTTGTTAGCACCTCATTTCAGGAGAGGGTGAGGCTCAAATGCAATCGTGAACTGAATTTGCTGTTTTCTTTACCCCACTCCCACTCCAGGTCGTTTCTGGGACCCCCAGAACTTCAAATCTGTGACCTTGGGTGCTCAGGGGAGCCCCATCACCAAGATGGTCTCTGTGGGTGGGCGGCTGTGGTGTGGCTGCCAGAACCGAGTGCTGGTCCTCAGCCCGGACACGCTGCAGCTGGAGGTAGCCATTGGGGTGGATGGTGGCGGGGACGGACTTAGGTGAGCCAGGCCTATGGGAGAGGGTGATGAGCCGGGGCGGGGGGTGGGGCATAGAAAAGAATCCAGCTGTCCAGGGAGAGGCCAATGATTGCTCTTAAACTCCTTCAAGCTTTGAAATCCTCTGACCCTTAAATCACTCAAATTGCACCGGGAAAGGGCACTTCCATTTTAATTCCTGAGGATTAAGTGGGAGGCTGCAGTGAAAGCTTGGATAGGTTGGTCTTCCAGACCCATCGGGGTGCAAGGAGCAAGGCTGCCTTTGCTGCTGATGCCGGCGGGCCCCCTGGAGAGGTCCAGTGTGGGTGGTGAGGAAGGAGGGGTGGGTACTGGTGAAGCACAGGCAGGGAGGGACCCCGGGAGGCAAGCCTGCCAGTCACCCTCCTGTTCTCTGCCCCCGCCCAGCACACGTTCTGCGTGGGGCAGGACTCCAGCCGCAGCGTGGCGTGCATGGTGGACTCCAGCCTGGGCGTGTGGGTGACTTTGAAGGGCAGTGCCCACGTGTGTCTCTACCATCCAGACACTTTTGAGCAGCTGTCCGAGGTAGACGTCACACCTCCCGTGCACAGGATGCTGGCAGGTAGCGACCTCAGGTTCCTACCGCCCCTCCCCTCAGAGCCTGTCTGCCCTGTTATCGAGGCTGAGCCTGGGCTAGGGTTGGGCCTCAGCTCCGGTCTGTCTCCCACCCCAGGCTCGGACGCCATCATCCGGCAGCACAAGGCTGCCTGCCTGAGGATCACGGCGCTGCTGGTGTGTGAGGAGCTGCTGTGGGTGGGCACCAGCGCCGGCGTCGTGCTCACCATGCCCACCTCGCCCAGTACTGTCAGCTGCCCTCGAGCGCCCCTCAGCCCCGCTGGCCTGGGCCAGGGACACACCGGCCACGTCCGCTTCCTGGCTGCAGTCCAGCTGCCGGACGGCTTTAACCTGCTCTGCCCAACCCCGCCGCCTCCCCCGGACACAGGTGGGTCTGCGTTTCCTGCCCCGCCCCAGGGGTCCTGGACTTCTGGTCTCGAGCTCTGGCCTGTCCTGCCGGAAGAGGTGTAAGGGCGCGGGGAAGAGTGTAATGCAGAGCTGGAGGCAGCACATGTTACAGGAAGTAGACTGAGGAAACCCCAAAACAAAAACCGGGGGGCGTGTGTGAAGTGTCATGGGAGGTGGGGAGTGAACTGTAAGCTAAGAAGTCGAGTGCGGCAGGGGTGCAGACGAGAGGAAACGAAGCAGGAAGTGAAGTGAAGAGCAGGAAATAGAAATGACAGCAGGCGGCAGAACGTAGAGAGGCAGGTAGGACAGGAAGCGGACTGTGAAAATTAGGAAGTGAACGGATCAAGGAGGCAGCAATCAGCGAAATCTCGCTTTGGCGGCGCAGGAAACCACGTTCCGGGAGGAAGTGGCTGTGGGAATCAGGGGCAGGGCAGCCTCGGGCAGGAGCTGCCTGGTGCAGAGGGGACCTCGGAGACCTGACTTCGAAGGGGCCACTGAGAGCAGGGATGAGTATGAGGAGGATGGCAGATGTGCAGTAACCCAGAGAGACAGAAAGTGCTGTGGGCCTGGGAGTGATGTCACTCCTGCCTGGAAGGTACAGACAGGAGGTAAGAAGTTGTCTAACCGCCAGGAAGCGGGCATGTCTTTCCCAACAGGAAGTTCTTGGCTAATAGGAAGTGGGATCCCCCACAGGAAGTGTGCACGTCTTCCTTCCTACCTTCTGGGGTGCTGCAGCTTAGGCCCTGACGGGGACAGTGGTGCCACCAGTTGCCCCAGGCTAATGGGTCCTCCCCCTGACCCCCCCCAGGTCCCGAGAAGCTGCCATCACTGGAGCACCGAGACTCCCCTCGGCACCGAGGGCCCACCTCAGCCAGGCCCAAAATGCTGGTGATCAGTGGAGGGGACGGCTATGAGGACTTCCGACTCAGCAGTGGGGGTGGCGGCAGCAGCGAGACCGTGGGCCGCGATGACAGCACAAACCACCTCCTCCTATGGAGGGTGTGACCCTGTCCAGGACGGCTCAGGACTTGGCCGCCCCCGCCCTCAGCCTGCTTGCCTCTTCCTGACCCACACGCAGACTCTGCCAGGAGTGTCCAACCAGGGGCTCACCTGTGCCTACCTGGGCTCCTCCCATTTTTGCAGAAGCATTCCTGATGGAACACCTGCCGGGCGGCGGGCCAAGGCCTTTCCTGACCCTCTGGCTGCTCCCGTGCTCCCAGTCGTGAGGGAGGCTGGTGGGGAGCAAGAGGGCTGCCCAGGACCTCTGTCCCTGGAGCTTCTACCAAAGACACGGCCAGGCCTGGGCCCCACAGGGCTGGGGAGGGCCATGTGCAATATGTGGAGGGTTTTCTGGGGGGCCGCGGGAGGGCTGGGGGATGGAATCCTTTCCCATGTACAGTATTTATGTTTCTTTTTAGATGTGTACCTTCCCAAGCACTTATTTATGCAATGACCTAGGGCGGGGGGTGATTGGAGGAAATGACAGAAGGGAAGACCCCATTCCTGCCCTGGGGGGCCACCCAGGACCCTGACCAAGCCTTCCTGGAGGGACCAACCCCCCTCATTACATGCCCGCACATACACACACAGGCACACACACTGCGTGTTCAGGGCACTGGAGCACCGCCTCTCAACCCGCTTCCCACAGCCTCAGCCTCACCTCGGTCGGGCCTCCCTCCAGCACTCAGAGCCAAGGGCCAGGTCCCCTTGGTCATCCAGAACCAGATGGTGACTAGGAAGGTGGTGACTCCCACCTGGAGTGTCTCCCCTTGGCATTTCCTAGTTTAATGGCAGTGCCTTTGGTGGTTTCCGAGTCTGGGTACACTGAGGGGCCTTGGACAGGGCTCTCTCCTGGCCGGAGCAGGAAGAGAAAAGGGCCCTCACTCTCCTCGCTGTTGCCCCTGCCCCTGTGTCTCATGCACTGGCACATATGGTCGGTCCCCTTGGGAGGTGGGCCTAGGAGCCCCCTTGCTCTGACCACTGAATCCCTCTCTTCACACCCCTCCTGCCAGGGGCAGCCCCTCCAGGAAGGATGCCCAAAGCCGAGGGGTTGGACATGGCCTCTTCTCTGGGAGGCACTCGAGGGTAGCCTCTCCCCTGCCTCTGCACTCCAGGAGCCAGTCTGAACCCCAGCCCCCTTCCTTGCTCAGCTGCCACTCCCACAGTCTGGTTTCAGATGGGGTTGGTTTGGTTCTGTTTCTGGGGTGGGCGGGTCATTGCGGTCTTAGATTATGTTTCTCTTGCTACCAAACAGTCGTGTATTAACTTTCCTTGGATGATGAATTTTAAAGAGTCAATAAATAGAAACACCAGATGACTGCTCCCCATCAGTGGCCCAGGTGGCCTCCTGCCAGCAACGTAAGGGCTCCCCAGCTGCGTGGGCCTCCCGACACCCGCTCACGTGCGCAGAAGGGAAGCCTCGGGGACCCAGAAGAGCGCTGGGGTGGTGAGGCTGCCCCTGACTTGTCGTATTATCCCGGCAGGTGACCGCCTGTCGGGGGTGCAGTTTCCTCATCAGGAAAGCAAGGGGCTGTGCCAATCCAATGCTTGGTAACCAGGGCCACGTGTTAGAATCCTTTACAGACTCGTGTAAATATAAAGCATGACACAAAGTACATGTCCGTGTAAACACACGTTCTCGGGCTCCCCTCAGGTCCTGAGTCGGTGGGTCTGGGATGGGGCTTTAATATGGAGCTAAAACACACTGCAAGTGGAAGACGCGGCAGCTGGGGAGCCTGTCTGCAGCTCCTCTGGGGAGCCATCCCCAGCAGAGGCTTGCATGAGGCTGGGGACTCTGACAGAGGCGAAGGTGAGTTCAGGCTTTGGAGCTGGGGTGGACTCCAAGTCTGTCTGATTTCTGGTCCAAAGAAGTGTATCATTAAGGACAGTGTCATTAAATCAGACACAAGGATGCAAAGGCCAGTGGCATGGGGCCAGTCCATGTCGGGGCAGAGTCCTGACCACGGGGCCTACCTGCTGGACCCAAGGCAGTGACCGCCAGAAAAGGACAGGTCATGCCTCTGCTCTGCTGAACACACGTGAACATTTTCCACCTCGGTGATTACAGTTTTACACAGACCAGTTGGTGGAATGCAGGCTCATGCTTTGAGAACTGGTGTTCACATCAGTCACTTGTGAGGTACCTGGCTCATGTTCCTCACACCAGCCGTGGGCAGCGTGTCCTGACCTCTGAGGACAGGGAAGAGTCGGGACCAAAAGCCGTCCCTTCTCCAAAGGGGTTCTCCAGGTGTCCTTTGAGTTAGGGACAGTGGGTGTGGTTTAGGTAGACGTCTATGTCGTGGGAAAGGTGAGTCAGAGAGGGATAGAGATTTACCTGAGGTCACACAGCAAGGCAGCATTGAGGCTGGGGGTGGCTGTAGAGGAAGGTTTCCTGTGGTCAGAAAGGTCAGAGAATGGCCCTTAGAAGTCAGGGAGCATAGGGCTGCATTGGCTGTCCCTCAGGGGCCCTGTCATCAGGGTCAACACTAGCCCAGGTCCCGAGGGCTTGGTGAAGGGAGAAGTAGGCATGGCTAAGGCCCTGGCTTGGACCTTCTGTGTGGAACCTGGGGAGGGCACGGGGACCACGGAGTCTTAACTGAAGCCTCCGCCCCAGCCTCCCATCCCTGTGTGACCCTAGGCAAGCGTCTGCCCTCTCTGGACAGGAGTGACCTCTGAAAGCCCTTCTCATCTTCTGCACGCCTGCCAAGCACCAAGTCTTCTGTCCTCACAGGCCTTAAGCCACAGGCCAGGTTGCAGGAAGCTGCAAGGGGAAGTGCTATTTCAGGCCCATTATGGCCAATGAGGAGCTCGGCCTGGCAAAGGCAAGTGAACGGACAGCCCAAGCTTGGTCAGAGCGAGAGAGCAGGGCTGAGACGGCAAGCAGGAGTAAAGGGAGGCAGAGCCCAGGCTCGCGGCTGTGGGGAGGACATAGCAGACACAGAGGGTGGGGGAGGAGAGGGGACAGACCTGGTGTTGGAGCCCAGTGGCTTTGAAGGAGCAGGTGCCCTCCTCATGGGGTCTCAGTAGACCCTCACAGCACCCTGGGCGGGCGAGCTTGCACTCAGGTGAAGCCACTTGCTTCCGGCCTAGTGGCAGAACTAGTCCTTGACTTCTGTCTGTGTCCCACCAAAACCCAACCCCAGTAGGGTTCCAGACCCAAGCCAGGATCTGGGCCTAAATGCAGACTGGGCCTAACCTCAGGCCGGTCAGCCCCGGCTCAGCTTCTACCCTGCTCCAGGCTGAGCCCCACCCTGGCCTCCTAGGCCCTGTTCCTCCCAAAACCAAGTCCACTCTCCCCACTGGAGCTAAGGCACAAACACAGGAGGGCAGCTCACCTTCCAAGGGGTAGGACTTGGCCACCTGGGGGTGAGCCAGACTCTGAGGACTGAAATCTAGGTCTGAGCCACCCTTCCATGCCGCCTCCTGCTTTAGACTCCTACATTGGAATTCCAGTGCTGCCGGCAGAGGGCGCCACCGTTCCTGGTCCACAACCCCAGAGACTGACACATGCTCAGATCCCAAGCCAAGGACCACATCTCATGCCTCTGATCCTGTGGCCCAGGATCCACACTCCACAGAGCCACTGCCTCTGCCTCTGATCACCATCACAGCTCACCCCAGCCTACTGGGGCCTTGCACTGTGCCCTCTAGGATCAAGGGCAAGTTTTTCTCTGGGCTCACTGCACTATGAGGGGTTCAAGGAGATGGTCTCTGAGGTCCCTAAACTCAGAGATTGTAATGCTAAGATTCTGTGGGTCCACCTGAGGTGCCAGGAGTTTTAAAAGCCTGTGATTCTGAGAGTGCTTTGTTCCCCAGCCTGTGGTTCTCGAAGCTCCATAAAAAGCTAATCTAAATCTCTCCTGTGGCCTCCACAGCTCCTTCCCTGTCTCCTCACTGTGGTGGCTAGATGCTCCCAGACTGTTGGGCAGGGCCCCATCTGCAGCTTGCTGTGGTTCGGGAGTCAGAGCTGGCAGTAAATAATCATTAGGTTCCCTCATAAGCTGAAGGTGCGGGGGTGGACTGTGTATAGGCTGTGGCTCTCCGGGACCTGACCCTGTGGAGCTGCAGCCTGAGAGCTCAGAGTTGCCAGAACCACAGGAGGGACCGCCTCAGTCTCTTCATCCCTGATCCTTTCTCCTGGCTCAGGTAAACTGCTGCCCACCCTTACCACTCGGCCAGGGTGGGCAACCACATCCTCCCACAGAGAACTAGAACAACCTCAGGCAACAAATCGGCCACTCTAATTTTCAGATGGGAGAACGGAGAAGGGGGAGGGATTAGACCAAAGCCTCACAAAGAACTGGTAGTATAGACAGGCCGGGCCCTCTGTAGGACGTTCCATTAATAGCCAGTGCTGCTTGGCCAAAAAGTGTATCCTCATTTGCTCTGTCGAGTAGCACATGAAATGCTACTATGCGAACTCCAGAACTTGGAACTGGGGTACACTTACAAAGAAAACATTTGCAGGAAGGGGGGGGTGGTGTCCTGGGATGCTCTGGCCCCCTCACCAGATCCCCAGCATGAGTCCTTTCTGGGCTCCCTCTGTGGGCCTGCATGTGGGGTATGTGACCCTGGAGGGTCTCCGATGACATACAAGGGGGCTGGGGCCATGACCCTTTCAGTGACCTGGAGCTCTTCCTGCCCTCCCCCCACAACCCAGGCAAGGCCCAGAGAAATGGAAACTCTTTCCCATCCCCTCCTCCCTCTGCAGGTATTCAGTTCTCCTCTTGGAATCTCCTGGACCCAGGGGATCCGACCTTCCCTGCCCCCTCACCTCACAGCTCAGACTCTATGACTCAGTTGGTTTGGATTCTTCCTCCCCCAACAATTTATCACCAATAGGCTTATTTATGTTCCTCCATCTCTGCCTCGCCTGTGATCATTCTGATCCCAGCCAGGCCTCTGCCCCTAGAAGGAGGCCTTCCCTTCCCAACCTTGCTGTTCTGGGAGAGCCACCTGGGTGCGATCTTCTGAAAGGCACTAAGTGGTAGGCTCTGGATGCTGAGCTGCTGCCTGTGGTCCTGGCCCACCGTGTCACACAACTTTCGGGGGCACAATTCGCAGAGCTGGGAACACAATGTGGATGCTACCCTGGAGTCTTTAGTCACTGCTGGCTGGGCACCCTAATGGTTGGCAATGGGAATCGGCAGGATAGGACAGCTTGTGGTAAGGAAGGGAGAGCAGTGTGTCACCTGTTCTGCTGAAAGGAAGGACTGTCTATCCTGGCAGAGAGGGGTGGGTGGAGAGTGGAGGCAGAAGATGTGTCCTGGAGGAAGGAGATTTGGACTGGGCCCTGAGGAATGTTTATAGATTCATTTTCACCAGAACTTCCGTCACCTTCTAGGTGGGGGCTTCTAGGGGTAGGCCTGGACTTCATCGACAAGACAAAGTGAGGTCATTCTCCTTGGCTGCCAATTTGCAGGAGGGAACAAGACCCAGGAGGGGGCAGCGGTGCCCCGTTGGCACCGGTAATAGTGACGGAACCCGGAGTAGCGTCCAAGTCTCCAGTCTATCTTGCATCGTTCGACCCCTTCTTTTTTGGTTGGGCGCCCAGCCTTTTCCGCGCTGGCCCCTGCAGTTCCGGGGGATGCGAGAGGTGGCGACACAGAGCAGAGCGGCAGGGCGAGAGACCCAGGGCCCCTCCGCGGCCCCGGGGGGCTGGGGACGCGAGCGGCTGTCTGACGTCGGGGGCGGGGCGGGCGGCTGTGACGCGTGGGGGTGGGGCTGTGCCCCGTGCCGGCCCGGCAGACGATTCATTCAAAAGGCGCGCAGCCTGCGCGGCCGCCGGTGCGCTCGCAGAGGCGGGCCGGAGCCGCCGGGAGCTGGGCTGCCGGAGCTGCGGCGGGCTGCCAGGTAAGGAGGGCACACCGAGCCCCAGCCCGGGGCTCGCTCCCCCGCGGCCGGGCCAGAGGGATGCGGACCCGAGTGGCGCCCACTGCCTCCCCTCGTCTGAGGAAGTTCAGCGGCGCGGCGGATGCCGCAGCCCCACGCCCCCGTGTCCTGTCCCGGAGTCTTCCGCATCCTGCCAGTCCCCGAGCCCCCCGCTCTGGGACCTGCGCGTCCTCCGGCCGCGACTCCAGGCACAGTCGCGCGCCGTGCTGAAGCAGCGGCGGGACTTGCTGTGTGGGGAGCCGGCGGGCCCCGGAGACGCCCCCGGCCCGGCAAACTTGGACCAAGATCAGGACCGGGTGCGGGATGGTGCGGCTGCAGCGCGGGGCGGCCGAATGGGGGGAGTCTGAACGGTGTCAGCCCGTGACTGTGGGTGACACGGCGCCTGAGGCGGCCCAGCCCAGGCGAGTATGTGGTCGTGTCACTGGGCGGTGACGCGGGGCCGAGCGGGAGACACAGAGGGGCTCTGTGTTTGTGACAGGCAGAGTGTGTGTGTGTGAGAGAGTGACCCTGGCCCACTGTGAGTGAGACCCCGGGTCACTGTGGTCACTGAGTGTGTGTGTAGCATAGGGAGTGACCGGAGCAGGCCCAGGGCCGCTCGTTACTGTGAGTGTGACATAGAGGGAGAGGAACACCAGGTGACAGAGACCCAGCCCAGAATCATTGGAGCCAAAGAGTGTGTGTGTGTGTGTGGTGTGTGTGTGTATGTCTACACCTCGGGGCAATGAGTAAGTGGCAGAAGGAGGAGGGACCTCAAAACCCTGCGGGCAGATGGGGGGTGCTCTGAGGGAGGAGCGGGGAGCCAGGGACAAGGGTCTTTCCAGGACTTTCCTCAAGAGGGCGCTGCTTAGGAGCTCAATTTAGTGAGGTGGGGGGACCCTTAGTGATTTGCCCTGGCCAAGTGAGGGGGCCACAGCTGGGCCGCATTTGGTGGGGTGACACCTCTGGAGCACTTGGGGGGCCTTGCAGTAGCCTCAGACTCCACCTCCCCCCCCCACACACACGTGTGTCCTGGAGGCCTGGCAAAACTCTGCTCCCCGGTAACCTGTGTTCTCACTGGGCGCAGGGCCTCAGTCTCCCCATCTGCACACTGAGGTGCTGAGCTGTGAGTGGACTGTGAATCAGTACTTTGGGATCCTCTATTGTTTTGGGGGCCACCGCCTCTGTACTTCCTTTCCTCAGGCAGAAAAACTGCAGTCGGGGGTGGGGGTAGGCTGTCTGCTGGGGACACAGTGGCCCAGGGGCTACACCCCGGTAGGTGCCGATGACAGAGGGGCCAGGCCTGAAATTCTGATCCACAGACACTGACTGCTCTGGCCCAGGCCTCCTTCCTTGGTCTCCCCGCGCTCGAGGAATGAGGGTGTGGACTTGGTCCCCGTGAGTGTGGTCTCCGATTTGGAGCCCTGGCGCGGGGGCCCTTCGGCATTTGGGCTAGGCCTGTGTGAGGCGCCCACCGCCACGGTCAGGTTCATGCAGGGGCCAGGCCAGGAGGGGCGGGGGAGCCCCTGCTGAAGGATCTGGAAGGTCTGTCCTCTGCTGATATCCTCTGAAAATCTTGATTGCATTCTGCTGGGGGCGAGGGTAGGAGGCCAGGTGTGCATGGCACTTTGTGGACACCTTGTTGAATCCTCACGGTGGTTCTGAGAGTGGCGGCCGTTTCAGAGAAGGAAACTGAGGCTCAGCCAAGCAGTTACTTGCCCAAGGTCATGTAGAGTCAGGACAGTGCCAGGACTGGAATTCGGGTCTTCTGGCCCCCGTGAGATGCTTGGAGAGGGCCGCCAACCTTCCTGATACAAGCAAACCTCGGAGACATTCCGGGTTTGGTTCCAGGCGGCCCGCAATCGAGCAAGTATCACACTAAAGTGAACCCCGATGCTTTTGCACAGTACCTGTCAAGCACAATCAAACAAGGTATGCCTGTGTCTGTTCATGGCTTATCCGGGTCTCCTTCTCTCAGGCCTGAGTTTCCTTCTCTCAGGCTGGCAAGCATGGCCGTGCCAGGGCGTGCCATGGTGAGTTCTGAGTGTGGCGTGTGTTTACACACACATCTGAAACTTTGGGTTCTGTGGTCTTCCTGCTCTTCCTCCTCCTCCTCCTCCTCCTTCTCTCCCCGCCCCAACTCCCACCCGTAATCAGAGGTCACCGGAAAGACCTGTAACTTGCCTTCAAGGGCCTGTGGTTGGTTTTGGGACCAGTCCACACAGCTTTGAAGAGTTGCAGGACGCAGCAACACAGCCCAGGCCACCGGGGTGGCAAGGACAACTGAGAGTCCCCATTGACCTTCACCATTTCTAGGAGGCCCTGTCCCCCTTCTGAGTTGCCCTAGGGTCCCTTTCCCAAGTCCACCCCCACGCTGTGGTGGGGAGCAGGCTGGGAATGACATTGAGCTTGTGCCCCACCCTCTCGGGGTCTCAGACTCCCTGTTTTCCCCTGAGGCCCCTGTTAGCTCTGACCCCCGCTGCTGCCTGGCCGAGCACTGGAGCTGGGGCTCAGGGTGTCCCTCCGTCCTCTCTGGAATGGCTGGAGCTGTGCTTCGTGGGGCTGATCAGAATAGCTGTCTTGGTCTCCTGGGGCTGAGCCTGAGTTATTTCCATCCCCAGCACAGAGGTGGAAATAGCTCAGGGCCCAGGAGGGGGGAGATGGGAAGGGTTAACCAAGGGTTAATCTCCTTTCCTGGTCTCAGCCCATGGAGGCCCCCGGCCCATCCCTACCGTGTGCCCTGCCCACGCCAAACCTTTCTGGGAACTTGGGTCTCCTGGGATGATAGGAATGACGGTGAGGCCAGGCCGGGTTGCACGTGCGGCCCCAGCAGGCCTGGTGCGGTAGCCACTGGAGGAAGGTGTCGGTCCGGCCAAGGGCGTGGCGGGGCAGGCAGCAACCTGCCACTGCTCGTGGGCCCAGCCCCACTTTACGGAGCGGGGACTGAGGGTCAGAGAAGCGCAGAGACTTAACCAAGAACCCCAGAACCCTGATACTCTGGCTCTCGCCCTCCAGCCAGGGCACCTCCGCTGGTTCCGCCACACGTTCCCAGGCTATCTGGACATGGCCCAGGACAGGAAGCAGGTCCGGGACGCACCTTCACAGAATCAGGGCTCCCTCTTACGCCCCAGCTCTGGCCTGCTGCCCTTGCCTCTCTGCCCCCATTGCCAGCTCCCTCACACCCTCCCCACAGCAACTGTGTTTGCCTCCAAAATACGGCCCGGACGCCGTACCCTAGCATCAGGTCTTCTCCTCTGAGACATGTTTGAACTTTGCATCTTCACCCTCATGTCTCCCTACCAGATGCCTGGTTTTACTCTGCCTTTGCTTGTGCTGTCTGCTCTTGCTAGAACCCTCCTGGCCATTCACGGTACAGCCCCGGCCCCGCTCCCCCAGGAAGCCCTCCCCACCCAATGTGAGCCCCTCTTCATCGTTGCCGTCCACCTGCCAGTTGTGCCCCTCACCTCTGGGAACAGGCATAGGTGTGGGGCACCTCTGGGAACCGCCTGCCAGCTCCTACTGCCCTGTCTCTGCTGGCCGGGCCTCTGAGGGTGTCCCTGTGTGCTGGGACACACAAGGAGGTTGAGGTTGGCAGGGTCTCTCTGTGGGGACTGGGGTGAAGACTTGAGGCCACGTGGTGGGCAGGGCGAGTTTGGGGCTTGGGCATGGCCCTCATTCTGGGCCAGCCAAGGACACTCCCTGCAGAGGCCCTGGGCACAGGTGTCCTCAAGCAGTGCTGACGAGCGACCCCTGCCCTCCCACGCTTACTGGGAACTGAGACCCAGAGAGCAGAGGGGACCCGCTCTAGACTGAGGCCCATGGCCACTGGTGCCGGAGCCTGGTGCTCAGGCTCATGCCCAGCCCCCAGGTAAGGGCTGTTCCACCATCCGAGAAGGAGCAGGCCAGCTCCTGCAGCGGGGGAGGAAGTGATGGAGGAGCTGTTTGAGGCTTGGCCTGGCTGGGTGAGGCCAGGTGCCCTCTGCCACGGGGCCCGCCCTCCACCCAGCTTTGCCTGAGACCAGCCCATGGGGCCTGTCCAGCCCCAGTCCCAGTCAGTGCTGGGACTCAGAATGCACAATGGCGCACCCTGGCAAGGCCATGCTTGCCAGCCTGGGTGCTGGGGATGTGGTCTCTGGCTCAGCTTAGCACCCTCACTGTGCTGAGCCCTTGGGTGCCGGGGCCTAGGCTTAGTGCCATCAGTTGGGACTAGGGTGGCAGGGAAGAAAAGAGGGAGCCGATGCTGTGTCCCCACTATGTGTCCAGCCCTGGGATGAGGACCTGAGGCTCTCACAGCCTCAGCCTCTTGCCCAGAGGGCCCACAATCCCCTCCAGGTCCAGGCAGGGGAAATAAGGCCCGGAGAGGTGAAAGGGCTGGTGAGAGCCGGGTGCCACTGGGGTCCTAACCCAGGTCTGTCTGCCTGGAAGGCCAGAGCACTTCCTTGGGCCACCCTGGGAAAGATGAGAGCTCTATAAATAAACTGCCCATGTGGCCCTGAGTATGTGCCCTGGCTACTTGGCACAGACGGGAATCGATGGAGGGGCCTCTGCAGCCACTTAGAGGCAGGGTCTGCATGTGGGCGGGGAGGGGAGGGGCAGGCATCCAGGAGGAGGACATGACCTGGGACCTGCACACCCTCACTGTGCAGAGGAGCAGGGGGCTTAGGGAGGGACCTGGGCGCCCACAGCCCCTGGCCCTGCAGGGTACCCAGCCTCCTGCATGTACCCGCCTGCCTCCCTCCCCCGGGGGAAGCCACAGACAATAATGGCTGAAGGGGCCAGGGGAGGGGAGGGTCCACCTTGACAAAGAGGACTTCCAGCAGACGGTGGCTCCTAGGCTGAGGCCTGAGTGTAAAAAGAGCCACTGTTCCCCTGTGAGCTCTGGCTCCTCCAGCCACGCCCCTGGAGGTCAGCTGAGCGGGCACAATAGCCCAAAATTATAGAGGAGGAAACTGAGGCTCGGAGACATGGGGCTGGGTGCCGACCACTCAGCACCCCTCCTCAACCAGCCTGTGACTCAGCTGGCCTGGAGCAGATGGCCACAGACCCACGTAGTGTTGGGAAATGGGCACCCAGGGTCCTCCCCCCATGCCACTGGGACTGACGCTGGGTTCCCTGCAGCACCCCTGCCCACTCCCAAGCCACTGGGTGACCTTGCTGGACACCCATCCATCCTCAGCCTGGCTTCTCGTGGGCTATGGTGAGAACTGGTACTCAGGAGAGGCCTGGCCCGCCCCCGCCCCCAGCCGGCACCGTTTATAGTGGCTCTGCTTACCCCTCAGTGCCCCTGTTTGCAGGGGAGGACCCTGAAGCCCAGGGAGGGTAAGTAGTTTGCTCTGCTAGTGATGAGCCAGAGCTTAAACCCAGGTGTGACTGCTCCAGAGCCCAGCACCCTCCCCCTCCTGCCGTCATGCTGACCCCAGGCCTCAGGCTCTGTTGGTCAGGGGTTGCCAGGGGCGGGGGGGGGGGGGGGGGTCTCTGTCCCCAGGACCCTAAGTCTGGAGGAGACAGAGAACAGGGCAGGCTGGGGCTGCGGTCTGCCCTCAGTCTCTCACTAATCCTCAGCCAGTGGACGCAGTAAGCAGGGGACTATTACACAGCACCCAGCGGGGCCCCAGGGCCACACAGCCCGGTGAGGTGATGGAACAAGGCCTGTGCTGAGCAGACTCTGGGGCACCTTGGCCCCTTAGTGACTTGGCCCCAGCTGTGTGGTCAGGGCAGGAGACAAAGGTGGCTTCTCAGAGGAGGAGGAAGCAACAGCACAGGCGGGAGGGCAGTGACATATGTCCAGCCCTCCCAGGTCCCTTGCCATTGTTCACAGGGCTGAGGAAGACAGCCTAGGGCTGCCCAGCCTCCCTGCCTGGCCAGAGCAGGAAGCCCACAGTGCTGAGGAGTGGGGGGTGGGAGAGCAGGGCATGCAGGAGCTGGGGGGCTGCCAGGCCTGGGGGAAAGGTGCCGGCTGCCCACTCCCCCTCCAGCTGGGTCAACCTTGTCACCTTTGGCAGCGAGTTGTTACAGAGTCTCAGTGTCCTCACTTGCGGAGCCTGGGGCCCTGTCTCTGAGGGGTTCAGTGAAACCGGCCTGGGAAAGGAATGAGGTATGCAGTAAGTGCTTAGCGAGGGCTGGTGGGGAGTCCCAGCTCTGCCAGAGACACTGTCTGCTTGTAGACCATGCTCCCCAAGCCCCTGACTCAGCCCAGAGAAGGGGCCGGGGTAGATCTGTGCAGCCCCAGACCAGGCAAAGCTGGCTGGGCCCATCTGGCTGCCTCAGCCTTTTCTGTAGCCTCAGAACCACTTAGTTCCTCACCCTCACCGCCCACTGCACCCCGCCGACGGGAAAACCACGGAGTGCTCACTCCAGGGTTGTGAGCTGGGACATCATAGCTGCCCAAGGCTGGGGTGGGGGTGGCAATTAGGTGCCCTTCACTGAGGGGCCCTGAGGCAGCCCAGCAGGTCTCTGGGCCCCAGCCTGTCAGCAGCCCTGGGGAGCGGGGCCTTCGCCCTGGGACCTCTGCTTCCTCCCCCTGGGAACTCCCAGCCCTCCCTGGGCTCCCTCCTCCACACAGCACCTTTCCCCTGGAGCTGGCACCCACTGGGGCAGTATGCGAACGAGCACGGAAACAGGGAAACCCCAGGTGCCCAGAGACCCCGGGGTGGGGCAGCACCTTTCTCCCTGGGGCCTGCTGGGTGCTGTGTAGTAGCCCCTGCTTACTGCGTCCACCGGCTGCCTGGCCTCTGCCGTCAGGTTGGCAGGTGCCCCAGAGCATGCGCTGTGTGTCAGGGCCTGGGCTGGGCTCTGGGGAGGGTGGGAAGCAGTGACCTCTCACGGCCTCAGTTCTCCCAGGTGTGAGAAAGGGATGCTTCCCTCTCCTGTGAGGAGTGGAGGCGACCCAGGATGAGGGCCTGGCGGCAGGCACGAGGGTCATTGCCCTTCCTGGTGAGGAGGCTGGGAGGAGGCCCTGGCCGTCCTCACCGCTGCCACCGCGGGCCTTGCCCTACTTCAGCCCCAGTTGCCAGGGAACCACCGGGCTCCTCGCTAACCTGGATTTCTCTATTGATGGGCAGCCTTTGTCTCCCTGCCTCTGGGGCCGCCACCGCCAAGGGGACCCAGGGGACCGGGTCCAGCTGTGTTTCCAGGCAACCCTAGCCTCTGAAGGCGGCAGGGTGGTCCTCAGGCCCTAAAGCTGTGGTTGGGAAACAGAGCTACCTGCCTCCCCTCCCTGCCCCAGGTGAGCACCTGCCTCCCACCTCCAGCTTCACTTGGCAGGGAGCCCTCTGAGACACAGTTATTCCATTCCTGACTGTCCCCCGCGAACCCTTCTAGGCTCCTGAAGGCCCTGGGGGAAGTGCAAGCTTCTCAGCTTGCAGCCTGGCTTGGTGTGAGTGAGCTGGGCGTTGCCCGCCCACCTTCCTGGACGCCCCTCCCTTCCTACACCCTCTTCCCTCCCAGATCCTCACCAGGCTGACGGCCCCTCCTATGCACTGGACTCTGCGCCAGGCAGTACACATAAATATAGGAGAATTTCATTTATACCTTATACCTGCCTGCCGGTGTGTGCTATTTCCCCTCGCAATTTACATATGGGGAAACTGAGGCACGGCAAATGCTATTTGAGAGCTTACTTTGTACCAGCTCTTATGCTGAGTATTTCATGTGAATTCCCTCATCTGTGCTCTGCTGCTGGGAGAGCGCCCACAGCTGTAGCACCAGTGAGGAGTAGAGCAGAGCAGGTCGGGCTGGTTCTCCCTGAGTTAGTTAGCCCCCGGGGTTCAGGCCCCCCGCCTCACCCCAACCTCTGAGCTCCTTAACCGTTAACCTGTTCTCTGGCCCTCCCAGCCTTAGCAGAAGCTGGACCCTCTCCTGACAGTGCCTTTTCTGATCCCAGCCCTGCCCCCCCTAAATTCAGGTATACCTCCCCATGTACCAGCCCCAGGCCTTATGCTGGGTTCTGGGCTCAGAGGGCAGCAGGCAGTGGGGACAGGGCTGGGCCGACAGGAGGGCCCCACATAGGATGATTAATGCAGAAGGGGAGGTGGTGGGGGGCTTCCAGGAGGCAGAGACTTTGAGCTGAGAGCTCTGAAGGAAGACTAGGTGTCCGCCTGGTGATGGGAGGGGTTTCTGGGCAGAAGAAACAGCAGATACCAACCAGTGTGCTGGGGTGAGCAAGGCACCTGTGAGGGCTGAAAGGGGCTCAGGGTAGCTGGGGTGACAAGGCTCCTAGGCTGCAGGTGGGGTGAACTGGAGGCCATGGGGTGGGTGCGGGGCCGGGAGACCTTCGGGATTTGGTGGCGCTAATGTGGAGGCTGGTATGAGGCTGGGTGCTGCTGCCCCTGCTGCGGTACTGGGAAAGGGGAAGCTGCGAGGCCGGCGGGCTGCACAGCTTCCTCTTTCTGTGCAGCCTTCAGGGCTGCACCTCCCTGGTGCTCCGTGCCTCTGGCTTGAGGCCCTGGTCGAGGCTTTGTTAGCTGGCTTTCCTCCAGGGAATTTCTGGTTCTAATTGTTCGGGTATTTTTTTTGGAGGGTAGGGGTGGGCTGAGTGTGAGGAAGCCCCTGCTCCGGTGAGCCTGTTTGGTGGAGACCTCCTGCCCCAGACGTGGGCTGGGGAGGGTTTTGTGGTGAATGAGACAGCGTCCCTGCCCCTGGTGCTGTCTGGTGGGGGGGCATACAATAAACAAGCAAGCAAACAAATACTTAATTACCTGCCTGGGCAGGAGGTGCAGCAGGAAAGAAGGGGCTGGGGAGGAACTCCCCCGACCTACTTCAGGCTCGTCACCTCATTTAAACCTCAGGGCAGCCTGGCCCTGGGAGATGATATCCCCATGCTGCAGATGAGGAAGCTGAGACCCAGGGAGGTGAAGTAGGGGCTCGGGTCCCTTGGGGAGTTGGTGGGGCCCCAGGCTAGGAGGCTTTGCTCAGGGAGGAGTGGCCTTGAAGCTAACTTCCTTCTCTGCCCTGGGGCCCCATGGGGTTCTCCTCTGCCAGGGGCACCCGGGCGGGGAAAGGAGGCTTGTGGCTGTGGGCCCGGCCCTTCTCAGGGCCTTGGTCTGCCCTCCTGCCCGCTCTAGGAAGCTTCGGGAAGTCACTGACTGCTCGGCCTCTAGGACAAGGCAGAGGGGTTCGGGTGGAGCCTTCTCAGACCCCCACCCGGTCTCCAGAAGGGGATTCCGTCTGAACTTGCTTGTTGGTGGAGGTGCTAGTGCTCAGGGCTTAGACGGTGGGTTCCTGGTGGGGACGGGGTGCCGGGTGGGGTGGGGAGTGGGGAGGCCGGAGCTGCAGGTGCGTCTGCGCGTCCAGGGGTCTGGCTGGCGGCTGCCTGACTGGGCAGGCCCACTGGGAGCTCAGTCTGGGCCGAGTGTGGGGGCCGGGGAGCAGCCGTAAGCAGAGACTGGGGGCTAGACTGGAGTAAGTGTGGGTTTGGGGTAATTAGGAGGTAGGTAATTGAAAGGCGGCAGGGCCCGAGGCAGCGAGTGTCTGTGAATGTGCCTGAGTGGGTCCACGCTGGCTTTGCGTCTGGGCCTTTGGGCACTCATTTTGCTTCTGGAAGCCTCGAGATCCCTGTCTACCTGGAGCTGAGCAGCTGCCCAGCCCTTCCTGTGGGCTCGGGTCGCCCAGCAGGTGCCTGTCGGGCCAGGGGTGGGCCAAGGGCCATCTCTTCTGTGGCCTAAGTGCCTCTTACATTTCGCTCCTGCCCTCGCCCTCTAGGACCGCCCTGGTGACAGGGAGGGATGCTGGGTCTGGGGACTGGGTAGGGTTTGGGGACCAGCCTGGGGACTTGGGGCTCGTGGGCAGATCTGTGGGTTAGATCCTATGAGGAGCAGGGGGTCGTGGGGAGGTGGGCTTCAGGGGGAGCTGCACGGGTGGGGTGAGGGTCCACTTTGGGGCCGGAACTGCAAAGGAAGACTTGTAACCAAGGCAGAGGAGGGCGGGGCGCAGCAGGGGCCCGGGGACTTCAGCTGAGGGTTGCTGACTGCCAGGTGCAGCCTCACTCTGCTCTGGCCCGACATTCTGTCCCAGGTTTTCCCCAGAGCTGGCCTTGGGCTGAGAGCCACTGCCAGTGACCTGGAGAGTCCCATGGTGTGACCGCTGCCCCTCCCCCTCCTGGGGTGTGTAACTCAAGCCCCTGGCCTGCCACCCAGCGAGGGCAGATCATTTTCCTCTGGCTCCTTTTCCAGGTGGGAAGCCCAGGCCACCCATAGGCTGAGGGGCCCTTGTGTGACCTGGGCTTTACTGCCGGCAGCGCTTGTCCCAAGGGGCTTGGCCTCAGTCAGCTTGCGGCTCCAGGCAGGGTCCCCTCAACCTGCTGGGGGCCCTAGGCCAGTGGCTTGGCTCTCCAGTGCCCCCCTCGCCCTCCTGAGCCTGAAGCCGGGCCTCCTGGAAACCTCTTATTGGGAACTCCCTGGTTTTGCCACAATCCCTTTTGTTGTCCGATCCTACCCTTCCTTCTGCTGCGCCAGCCCCGCCCACGGCCGAGACTCGGCCCCAGGCCAGTGCCCACTGCAGGGGTCACTCCATCTCCCGGCCATCTGTCCGCCGTGTGGTGCGAGCTCCCTGACGACGGAGACACTGTCCGTCTTGTTCATGTTCGATTATCTCCTGTGCCTGGCACACAGGAAGTGCCCAAGAGAGGATGGGACGCTGAATGCTGGCCACAGTGGCCACCTCCCCGGTCTGCCCCAGGCCCTCTGTGGAGAAGGCAGCGGGGCGTGGCGGAGGGACACACAGCGGGGCAGGACCGCGATGGAGTCGGGGCGGTCCAGGCAGGAACTCCGGCTCGAACCCAGCTTTGAGGAAAGGTGGTCTAGAGAGGCTTCTGGAGAGAGGCTTGTATTGGGCTCTGAAGGGTGAGAAGCAGGGCCTTCCTTGGAGCAGGAACACGGGAGAGGGCAGAGAGCAGGAGGGTGGGCATGCTGCGGCCCGCAGGGAGCTCTGAGGGGCGGGCGCCCGAGCGACTGCGGTGGGGGGATTGCAAGCTGTCTTATCCCCCATCCCCAGGGATGCAGTCACAGGCTTCCTTCCTCCCAAGCTCCCCTGCCCAGGCCCCAGGCACCTGGCTGTTTATGGAAGGGGAAGGAAGCCTGTCCTCCGGGAAGCCTCCTCAGCCTGGCAGATCCTGCTGCTCCCCTCCAGTCTGTGCTGCCCTGGGAGGCTGGCCCCAGACCGGGCACCCCACCTCTGCTCAGGCCTGGGCTGCCAGCGGTGGCGGCGAGTGCAGGCCAAGCCTTGCCCACACTGTGCCCGCCCTGCACCTTGCGGGGTCCCTATCCAGTGCTGTGCTGGAAGCGGGCCTGGCGTTGCCTCCTGCTGAGCCCCCTCCGTCTGCCCTAGGCTGGGGACCACAGGGCCTGAGGATGAAGCTGAGCTCTCCACCACACTGGCCGCTGTCCTGCTTCCTTGTGGTGAGTTGGGGATGGGACTGGTGGGGACGCCAGAGGAGCCAAGTCCTGAGGCCCACGCCTCACGGCTCAGGAGGTTGAGTGTGAAGACTCCTCGGAACTGGGCTGGGTCGGGTTGGTTCTCAGCTCTTCCTGTGACGTGTTCTGACCCTAGGAAGCACCTCTTGGCCCACACTGATCTTGGAGCTGGGAGCCGGGTCTGGGGCCTGAGGAGTTCCCCAGAGCCTCGTGTGTGGCCTTCCCTCCGCCCTTCAGGGCGCCTGGCTCCACTCTGTGCCCGCTGCCCGCAGAGCAAAATCAGAGGACCGGGATCTCCCCAGAGCAGGTGGATTCAGGGCAGACACTTCATACCTGCAAAGGGAAGCAGAGAGCTCCCCGTGGAACGGGCTGTGGACACAAATTGAGGAGAGCCTTCCCTTGGGATGCTTCAGGCCCTGTGTGGGTGCAGGGGTGTGAAGAGGCTGGCTGGGCTTCATGGGGCACTCCTGGGGGATGCAGTCCTGGAGACTCAGCTGGACCAGAATCGGAAGCAGCAGGCCCCTGATCTGACCCAGGGGCGATGAGCAGAGGCAGGCTGATGACAGGCCCAGCAGTGCTTGGGGGGCGGGGGGGGCAAGGCAGCAGGAAGAGAGGAATTCGGAAGCATTTCCCCTCATCCTGGAGGATGGAAGGGGAGTGACTCAGAGACCTAGTGGCTTGCAATCCTGAGCAGGCCCTATTTGGGGCTTTCCAACTCTTTCCAGAAGCAGACGAGGTTCCCTCCCTGCCTGGGCAATGGCCATGTGGCAGGCCTGGGTCTAGCAGGTCTGACCTGCAGCGTGAGGGACTGAGGTCAGAGGGTGTCCTCGAAGCTTGGGGGAAGGGGCCTCGTGCCGTCCTCAGTCCCCACTCCCGGGCATCAGGAGTGGGTGGTGGGTAGACAAGCCCAGTAGGCCATGGCCCAGCACTTTCTGCTCAGTGTGCCCCGCCCGCTGTCCTTCCAGCTGCTGCCCTGGCCTCTGGCTACGCCGACATCAACGGCGCCTTGGCAGTGCCCGCCGGGGGAGGAGCCCGACCTGGTGAGCTCGCCCTGCCCACCTGCCTGTCCTGGGAAGGCTCGTGAGGGCCAGGGGCGGGCTTCCCAGGGGCCTCAGGCCTGGCTCCTGGATTTGTTCTCACCCTTTCCCTTCCACAGGACCTGGGGCAGGGCTCAGCATGCAGGCCCTGCCCCCCGGGCACCTTCTCAGCCTCATGGGGCTCTAGCCCATGCCAGCCCCACTCCCGCTGCAGCCTTCAAGGGAGGCTGGAGGCCCGGGCGGGCACAGTGACTCGAGACACACGATGTGGAGACTGCCAGCCTGGGTGAGCCATGGGGTGGGGCGTGGGGGCTCATGCCCAGTGACCAGAACTCTGGATCCTGGGGTCCCAGCTTCACCCCACCCCTAAGCGGGACTCAGTCCTCCCATCTATGAGACGGGATGGGTGAGGACTGGTGTGTGTGTCCGGTAGGGCGTCCAGCCTCTTTTGAGGAAGGTTCTGGGTCTCAGTGACATTTTCCTGCCTTGTAGGTGGTTTGCCCCTTCAGAGGCTCCCCGTGTTCCCTGCCAGCCATGCTCCTGGACACCTCTGGGTCCTCGTGACTGTTACGGTGAGTGGCCCGGGGGGCTACGACTGGTGAGGGTACATGTGGGGGCGTCTGGTGAGCTTGAGCCCTGGCACCTCCCCCCAGTGTCCATCCAAGGCCATGGGGTCCTCATTCCCTCAGCTCATGGGGGGGCGAACAGCCGGAGGGTATCCAGCAGGAATGTCATTGTCTTACTGGCTGCATGTCGGAGACCATCCAGCAGGTGGCAGCCACGCTGGAGGGCTCACATCCTGACCTGTCTGTCCTCTAGCCTCGTCCCCTTAAAAACAGCCAGGCAGACGAGTGTGGGCACATCAGCTTGTACACACACACACACACACACTCCTCCTCTCACCCGTTGTGTCAAGTCACCTTCTGAGGCAGCTCACTCACGGCCGGGCACAGGGAGGCGGGACCCGGAGTCCCTGGCCAGGCATGCGTACAGGTGCCGCAGGTTCGCTCCTATGCGCCAGCCTGAGGAGTGCCCGGGGGATGGGGTTCTGACCCTCGGGGCCTGAGGACGCCTCTCTCAGGCTGACTCGTCAGATGGGCACAGAGCAGGGGCTGGGGGTGCGTTGGCCTTTGCTTCCCCAGCGTGGGCAGCTCTGGACACATCAGCACCCCGTCGCACACACATACGTACACGTGCACACACGGACACACACCCTGACGTGGGCCCTGGGCCTGTGTGTGTTCCTCTCTGCCTCGGTCTCGCCTCCGCGCCTGTGTTGCTCAGAGTGGAGATGGCGGACCCGACGTGGTGTGGAGGTGGCAGCGGGGGCCAGCAGCACTGGGGAGACACGGCAGCCTGGGAACGGCACACGGGCAGGCGGCCCCGAGGAGACGGCTGCCCAGTACGCGGTCATTGCCATCGTGCCTGTCTTCTGCCTCATGGGGCTGCTGGGCATCCTGGTGTGTAACCTGCTCAAGCGGAAGGGCTACCACTGCACTGCCCACAAGGAAGTCGGGCCTGGCCCTGGAGCTGGAGGCAGTGGTGAGGCCCGGCCTGGGGTCCTGTGGGGAGGCCAGAGGGCACGGGCCAGGCCAGCCCAGCTTGGAGGCCACCCAAGGGCACCTGCGTGGCCTGGAGGGTCTGACCAGGAAAGGCCTGCAGAGGGCAGATCGGGAGGGGTTCCTGGAGGTGCTGCATGTGGGCCACGGAGGGGGACACTGCAAACTAACAAGATGGAAGGAAGGATGATGAGGTGGCCCGAGGTGGGGATGGGGCAGAGCAGAGGCATGTTGAGTGGCTTTAGTGGGATCCCACTCTGAGTGAGGCCACACCTGGCTGTAGGGGTCTGGATTCTTCGGGGCTACAGCTGTGTGTGATCAAAGGTCAGACTGCCTACTCCTTACTCCAAGTGACCTCTGACCGCTGACCTGAAGGGCTGGCAGGCACCTGTCCTGAGCAGGCACCAGGAGAGGTTGGGGTTTCCAGGCTGCAGTTCGAGTTATGAGTCCTGGAAGCAGAGAGGGAGATGTGTTCCTCCCACCCCCACCCCAGGACCCTGGGCCCCCTTTTCTTCTCCCCACCGCCTACCCCGAAGGCCAGTAGGGCAGGGGCCCTACGTGCACATTTATTGCCCCCAGGAGCCTTGTGGCCAAGGCCCAGCTGAACTGGCATCTCCCGTGCCAGTGCCCCAGGCTGCCTGGGACAGGCTGGAGCCCTGCCTACCTCCTGACACTGAGGGGCAGGCAGGGGCGGGTGCTGTGGGCAGGCAGGAAAGTGGCAACTCAAGCCAGCTCGCCTGGGGCTGCCCGTGTTTACCTAGCCTAGGACCAACTCGAACTACCAGCTGCTGCCTGGGTACAAGTCCTAGGAGCTCTGTTTGCTGCTGGCCCAGGAATGACCACATGGCCCATTTTCATGCCTTTGAAGTTCGGGGCTAAGAGCCATAATCATGTGGACAGGCTGGTGCGCAGGGAGGTGACAGGCCTGGAACTGGCAGCGTTTGCAGGAGTCAGCTGAGGAGCAGAGGCACAGAAGAGGCTGCCCCCCACACACACACGCTGCCTCTGCAGGGGCTGTGGGGCTCAGGCGGCCCATAGGGAAGTGGGGCTTTGGGTGCAGGAGCAGTGGCGATGCTGAGCATCTCAGCTGCAGCCTGGCGCAGGTTTACAAACATCGAAGCTTGTAGCCCAACTCTTAGGGAGGCTTCGTACGCCCTCTGCTGCCACATCCTGGTGTAGCTCGAGAGTCTGGAGCTCCCTCCTCCCTTCCCCAGGACCATAGTCCTTCTTTTCTGACCCCAGGGAACAACGCCGCCTACCGAGCTGAGGACGCCAACGAGGACACGATCGGGGTCCTGGTGCGCCTGATCACTGAGAAGAAAGGTGAGGGAAGGTGTGCCCATCCCTGTGCCCAGGAAGGAGGCACAGCCTGTGAGGCAGCCTCAGGGGGCCGATCGCATCCAGCTCTGCGCTTCCCGCTGGCTCACCTGCAGCCAGCCAGGCCCTCAGACCAGTGTGGCTGATGGTGCTGCCCCTTTTCCTCCTGTTCTTGCCTGAGTGGGGGTGTGCTGGGTGGAAGAAAAGGCACCTGGCCCAGGCAGGGAGGGGGTGGCAGGTAGGCAGGGGGATCGGTGCTGGGGCGGGGGTCCCGGGGAGGGCCCCTCATGGCCCAGAGCCAGTTCTGACTTCAGCTGTCCACAGAGAACGCAGCGGCCCTGGAGGAGCTGCTGAAGGAGTATCACAGCAAACAGCTGGTGCAAACCAGCCACAGGCCTGCGCCCAGGTGAGTGGGCAGGTGGGTGAGGAGGGTCCGTACCCAGCTGATCAGCTGGCCTCCTGGGGACTCACCACTTGGGTGTGTTCCCTCTCCTGTCACCCCGATTCCCCTTCACTACCTCCTGTGGCCTCTCCTGGTCCTGGCCTGGCCTAGTGACCAGTGACCACTGCCACCCATGCCCTCCATAGGCTGCCGCCCGGAACCCCCAGCATGCCGCACATCTGTCCGCATCGCCACCACCTCCACACCGTGCAGGGGCTGGCCTCACTCTCTGGCCCTTGCTGCTCCCGTTGTAGCCAGAAGAAGTGGCCCGAGGTGCTGCTGTCCCCTGAAGCTGCAGCTGCCACCACTCCTGCTCCCAGACTCCTGCCCAACCCCACCAGGGCTCCCAAGGCCGGGGCCAAGGCAGGACGCCAGGGCGAGATCACCATCCTGTCTGTGGGCAGGTGAGGTGGGCACAGACGCAGCAGGTTCAGAGGGACATGACTGGGGCGAGGAGGCAGGGCCCTCGGCTGAGCCCTGAATACTCTGCCTGGTGACAGCCCACCCTTCCTGACCTCGGTGCGTGTCTCTGGGCAGTGGGGGTGGCCAGGGAGAAGTCAGGTCCCTCAGCCGTGCTGTCCCACCTGGAGCCATTGAGCCCCCTGGGCAGGGCCCTGGCCCCTTACCACCCTGGGGGCCCCTCGGGCCAAGGGCCTACTGCAACCTAAGGTTGGGGGTGTCGGGGGCTCGTCTGTGGGTAAAAGGGTGCAGGAAGGGCTCAGGCTCCGACCCATGAACTTGCCATGTGACCCTGGCAGGTACTGCCTTCCTGCATCCAGGTCCCTCCTCTCACAGGGGTGATGGCACTACCTCCTCTCACCAGGTTCCGTGTGGCCCGAATTCCTGAGCAGCGCACAAACTCACTGGCCTCTGAGGTGAAGGCCATCACAGAGGCTGGGCCCTTGGGGGGTGATTTCACTGACTCCTCACAACCCGGCCCTCCCGCTGAGCAGCGGGCACTGCTGGGAAGTAATGGAAGCCATACTAAGTGGCCAAAGCCCCCAGCAGAGAAGGCAGCTGAGGTAAGATGTCTACCCTGATTGCTGATGGGGCAGGGGTGGGGGTGCCGGGAGCCCTGGGCAGGTGCCACGTTCCTGGAGCCCAGGAGCCCCCAGACTGAGCTCTGGCCCCTCATTCCTGTCCCCCAGGAGAACCGCTATGTGGTCCGGCTGAGTGAGAGCAACCTGGTCATCTGAGGGGCTGTCTTGTCTGAGGACACTGCAGGCCTGTCCTGGGAGGTTCCGAAGGCTTCCTGGAAGAGGTAGAGCTGCAGCTGGGCCCGAAAGGATCAAGCAGCAATGGCCCAGCAGACAAAACAGCAAAGACCAAGGGCTGGAGGTGGGAGTGTCTGCCCCAGTGAGGAGGCAGGCCCGCAGGCACTGTGTCCAGGAGCAAGCTGAAAGCCCCACCCGTCCCTGCAGGCTACCCTTGACCCTGGGCCCTGGTCAGATCCTAGGAGCCCACAGCACCCTCTGTACCACCAGGAGGCTAGGCCCTGATGGTTGGAAGGGGCCCTCTGCCTGGCACCCCTGGCCCCAAACCTTGGTAATTAGCCACCTCCTGCCTCAGTACCAGGCCCTCCAGCAGATGCACCTCCCCCTCCTCTGGGGGCAGCACAGTGCGTGGGCTGGGAGTCTGGGTTCCTGGGTTCTAATCCTGGGCAAGTCCATGGCCATCACTGGGTCCAAATTTTTCTGTGAAGTCTCAGTGCCCAGGGCCTCTCCAGCTCCCTGCAGGATCTGGGCTGGGTCATGTGGGGGGAGAGTTTGCCTCCTTGCCACCCCCTCCCACTAGTAGCTTTACCTGGCCCCCCATTTTTGCTGCTTTCAGGATGTCCACCTTCAAGGCCCCCAAAGGGCTGCCTATCCATGGCTCTGCCTACAGAGGGGCTCAATGCATGTGCCTGCCTCCCCCTGCTCTTTTCATTGAAATCGAAAAGACAGACGACCTGGGTGGGGCCATGCTAGAGCCCCAGCCTGCCCAGCCACCCCCAAGATATCAGGAGCTTCAGGGGGAGGTGCGTGACAGGCTGGAGAGGCACCTCTGACCTAGGTAGTGCGTGTCCCTGTGGTGTTGGTGTCTGTCCCTAGCCTGGGCAGTGCGGGCAACAGCCCGGCCTATCTCCACCCTAGTTCAGCAACCTGGTTATTTATGTGGGGCTGTGCAGGCACAGGCCCCCCGCCCCCCATCGTCCCCATTTCTTATTTATTGAAACTTGGCTGTTGTCCTGTCCTTGTGTCTCCATCCACATCCGTTTGTTGAATAAAAGGTGCGACAGTGGTGTCAGGAGGAGCCTCTGCCTGGTCGTCGATCCGCGCGCTAAATAGCTCTGTTCGGCACTGAGTGGGGGACAGGCAGGCCATCCCTCCCTTTGAGGTGCCTTCTCTTTGGCAGCAGGTGAAGTGGGGTAGGAGGGGGCCTGTCACCCCATCTGGTTCTCCCTGAAGCCCCAGAGGCGGTGCTATCCAACGGAAATGGAGTGTGTACCATGCATGTAATTTAAAATTTTCTAATAACGTTTTAAAAAGTAAAAACAACTGAATTTTAACGATACCAATTATGCATTCTATTTAACCCAGGAAATATCTGAAATATTTTCATTTCAATATACAATCAATATAAAATGATGAATGAGCCATTAGTACATTTGCTTTGAAATCTGATGTGTATTTTACACACAAACCACACCTTATTATGAACCAGCGGATTTCAAGGGCTTCATAGCCCCCTGTGGCAGACAGCTCCTGTGTTGGACAGCACAGCTCTAGGGGAAGTGGAGCCCAGATGGATGGCGTCAGACAGTGGGGGCTGGAGCCCATGGAAGGGGAACAAGCTCCACAGAACAGTAACAAATGCAAAGGCCAGCCAACAACAGAAATACGAGTTGGAGAGGCTGGAAGTTGAACCCTCTTGACAGGTGTGGAGACGAGGGGAGAGGATGGGCATTAGAAGGCAGCACCTGGGCTCTCGGAAGCCATCAGCCTGACCCCAGGGACACCAAGGGGCTTCTAGAGCATGCAGGCAGGTGAAGCACGGTCAGCTTGTTCTTGGTGGGTGCAGAGTGGGTGCTCTTGCAGGCAAGAGGGGGTGGAGGCCGGGCTGCATGGGTGTGACAGAAACAGATGGATCCACCAATAGATCCTGAGGACACAACCGAGGGACCTAGGAATGGCATGTAGGTCAAAGGGTTAGGGACAGCTGGGACAGCTGGGTGGGTGAAGAGGAGGGGCAGTCCTGGGGCACCCGGGATACAGCCTCATTGGATGTGCTGAGGCTGTATCCCGGGATATCTGGATGTTGGCTCTTTTAAGAGACGGGTCTGGGCTAGGTGATCTCTGGAGGCACTCACGTGGGAATTCCAGCCTGGCTGGATGGGCAGGGACATATTCCAGAGCAAGGGCTCAGGGAAGACTGCTGGGCCGCTCCAGGAAGGAAGGCAGGATGTACAGTATCCTGAAGCTCGGGAAGGAGAATGTGGGGAGCAGGGTAGGTCACAAGGCCAGGTGCTGCTGCTGCAGTGTCAGAAAGAACATGGCGTCCCATGTTCTTTCTGACACAGGAGACGTGGGTGGGGCCGGCTTCCTCTCCAGGGAGTGGTGAGAGCAGCGCTAGGCCGTAGCTGATGGGGCCTTGGACTCCCGGAAGAGGGGGTTTTCAGTTCAGTCTGGATTCTTGGTAGATTTTTTCTTTTTAACATGGAAGAGAGGGACACATTTAAAAACTAATGGGAAGGAGGCCCAAGGAGAGGCAGAAGCACCATAAGTGACCTTGATGGAACCTGGGGAGGTGTGAAGAGGACCCCTGTGGGCATTGTTGCACTGGGTCTGCAGGAGGCCCTTCTCCCAAGGGGAGGCTGGGCACACATGCCTTGAGACTCCAGCGCTCCCTACCTCTCCTTTCTACGCCACAGACTTCTCTCTGGGGCTCTCAGGCAGGCAGGAAAGGGACGGCACCTCTCAGGACCTAGGAAATAAAGCTTCACCTACTCTAGGAGGGGAGAAAGGAGCAGAGAGGGGCTGGGTATCAGGACTTTTCTGGAGCAACAAAGGTTGTCCAAGTCTAGAACAGGGTGCCTTCCCAGGGCACTGAGGAAATGTTCCCCAGGGTTGCCAGCGTGTACTGTGTCCCTATTTGCCAGCTGTTCAGCTGCATCTCGGGATTTGGCTTCTCATGTCTCTCAGCTAACCAACTCCAACTCACCTAGGACTGAGGTGGCACACTGGGGTGAGGACAGGGCCCCCTAAACACGCTCACCTGGGGCAAGGCACGTACAGGTACCAGCTAGGGTGGAGACTGGGAATGGCTTCCCAAGCCACGTAACAGATGCCCCACCTTGGTGCTGGGCCCCGGGTAATAAGCACTGCTCCTCTCCAGACCAGCCCCCCACACCACGTTTCTGCTCACTAGAAGGTAAGAACACTATGGTTCTGGCCTCAGTTTCCTCACCTGTTCCTTGGGGATGTTGAGGCCAGATCCCAAGAGTGGGGTAAGAAACTGAGATCAAGGTAGGGGTGTGTCATCTGATGTCATGGCCCTCAGGACCCCACCCTCACCTGGAAGCCTTCCTGGCTTGTCCCCTCCTAGACTCACCCCTTCTAAATCCTGGCAGCCTTGGGCTGACCACTCCTCACTCCACCCACACCCTCTCCCCTCCAGGGCTCCGAATGGCTCAGGGCCGGGCCCGGTTCTCTGCCTCCCTGCCTGCTCCTGGCCCTCAGCCCTGCCACTGTGGCCTGGAGCCGAGTTCCTGGTAAAAATCCCCTTCCTGCCCTGGAGAACAGCTGTGACCCAGGCTGGCACCGCCTGTGGGCAGAACTACCCTCCCTCCCATACCTAACTGAGCTTTCGGCCCAAGGAGGGAGAAGGAGCTTCACGGCAGGTGAGCACAGGAGGGAGCCTGGGAGGGAGCTATGCAAGCACAGAGGGTGGTTCGGGGAGAGGGCTGGGGAGTCAGGAGCCCGAGTTCTAATCGCAGCTCGAGTGTGCGCCGTACCACTTAGCCTCTTCAGGCCTGTTTTCTCTCCATGTGAGAGACTGAGTTCTTAGAGGCAGGGTGAGCACAGACTGGAGGGGCCAGGCCCTGGAAGGAAACGGTGGCCACGATGACCAGGGAGAGCAGCCCCGACCTGGACTAGGGCAGTGGCTTTGTGTAGAGGGGAGCCACGAGCGAGATGCTGAGGATGTGAATACCTGGTGAACGTTTGGATGGAGGCCGCCTGACTTCCCTTGTGGCCCGCCTGACAAATTCACCCTCTGCAAGCGCAGGCACCACCTCCTCTGGGGTGGGCAGAATATGCAGCTTGGTGCCTGGGCTTCGGGGCCAGACCAGGTGTGAGTTCCAGCTCTTCCCCTCACCAGCTCTGTAACCTTGGTCAAGGCACCTACCTTCCTCAGCTGTCCCTGTTGAGGACAGGCCTGACAGCAGGGCTCGCTCCCTTGTGCTGTGAGGACTGAGAAGCAGCAGGCGTGCAGGGCCGCATCAGCCACGGACTGTGGGCATTCGGTAGACGCCGGCGCTCATCGTGCACGGCTCCCTGTGCTCCTGTATCAGACACCTTAGTCCAGGTGCTGACAGCCACCTCCCAGGCCCCTCACCTGAGAGGCCCAGGGCAGCCCACTCTGCCTGCAGGGAGGCGCAGCTCAGGGGTCGCCTGACCGGTGAAAATAAGTTTAGAGCCAACCTGGGGGGAGGCCCAGAGGCCTCGCCGCCCAGGAGGTGGTCTGTGTCCCCTGCCCCCAGAACCACCAGTCTGGCCACCCAGACTTTTTTTGGAAACTTTTTTTAATAGTTATTGAATGTTCTACAGCTTACAGTAAATATCATAGTTACAAATTCTTGGCTTCAATCTTTCAGAGTGATCACTATCTGATCTTCAAAACAAAACAAAACCCAAAAGAATCCGAAACAACAAAACAAAACCAAATTTACACTTCATATACACAAGCGAGGCCATGGGACTTTCCAATCTGCGCAGTCCAGGCTGTGTTTTGAAAACACCTATAAGTTCTCTGATCAAACTACTTGGAAGACACTGGTCAAAGGTTTATTATTATTTTAAATGTTTTTGCTTTTAAAATGCAAATTCCAATAAAGTTTAAAAATTAGATTCCAACCTGTAGATTAAAATGAATTAAAAAATACAAACTCATATACAACACTCTCACAGGGATGTTACATGCCATGAGAACAGGTTTCCGTCATGTGCTATGAAACGGGGGTGCAGATGCCTTTTAGTCAGGAGATGGGGACAGGCCTATGGGCCTTTAAAGGTCGTTACAGACAACTCCAAGTTGCTAGAGGCCTGGTCTTACCTCCCCTTGGTGAGGAGAAGCCCGAGCGCATCACAGAGCCAGGGGACTGGCTGCCCCAGGCGGGCAGGCTGGGCAGGCCCACTCTGCCAGTGCACGGGCGGGAGGACGGCTGGAGCCTGGAGATGCTGGTCTTGCTGGGGTCAGGCTCAAAGGTGGTTTCACCCAGTTCACTCCCATGGGCTGGTATTGTACTCATCTGCAACGCTGTTCTATCTGTTCTCTTCTGAAAGGAAAATAGCCCTCCACCAGGAGCTGGAATGGGGACAGGGTCTCCCTGCCACAGCAAGAAGCCTGGGGACTAGGGAATCAGCCACAAGTGGAAGCTCTAGCTTCCTGTCAGGCTTTGTGACAACCAGTCCTAATTCCTGTGCTTCTTACCTGGCCACTGGGCGGAACTCAACAGCATGTAAGATACAGAGTAGCCACTGAAACTGAGTGAGTGGGAGCAAGTCCGGCTCAGGCAAGGTTGGCAATGGAATGTCAAAGCTGGCCTGGCAGGAACTTTAAAAGCTGGGTCCTGGAACCACGTAACACCTGATTTCAGATACGCGTTTTCTAGGAGAGGGGTCAGAGACAGGTAAAGGACAAATCCTGCAGCCAGCCTGACACGCCCCATAGGAGCCTGAGCTCTCAGAGGCCTGGGTGTGGATTCTGATGTTAGCCTGGCTGGGGGTCCTCTACTGTGACCCTGCTTTCAGAGGTGGGTCGGGCCTAAATTCCCTGGGGTTACGCAGCAGCCTGGAGCCTGCTTCCTGCCTGCCCACTCCACTGCCTGACCTAACCCTCTCTGGGTTTCCAAGCTTGGCAAGCAGCTGAGCACCACACACTGTACAGTGACGTGGGAGAGTGCAGAATGGAAAAGCAGAGCTTGCATGTACTTTCAACTGCAACTGAGGAACGATGCCATGGTGACCTCCAAATGATCATTCTATTCAGAGTGCTGGGACCAAGACCACACCGAGACCAAGATGCACGGCTCCCAGGCCCTCCCTCTCTGGCCATGGAGCAGAGCCAAGGAGTCTGATACGCAGGGCTCCTGGCCTGGCTAAGCCAGTGCCTCGCTGAGACTGGCCAAGTCCGCCTGCACCATAACACACACTCTGGTGACCAAGAGGCCTGCCCTGCTTTATACCCCACAATCCATTTCTCAAGGCCACTCAGAACAAAGCAAGCCCCTCCGAAGAAGCACCCCCAGATGCCTGGGAGATCTCAAACTTAGAACAGTTTGGGTGGCCAGAGGTAAGAGATGGGTAAGGTGTAGGGACTGGGCACTGTGCCTAGGGCCTGGCCCTCACCCACAGGGTAGAGGCAGCCCACCCCTTCACGCCTGCCCCCCCCAGACCCAGCAGGTGCCAGTAGAAGGCCAAGGATCTGAAGAGTTTGAACACAGGCTCCTTGTCTTACGAACTCTATGACCTTTGGCAAGTCTCTTAAGCCTCTGAGACTTAGTTTTTTCCATATATAAAATGGGTATTTTGGCAATCAATGTCAAAGTACTTTGTACATGAAGAACCACTCGGGATAGGTATATGTCCTGTTCAATTCAATATTTAGGGATGAGAATAGAATTTCACTTTCAGGTCATTGCTAGAACAGAGAGAGAGAGAGAGAGAGAGAGAGAGAGAGAGAGAGAGAGAGAGAGAGAGAGAGAGAAGCAGCAACTGCCCTGTCTCATGGGGAAGAAATTTTAAACATTTTTTTCCAAAATGTGGCAGATTGTTTCAGGCTCTCACCATTTGGGGGCACCACAGCTTTCTAGGCCCCAGACTGAGAGGGAGTCAAATAGAAGTGGGGGGAAGTGAAGAGGGTTGGTTGTGGAACCACCTCCATACCCCTAACACTGGCCGCCAAGCTGCGGTGCTGGGGAGAGGCGGGGTGCTGGGACAGGGCAGGGTCACAAGCGAGACCAGCATTGCAGCTTGCTGTCAGGTTGGCACTCCCCATCCTCCTGCTTGCTGCCCTTCCCACAATGACAGGGCCCTTCCAGCTCTGACCTCTGTCCAGCCTGACGAGTGGGTCGCCCAGTATCTTTGGATGACGCCCACGGTGCCTCCTGACAGACACCTGTGAGACTACCAGGTGTGCTCATCCTAGCAAAAGCACAGCATTGCCCCGGCTCCCCGGCTCGGCCCCTTTGCAATGACTCCCCAAGCCTGGCCAGGCTTGTGGCTCTCCATCAAAGCAAGAGGGTGAGGCCAGCTGAGTTGGGGCTCCAACACTCACACTGAGAAAGGGGTGCTGGGCTTGGGCTCTTCCAGACCACAGCCTTGTTCGTGCCCTGGGGCCTGTCTTTGATTTTGAATTACAGACTAGGACTAAGAGAGGGTGCAGGTCGTAGATGTTTCTGCCTGCAAGGCTGTGTGTGGAGTCAGACTGGGGGATAAAGAGCAGACAGACTAGATTCAAGTGGCTCTGCCACTTCGGAGCAAGTCACTCTGAGTTTCCTCATGAACCCAAGGGGAGGAATACTCTAATTCACAGGGTTATAGCAGAGGGTGGATGTGAAGTTGCTTTGTGAGTTGCAAGGTACTAGACATTAGTTTTTACTTACTGGTGTGGACAGAACAAAAATAACATGGCCACTCTTAAGTCTCCTCTCTCTCCCTCCCTCTCTGTGGCCCTACTCCCGCCCACCGGAGGCGGCAGGGATCGCGGGAGGCTGTCGGGACACCAGCAGCTGCTCGCTTGGGGCAGTTCCCTTTCCTTCCAGACCCAGTTTCCTTGTTTGACCCTGTCTCTCTGTCTCAGGGCCAGTAAATTAAAGGCTGTGAAGTGCTCTGAAATCTGTGAAGCACCTGACAAATGCAGAAGTTTCCTCTTATTATCATCATTATTTTGGCATTTTCCAAACATGACATAATCTAAACCACCCTTCATCCACCCTTACAAAACCAGAGAGTAGGAGGAGGTATTTGCAAAAAATGGATTAACACTGGAAAACTTAGTTTTAAAATAAAACTTCAACAGACCATTTAGAATAGCTGGGTTTCTCCTTTCTGGTCCTACAGGTCCCTGGAAGGCCAAGAAGGTGGGCCCCCAACTCCTGGCTCTGGGCTGAGGATGCTGATGGGCTTTGCCCACCTAGGGATGGCCAGACAACCTCTGAGGTCCTTCTGGCTCAAGGGTTCCTGAATTTTTCCTCCTTTAGGGAGTAAAGGAGGTAGGGGTAGGGAGATGTCCAAGTTTGCATGAATTTAAATGGAAAAAGTTATTTAAAAGTCCCAAATATTATCAATGATCACACTTTGTACAGTAAAATGTCCCCAGCCCCACTAAGGGGCTGCTGGCCCAGCCAAGTGCTGGGTACAGGGGGCAGTGCTGGATGGAACCAGGCTCCTGCTGAGTTTAGTGGGGCCTCCTGTCCGAGGAACCCCTCTTCTCCCGGGAGGTCCCGTGTCTCCTAGGCCTCATCCTCATCCTCTTCCCCCTGAGGACGAGGAGCTACTGTCCTCAAACACACTCTCCTTTTCAGTCAGCCCACCTGCTCATTCTCCTAGGGCTGGAGTCAGGTATAGGACGCAAGTTCCAAATGTCTTCACAGAATTTCCAAATGCTATTTCTTCTTTTGCAATTTCTGTTCCTGCCATCTGCCCCCATGTAACCTCTGCCCAGTTTTCAACCCCTGCCTTTGAAGTCCATGGAGGAAAAGAACAAAAACCCAGACAGATGCTGTTTCGGAGCTCACCAGATGTGGGCCCTGCTGACTTAATTTTTACAAAACCAAGCCAATCCATCCCTAGGTAAATTTTTGTGGGCAACATGCCCCTAGGTAGGAAGGCTGCATTTAATGCTAATTTACTACAAGCTCTAGGGAAGTCCTTCCCTCTTCTCGCGGCCTCAGCTTCCTCATCTGTCAAATAGGGGAATGGATAAAATGATTGCTAAGGTCCCTTCTGTTCCATGAGTCTATGAAGTATTTATTGCTATTGCTTTCCTTCACTATTCTGACCTTCAAAGCCACCAGCACCCATCCAGAATGTGGTTCCTTCACTTTGGCCATGAGTGGCAAAGGTAACCAAGAGCCTGGCCTGCCTGCCGGCCCCACAGACAGATGGGCGAGTCCCAGCGCTGGGAAGGCGAAAGGGAAGGGAGAGAAACACCTCAGGCTCCCACTCTAATCAGGAGGTGGATCCTCATCAGAGTGGGTCCATGAGGGCTCAGAGGCCAAGGTCTGGATTACAGAGGATACCTGGCCTTCCAAGGCTCTGGGAGGCTGGGATCCCCTCACCCTGCAGCTGCTTGGCAGGTCTGAGGTCCAAACCACCTTGAGGAAGTGCCAGGTTAGTTCGCATTGCTGTGCAAACGAGAGGGTTGAGGAGGCCGGGCAATCTGTCCAGAGACCTCACAAACCAAAGCCGTAGGTTAGCGCCTCTCTCCCCTCTTCCCTCCCATATTGCCCCACCCCTACCCCCCACCCCTGCCCCAAGTTCTCCCAAAGAAAGAATCTTGTTTTCCCAGGGTCTCCCCTGGGATATTAAGCTGCTATAAACACTCCTAATTAATCAGGTGGTTTTGTTCTTGGTCTGTTCCAATGGTTCTCAGAAGACATTTCATTTGAGTCAGGACATGGTAATGTCCTAGACTAATGTTGCTTGAGAAAAATAAAAAAGGAAACAATCCCCCAAAGATGTAGCCTGCTTAACAGCTCTGAGTGCCCACCCTGGACTGGGGGGCTACATCTGTCACACTCTCCGAAGGAAACAGCGCCTTCCCCTGAACCACTGCAAGAAATCCCCCTCTATTTGCCACTAGACTGGGATCCCTGGGGAATGGGTGCTGGGGGAAGGGAAGAAGAACAAAGAGGAAGTGCCCGGTCAGGTAGGAAGAGGGAAAGAGCTGGAAGGGCAGCGGCTAAGAGGAGGAAAGTAGGGAGAGGCGGGAGATTTAAAAAAGCAGCTTTTACAAAAACCAAAAATAAAAATCAAAACCGTTAAAGATGCATAAAGTGACCCTTGCACTTCCGTTGTCTCTTCTTGCAAATAGAGGTGCGGCTGCTAGGGAACTGCTCCAGCACCTGTGTAAGACTTGAGTAGTTGCATACAATGTGTGACTCCAGATCTGGAGGAGGAAGGAGAAAGCCATTAGTGACAGTGACATTCCCAAGGCCACTTCAGGAAGCCACTGGCTGCCCTCTCCTCACCAAGGGAGCCCTCTGTGCCTTCCCAGTGGAGCTGCCTGCTGTGCAGGATGTGGAGGGCAGGGGATTTCAAAGCAACAACACCCTGGCACCCTGTGGTTCACTGGCCCTGACTGAGGAGCTACCTAGGGCAGAGAGGGAGTGGTTAGTGGGGGCTGGCCTGAAGTCTCCACGTGGCCCCAGTCACAGGCAACATTTGGCCGAGGTAAGATTTCGGATGAAAAGTGGTAACCACAGTTAAAACAAGTGTGAAGACCATACAGTAAAAAGTACAGAATTTAATACTAGGACCTGTCCAGTATTAAATACTAGAGGACTGGAGTTCAAGTCCCAGCCTCATTTCTACTGGTTAAGTGATGCTGAACTATGTATTTGTCTGTACAACAGAGCCAATGATCCTTATTTCACAGAGCTACTGTAAGAATTATGAGATACCAGGTAAAGTACCTAGAATATATGCAAAGTCACAGCTATCAAGAGTAGTATTACTGAACTTAAGCATGAAAGCAGTTGGTAACTGTCCCCTGCCCTGCTGACACTTGTGCTTCAGATTAAGCCAGGGACAGTGAAGCAGGTTCAGTGTTTGGTCACCCTCCTACCCCTCCCACCCCAGGCCCCACTCACTTGGATGGGCTGCAGGCTTTACCAGTGTGGCGGCACATAGCTGTACGCCGGGGTCCCCTGGGCCCTGTATGTTGGCATGGAGACAGGGTGTGCCCCAATCGCGGTGTGCTGGGGGGCAGTCAGCAAGGTCCCTGAGCATCCAGAGAGAAAAGAGCAAGCTGAAGAGGCTATCCCAGGGCACTGGGACAAAGAGGATGAAGCCAGTCTTTCCCACAGCTGCTCCCTCTGGGCCCCCACCGCCCAGCCAGCTTCTGAACTGCCACCGGCTCTTCCCTACCTTGCCAGGGTTTGTCTCCTTAGAGAAAGCTTTTCTGATGCTCCAGGACAGAGCCAACCACTCTTCTCCAGTGGCCTCCCGTCACTCCCTTTTGCACACTCCTCTCAGGGCAGAAACATCATACTGAGGGGTATTAGTTGGTATACATGGTTGTGTTTCCCACTAACCTTGCTGTTCCTAAGGGCGGGGCTCTGGTCTGATCTATTGGCAACTGGTCCCCAGGACCTGAACAAAAGGCTGGTACCAACCAGATATTCAATAGCTCCCTGGCCTGATCTGAGAAATGAGAGGCCCCAACAACCCCTTACATTAGGGTCATGATAAAATCCCCAACGCCTACCTCCTTCCCACTCAACCCCTCAGAAGGTGACCCAGCTAATTCTTTAGAAGTTGGGGCTCTTAAAAATCATCATTGCCCCCTTGTCTTCTCATGCTCTTTGGAACATGAACCCATCCGGACTTCCCTAAACCTGCTCTTCCTCTGGCAACTCTCCCACCCCAACCCTCAAGGCTCCTGAGGGGCAGGGCTCTGGTCTAATTTCTGGAATAAGTCAGAAATGGAGAAGGGTCCTTCTGGACTCCTGCTTCTCCCACTCCCTACAACTAATTACTGGACAGGCCCTTAAGGTCCTGCCTGCTAGCTAAGTAACGCTGCCCATGCCCCCCTTCCTAGAACCCCTGCTGCCATCAGAGTCCTGGCGTCATCGTCTCTTCTCTAACCACAGCCCCCAGACCTATACCCACCCAGCCTCTCCACGTCTCCTTCTGCCTCCATCTTGCAGCCAGAGAGAGTATTTCAAGCAAGCCCCATTTCTCCTCTGCCTAAATCCCTCTGCTAGCTCCCATTAACTAAAGGCATTCTCTTCCCTGTTTTATCTTTGCCGACTGCTCCAGCCACCCTTCTAACTCCACACTCCTTTCTACATGCCTTGGACCATTTCCATCCTGTGAACACGCCATACTCATGTTCTTTTGCCTGGACGGCCCTTCCCTCTTTCATTTCTTGGGTTAGCCTCTGTTCACCCTTCAAGTCATCTAGCTCGATATGCTTCCTTGTGAAATCTTCCTCATCCCTGCGGACATATTTAAAGGATCTTTCCTCTGGGTTCCCAGAGCCCCCAGTACAGGATTTCCCCTACTATGCTACAGTCCATTCTGTGACTGTTTTCCGCTATGTCATGAGTGCTTGGAAGGGGGGGATGGATGGACACTGACACAGAGGTGACCCCCACCTGCTGACATCGCCATGGTGGTGCCGGCCACCATGCCCATGGCCACGCCGTTGGTCCTGGGGGCAGCTACAGGTGCCGGGTAGATGGCAGAGGGAATGCTGTTGGGCTGGACGACCGTGGTGTGGTGGATGACGTGGGGCTGGGCAGCGTACACTGGCTGCGTGTAGTAGGCTCCCTGGAGGGAAAGAGGCTGCAGTCACATAGGCTTTTAAAGACATGGGTGGGATGTGGGGAGGAGGAGAGGGATGGAGAGCCTATTCTTCCCAGACCCTAAGAGATGGGATCAGAGAAACAATGTCCGGGGACACAGGGTACAGGCCCTAGTTGGGGCTCTGCTTCTGACTTTCTGTGAAAATGTGGACGATTCAGTGCTGGGCTCAGCTTCTGATCCAAAAGTAAGGCTCACCCCTGTCCCACCTTGTTCCTAGGGCTGCTAGGATCATCTAGTGGGATAATAGCTCTACTCCCTTACACTGATTTCAGCGCTTTAAAAATGTTTGCACTTTATTGCATTGTGCTCTATGTAAAGGCAGAGACCACCGTGAGTGAAGAGGATGGGGTCATGGCCAACGGGCACACATGAGAGGCCACTAGTAGGTGTGTCACACTGTGCAAATGCTGCTGTTGGGCGTGTTGGAAAGATGTCCTAAATGCAGAGCATTTCCCTAGATGTCTCTCACCTATTTCCCTTTAGAAGAAAAAAAAGTGGAGGACAGAAACAACGGTCTGAGGCGACTTCCCACTGCCTGCGTCATGTGGCTACTTCATGACGGCAGCAGGCCTGCTAGCCCTCGCAGGGAATAGACAGGAGTCCCTGGATCATCTTAACGCAGGGCTTCTCAAATATTTCTATTAAATAATGACAACAGCTTCAGGATGGGGTTTGTAACCCGAGATCTGAGAGCACAGTGCAAAGCAGCCTACCACAAACAAGAAAAATTTATCTCAAGCCTATTTTCCTTTGGAAGTGTTTCATTCTACTCTACAATATGGCTGCTTTTTAAAATTTTTAAAAAGATTTTATTTATTTTTAGAGAGAGGGGAAGGGAGGGAGAAACAGAGGGAGAGAAATATCAATGTGTGGTTGCCTCTCACGCACGTCCCCTACTGGGGACCTGGCCCACAACCCAGGCATGTGCCCTGACTGGGAATCAAACTGGAGACCCTTTGGTTCGCAGCCCGCGCTCAATCCACTGAGCTACACCAGCCAGGGCATATTTTTTTAATTTAAAAAGTGTTCTCCTTACTACTTAAACCTCACATAGAATTGTCCCTCCAGAAACGTGTGCCATGAACACGTTAAAGCCTCATACAGTCACTGTGGCATAGCCGTCCCCCAGAGTGCACATGTTCTCTAGCTGAAGGAGCCCAGAAGGGGACACTAAGGCACAGAGGCAGACTGGCCCAAGGTCATACGGGAACTGGTGGCAGAGCCCAGGCCCTTATCTCCTCCCCACTCAAGCTCACAGATTTCATCAAGGAAGGGTAGATTTGGGGAGTACAGAGAGATGCCCAAGACATAGGGGTCTCACCAGGACTCAACCAATAGCTCCCTGTGCAACCTCGGACAAGTCACTCCCCTCTCTGGGTGTCAGGCTCCCCAGCTGAGCTAGGTGATCCCAAGGGCATTTTAGGCTCCACTGATCTCAGTGACTTCGTGTGTCACCCCCTCCCGCCACTGTGCTCCCAGGGCTGAGGTGGAGGGCAGGTGTATGGACTGCAGGGACATTGTTTCAGTGTCACACTCTCCTTCCTTTTCCTTCTTACCCACACCCACCCGCCTAGGCTGGTGGCTCCTTTACCTGCAGGAGAGGCGGGCCCAGGCTTCCACAGGCACCTACCTGGGCATACAGATTCTGCTGGGGGTAGGCACTTCTGATTGGATACATGGCCGTCTGATAGGGGTTGGGTGATGGGGAGTAGGGGGGCGGAGCAGTATTACTCTGGGTCGGTGGGACCTTGTATGGTGTTCCCGCAGTATATCCTGTACCAAGGCAATAAGAGAGACTTCCAATTAGTTGGCAAAACAGCATCACTGGAAGGTAGCAGGTCCCAGTCACAACTCCCCAGACAAGAATGGGCTGAATCCAGGCTGGAAACACAGATGAGAACAGAGAACAGGGCTCTACCCCGAGAGCCCTGGCCACAGAGGTAGCTCCCTCAGTCCTGGTATACAGGGCTGCATGTGTGATTCTGGCATCTTTTATTTCTCTGGGTCTCAGGGCTCTCATCTGTAAAATAACGGATGGAACCAGATGACCTCTTAAGGGACCCTTGCAGCTCAGACAGTCTGGGCTTCTGAGCTACAGAGGGGAGAACCTCAACCTACTCGCTCTTTATTGCACTTCCTGCTTTTTCTCCTTATAAGGACCCAGGACAACTTCTGTTGCTGTTTCTTTCTGTCTTGCTCTTTCCCTTACTCTATTTTTTCCCCCTCGTGTCTCTCTCCCTCCACCATATCCCTCTTCCTCCCTGCCAGTTTTAAGGTGAAAACTCCGTATAAAACACCATTCAGAGATCCTCGACTTCAGAGACTAAAAAACTTGCTCTACAGAGCTGACTTTTCCTTTCCTCCTGGGGCTTGGAGGCCACCTCCGCCTGAGGGCCTGCAGTCAGGGATCACAAAGGTTCACACCAATTTGGGGTCCAGGCCACATGGGTAGCTCAGCAGGGTAGACAAAAGCTGGGGGTGAGGCTGAGAAGTCAGGTCCCAAGAAACTCACAATTGGCCATTCAAACAAACTGTGCTGCCTTCGAATCTTCTGGAAAAGAGAATCCAATTCTACATTCACAGGAAAAACATGACACATGCCATCACACAGGTCCAAGAATCACAAAATGAACGACTGTACAGAACTCAAGGGTCTACACGAGGGGACCTGGGGCTCAGCAAAGGTAAGTCTTTATAGGAAACTTCTCCTTTCTGAGTTGAAGGGACAGTGCCATACTGTCACAAATCTCTCCTAGTCAACATCACAGCTCTGCCTTGGGGCCCCCATGTCCCCTGTGAGTTGGTAGGATATGGGAGTCACCACAAAGGCACCCTAAAATGTGTCCTTTATTCTCTCCGGAATTATCTTCCACCTGGTTCCATGAGAAACCCATTTTGTGGTCAAATTCACTTGGGAAATAAGTAGCAATGAAGATGGAATGGGAAGTACACATCAGAGAGAAGGGAGCACTGATAAGAACCAGAAACTAGCTGGCAGGGGGACGCAAGTCAGCTGGAGGAGCAGCCTGCAGCAGGCTCCTCCCACTTTCTAGCCTATGGAGCTAATCACAAGAAGTGGCCATAAGACGAGAAGCAGAAACTGTAGGGGTCGCAGGGAATCTAGGGTTGCAGACATCTAGAAGGAGCCATCTGAAGGTTATGTCACCTTAGAGATGCAGTTTTCTTATCTGTAAAACAAAGGGGGTTGGGCATGTCCCAAGAGTATACAAGGGACACCAAGGGATCTTAATCATTGTTTTGCAAAGAAAAGAAAAAAAAAAAGAAAGTAGCAGCAATGTAAAACAGAGACAAACAGGTTAGTTTGTTTTTGTCTGTTTTTAATTTTATTTAGTTTGAGAGAGAAGGGAAAGGAGGGAGAATGAGAGGGAGAGAAACATCAATGTGTAGTTGCCTCTTGTGCGCCCCCTACTGGGGACATGGCCTGCAACCCAGTCATGTGCCCTTGACTGGGAATCGAACCAGCAGCCTTTCAGTTCACAGGCCAGTGCTCAGTCCACTGAGCCACACCAGCCAGAGCAGTTGGTTTGTTTTTTATTCCATGACCCTGAAAAGTTTTTAAATGACAGGATGAACTATCTCTAAGATAGGGACATGGCAGGAGACTATTCTCAATTTATTTTTACCACAGAATCTTTTATTCATACCATTTGTGTTTAAACCAGGCAAACTGCAGTTTTTGGTAATTGCAGCCTGTTTTGGTAAATAAAGTTTTAGGTAACACATCCATGCCTGTTCACTTACACATTGACTACGGCTGCTTTCCTGCTACAATGGTAGTTATAACAGAGACCGTATGGCCTGAAAAGCCTAAAATATTTATGATCTTGCCGACTCATGATTTGAAAGGATATAACAAGGTATGAGGAGGCCTGCCAGAGCGCATAGCATCTCTCCTCTGCAAGAGGAGATGCCTGCCTCTGAAAGCGATCCAGCACTGCATATGGTTACGGCCTGAAGCCAGACTGACTGCCTGGGCATGAACCCCAGCCCTGCTACTTAACAGCTGTAGAGTATATCAGTCTCCTCACCAGGAAAATGGGAGAAGGGTGTAAAAACAATACCTACTTCATAGAGTTACTGCGATAAATACACGAGTCAGTGCAAAGCCTTTAGAATAGTGCCTAATACATTAAAAGCACTACATAAAGGCTTGCTTTCATTCTTTTTAAGTGACTATATATAGAAATAGTGAGCTTCTTGTCCTGGGGGTGTCCAAGCAGAGACTGGTCTGAAGGACTCCAGTAGATAGGAGGTTAAACTATGACTTCCATGGCGTGATCCAACTTGAAACACAGAGTCTAAGATCCTAAGATTCTAAAATTTTATTGTCTAAAATGCCATTGTTTTATGATTCTTTAAAGTTAAGAAGCCAGCAATGCTGGTGACTCTCCTTTATGCTCCCCAAGAACATGCTCTGGAGTTTCGATCCCCAGGGGAAGCCTGCACGTCTCCCTCCACACCACAAGGACAACTGTCCTACATAGTTTCGAGATCATCCCTCTGACAAAAATCAAAAGGCTCCAAGAGACTGCAGTAGAATTCGGTTTCCACATCTAAGAATAACCTTGTCTGAGACTGTTTCCCTTTTTTCATGTTATGAAATGAAGACACACACATACTCAGAATACAAATCAGTAGCCAAAACATCCCTGGCAGCCAAACTGATGATGCTGCAGAAGGCCTGGCCTGCTTGTCCAGACAGTCGGAGAAGGGAGAAGCAGACGTGCAGAGCCAGAACAGATCTCAGAGATCGTTAGGACCAACACCCGTCTCACCAATGAGATGTGATCAGATGCTGAGCAAGCGAGCGACTGCCCGAAAGGACTCAGGACTCAGTGCTCCTTCCTCTGTCTACAGTGGTTCTCAAGGTTACCACCTGTGTCAGACGGCTGCAGAAGCTGCCCGGGGCCCCGTCCTGGGCCCTGTCGCCATGAATCAGGTCAATTATTATCTCAAGAAATGCCCTTATTTGGACTAGATGATATCAGAGGGACCTTTCTAATGCTGACATTCTGAGTATTTCATTTAAATTTTTATGAGGAAATCATTGCAGAGGACCTTCCACAACTGACTGGTGGTCCTGTTCATACCCTTGAGGATCACTGGAAAATCCCCTGGGCTGTGGCCTGGGCTACCTTCAAGGTCATTACTTTGTGTATCTAAGTAAAAGAAGCTATTGGGTTTGATGCAAAAAATCTCACACATTTTGCTCAAATGTACAGGCTCAACTCACTAATGGGAGGCCTGACTCTCTTTAAAGGAGTTGTAGCTAAGTCTGAAGGTCACAGAGTTAGGTCTTTGGAATACTATGCCTTAAGGACATTATAGACTTGAATTCAATGCTCTCTGCTTCAGATGAAGAACCTGGAGCCCAGAGGGACAGAGACTTCCCCCAAGTCGCACAGCAGATCAGTGCAGAGCTAGGCCTGGAGTTCAGGGCTTACCGTGCTCTGGGCAGAGCTGCTTTCTGAGCTACAGGACTCTGTCGTCCAATCTTGGGCATTTGGTGTATCAGCCTTTGTGTCATTTCAATAAAGGCAGTATCGTGAGGGAGAAAGGAATTTGATCACCAGAAGTCCCAGCTTTGCCTTAAAAGAGGATTTATTTATGACACCCTTTTCTTTCTCTCAGGTTCCTAACCATAACTTTAGGCTCCATCACACAGGATGAGAAAAAGAGCATGTACATGAGGAAGGTAAACCCTTTCAGCCCTCTCACGGCCCGTCTGCACTGTCATAAATCCCTTTGGGTTGTAGAGCCCTCACGCCCCCAAAGGCATTGATCCTTACATCAAGGATGCCTTCTGGACTAATTGGTTTATTGACCATTAGATTTATATGTCTGGACAAAGCCCTATGTCTGATTCTTGCCTTGACCCTCAAGTCTCCTTGCTGGCAGCTGAACAAGAGAGTGCTGAATAAGTAGGAGGGAGACCTAATTACAAACAGGCTTAGCAAGTGTTGGTGAAATTGAGTTGAATTCGTCCAAATGCCCTGAATTTTCTGAGGCATTGTAAGTCACAAAATCTGTGTGCTGGGAGGAACCCTGATGGCTATGGGAGGGTCAGTCAATCCCATCTCTATTTAAAAATTGTGCTGGCTGACATATTACTTGCTTAAAAGAGAGGGGACTGTAATAACCTGCAAGAGGGCAGCAGGATATAGCTACTGGACATTTCAATGGGAAGGCAGGAAGATTTCAACACAGAAGGCAAGGCCTTCTGAAAATACCCAAGAGTTTCTCACTTTGGAAAGGGTTGCCTCTGGAGGGAATGAGTACCCCACACCTGGAGATATGTGAGCTAGGCTAGTGGGCCAGATACTGGTCAGGGCTGCTCGGGAGAAGGACCCTGCTAGAATGGAGGGTCCTGAGTACCCAGCACCAATGTGACAGAATCAGGAGTCTACTAACTGGACAGAACCTTAAATGACCTTACTTTACAGTTGGAAAAACCAAGGTCCAAAGCATGGAAATGAATTACACACAACCAAATCTAGAATCCAACGCTTTTGGTCTTCTACTCCAGGCCTCTTTGTGCTGCGCTACAGCAGATGTGCCCACAAGCTGTAGATATATGTATATGCCCATTTACATATATAACGCCATAGGTATCTGGAAACACTTCCTACTACTACCATCCCTCCTTTAAAGAATACAATTAGTCTCATGAAGAAAGACAGTGATGGCAACTTAACCTGTGTGATGCCTTTTTCTAGTTGCACTGCTTACTAGTTGGATGGCAACAGGGGTATACTACCTTTCTGGGCCTCAGCTTTCAAAATAAAATAAAAATCCATCCAAGTAATAGGACTACAGTGTAGATTAAAGGAGAGGGTGATTATGAAAGCATGTTCTCCAAAAGGGGAGAGGTACGTTATATATAAATACAAGGTGATGCTGACATCTAGGAGCAGAGATAACTAAGAAGAAAATAACAGTGGGTATTTTAAAGAAAAAAAAAACATACCATGTGTTCTTCTGATCTGCTTACTTAATGGATTAATAATCCACTGAATCACACAATATGGAGCCTAGTCTGCAACATCTCCCCCAGTTCCTGTCCACCCGCTGCGGGCACAACCTGAGAGACAGGCACTCATCACATCCAAAGCCAGCCACTCCGCTTTTGGTCTGCTCCAACAGGGCACAGAGTGTGGTCAAAATGCTGCTCAGCAATTTCTAAACTTTGGTCCTCATTTTACCAGTGGAGGCATTTTGTGCTAAAAATCAGTTGTGAGGGTAAAACCATCAGTCACCTCCCCGAGCCTCAAGATGAGTGTGATCAACATGACTGGCCAGATGGTTTCAGTCCTCCCTGGAGACTCCAGGTACCTGCTTTACTCCCACAGCGTAACTTCTACAAGGATGGTATTTCTCACGCAGGGGGCAATCCGGCCTCCCAGAGGGTATTTAGCAATGTTCAGAGACATTTTTGATTGCCATAATGAGGTTTGCTACTGGTAACCAGTGAGTAGAGGACAGGGATGCTGCTAGGCATCTTACAATGCACAGGAGAGCTCCTCACAACAAAGCATTGTCTGTCCAGACGTCCGCAGCACCAGGGCCGAGAAGCCCTGTGCTAGCTGCAGGAGCCCTCTCTGTCTAAAGGTGGACGGGCAGGTGTTCAATGTTCCCTCTGTCCTTTCCCTTGAAATGCAGTGACAGTCCTTTCCTCATCAAACTTGGTGGCTGGGTGAGCACTTCCTTCTCCCTCTCTCTCTGCTTTGTGTCTCCCCAAAGCCACTGCATGATCAAAGAGGATGACCTTTCCTGTATGGGGAGGACCAATTTTGGGGTAGGTGAGAGAACCTCTTAAACTAGTGTCTTATAAATGTCACTTTTAAAATTCCCTTTCCTTTCTTCCTAAGAGACACATCAATTCCAACCAAAGGGAACAAGGAAGGGAGGAGACAGGCTGTATTTACTGAAAGCCGCAGAGGATGCTTGGTAAGTTCGGTTCTCGGTCCCGGTGTCCACTGGGAGGTGGAAGGTGCCTTCAGTGCCACAGGAAGACGAGTTCTGTGGCCAGGCCTGTTTCATCAGCAGAGTTGCTTAAGGGAAGACACAAGAATGGCATTAGGCAGAAATAAGAAGTGGGCACCACAATCACAGACACAAAGCAAGGGTCTTGGGCTGGATGGAAACACACAACGCGAGGGGCCTGTTCGGACACACAGGACGGCTCAGCCTTTCCAGGGTGGGCGAGCGGATGAGAGGAGTGCTGAAGTGAGCTTCCGAATGGTTTGAAACCTAGGAAATCAGAGCTCACGCTAAATTAGGAGAGCCAGAATTTTCTGCCCACCACAAACCCCACGAAGATGCCTATGAATACTGCCTCCTACCGTGTGACATTCTGGCCTAAGGCTCCGGAGTCTTCCTTAGCCACTTTTTCATGAATGTGTAGCGACTTGGAGCCTTTGACTGTATATTGGGCCAGATCAACTGAGTACTCTTTTTTTTATGCCTGAAATCTCATCTGGAGGTGTGGTTACCTTAATAAGTTGCTTTCAAAGACAGACCCCAAAATAATTACCACATGACGTGGACCTTCCTGGACTGCAATCTGTTCTAAAGGGACTGGGCTTTGGCAGCTCAGAAGGCCCGTGTAGGCCGACGGGGCACTCCCTGCTCGTTCCTTCTGTATACCCAGCTGGGGCAGACAGACAAACCTCTTGCATACCCTCTACAGCTTCTGCTGAGGTGCTACTGGAGCCTCCCTCACTTGAAGATATCTCCTCATGAATTAGAGATGATCTTTTGGGCCATTAAGAAAGTAAATGTCAAACTCGAGGTAGTTGTGAAACAGAGATGAGGCCCAGTTTGAAAGAAATCTACAGAGAATCCCCAGGTGGACTCAAAGCTCAGCTTGAAAAATTTGAAGGATGACGCTTCATATGTTCTAGAAGTGGGGAAGAACTCAAAGAAACTTACCTTCATGGTATCCTGTGGGGAAGGAGAGAGGAAATAGGGTTTCAAAGGGGGGAAATGCCTAACATTTTAGATATTTCCCTTGATATACTTTCAAACACTACAGAAGAAACATTTTTGACCCAAATTGCTACACAGGGAAAGAAAAAGATTTTGACAGTGTCTTTTCCATTCAGATAAGGTCGTGGGAGTCATGGACATGGGGTATTTTAAAGTATATTAGAAGGAGGTGGGGCTGCATTGGCAACAGTTATATATGCTTGAAACATTTTAACAAGGGGCTCCGGTAAGCCAGGGTGTTACGTAAAGAGAGTGTGCCTGTATACCCTAATTCCATCAGGATAAGGGCAGTCCACCTCCAGAGAGGTCCGTAACCCCCTGCCCCAGTAGCAAGTGATGCCTCTGGTTCCTTCAATCATGAAGGCACTGTGCCCAGAGAAGAAAGTCAAGGACTGCTGTTTTTATTGATCCAATGCTAGAAATGTAGCTGTTGTGGGCTGACTCCATGCTAGCATTAATGGCCCGCAATATATACAGCAGATGCTGAGAAATGAGAAGAAAATCATGGGCAGGGAAGTGACACTAAAAGGAGAATTCTGGCAGAAGAAATGGAGACCCCGCAGAATTCCCTGCAGAGTCCACGGCCTTGGCTGGACATCAAGACATGGCTGTGCAGACAATGGAGGACGAGGGCAGTCAGTTTTAAACAATTATCTTGGGTTTCTTTTTCTGGGATTGGTGTGTGCACGGGTGAGTAGGGGTTGGGGATTAATAAAGCATCCAATTAGTGTTGAAACATCTTATCAAGATGACTCCAAATTTAGAACCTGCCCCTCCATGTGGCTGGATAGCCCTGCCCACCCAAAGCAACTCCCTCAAAAGTGAAACATGTAGCTCTGGTAAGTCAGACAGAGCTAATCCATGCCCTCCAAACCCCACAGGGACTCGCAGGAGGCCTAAATTTGGCTGCAGACCATTTGGAGAATTTGGAGGTCCAGTTCCAGTCCAGCTGTTTCCCCAACTTGTGCATACTTTACCATAATTTTCATCATAAGCCAAAAGTCTGGCATTGGCCTGAAGGACTGTGCAACAAAATAATTAAATCAAAATTAACCAAAGCGTGACTGAGGCCTACTGCACTCAGCACTGAGGGGAGCGCCACGGTGGACAGGAACACAGTGGGTCATGGTCACCGCACACAAGGTACTTATGGTCTAGCTGGGGATGCAACACAGCCATGCGCCAGCCAGAGAGTGAACAAGACAGCAACACGCACAGTGAAATAACGTTCCAGATTAGCCAGGAGAGAAGCAAGTGCGACTGTGCCTTTGATTATGTCTTTCCCAAGTAACAAGTGAGCTAAACTACACATGCTCCTGAAGAAGTTATCTTCTTCGGGTTTCATTATAAAGAAACAAATATTAGTATTTTCTGTTTCTTTATGTATTTGAATACTTAACAATTTAAATAACAGGATAAATAGGAAGACTAAAAACAAAAAAAATTATCAGCTGTCAACTTGACTCCCTCATTAGTTGTACCATATGATCTTCCTCCTCCATGTGCAATTCTAAAGTAACCCATTCTGCTGGGGCAGTGATTCAGAGCTCAGCTGTGGCATGACGGTAACCCAACTGAACCTTCAGAGGCATGGTAACAGAGGAAGCTGCTCTGACTGCATGTTTGCTCCGGGGTGCCACGAAAGGTACCAACTCCTAGAAATGTTTCTACATTTTGAACTGGATGATAGTTAAATACAAGTGTCTACATACGTCGAATATTACTGAGCTGTACATTTGAGACTAGTGCACTGTGTGTACTATAGTGTATGTGCTATTCCTCAATTTAAAAGAAGAGAGAGGATGAGCCCTTGGAAGTGAAGGGCCACGCCCAGTCACAGCATGCTGCCCACATCCAGGTGCTGGGTTGTTCACGTCTCTGGACACGGCGCCCTCACGCCCTCTGACACTGGAACAGTTCGTTAAGCACACTTACAAGGAGAAGAGGCAGCAAGGGACCATCACCCTGAACAATGCAGTAAGTCAGGAGATCTGACAGCGAGCCTGGGTGGTGCCACTTATTAACTGCGAGAGCTTGGGCAAGTCACAACCCTTCTAAACTTCAGTTTGTTGTCTCACAAAATGGCAATAATTATGACTCCCTGTTCACTTCATAGTATTAATGTGAGGACCAAAAATAAAGTGTCATCCAGTCTTAGTTTCTAATCCTGGTCTCTGTCTACTCTTCCATTCACGTAGCCGTGGACAGCTCTAATGTAAGCTCTCATCTCTCACCTGAACCATTGCAACTGCTTCCTCACTGCTCTCTGTGTTGTTAAACCTGCTGTAATCTCGAAGCTGTACTCAGAGTGATATTTCTAAGACCTAAACCTAATCTCAAAACCTTTCTTGAAAATATTCAATCGTTGTCCACTGCCTACAGCCCAAAGGCTGAACTCCTTGTGTGGCATTCAAAGCCCCCCATGATCTAGTCCTATGATCTCCTCTCTAGACTCTCCCCTTGTTCTCACTCTTCAACCCTGTACTACTGCCACACAAACTGTTTATCATTCCCAGAAGATGCCCAAGGAATGTCACATGTCTGTATTTTTGCTCACAATGCTCACTCCTCCTGGCCTAGTCTTTCCCCAAATGCTACCTGGTAAACATTTATTAATTCATCAATCAGCATGAGCTGAAGACTCATCTATCTATATTATGAAGGTTTTTCTTTTCTCTACCCCTTGACCACAAAGCCTCCTCATAGATCCCATATGGTTCACTATCCCTGTCCCTATAATTCTTAGAGGCTGGCTTCTTTGCCTTTCTGACTAAACTATGAGCTCCTTGAAAATAGGGACCCTGTCTTACAAGTCTTGGGTATTCAAAAGGGCCAGCTTAGGGCCTGGCACAGGGCTGTGGATGCTCTAACCAGAGGGGAAAGAAGTATGAAAGCTTCTCCCACTTTTTAGAGTCTTCTGTCCAACTTCATACAGCCTGAGGCAAACAAAAAAATGACTCACCATAAAGCATAGGAGGAACAAGTCTGTAAACAGCAAAATTGAAATAATAAAAGTACCCCTGGCCGGTGTGGCTCCGTTGGTTAGAGTGTCACCCATAGACCAAAAGGTTGTGGGTTCAATTCCCAGTCAGGGCACATGCCCAGGTTGCAGGTTTGATCCCCAGTTGGGGTGTGTATGAGAAGGCAACCAATTGATGTTTCTCACATCAATGTCGATCTCTCTCTCTCTCTCTCTCTCAATCTATCTCTCTCAGCAATGGAAAAATGTCCTCAGGTGAGGAAAAAAAATATTATAAGAGAACAGGTTGGTCGCATTTAAAGGGACCTCAGAAATCATCTGAATAAAACACATTATCTACGGCCTGCAAACATTAGCAAATTGCCCAAGATCACGCAGTCCACAGCAGTGAGTGGCAAAGAGAAATTTTCACAGTTCACCTCCTGAAAGATGCACCAAACACAAATTCAATATTCATCATTCAAATAATTTAAAGTCAAAAGTTGAGAAGGTATGCAGAGATTTTTCAAAAACACTGTCCTGAGCAGCCCAGGTGAGGGTGGTGAAAGTGACAAGTCCCTCCCATGGTCCCTTCCTGTCTACGACAAAGAGGACCTAATCAAGTTACACTGCTGGGACCCTCACAGGTGCCCAGAAGTTCCTGTGGTGCCTTGGGCCTGGAGTCCACACTGCCCAGAGAACCCTCTCCTGGTCCCTCACTCATTTTAGCACACTTGACCCTCACCTCTTTCCATCCAGGAAATGGCCTGAAAAAGATCCAGAGCTCCAGGACTGGGCTAAGGAAACAGACTGTATCTCTAGTCAACCAGGTCTTCAAATATCTCAGACTGCCAATGGAGGCATAACCCAGGTACTCCTCCAAGGAGCTGCCACAAAGACAGCAGGGGAGCCATACTGGCTCAGGAATTTTTGTTCACTGGTTTGAATTCAGCAGCCAGGTCAGGGTGAAGTTTCTGACCCAGGTCAGATCAGAACCCCGGAGGTGAGGAAGGGGAGACGCCTTTTAGTACCATGATCCTTCCCTGCTGCCCTAGGGGACGGTTCGTGTGTGTCTCCAACCCATGATTTTGCACCATCAGACATGTTCCTGCATGCTTTAGGAACTGCTGCTGAGCCACCTGGGGGAGCCCAAGCCTAGGGGATGGGATTTGGGGAGGAAAGGGGTAGGGATCTACCATTGTTACAAGATAACACATTCATAGGCCATAATACATATGAGGAAAAATAGCTCTCCTACCATAAGCTGAATGCAGGAACTGAAACTCTGTTGGATAGAAATGTTAGTTGAAATTACCACTAAGAATTTGTGCAAAGTAGAACACAATGCAGTTACAAAACAGACTTTGTCTCAAGTTAGCAGTTTACCCCAAGCCACACAAGAAACAGAATGCAGAGGGAGTGAAGTGCCTCTAGCCTGGAGGGGAGTGACAGACTTGCCATCCAGAAAAGCCCATTCACTGAGCAGGGGCACCTTGTAGACAGCTGACCCAGAAGCTGCCTGTACAAGAACAATCCCAAGCTCCTGCTCTTTGCTTGTCCATGCTAAGAGTAAATTTCAATTCTCCCAAGTACTACAGAGAGACTTCACACAGACAAAGATTTTATGTGCTAGAGGACATGAAGATTCAGGGACAAAATCATCATTTTGGCCTCTGAAGAGTTCTCTATAAGGCCCCAGAGAGCTAGGACCAATGCAAAGGCACTTCATTCCCTGAGGCCTCAGGGAAAATGTGTTGCAGGAGGAGGAGCACAGGCGATGGGGTGGGGTCCAACGGGATGGGTTTGAATCCCAGTTCCACTGCTTTTTAGCTGAGCGATTTTGGACAAATTATTTAACCTCGTTGAGCAAAATCGGAGGCAAGAAGCTCTAACCTATAAGACAAGGTAAAAATTAACGTGTGTGACGGGCTTGCACAGTGACTGAAGATGGCAGGTGTGCAGGGAACAGAAATCCTTTCCTTTGCCTCTCCCCAGGACTGTTATATGTCAAACGGGAATAGAGTATTTGTACTTTACAAGGCTGCTATGAAATCAAGTGAGACAACAGATAAAAACGATTTATATACAGATTTCTTGTGAGACAGTATTCCATTCTTATCTATATTAGTTATCCTACTTCCCCTCTCCTTTCATTTCCAAGTCAGTTACCATTAATCTGACACATCCTTTGGTCTCCAGATTCTGAAAACAAATCCCAGTTGGCTCCTGCCTCTTGGGGGGCCAAATATTTTTTAAATAAGGTCCCTGAAGTCATTAAGAGCTTAGGGAAAACCTCCAAGTACCTACATTGCCTTCAGAACCAATGAAATGTTTCCCTGCACCCAGGACAGATGACATATCAGGGTACTCAGAGCTGCCAAAAATAACTCTCTGAAGCAACTTCTTAGTCTCCTTGAAGAAGCTGAGAGAAATTTAAACCTGAGGGCCTAGGTCCTTTGCAGGTTCCTACCCCCGCAGGCAACTCTGGGCATCACAAATGGCAGGCTCTGGCAGGAAGCTGAAAGTAACCAATAGTGTCCCCTCTGTCCTCAGGCGGAGTTCCTCTCCAGCAGGAGCTCCCCCACTGCAGTCAGGAGGCCCGGTGATTACAGAGGCCAGCGTCCCAATATATTAAACAGACCAGGTGTGTGTGCATGCTATAACCTTGATCTTCCAATTCCCAGTTTGGGGCTTTCTGACACAATGAGCTAGTACCACCCTCTCTAATGGATTTTGTGAGTTTCTGAGAAAATGGTCTGGGTTGGTTTAGTCATAGCTTAGAATTATGTTGACTTTTCAAAATATAAAACTGAAGAAAATTTGATGAGGGCTGATATTAAGTTTGTTTTAAAATGAAAGCTTGATCAGTACTTTATATATGCCAGGAGCTTTCCAATCTCTATTCCTCGCCCCCACTCCACAGTCTCAGCCTCCTCCAGTCTGCTCTCCCTTCCCTTTCTAGTCTGGTTGCTCTAGTCTAACCCTCAGTTTCTCTCTGGCCAAATCCAAGTGCAATGCAATGGTTAAGAGCACGTCCAAGGTGGTGGCAGGATGCCTGGGCTTGGATCTTGTGCTGGTTCCCTAACTTCTAAAGTTTTAGTTTTCCCAGTTGGAAAATGGAATAACAACAGTACTAACCTCAAAGATTTGTTGAGATATAAAACAAGTTAATATCCATAAAGAGCTTAAAATATTTGCTGGCACATAGGGACCATTCAACAAATATTAGCTACTTATTCCCCATCCTCTACTTTCTTGCCATACTAATCTAAAAAGATTCTCTCACCACACTCTCTGGACATCACGAGAAAGCACCCCAGGGTGGGGGAACAGAGTCTCGACAAACTCTCGGCCTCCACTCTCAGCTGGGCCCCCAATGTTATACGCCTCCTACCTTCTCCCTCAAGTCTCTATTGCTAGTCCCTCTGTGAAGCCTCCCCTACACTTATGATCTCAGGCAGACTGCTGTTCCCTCTTCTGCTTCCTCTCCTCTTATATGTATACCTTCTGCAGTACCACAATACTGCACAGCCATGGATTTGTTTATATGCTAGCTCCCAAATGGACCATAAGCCACCGAGGCAAAGGCGGAATCCTTTCTTTTTTCCTTTTCCAGTGTGGGAGACATTCAACAAATAAATCCTTGCTGCGTAAATGAAGAAGAACTTGCATAAAACCATCTACAACCCGGATTTGCCACACAAGAGGTAACTTGTCCAAGGCCTCACAACTAGTGAGTTGAGTAATCAGGATTTGAACCCAAGACTCACCACAGAGTCCATACTCTTTCTCCTGCCCCTTGAGTGTTAAAGCACCGGCTGAGTGTGAGAGTGAAGATCTGTGAGAAGACCTCTGTACTGCTCCTAGCCCAAACTAGAACAAACTTTTTCAATATTTCCAAACCTATTTCAACATCCAAGGAGTGCTGGGTCTTTATTATTTTTGAAAAACAAGTTTCTTGCTTCAGCTTGAAAACCAGCTCTTTATCCACTGGTGGCAAGTCTCTCACTTCCAAATTCACACCCACAAAGTCGGCTGTGTGTGTGTGTGTGTGTGTGTGTGTGTGTATGAGAGAGAGAGAGAGAGAGAGGGAGAGAGCGAGAGAGAGAGGGAGGGAGGGAGGGAGGGAGGGAGAGGGAGAGAGAGAGAGAGAGAGAGAGAGAGAGAGAGAGAGAGAGAGAGACTGATTGATTCTCAATGACACCCTCAGGGGCAACTGAGCAAAGAATGGATTTGGACATTGCTAGGGAAAGCAGAAAAGGTTCTGTGAGGAGGATGCATGTCTCAGACATTCCAGCAAAGGAGAGATGGGTCAACCTTAAGTCCCAAGTGGAATGGAGGAGATGCTACTCCTGCTCCCACCCTAAGGCTGAACTGCCCCAGTTCCCAGAGGGAACTCTGAGGAGAATCATACTTGGACAAGCTGAGCCCAGAGCAATTAAGGACAGAGAAAGGACAGCCCGTGGGTTTGCTTTTCCAAATATAACAAATCCCACCTCCCACCCCACTCACCACTATTACTTACACTTTCTCCTTACCTGGAGCGTAACTGGGGCTATTAGTGGGGTACAGGCTGGGATTGTAGGCGGGGGCTGCTGCTGGGTAGGCTGTGGGGTAACCTACAAAGAGACAAGAAAAACTCCATTCAGTGGGCAAAAAGAAAAGCAAATTTCTGAGCAAACAAAACCAGGTCCCAGGCTTGGTCTTCATCCTCTTCATGGGCCGTTTCAGACAGTATAATGTGACTAGCTTTTACCATCTCAAGAAAAAAGACACCAATCTCACAACTCCAATATATGCAGATCCCCTGTCCATTAAAAAAAACTAGAAATATGTTTATATGTTTATGTGCTCACTGTAAAAATGCTGAAACAATATAGACATGTGTATGATAAAAAGTGTGAGTTTACTTCTACATTCCTGTCACACATTCTCCTCCCTGGCGGTAGTAATAGTGTGGCATCTACCCTTCCAGACAGTTTCTATGTAACTTTATAAACATATATTCAGTGGTGTGCTGGTACTTAACAACTGCCTTGAGGGGACTGAGGTGGAGCTCTGTTTTGTAGAATTTGCTGAGGTTCATAGTATAAAAACTCCCACCGTGGCCAATTTCAAGCTGCCAATATCACTGAATGAGCAGCTGGGAAAAGATTCTCACAATCTCACACCAGATCTGCCCCACAATGCATATTTCATATGGTGTTCTGTAAGTTTTTTTGAAAACTTTTATTGTGGCAAAGTATATGTCACAAAATTTGTGATTTTAACCATTGTTAAGTGTACCATTCAGTGGTATTAATTAGATTCACCATGTGGTACAACCATCCCCACTATGTGTTTCTAAAACTTTTTTTAAAAAGATTTTATTTATTTATTTTTAGAGAGGGGAGGAAGGGAGGGAAAAAGAGGGAGAGAAACTTCAATGTGTGGTTGCCTCTCACACGCCCTCTAGTGGGAACCTGGCCTGCAACCCAGGCATGTGCCCTTACTGGGAATCAACCCAGAGACCCTTTGGTTTGCAGGCCAGTGCTCAATCCACTGAAACACACCAGCCGGGGTGTGTTTTAAAACTTTTTAAGCAACCCCAAACAAAAACTTGTACCCTTTAAGCAATAACTTCCCATTCTCTCTCCCTATAGCCCCTTGTTAACCTCTAATCTACCTTGTCTCTATTAATTTGCCTATTGTAGATATTTTATATAAGCAAAATAAAATACAATTTGTCCTTTTGTGTCTGGCTTCTTTGACTTAGCATACTGTTTTCAAGTTTTATCAATGTTGTAGCAGGTATCAGAACACCATTCCTTTTCACAGCTGAATAATATTCCATTCTATGTTTAGGTCACATTTTGTTTACCCATCCATCTCTTGATGGGCACATGGGTTTTTTCTGCCTTTTGACTACTGTGGACAATGGTCCTATGAACACTGGGATACAAATCCTTGTTTGAGTCCTGACTGCAGTCATTTGGGTACATACCAAGGAGCAAAGTTGCTGTCATTTGACAATTATATGTGTAGCTTTTCTGAGGAATCATCACAGTGGCTGCACAATTTTGTATTCCCACAAGCACTACATGAGGTTTCCAATTTCTCCACATCCTCATCAGCATCTGTTATTTTGATTACACACATCCTAGTAGGTGTAAAGTGGTATTTCATTGTGGTTTTTTAAAAAATTATATTTTATTGATTATGCTATTATAGTTGTCCTAATTTTTCCCCCTTTGCCCCTCTCCACCAAGCACCCCCCACTCCCTTGGGCAATCCCTGCATCACTGTTCATGTCCATGGGTCATGCATATAAGCTCTTTGGCTACTCCATTTCCTATGCTGTACTTTACATCCCCATGGCTATTCTGTAACTACCTATTTGTAGTTCTTAATTCCCTCACCTCTTCACCCATTCCCACACACCTCCCTTCCCATCTGGCAACCACCAAACGCTCTCTGTATCTATGATTCTGTCTCTGTTCTTGTTTGCTTAGTTTGTTTTTTAGATTCAATTGTTCATAGATATGTATTTTTGCCATTTTATTGTTCATAGTTTTGATCTTCTTTTTCTTAAGTCCCTTTAACATTTTACATAATAATGGTTTGGTGATGATGAACTCCTTTAGTTTTTTCTGGTCTGGGAGGCTCTTAATCTACCTCTCAATTCTAAATGACAGCTTCGCTGGGTAGCGCAATCTTGGCTGTAGGTCTCTGCTTTTCATGACTTGGAATATTTCTTGCCAGTCCCTTGTAGCCTGCAGTTTCTTTTGAGAAATCAACTGACAGTCTTACAGGAACTCCCCTGTAGGTAACTAACTGCTCTTCTCTTGCTGCTTTAAGATTCTCTCTTTATCTTTAATCTTTGGCATTTTATTTATGATGTGTCTTAGAGTGAGCCTGTTTGCATCCATCTCGTGTGGGACTCTCTGTACTTCCTGGACTGGCATGTCTATTTCATTTACCAAATTAGGAAAGTATTTTTTAATTATTTTTTCCCAATAGATTTCCAATTTCTTGTTCTTTCTCTTCTCATTCTGGCACCCATATGATAAGAAAGTTGGAACGCTTGAAGTTGTCCTGGAGGCTGCTTAACTATCCTCATTTTTGGGGCTTCTTTTTTCTTCTTCTTGTTCTGATTGGTTGTTTTTTTTGCTTCCTTATGTTCTATATCATTGATTTGATTCTCAGTTTCATCCACTCTACTGTTGTTTCCCTGTAAATTATTCTATGTCAAAAGACAGTGCTATTTTTAAATTTCATCCATTCAACTAATATCTGAGTGTGCACTCTGTGCCAGACACTATGATCCCTGCCCTTGTGGAGCTTAGATTCTAAGAGGTTGTGAAAGGAGTGAGTAAATAGCAAATATAAACAAACACAGACTTACGTGTTAGGGGAAAGAGAAAAAGGGCAGGGTAAAAGACATCAGAAGTGCCACAGTGCTGTGGGGGGCAGGCATTGCAATATTAAATTGGGTAACCAGCATAAGACACAATGAGAAGGTAAGATTTTCACAAAGACTTGAAGGGAATAGAGTTAACCAAGCAGATGGCTGAAAAGAGAGCAATACAAAGGGAACAGTCAGTGCAACGGCCCTAAGTTCTGAGCATATAGGACAAGTCTGAGGACCAGCAAGGAGGCCAGTGTGGCTGAAGTGGACTAAGTGAGGGGAAAAGTAGTAGAAGTCAGAGAGATAAAGGGCTGGTCAGTTCACGAAGAGCCTTATAGGTTACTGTAACTTTGATTTTCTCATGGGCTTATGAGCAGAACAACATGCTCTGACTTATGTTTGAAAAGGGTCCTTCTGATTGCTGCGTTGAAAACAGACTGAAAAAGGGGAAGGGTCGAGATGCATATAGGCTATTGTAAACCTCTGTCAATAGATGATGGGGCTCGGACTAGGGCTATAGCAGCAAAGATGACAAGAAGTGACAAGCTTAAGAGTCTTCACTTACTTTGCCACACTACTTTCTAGAAAGACTATCGATTTGTACTTACACTAGCAATGTGTAAGTGCCTGTCTCACTGCTCCCTGTAGTTTTTTAATGCTCACTGGTATTTTGACTGACAATGAAAAGCAGATTTTAAAAGTCAAAGAGTAAATCCCTAAATCCCTAAAAGCTTCTTTGGGATTTGTAAATACTGAGCTTGAATAATGTATCTTTGTTAATATGCCTTTCTCGAAATCCTTTCCAGTTCCAAAGAAAATCAATCTCTCTTCCCTAGACCCCATTTATTTTCTGATTTCAGAACTGAGGTAGCCAACTTGTTGTCACTTAATTAGCAATCTGGAGGTCTGCCACTTCGCAAGAGGAAAGTCACGGATTTAATCTGGGAAGCAAAGTGATCCAGATTCAGCTCCATAAGAGATTGTACAGCCAAGGGTAATCACACCCATCATGTCACTGCAGCCGCCTTCCACTTTAGGAGCAATTACAGGATCTTCCTTCAATCTGGCAGACATCATAGAACGGCAACATGAGAAGGAGCTTTATTTGGCCCAACCCTCTTCATTGTATAGATGACATCCTCAGGCCAAGGTAAAGACTGCTGAGGTTAGAAGCACCTTAAAGGCCATTTGGTCCACCCTCACATATGGGCTAGAGCCTCCTCTACATTACATGCTCATGTGATCATTCCAGCCTTTACGTCTGTACTGAGAGTGAACACCCTCCTTTCCTGAGACCCCCTCCCCCACTCCATGAGACTGAGATGATTGAAAGTGACTCCTCATACTGCACCCAACTCTGGCTACCTGTAGCTTCTACTCTTTATAACGGAACAAATTTGAAGACACCTGCACCCCCAATTATAGAACTTATTACACTGTACTTCACTTGTTTATTTATATTTCCTGTCTTGCCTCTCTCTCCTTAAACTGTAAATTCCTTAAAGGCACCGGTAAATCTCATTTGCCTGTATACAACAGCTCTTGGTCAGTTCCTCCTTCCCACTCTCTGCCCTGGGCAATAGTCTTGTGTGGCCAGTAGAGAATATCCCTTCCCCACCAAAGTCTTTGTCCAGCAAGGCATCACAGATGAGCTGGGCTTCCTCCCTGCAACTTCCTTGTCTTCAACTGATATTATTCATGTTGCTGCTTCTGTTGATGATGATGTTGGCATCTCTAGTGCCTAGCACAGATAAGGTAGAGAACAGGTACTCAATAAAGAGACTGCCAGGTAGGTTGTATTCTGAAGCTATGAGAGGTTTAGAACAAAAGAAAGAAATCAAACAGGGCCCCTGGCCTTGAGAGGGTCACTAGCTAATGAGGGAGAAAGACAGGTAAGTGGACAGTTAGAATGCAGCCTGACAACTACCATGACAACAGCAAAGCAGGCAGAGAAGGAGCTCTCACCAACCAACATTTATTTAGTGCTTATTGTCTGCCAGGATTACACTGCACACTAGGTGTTCCTGGATGTAGACAAAAACGGGGAGGAAGGACATTCCAGGCAGAAGCATAGAAGGTAGAATTTTGGGGGCATTCACAGTGGCTTGGCTTGCACCCTCCTTGGCTCTAAAGAGCATGACTAAAGGGTTAATCACATCTGAGAGGGCAGGTTGTCTTTCAGGGATTTAAGTTCATTTCATCTCCGTGAGACCATGTCTCCCTTTATGTGGTTGACCCTAACTTATCTTTCTTTTTAGCATCATCTGTCTACTAACAACTATGTCTGAGTTACATACTGCTAGACCAGACTTCCCTCCTGAACTCCTGACTCATACAGCATCTGACTGCCCACTCAACATCTTCACTTACATGTTTCCTATACTCCAAGGCAATACGGTAGAGTGGTTAAGAGTGTGGTCTCTGGAGCTAGACCCAGGCTTAGGTTTGAATCTCAGTAATGCCACTAATTATGTATGATCTTGGGTGGCTTACTTAACTTCTCTGTGCCTTAATTTTCCCATCTGTAAAACAGGACTAGTAATATTACTTACCTAATAGGTTGCTAGAAGTATGAAACTGGTTAAGATTTTTTAAAAAGAGATTTTACTTATTTATTTCTAGAGAGAGGGGAAGGGAGGGAGAAAGAGAGGGAGAGAAACATCAGTGTGCAGTTACCTCTCAATTCGCCCCCAACTGGGGACCTGGCTCGCAACCTAGGCATTTGCCCTGACTAGGAATCAAACTGGTGACCCTTTGGCTTATAGGCCGTCACTAAATCCACTGAGCCACACCAGCCAGGGCAAAATTGGTTAAAATTTTAAAGCACTAAGAGTCAGGCACATAATTAAGGCTCAAAGAATTAGCTGTTATTTCAAATCTAAAAGATTAAAAAAAAAAATAAGGCCTGGCCGGCATAGCTAAGTTAGTTGGAGCATTGTCTCATAAACCAAAAGGCTGTGGGTTCAATTCCTAGTCAGAGAACATGCCTGGGCGGCAGGGTCAATCCCATCAGGGCACATGTGAGGCAACTGGTTGATATTTCTCTCTCTCTCTCTCTCTCTCTCTCTTCCTCCCCCCCGCCCCCTTCCCCTCCCTCTCTGAAGTAAATAAGCATGTCCCTCAGGTGAGGATAAAAAAATAAAATAACAATAAAAAAATTAAAAAGTAAGATTTTACTTCCTATCCTCCCACTCCCTTCCAAACCTGTTCCTCCACAGATTTCTCCTCCCCAGTAAATGACAACTCATTATTCTAGTTCCTCAGGCCAAAAAACTTAAGAATCATCCTTGACTGTATGCTTTCTCTCCTATCTACATCCAACCCATCAGCAAATCCTTTCAGTTTCATCTTCAGAATATATTCAAAATCTGGCCATATTTCACTGCCTACACACTTTCTATCCTACTCCAAGTCATCATTATTTCCTACCTACATTGTTGCAATAGCTGCATAACTGGTCTCCCTCCTTCTAGCTTTGATTCCATTCAGTCCAGTTCCCACAGCAGCCAAGAGCAATCCAGCTAAAACGGTTCAATCCCAGCATGACACCCCTCTCTTTAAGCCATGACAATCACAGTGAAATCCTTTTAATGACTCATCTGGGCCTCCCCTATTTCTCTAACCTCCTCTCCTACTATTTGCCCCCATGGCTAATCTACTCCAGCCACAATGGTTTCCTTGCTGCTCTTCCAATGTTTTAAGCACTTGCCTACCTCAGACCCTTTCTGTCCCCTTTTCCTGGAACTCTGTTCAAGGGTCACCTTACATTCTCTCTAAAATAGTAATCTTAACTTTCATTACTCTCTCTACTCTTTTCCTCTTTTTCTTCATGTGCTTCCTTGTTAATGAAAGACAATCTCCCACCACTAAAATGTAAGCTTCAGGTCACAGAAGCGCTTCTAGTGCGTGGCTGTTCCCTACTGGAGGTCTCCCCCTGGCACAGTACAAAGGCTCTGACCCACCCAAGGAGCAGAGCGCATTCCAGTCCTGCTCCCCCAAGGCTGCCAGGGTCTGTTGAAGCTCACTGGGGGTAAAGATACTGAGTTCGAATATACACCAGGTGTATGTCACCCACTGCTCATACAAAAGATATTTTCACACCTGCTATTTCGTTTGAGCCTCAAAACAACACTAATCTTATTCACCCACTTTGTAGGTAAGAAAACGGAGGCTCAGGGAGGTGAAATGACTTTTTGGCTAGGATTTTTCAATAAGTCAGTGGGAAGCAAATCCTGAAAGGAAGGCATTTCTCAAACCTACCAAATAGCTATGACTTGGTTCTTGGAAGTCTGTCCCTTCTGTATTTATATTCTTTGAAGGTCAAGAGCGAAGAGAATAAATGGACACAAGTGAGCTTTTCTCTTTTGTATCCCAAAGGCTATAGTAGTGATCAGGTTTCCTGGGATTCTGATGTATACATTTTAATTGCTTTACAGATATCAATAAATACAACCCAATCCCTTTTTCTTGTCACTAGGATTAGGACTGAAGAAATGCAAAGCTATTTTTTTTATTATTATGAAAATTAGAAATTACAGAGAAATCAGGACTTTTCAGTAACTACCTTAACCTTATCTTTAGGAAGTAAAATTAGCAGAGTATAGAAAGGCTAGTGGAAGACTAACTCCATGGCTCAGGAAGACAAGGCGAATTACTCCTTTGTGAGCCAGGGACACATGCAGTGGAGGTATTTTAGTTCTGAAGGGCAGGATTAAAAAGAAGAAAACTCTATTTCTCACCCAGATTATTGCAATAGCCTCATAACTGGTATCCCTTCTTCCACCTCTCCCCGACCACCCCCCAAGGCCAGGGCAACCAAAAACAAAAGAGCAAAAGAGAAAGGAAATAATTTTGAATCTGTAGTATGCTCTGAGCACTGTGAGAGGTACTTTTTGTCTAATTTAATCTTCACCCTGACTCAATGAAATACACATTCATTAGTCCCATTTTAGAGATGAGGATATTGAAGCAGACTTATCTTCCACAAACCAGGGAGTGGAGATAGGGCCCAGGCCTGATGAGTGAGCAACAAAGTCTACTCCTATCAGACTTCCTACCCCTCCTCGAAACACGAGTCTACTCAGCGTAAACCTGAGTTGGATGCTGTTTTCTTTGCCCGGATTCTTTTATTTCAGTTTCAAAACATGGGAAAACAGGAAGTTACTCTAGAGAATTAATTTGATCAAAGACGGTTCATTTTTTTTTTTAAAAAGCGATTTTGTTCCTATTCAGTGTCCTGATATGGGTTATGCTTGTGTTATTGAAAGGCATCACACAGGCACTGAATTACAGAGTTAGAAGAGGTATATAGAGGTAATTGAGTCCAATTTGCTACTCAGCACAGAAATACTCTTTATAATGGCTCACATGGCTTCCCACATAGCCTCTGCCAGCACACCCTTCTAATGATGGGGTGCTCAGCACCTCTTCAGCCAGTCTAGCAGTGCTTGCTGGAGAGCTCTGGAGTTTAAGAAATCCTTCAGTCTGAACTTAAAAAAAATATCTATAAAGAATCTAACCCTGAACAGCTTTCCAATCACTGGCCCTAGGTCTATCCTCAGAACACGTCTGTTCCCGCTGCCCCAGGACAACCCTCCAGAGATGTGAAGACATCAGTTATTCTTCCTGAATTTTCTGCTGTCCAAATTTAACAGACCCAGTTCCTTCAGCCCACCCCCATTCTGATTGCCCACCTTTGGCCAGACTTCAATTTACAAATCCCATTTTCTTAAAACAATACCATTTTTTTCCTGCCTTATTCACGTTTCTGATGGTTTCTTCCCCCTGACTTTTTAAAAATTGAATCAATGTTAAGACTCTGGTGATAGGTGATCAGTGAAGACCTAAAGTGACTTAATCCAGATTTCTTCATCATTATCCACCAGAGGAGCCCGTATCTAGCAAATGCTTACTCTGTGCCAAGCTTGGTTCTGGGTTCTTTACATAGGAGCTTACAGTCTAATGGGGGAAATAATGTTATTTATATTAATCTATAAGCAACATATATAATATATAATCAAATAATGTTGGGGTGTAAGTAGAAAGCTGAGGAGGGAGAGAAGAACAGGTCTGGGAGAGTTGCAAATGGTTTCTCGGAAAAAGAAATAGAGTTGGCCTTGAACAGTGAGTAGCAGGAGTTTGCCAGAGGTTTGTGGGGATGAGGACAAAGAAATACATACTTGTTTCATGCATGAAGGCATGAAAATTTATGGCATGTTAGGGAAATGGCAAATAGGTCAATATGTTGAAGTTTATAGTGTGGGGGAAATGGTAGGAAAGGAAGGTAAATAGATACACTGGGGATACATTGTGAAGAGATCTGAATTCCAGGCCAAAAGATGGGAATCATCAACAAATAGCAGAAGTCCACTGGAGGATTTTAAACTGGGGAGTTACAGGTTTTATAAACACTACTCCAGCAGCAATATGGAAAGGGGTTCAGAGTGGGTGAGAACAGAGAAGGAGGGACCAGACAGGAAGATAGTGAAGTAGCCCAAAGACAAAGCTAAAACAGTAACAATGGAATAGAGAGGGAACTACAAAGATGTTTAGGAGATGGAGCCTATAAAACTTCACCCTCACAGCAAAATCTCTCTCTCTCTTTTTTTTTTTTTGCTGTGAACTGAAAATCTACAAAGATGTAAATGTTCTAACCGCAGGGTTTGTAGGCTTTCTTTCTTCTTTTCTTTACTAGACAAAAGGAAAGAAAATAAATTAAATGGAGTCTTGAATCTGTTAGTTTCAGAAAAAAAGCCTGAATCGGAATTCCTCCTACTAGCTGTGAGGGCTGGCTGCTGAGCACTCCACTGGTGAGAATACAGGTCAGGCCAGACAAGCAGTGGTTCTGTGGTGCTGGCTCTGACCAGCCCACCGGACTGGAACCTGAGGCAGCCTGTATACTGGATTCAAGGCCCAGCCACCCAGCCTCCCACTAGTGAGTCCCAGGGAATTGTAAGGGTTAAGCTAGGCACTATTCTTCCCAGGGCAAGGCAACTCTCCCTGAAGTAATAAGAAAGAGGGGAACATCCAGGATTCAATTATGCTCCAGGTTGTATTGTACCTTCAGGGAGAATTTACCTGTTCAGATAAAAGGCCAGCAATCTGTGGGTCATTCACCCTGGCTGAGCCCTGGAAGAGGAAGGCTGCTAATCCCAGAGCAGGCTTGACTTGATATGTCTTCAGTATAAAAACAATATCAACAACAACAACAAAAGATAAGAAAATAGGCAATGTAAAAGCTAATAATAAAACTTCTCCTAGGTAAGCACATAAGGCCAAGTGTGTGCTATTCCGCAGGGGAAAACAATTCTTTTATAAATCTAAAAATATCCCTAAAGTTCCCTATCTGCCGGTATGGGAGCAATTTTAATGGAAAGCAGATGGCCAATTCTGTCTCAATTGCCACTCCAGGAGTATGCTGCTGCTGCTGCTGCTGCTTTTTTGTTTCCCTGCCAGATGGGGAGAAACTCAGCACTTTACAGATCGTTTGGTCAATGATTCCTGCCCTCCCTGCATTTATCTTCTAAAAAAAGGATAAAAGAGTAAGATGAAATTGTACAAACTGATGATTTGGTCTGTGAAGCCCTTTCCCTACCAGGTCAATTCACTCTTTTACTGTTTAAAGAGATCTGGTAAAGGGAGGACTCTCGCTCAGATTCAATGAAACATACTGGGATACTTGGTTTTCTGTGTGAAGAAAATAAACTAGAACCTCACCTCACACTTCTCCAATTATAGAAAGACCAAAGACCTAAATATTTTTAAGTACACGAAACTTTAAAACTATTAGGAAAATAAATAGAAGAATATCAGTTTGATCTTGGGATTAGAAAGTATTTCTTGCCCTGGCTGGGTAGCTCAGTTGGTTGGAGCATCATCCCGATGTGCCAGGTTGCAGGCAGTTCAATCCCCAGTCAGAGCACCAACGGGAATCAGCTGATAAATGCTGGGTGGGTGGAACAAATCAGCATTTTCTCTTTCCCTCCCTTTCTCCTTTTTTCTCTCTCTCCAAAATCAATAAATTAAAAAAGATTTTAAAGTATTAGATAAGATCAAAAAGAAAAACTGTAGGTTAATTCATTCAATACATCAAAGTTTTAATCTGTATGACAGTGTGCTATAAAGTTTTTTTAAAAGCACAGGGTAAGAAAAGAAACTGTAACACATTTTACAAAGGACTAATATCCAGAATACAGCACTCATATTAATAATAAGAAAATGAAAATAGGCCAAAAGCAACTAATCACGCAATTCACCAAAGAATTCACTAAATGGCTAGGGAGAAGGAGGAGAAAAGGAAATGATGTTCAATCACATTAGTAATCAGCAAAATGCAAGTAAAAGGAATAAAGTATCATTTCAGATCAGACTGACAATTTTATTTTTTTAAGATTTTATTTATTTATTTTTACAGAGAGGAAAAGAGAGGGAGAAAGAAAAAGAGAGAAACATGATGTGAAAGAGAAACATCAATCCGTTGCCCCTCATAAACACCCTGACTGGGGACTGAACCCACAACCCAGGCATGTGCCCTGACCAGGAATTGAAATGGCAACCTTTTGCTCTGCAAGACAATGCCCAACCAACTGAGCCACACGAGTCAGGGCAGACTGACAACAATTTTAAAGTCTGACAATGTCAAGTGTTGAGAAGGATCGGAAACAAAGGGAATTAGTTAAAGCATTTTGAAGGGCAATTTTGCAATAACAGCTAAAGGTACACAACCTTGCAATTCAGTTTCTAGGTATACAAGCATATATGCTTGGTTAATTGGAGTTTGAGTTGGGCTTTGTGGGGTGGGTGGGATTCTATCCAGCAAAGATAAAAGGACTGTCATTCCCAAATAAAAAGAGCATAAATAAGTCAGACATAAAAGCCATTTGAGGAACTACCAGGCTGCTTTCCAAAGGGGCTACAGCAGTAGTATGTGAGAGTTTCGATTTTTCCATATCCTTGCCAATACTTGTTATAGTCTGGCTTTTTAAAAAAAGATTTTATTTATTTATTTATTTTTAGAGAGAGGGGAAGGAAGAGAAAGAGGGAGAGAAACATCAATGTGTGGTAGACTCTCATGTGCCCCCTATTGGGGACCTGGCCCACAACCCAGGCATGTGCCCTGACTGGGAATTGAACCGGCAACCCTTCGGTTCACAGGCTGGCACTCAATCCACTGAGCTACACCAGCCAGGGCTGTTATCTGGCTTTTTGACAACAGCTACCCTAGGAGTGTAAAGTGGTATCTCATTGTTGTTTTGATCTGAATTTCCTTGATGACTATGACTAATTATGTTGAACATCTTTTCATGTGTTTATTAGCCTTTTATATATCTTTTTTGGAAAGCTGTCTATTCAGTTTCCTTGCATATTTCTTAGCTGGGTTATTTTTTTTATTATTGGGTTGTGAAAGTTTTTGACATGTTCTAGATACAAGTTCTTTAATCAGATGATGTACAAATATTTTATCCCATTCTGTGGGTTGTCTTTTTGCTTTCTTGATGGTGTCCTTTGAAACAGAAAAGTTTAAAATTTTGATGAAGTCCAGTTTATTTATTGTTTTCTTTGGTTGCTTGTACTATTGATGACATGGCTTTGCCAAACCTAAGGTCACAAAAGATTTACCTCCACATTGTAAGAGTCATTATAGTTTTAACTTTTACATGTAGGCCTCTGATACATTTTGAATTAAATTTTGCATATGATGTGAAGTACGGGCCCTATTTCATTCTTTTATTTGTGGATATCCACTTGCCCCAGCACCATTTGCAGAAAAGACTATTCTTTCCTCATTGAATTGTTTTCGGTACTCCTGTTGAAAATTGCTGACTGTAAATGTGAGAGTTTATTTCTGAATACTCAATTCTATTCCATTAACCCGTATGTCTATTCTTATGCCAGAACCACACTATCTTGATTACTGTAGCCTTCCAATAAACTTTGAATTTGGTTAAGTTCTCTAAGTTAGCTCTTTATCAAGATTGTTTTGGCTAATACGGGTCCTTTGAATTTCCATGTGAATTTTAGGAACAGCTTGTCAAAATTTGCAAACAAGTCTGTTGGAATATTGATAGGGATTGTTAAATCTGTAGATCAATTTGGGAAGTATTACTGCATTAAAGATACCAAGTCTTTAAATCCATGAACATGAGATGGTTTTCCATATACTTAGATCTTTAATTTCTTTCAACAATGTTTTATAATTTTCAGAGCATATGTTTTACACTCCTTTTGTTAACTTTATTCCTAAGTATTTTATTGATTTTGGTGATACTGTAAATGAAATTGTTTTCTTAATTTCATTTTTAATTACTACAACCGCATAGAAATACAATTGATTTTTGTTTTGTATACTGATCTTGTACCCTGCAATCTTGCCAAACTCATTTATTAGTTCTAACAGTTTTTGTGTATGGATTCCTCAGAATTTTTAAAAAGATTTTATTTATTTATTTTTAGGGAGAGGGGAAGGGAAGGAGAAAGAGAGGGAGAGAAACATTAATGAGCAAGAGACACATCCATCAGTTGCTTCTTATGCACCCCCAACCAGGGACCTGGCCTGCAACCCAGGCATGTGCCCCGACCAGGTATCAAACCGGAGACCTTTCATTCACAGGTCGGTGTTCAATCCACTGAGTCACACCAACCAGGGCCTCAGAATTTTCTACATGCAAGATCATGTCATCTGCAAATACAGATAGTCCTACTTCTTCTTTTCCAATATGGACAACTTTTTATTTCATTTTCTTGCCCAAATGCCCTGGTTAGAATCTCCTGCCCAGTGTTCAATAGAAATGAGGGACTGGACAGCCTTGCCTTGTTCCCAATGTTGGGGGAAAAGCATTCACACCTTTTCTATTATTAATGATAGCTACGGGTTTCTCATAAATGCCCTTTCCACACTGAGGAAATTCCTTCTATTCCTAGTTTGTTGGTTTTTTGTTAGTTTCTCTGGTTAAATCATGAAGGGGTACTGGGTTTGTCAAATGGTTTTCCTGTGTCTATTGAAATGGTTATGGAGGTTTTCTCCTTTAATCTTTTAATATGGTGTATTGCACAGACTGAATGTATCTTGCACCCCTGGGATAAATCCCACTTCATCAAAGTGTATAATGAGGTCTGTCCAGAAAGTATCCAGCCAAGTAACATGAAAAATAGAGAAATTTACTGAAGATGCAAGAAACATTGTACACAGGACAATGACACCTCAGTCCCCTTCAAAGTAGACACCTTGGGACCTTACACAGTTCTCCCAATTGCCATCAGCTCCCCATCTTGTATTTTCCTGAATCTCATCAATGGTCTAAAATCTCTTCCCTTTCAAAGGTGATCTTAGTTTTGGGACAAGCTAGAAGTTGCAAGGCACCAAATCAGCGCTGTAGGAGGGCTGAGTCACCTGGGTGATTTTGACGTTTCACCAAAAAACTCTGCACAAGTTTTTTGATGCATGAGTGGGTGCATTGTTGTGATGATGGTGGGTGATGCTGCCAATCATCAGTTACCCATAGCTGCAGCCTTCTGAATCACCTGACTAGTTTCCGCAGAGGAAATGTTCAAGCTTAATGCAAAATCTAATGCAGATTCACTGCTCTACTCGATCAGTCATTTTTAATGTGATGGCCACACAGTACATATGCTCACTCAACAGCATCTACTACCCCCACTATCCCCATCAATGACTACTACAGGGAAGTCATCATTGTTCACGCATGTGCATTCTAGTCCACTCTCCTTGGATGCCGGGTTACATAGATGTCACGCAAACTGTGATTATTATATTAATAATGGCTGGACTTTTTCTGGACAGACCTCATATAACCCTTTCTATAAAGTTATTTGTTCATTCTGCTAGTCTTTTGTTGAGGACTTTTGCATTTAAAATTCAAAATGGCACAGTGGCTTATAGTTTTCTTTTCTCATGATGTTTTTGTCTGGTTTTGATATCAGGGCAATACTAGCCTTACAGAATGAGAAATTGCCTTGTATTTTTTGGAGGAGTTTATAACACACTAGTATTAATTTTTATTAAAATGTTTCTTAGAACTTACCAATAAAGCTGTTTAGTCCTGGGCTTTTCTTTGTGGAAAGCTTTTGTTTTTCCTTAACTAATTCTATTTGTTATAGGTCTGTCTATTTAGACTTGTTTCTTCGAAAATCAGTGTTGGTAGTTTGTGTCTTTCTAGTAATTTGACTTTCAATCTAATTTGTTGTCATATGATTTTTAATAGTATTCCCTTATAATCATTTTTATTTCTGTAAAGTCTGTAATAACATCTCCTGTATCATTCTTGAGTTTAGTCATTGGAGTCTTCTCTCTTCTGTTCTTGATCAATCTAAATAAAAGTTTGTCAATTTTGTTGATTTTTTTCAAATAACCAACTTTTGCCCTGGCTGGTGTGGCTCAGTGGATTGAGCGCCAGCAGCAGACCAAAAGGTTGCCAGTTTGATTCCCCGCTAGGGCATATGCCTGAGTTGTGGGCCAAGTCAGGTTCCCAGTTGGCGGTATGTGAGAGGCAACCAACTGAGATTTCTCTCCCTCTCTTTCCCCCTCCATTCCCCTCTCTCTAAAAATAAATGAAATAAAATCTTCAAATAACTGACTTTTGATTTATTGATTTTTCTCTGTTGTTTTTCTATTTTTAAATGTCATTGATTTATGCTTTAATCTTTATTTCCTTCCATTTACTTGTTTTAGGTTTTGCTTACTCTGTTTTTCCCAGTGTGTTATGGGAAAGGTTAGGTTGTTGAGTTAAAATCATTCATTTTTTTTTATTTTTTTCTTTTATAATTTTTTTATTTTATTGTTGTTCCGAGTACAGTTGTCTGCATTTCCCCCCAACTCCACTCCCCTCCCCAGCCATCCCCACCTCCCTCCCCTGATTCCACACCCCCCGCCATGGTTTTGTCCATGTGTCCTTTATAGTTGTTCCTGAAAACCCTCTCCCCTTCCCCCATTATCCATAACACTGCTGTGGACATTGGGAGCAGGTGTCAAACTGAGGCAAACTGTGACACCAAGAGCTCCATTTATAGGCAAACCTAGATTCAAATCTGAGCTCTTTCACTTTTCAGTTCCGTAACTTTGGGCAAATCGCTTCAACTCTGAATCTCAGTTTTGAGATTTTTTTAAAAGATACAATCATTAGTTTACTTGCTTGGTAAACATTTTTTTGAGTACCTACTCTATGTTAGGAACAGTGCCTCTTTTTACTTCTTATCTGTATGTGGGCTGGCTGGGAGGGTAAGGGGGGCATTCTGAACTTGCTTTGTGGATACCCATCTAAGCATTCCTCATGAGGAGGTCCCTGGTCTGGCCCTCATGGAGGAGCCATCACAGTCTAGAGGAAGAACAGGGGCTCCAAAGGCAGGCAAATATGGATTAGGAAGTCAGCTGTATCACTTACCAGACATGAAATCTCAGGCAAGTCTCTTTACCTGAACCTCAAGAACACAGGGATATCCTACATGTAGGCTAAAAAATTTAAGAAAATAGCGCACAAAATACATAGCATAAGTATTTGGCACAGAGTGATAACTACTTCAATAAATGGTAGTTTCCCACCCTTACCCTTTTCATTAAAAGTTCCATTTGGACCATATGATTTCACCCTTAACTGGAACATAATCAATAGAAGAAAAAAGCAAACAAAATACAATCAGAGACATTGAGGTTGGGAACAGTCTAGTAGTGGCCAGGGGGGAGTGGGGTGGGGACAGTGGGAAGAGGGGATTGCAGGAACTATTATAAAGGACACAAGGACAAAATCGGGGGGGGGGGGGGATGGTGGGGGAGGGAGGTGGGTTCAGCTGGGGTGGGGGGGAGGGAAGGGGAGAAAAGGCATACAACTGTAATTGAATAACAATAAAAATTTAAAAAAAAAGAACATTCTTAGATATTCTTCTGTGGGCTCATGTGCATGTGCAAATTTTTCTAAGGCTCATTCCTAAAGACTGGAATTTCTAAGATATAAGACACGTTCACATTCAACCTTAAAGAGAATGTCAAATTGTTTTCCAAGATTGTTGTATCAGTTTGCATTCTTGTCAGCAGTTACAAATGCAGCATTATTTACAATAAACTCATTCCAAAATTTTCTACATTAAAAAAAAAAAAAAAAGTTCCATTTGGAAATGGCTGTATGCCCATGGATTTTAAGGCATTTAATGAAAAGCTTCTAGATCCTCAATCATGTCCCTTCCCTCCTTCCTCTTCCTCTCCCTTACATGGCAGGGCTCCAGGTGATTAGGCCTATTGCCATGTGGCCAAGCACAAGCTGGACAAGAGCAAGCTCCTAGTGAGCATGGCTTTTTATGGAAACACTGACTCAGTCACTATGTTTTGAATACTGGTAATTTGTGTTCTGTTGTGTGTATATGTGTATTTACAATCTTTTCTGCATTTTAAAACATTCTTGTCCCTTTAAAAAAATTTGTACATAAAAGTGTCCCCACATTTTTGCATTTTTATTTCTTACTTGTTTTCAGTATACTATTTTTGCTTTGTGCTACTGGTCAACAGTGAAAGTCAAAGCAAGCTAAAAGGGCATTATCTGAAACAAATCTAAAACACCCAACAAAACTCGTAACTCCTTAAATAAATTAAGATGTCACAGCATAGTACATAGTATATAATTTCATTTTTGTTGAAAAATAATGTGTATATATGTTCATTTAAAGAGAACTAGAAAAAAGAGATGCACCAAAATGTTAACAGTGACTACCTCTGGTTCAGGGGAACTATGGATGTTTTCTTATATTCAGCCTTTTCTGTCTTTTCTAAAATGAACACACTGTTTTGGAAATGAGGAAAAATAATAAACTATAAAATGATATTGCTGACACTTAGGTAAACTCAATTACTCTCCTATTATTAGACATTTCATCTGTTCCAAATAACTGCTGCTCATCCTTCAGGCAGAACCAGGACTAGAATCCTGCCTGGTACCCAGATTTTCTAGTTATGTGTAAGAATGTCCTAAAAACTCTTTCTGGGCTCCATAAATTTAAAGGGATGATGTTATGAGAGACCTGTTGGCCCACTGGTGAGGTCCTAAAAGAAGTATGAGGGAAATAGGTACGGCACGCACACCAGGAGCGGGTTTTCAAATAAACTGAAATAGCAAACATGTCTTTGGTCAGGTTTCTAGAAAATACTTCCATTTCAACACAGTTTTTGTTTAGAGATGACACTAGGATACTATGTGATCTGGGCAAGGCCTTTATAATCCTTACCAGATTCTGAGTCTGTTTCTGTGTCTGCAAAATAATACCAATACCACTAATTGAACATCTCCCATATTTTTACAGGTGAGAAAACTGAGGCCCTGAGAGGTTAAGTAACTTGCTCACATTTATGTAAGTGACAGTTAAGACCGAAATTAAAGAAAAGGCATACAACTGTAATTGAATAACAATAAAAAATTTTTTTAAAAAGACTGAAATTAAGATCTAGCTAATAAAGAAGAATAAGGGTAAAGCAGTGGTGGTAGACTATTTCTATAGGTTATTTTATTTTTTCCTCTTAACATTATGAAGGCATGAGTTGATCTTACTTTGTACAGTGCGAATTAATACTGTATACTCTGCTGGACTGAATTAGAAGGCGCGCTGAATTACAAGGAACTCATTGCCTCATCTTAATGGCTGAGTAATTAGATCAATCTAATCTTCTGAATTTCATTGCTTGTTTTATTATGGCCTACAACCAGTGGAAATTACAATAGGAAGTTCAAGCGTCTTACACAGAGGCAACATGCTGAAGAGGAAAGACTACCTCCTAACTCTGAGTAGCTGGATGATCCCAGGCAAGTTACTTAACTCTGCACCTCAGTTTCCAAATCTGTAAAATGGGAAGAGCATTATTTTGCCTTGTAGTCACCAAGGTGCATGTATTAAGTTAAGAAATCCCAGTATCAGGAAAAACAGGGACTCCACCAAGGTTATGAGAAAATTACCTGAAAGACACATGCTGGCTTCAGTGCTCCCGAGAACTCAGTGAAAGGCATGGTCATGCAACCTGTCACTTAAAGCCAGAGGAAGCCTGGGATAAGTCCAGATTCTTCCTTCTCTCTCACTCCCCAAATCCAATGTGAAGTTCTAACTTAATCACTCATATTTCACAAGCATTTGATGTCTACTGTATGCCAGACACTTCTAAAACTGTCTCAGACATGTCCTCTCCATCCCAAGTACCACCCCTAGTACAGTTCTCCTAAGAGCCTCCTAACTTACCCTCTAACCTCCAATTTCTCTCTCTCTAGTACATCCTCCTCACATATCCAGAGAGATCTTTCAAAAATGGCAATCTATCCATCATGCCTAAAATTCTCTGGTGGTCAAAGACAAAGTTCCAAACAAGGATAGCAGTTATTGCCAAGTATAAAGTTCCAAATTTCTTAGCATGGCATACGACCCTGCAAGTCTGGCTCCTATCCGTCTACAAGCCCTATTTCAGTCCTGGCCTGGCATTTTTCACTCCAGCAACACCAAACACACAGCTGTTCTAGCACATCCCACTGCACTGTTCTGTTTCCATGTCGCTGTTCAGACTGTCCTCAATCCCTGCACTGTCTTCTCCTTGCCTTTCCCTTCATCTCCTTATCCCACAAGTCTTGCCCTTCCACTCTCCAGGCCAGATTAGGAGTCCCTTCTGGCTATTCTCATACCTGGCTTTTCTTATAGCTGTTATCACATTATATTTCCATTTTCTTTAAATATTTATGCCCTAATTTGGAGGATATAGTGTCAGTCCAGTGATGGCCCTCTAGTTGTAGTATTCTTTGTCCTTATATGCCCCAGGCAGGGGCTTCTCCCTGTCTAAACCTATTCCTTTCAGTTTCCTTCCATCCCCAATCACCAAGCCTATGGCTGATGCCATGAGTCTGGCCAACACAGACTCACCAGCTACTCACCACTTCTCTGCCGACTGAACTCCCAGTGCAGAAAAAGGAGCACGGGCTTTAGATTCAGATATAGGTTTAATCCCATTTTGCCATTTCAAAATCTGTGAATTCAGGCAAGTTATTCCATTCACTAAACTTCAGCTTCCTCTTCTATGTAAGATGAGATACCAGTTATTAATACTTTGCAGAGTTGAGATAATAATGCCAGTAATAAAAACAATAATGTTATGCATTATGTATTAAGTATTGTGCTGAGCACTTTACATGAATCTCTTTGAATCCTCACAACTCCTTCATGAGGTAGATTCTACTACTTATTTTGTAGAGGAGGAAGCCAACTAGAGAAGCTAATTAACTTGCCCAAGCCACTGTGAAAGACCACGGGCTAGATAACCCCATCCTCATTCCCACCACACTCTGTCCTTTGGCTATTGAGGCTGAAAAGGCTACATACTCACCCTCTCAGCCTTCCTAGCACTTAGGAGTGGCCAGGTGACCCAGTTCTGACCAATGGCATAGGAAGCCTCCTGAGGGAATTTTGGGAAAGCCTTACTTTCCTAGTAAAAAGATGAACATTACTATGTGCCCCTACACCCAGTTTTTCTACCTTGATCATAGACATGATGCCTATAGCTACAGCAGTCATCTTAGATCACGAGAGAAAAGTCAAGAGTCAGGTGACACTAGTCTTGAAATCACTGACCAATAAATCAATGCCACCTGCCACTGACCTCCAGACTTCTCTTTATATGAGAAAAACATCCCCATATTTGTTTTTCATAAATTATATTTTATTGATTATGCTATTACAGTTGTCCTGATTTTTCCCCCTTTGCCCCCCTTCACCAGCACTTCCCACTCCCTCAGGCAATGCCCACACCACTGTTCACATCCATGGGCCATGCATGTAAGTTCTTTGGCTGTTCCATTTCCTATGCTGTACTAGGAGGCTTAGAATCTTTGTGGAACCATGAGATAGGTAGGGGCGAAGAGCGAAGGCCTTTCTTCCCTTTTCCCTCCTTAGGGTAGGTCCTGAGCTGGGAGAACTGATGTCAGAAATGCAGACAAAAGGGCTGGGTACAGTATTTAAAAGGGGTGGTCTATTCCCAAGCAGCTATGTTGTGATTTAGGATACCCACAGTCCTGAATTTCCAGAGGAGCTTACATCCCCATGGCTATTCTGTAACTCCCTATTTGTAGTTCTTACTCCCCTCACCTCTTCACCCATTCCCCCACACCACCCTCTCATCTGGCAATCATCAAAACATTCTCCATATCCATGATTCTGTCTCTGTTCTTGTTTGCTTAGTTTTTTAGATTCAGTTGTTGATAGATATGTATTTTTGCCATTTTATTGTTCATAGGTTTGATCTTTTTCTTAAATAGGCCCCTTCAATGTTTCTCACATAATAATAGTTTGGTGATGATGAAGTCCTTTAGTTTTTTCTTGTCTGGGAAGCTCTTTATGTGCCTTTTATTTCTGAATAATAGCTTTGCTGGGTAGAGCAATTTTGGCTGTAGGTCTCTGCTTTTTGTGACTTGGAATATTTCTTGCCAATCCCTTCTAGCCTGCAAAGTTTCTTTTAAGAAATCACTCTTATGCGAACTCCCCCGTATGTAACTAACTGCTTCTCTCTGGCTGTTTTTAAGATTCTCCCTTTATCTTAAACCTCTGACATTTTAATTATGATGTGTCTTACTACCGGCCTCTTTAAATCCACCTTGTTTGGAACTCTCTGTGCTTCCTGGACTTGCATTTCTATTTCCTTCACCAAATTAGAGAACTTTTCTTTCATTATTTTTTCCAATAGATTTCCAATTTCTTGCCTTTTCTCTTCTCCTTCTGACACCCTTATGATGTGAATGTTGGAACACTTGAATTTGTCCCAGAGGTTGCTAACACTATCCTCATTTTTTTGAAATTTTTTTTCTTCTTGTTATGATTGGTTGTTTTTTGCTTCCTTATGTTCCATATCATTGATTTGATTCTCAGCTTCATCCACTCTGCTGTTATTTCCCTGTAAATTGTTCTTTATTTCAATTAGTGTATCTTTCATTTCTGACTGGATCTTTTTCATGCTGCTGAGGTCCTCACTAAGTTTCTTGAGCATCCTTATAACCAGTGTTTTGAATCTTGTGTCTGATAGATTGTTTATCTCCATTTCATTTAGCTCTTTTTCTGGAGTTTTGATCTGTTCTTTCATTTGGGCCATGTTTCTTTGCCTCCTCATTTTGGCAGCCACCCTATGTTTGTTTTTTTGTACCAAGTGAGGCTGCTTTGATTCTGTGCCTTGGTAGGGAGGCCGAATGTAGTAGTTGTCCTGTAGGGTCCAGTGCACAGCCTCCCCTGTCACCTAAGCTGGGTACTCGAGGTGTGCCCTTTGTGTGGCTGAGTACATCCTCCTCTTCTAGTGAGTCTTGATTGCTGTTGGTGTATCAATGGGAGGGATTTACCCAGGCCAGTGAGCTATGACCACTTATCACCAACCTCTGCCCTCTGTGAAGGATCAGGTGTGCAGGGGCAGGGTGGTGATGCTCTGACGTGGTCTGTAGCTGTTCACTGGGTATGCATTCCCTGGGATTTCCTGGGTGGTGCAGGTCCTGGGCTGCCCCCACCTGTGTTTTGCCCTGGGCCACCCTGCTTGAGCTATAACACAATCTGAGATGGCTGCTACTTGTGCTAGGCTTAGATTCCCAGGTGAAGCCAAGCTGTGAACCTATGCTGGGTGCTGCTAGTACATAGCTGGTAGTACAACACTGAGGCCAGCTGTTGGTCTTTCTGAGAGGATTTAGTCACTTGTACAGTATGAGACAAGACCAGCCATTCATATGGAAAAGCAGTTTGGGTGGGCCTGTAAGTTGGTTGGGTCAGAGTCTCTAGGGATCTCCAAGGCCAGTCAAACAGTGTTAGTGAGGTTGATGGAGTCTCATAAATGGCACCAGCCTACTGGCTCCATGGCTCTGCAGGGGGAGTACTCAGAAAAGAGACAATGGCCTCTGCTCACCTGGATGCCAGATAATTCAGTTCCTCCCTTTATGCCACTGGTGCCCTGCAAGCTGCAACCCCGGTGCTGGAGCTCAGAGCGAGTGAGGCCGAGTGAGGCTGAGTAGGTGAGTCTGTTTGTGGGTTCTTTAAGAAGAACTGCTTGGGGCTCCAGAAGTTTTTTCCACTGACTCAACTCCCACTGGTTTTTGCAGTCAGTACTTGTGGGGACATATCTTCCTGGCACTGGAACCCTGGGCTGGGAAGCCTGGTGTGGGGCTGGGACTCCTCACTCCCAAGATATCCCTCCTGAATTTTTATCCACCACATGTTCCAGCATGCGCCCCTCTACCAGTCTGAATGGGCATGGTTTCTTGAATTCCGTAGCTGTCAGACTTCCATTCAAATCGATTTCTGACTGTTCAGAGTGATAGTTGTTCTATATTTTAGTTGTAATTTGATGTGGTTGTGCGAAGAGGCAAGTCAAGTCTGCCTACGCTGCCTTCTTGACCAGGAATCTTACCCCGTATTTGTTTAAATTACCAGTAGTCAAATATTCAAGTAGCATCTTCAGGTATTTTATAAGTGATATAGAGTATTCAAGTGATGGAGCTAAGATTCAAACTAGGCAATCCTAAATATTAAGCCATATGAAAAACACTCAGCACTAGATTTGGTAGGGAATGGGTACCTGAATGATAAAAATGATTATAATAATATATATTACTTAACATTCCTCCTCGAGATTCCAAGCTCCTCTGGAAATTCAGGACTGTGGGTATCCTAAATCACAACATAGCTGCTTGGGAATAGACCACCCCTTTTAAATACTGTACCCAGCCCTTTTGTCTGCATTTCTGACATCAGTTCTCCCAGCTCAGGACCTACCCTAAGGAGGGAAAAGGGAAGAAAGGCCTTCGCTCTTCGCCCCTACCTATCTCATGGTTCCACAAAGATTCTAAGCCTCCTAGCACAGAGACATAAGATGACAGAGTTCAAGGGACTCAGCATAAACTTACAATCGTGACAGCACTTGTGGTGACAGTGCAGGCCCAAGTTTCTCTGTGGCAGCTAGAGACCTTTGGAGGTAACAAGCAGTGTGGTTTTGTTTAACAAAACCAAGCTTAAACAAGACCAAGAACTATTGATTTTTCTGCCTCTTTTCCTGCTGAGATCAGTAATAGCAAAAATCTGATTTAGACACTTAAAGTCAAGTACCTCCCCTACCAGCTGAGCAATTTTCAAGTAATCACACTTTTGGGGGCCAATTATTTACTTTTCCCAAGATGTGTGAGGAAAAAGATAGCATCGTTGGCTACCTTCTTGAAAACTATAGCTTCTATTCCTAAGTTCAGGGTTTAGAGCTGCCTGCTCACAGACCTCTGAATCTGTCTGAGAAGGGGCCATCCACTCCTGCCATACCTGGCACATGTGTCCTACTGGACATATGACCTCTGTTTCTAAAGCTGTTTGGAACTCAGAGGGTACTTCCCACAGGAATCATGACATTCATGAAAGTAAGAATCCTAGACAAACTCACAGAATTGGTAGAGGAGAGAAAGACTGTTTATTGAACGCTTACTTACTAAGTGGTAGGTATGATCATCAGAACCATCTAGGGAGCTTGTGAAAACAAAGATTGCTGAGAACCACCTCCAGAGTTTCTGATTCAGTGCGTCTGGGGTAGCACCCAAGAATCTGCATTTCTAACAAATTCCTAGGCCCAGGGACTACACTTAGAAGCCACTGCTATATGGTATAAATCAGTTACTGAGACTTTGGAACCCCACAACTGGCCACCTTCAGATGTTGGAAAAGTTTCTCCAACTCTAAGAAGAGATTCACAATACCATGATATCCATCTTGTTTACAGCCTTTTAAAAACAAACAGCCCTGGCTGACATGATTCAATGGGTTGAGTGCCAGCCTACAAATCCAAAGGTCGCTGGTTCCATTCCCAGTCAAGGCACATGCCTGGGTTGTGGGCCAGGTCCCCAACTGGGGGAGTGCTAGAGGCTACTGATCATTGTATCTCTTGCACATCTATGTTTCTGTCCCTCTCTTTCTCCCTCCCTCCCCTTCTCTCTAAAAATAAATAAATAAAGTGTTTTTAAAAATAAAAAGAACGAACAACCAACCCTCTCCAACACCCCCTGCTCCCCACACCCAAACGCAGTAGTGCCAGGTTTCTACAGGTTTCTCTTTAAGGACCAGATTCCAAATGCTTCAGGACACTGGGCAATGCCTGTGGCTTTTCAGAAGAGAAATTCTCCTAGAAGCTCCAGGTGGTATGTTTTGGAAGAAAGGACAAGCCACCAGTGAGGTTCACCAATCTCCCTCAGTGTGCACAGGCTGCTTGCCAGTTTAGCAGCTACTAACGGGGAAAAAACCGTAAAAGAAAAATCCTCAGGTTTTGTCCACAATACAACTGTGCTCATGGCAGTAATGATCAGGGGTGGGTGGGTACAAGGGTGGAGAAGAGAGCTGTGTGAGTGTGTGCTGGGGAGTGTGCACTGGGTGTGAGGGGGTGGGGAGACAAACAAAAGCCAGATGATTCTGAGATACCCTTCATGGCAGCTTAGGGGCTGTCTGTGGGTTACAGTGAATTGAGACACTGATTCCTGACGCTCCTAGGATGTCTGGGAAGGAAGGGGAGGATGAGAGCTCCTGGGCAGCCTTGTCTGTTTAATCTGAGTTCTCTACATATATCATTATTTTCTGTGTGGAAGCACTGGCTTAAAGCTAACTGTGAAAGCTAACTAGAGAACAAAAACATTTATTCCAAACTCTGTGGTCAATATGCCAGTTTACGGGCCTCTAAAAAGGCTTCAGTATTAGGGGCCTAATCATTTAGTCATTTATTCTTTCACCAATCAATATTTGCTGAGGGTTTACTTTGTGTCAGACACTTGTTAAGCACTGAGGACATAGTGAGTGACTTCAAGAGCAACGAGTGTTACAGAAATACAAACAATTATAAGGCAGCAAATATAGACTACATGAAGCTCAGTGGTAAGAACATGGAACATCCAAATGTAGGCTTCATTCTGGCCCCACCACTTTCTGGCTCTGTGCCAGGGACAAGTCTTTCCATTTTCCTTGATTTGTGTCTATGTATATTAACACTTAAATAATAAGGGTTAAATAAAATAATGATGATATAGTTCTCAAACTGGGAACAGGAACCCCTAAGAATACTAAACAATACAGGTATATGAAAACACTGAACTAAATATGGTGCACTTTCTTGGGATGTTATTAATAAAATTTTGAAGATAAGACACAAATTTCAATTAAATTTTAACCCTGGAGTACCTGCTCTGGGCTATTCCCCCATCAATCCAGGAATGAATTCATTCTCCTCTGATGTCAGATATACCTGAGTACGAAAGTTTCCAAAACACTGTGCACGGCTGACAACGCATGCTCAACCAATAGCAACCATAATCGTTAATCATAGATAGCTATTATTAATAACCCATCCACAGGATAAACAAATTTACTCTGTATTGTATGGGATATAAGACAGTATCCTCTTTACCCAGGCATCGTTTTTTCCCAAGCTCTGGACTTCAATTCCTGACCCCATATCCTATGATTACTTGGGAAGTGGAACTCCAGGAAGCAAATGCCAGGGAGTTGTCTTCAAACACACAGAAAAGAAGTTTCGTCACTAGCAAAGTTGCTAATCTCATCAACCCCCTGGCTTCCACTGGGCCTTGGCCTGACCAAGCAGTTAACCTTCAAGATAGGAATAGTTCAATCACAGACCCAGCTCCATCCTGATTAGCTCTGTCTCATTTTAAAAGTTCTTAGAGATCAACTACCTCCTTAAAGTCTCATAAGCAAGTGATACATAGCAGTAGGTATTATTTTTCCTACTTTACAGAGGGGAAAAGTGAGGCCTTTCGAAGTGACTTGTTCAAGTTTTCAATTAGAGGCATATAGTCAGGACTCAAACTCAAGTCTTCTGATGTCAAGGCAGGGAGGGGCTTCTGCCCAGCACATTTAGCAACAGAAATAATTCCAGTGAGGATCCATGCAGCATAGCCAAAAGGTCTTCTAGTTCTTTATCAAGAAACCGCCAGTTTTCAGGACCACTGAATTATATCTCCATTGACTAAGACTCATAAGTAAGTAATAGAAAACTAAATTAAACTGCATGAGCATATTTAGCAAGAAAAGGGAACTCACTCACTGGTGATGGCTATGGCTACACTGGCCTTTTCTTAGGACACTCGTGGAAAGGCATTCATGTTTCCTACTGGTCTTGCTCAAGAAGGTCAGGAGCTCTGGGGCAAGAAGCCTAGGACTGACAGAAGGTACCACCACAGCAGGAGAGGGTCCTGAGCTTACCTCACTTCCCTATTTCTGAACCCTTCATTAATATCAGCGATTCCAGGAAGGTGGATGGAAAATTGTTTTCAAGAAGACGCAAAAGAAACAGATTAAGGGAATGAGGTATCCAGTTGTTTTATAACAAAAGAGATCTAACAAACACTTACAGTTTAAGGTCCAGAATGTTAAGGGCTGGAAGGGAAACTGTTAAACAACTCATAGCCTGAATGGGAAAGTGAAGGCAAGAGAGACGGGCAGGATTTGTCCAGTATCTTGCAATTATTAGTAGCAGAACTAGACCTGGAACCAAGACTTCCACCTCATGTTTGAAGACCTAGTTCCATGCCTGACTTATCAGAAGCCATTCCTGACACCAATCTCTGACAAAGTTGTGGCTTCTTCCCTATACTCACCATGTTTTCACAGCAATTGGTACATCTACTTATTATGTTAGGTTCTTGAAATATAGTGGCACATCCCTCTGAGACAGCTCTTATCTCAGTGTACTATAATTGTCTCCACACCTGTGGAGTCCATAGAGGGGCTGCTGGCCAGGAGTATACTTCTAGGTCCTCAAAGGTGAGGCTCCCTAATCCTAGAAATGGCAAATATAACCCTCTTCCCCAGCTTATCACTGGGAGCAGTGAAAGGAGCACATATTTTAAGACAGATCAACTTGTTATAATACAAAGTACATATACTTTGAAATCATAAAGACCCAAGTTCAAATCTTTCCTAATCCTTTAAAAGCTATACTAGAGTCTGGCCCAGATGGAGGTGTAGGTAGACATGCTTTGCCTCCTTACACAACCATAAGAAGGATCACAACTAACTTCAAAACTAAAAACAACCACAACTGCCAGAAAATCCAACTATATGGAAGTCCAACAACCAAGGATTTTCAGAAGAAATATTCATCCACAGGGGTAGGAGAGGCAAAGCTGGGGAGCTGGGGCAGAGGCAAGGTGGTGGTGGCGGGCAGAACAGGTGGTCCCACATTCCTGAGTGGCAGATAAAAACTGAAAATGACACCTGGTGAGTGAGCCATCCAAGCCTCAGGCTAGACCCTGCAGCCCAGGGTTCCAGGGCCAGGAAATAAAGCCTCATAACTTCTGGCTATAAAAATCAGCGGGGGTTGGGGCGGCAGAAGAAACTGCTGGTCTCTCAGGAGAGTCCATTTAAAGGAATCACACGGACCTAGAACACTAGAACATACAGAAACCTACCCATGCTGGGATTCAGCACCAGCATAGCAGCTGGAAGGGTGCCAGTGGCATATAGGAAGTGGGAGAAGGACTGGAAATGGAGTGAGAGCTGAGCAAGTGGTAATGTTCCCTCTCTGACCCCTCCCTCACATACAGCGCCACAAAGCAGTGAGGTGGGTTGCCCCACCCACCCTGTCGAATACCCAAGGCTCCACCCCTTACCATGTAACAGGTGCGCCAAAACAGGTCCCCAGTTGGGGGTGAGCAAGAGGCAACCAATTGATGTATCTCTCACACATTGATGTTTCTCTTCCTCTCTTTCTCCCTTCCCCTCTCTCTCAAAACAAATAAATAAAATCTTAAAAAAAAAAAATGAGGAGACAATAAGAAGACTCTGGGACATGTCCAAAAGTGCCAACATCTGAATTATAGGGATAACAAAAGGAGAAGATGGAGTAGCAAGAAATTGAAATTATTTGAAAAAATAATGAAAGAAAACTTTCCTAATTTGAGAAAGGAAAGACATACAAGTAAATCCAGGAAGCACAGGAAATCCCAAAGAGGTTGGACCCAAAGAGGGTCCAAGACACCAAGACACATCATAATTAAAACGCAAAAGGTTAAAGATAAAGACCAATGTTAAAAGCAGCAAGTGAAAAGAAGAGAGTTACCTACAAAGGAGTTCCCTAAGACTATTAGCTGATCTCTCAAAAGAAACTTTGCAGGCAAGAAGGGACTAGCAAGAAGTATTACAAGTGATAAAAACCAAGAACCTACAACCTAGATTACTCTATTCAGAAAGCTATCATTTAGAATTGAAGGACAGATAAAGTGCTTCCCAGACAAGGTAAACCTAAAGGATTTCATCATCACCAAGCCCTTATTATACGAAATGTTAAAGGGACTTATTTAAGATAAAGATGATCAAAACTATGAACACTGAAATGGCAACAAACTCACAACTATCAACAACCGAATCTAAAAAAAAACAAAAACAAACTAAGCAAACAGCTAGAACAGGAACAGAATCAAAGAAATGGAGAGTTATCAGGTGGTGGGGGGAGGGGGAGAATGGAGGAAAAGGTACAGGGATTAAGAAGCAAAATTGGTAGGTACAAAATCAACAAGGGGATGTTAAGAGTAGTAAAAGAAATGGAGAAGCCAAAGAACTTTTATGCGTGACCCATGGACATGAACTAAGGCAGGGGAATGCTGGAGGAAACGGGGGTACCAAGTAGAGGGGGCAAAGGGGAAAAAAATTGGGAAAACTGTAATAGCATAATCAATAAAATATACTTAAAAAAAAAAAAGCTCAGAGAACCAAGATGGCGGCATAGGTAGACACACTGCACCTCCTCGCACAACCAGAACTGATAGAAAATCTAACGGCAAGGAAGTCTGACACCAAGGAAATAAAAAATAAACATTCATCCAGACCTGTAGGAGGGGCGGAGACTGGCAGCCCGGGTGGAGAGGACTGGCGTTGCAGTGGCGGGACCGAGACTGGCGGAGTGTGGGACGAACGGGGCAGGCAGTCTGACCACTAGCAGACCCTGCAGCCCCACATTCGCACAGATAAACCGAGAGGGCCGGACTCAGAGTGGTGGAGAGCGGGGCAGGCAGAGTGGCAGGTAGCACCCCGCTGCCCCACATTCGCGAACAGATAAACTGGACAAACGGCGGAGAGCGAAGCAGACCGCATAACCCAGGGATCCAGCACGGGGAAATAAAGCCTCAAACCTCTGATTGAAAACACCCGTGGGGGTTGGGGCGGCAGCAGGAGAGACTCCCAGCCTCACAGGAGAGGTCGTTGGAGAGACCCACAGGGGCCTAGGGCGTGCACAAGCCCACCCACTCGGGAACCAGCACCAGAGGGGCCCAATTTGATTGTGGGTAGTGAGGGAGTGACTGAAATCTGGTGGAGAGTGGAGCGGGCGCCATTGCTCCCTCTCGGCCCCTCCCCCACATACAGCCTCACAGCGCAGTGACCAGCATTACCCCGCCCTGGTGAACACCTAAGGCTCCGCCCCTTTAAGTAACAGACGCGCCAACACCAAAAAAAAAAAAAAAAAAGGCCCAAATGACAGAACACTTCAAAGCTCCAGAAAAAATACAACTAAGCGAGAAAGAGATAGACAACCTATCAGATGCAGAGTTCAAAACACTGGTTATCAAGATGCTCACAGAATTGGTTGAATCTGTTCGAAAAGTAGATGAAAAAATGAAGCCTATGCTAAGAGAAACAAAGGAAAATGTACAGGGAACCAATAGTGATGCGAAGGAAACTGGGACTCAAATCAAGGGTGTGGACTGGGAGGAAGAATGAAACATCCAACCAGAAAAGAATGAAGAAACAAGAATTCGGAAAAATGAGGAGAGGCTTAGGAACCTCCAGGACATCTTGAAACGTTCCAACATCCGAATTATAGGGGTGACAGAAAGAGAAGAGGAAGAACAAAAAATTGAAAACTTATTTGAACAAATAATGAAGGAGAACTTCCCCAGTCTGGCAAAGGAAAGAGACTTCCAGGAAGTCCAGGAAGCTCAGAGAGTCCCAAAGAAGCTGGACCCAAGGAGGAACACACCAAGGCACATCATAATTCCATTAGCCAAGATTACACAGAAGGAGAGAATCTTAGAAGCAGCAAGAGAAAAGGACACAGTTACCTACAAAGGGGTTCCCATAAGACTGTCAGCTGATTTCTCCAAAGAGACCTTACAGGCAAGAAGGGGCTGGCAAGAAGTATTCCAAGTCATGAAAGGCAAGGACCTACATCCAAGATTACTGTATCCAGCAAAGCTATCATTTAGAATGGAAGGGCAGATAAAGTGCTTCTCAGATAAGGTCAAGTTAAAGAAGTTCATCATCGCCAAGCCCTTATTATATGAAATGTTAAAGGGATTTATCTAAGAAAAAGAAGATCAAAAATAGGAACAGTAAAAATGACAGCAAACTCACAGTTATTAATGACCACACCTAAAACAAAAACAAGAGAAAACTAGGCAAACAACTAGAACAGGAACAGAACCATAGAGATGGAGATCACATGGAGGGTTGTCAATAGGGGAGTGGGAGGGGGAGAGGTGGGGAAAGGTACAGAGAATAAGTAGCATAGATGATAGGTGGAAAATAGACAGGGGGAGGGTAAGAATAGTGGAGGAAATGTAGAAGCCAAAGAACTTATTAAGTATGACCCATGGACATGAACTACAGGGGGGGAATGTGGGAGGGAGGGGGTGGGCAGGATCGAGTAGAGTGGGGGGGGAAATGGGACAACTGTAATAGCATAATCAATAAATATATTTTTTTAAAAAAAGCTATACTACATACTGTCCAAGTCATATGACCTGAATTAAACTGCCAGTTTTTTTTAAAGATTTTATTTATTTATTTTTAGACAGAAGGGTAGAGAAAGAGAAAGGGAGAGAAACATCACTGTGTGGTTGCTCCTCACGTGCCCTCTACTGGGGACCTGGCCCGCAACCCAGGCATGTGCCCTTACTGGGAATCAAACTGGCGACCCTTTGGTTTGCAGGCCAGCACTCAATCCACTGAGCCACACCAGCCAGGGCAAAATATCAGTTTTTTTTTTAACTGTAAAGGACATGTACTATGGGGTTTATGATTAATAAGATTATAATTAGTATATATGTGTATACATGTGCGTATATATATTTGAAGGACATAGCATGTGCTTGTCAAATGGTAATTAATACTTTTTAATATAATCATTACTGTTACCAACCATTTAATGTATCTGGCATTTGTTTACAAATTATCCCACTTGGATCTTCTACATCCAGCAATGTGAAGGAAAAGATAACCTGAAAATCTGCCTCCTACATAACACCTAGTAAAACTTGATGAAGTTTAACAAATACTTTATGTTATATAACAAAACACAGACAGAGTTGAGATTTTAAGAAAGACAAAGAAATCTCCAGGGGTCAAAAATTTAGAGGAAACTGAAACTCAGGAACTCTCATTGCGAGCTGATGGCAGGCTGCTCTGAGAAGGTCTTTTGGCCTGGGCAATCAAAGGGCTTGCTTTTTAAGTCCCAGAGCTGGGAGATGAGGCTTTGGGACTTGGAGAAGCTGTGGGCTAGAGCTCAAATTCCCCTGTATAAAGCTGGGACCTTAGAGGAAATCATATTGTTAAAAAAAAAAAAAATTAACTGACTCAAAAGTACAGAGAGGCAACAAGAAATTTAGATTAAAAAAGACAGTTTCTCTAAGAATTTGAATCTTGGCCTGTGTGAAGACTGAATTTATTCCAGTTGTATGGAGTTTATATTACCTGTGTGGTCCTAGAATCTCCAGCAGAGAAATTAACTTAAAACATAGTTCCAGGATGATAATATTTCTTGGTGATTAGTAGAAACAAAGGCATTCCTTCTCCCTCCCTCCGGAGAAGTACTAATTATTTCATTTAATCCTCACCACTATTCTATGAGATAGATAATAAACTTAGGGAGGTTTAGCAACTTGTCCAAAGTCACTTAACTATTATCTGACAGATCTGGGATTTGAACCTGGTTGTTGTTCATTCAATTGAAACCATTTACCAAATTATACTATGTGCCATGCAGAGACAAGGCCTGTTTCCTTTCAAGTATACCACACAGCCTAATCTTCTTTGTGCAAATTAATAGATAAATATAACTATTTTCTTCTGAAGTTTAGCAATTCAGTAAGAATGAAGGCAGTCAGGATCAGAGGAAACCCACAGGATTACCCTGTGCTCTGTCTGCCAAAGCACCTCAGTCCTCTCTGGCAAAGGAACTTAGGTTGCTGGAACACTCTGAACTGGGAAGGAAAGCGGCAACAGGCTCTCTCTGAGCTGGGAAGGCATAGGGTTCTGCCCAATGGGTCCTGGTTGCCGGAATTGATTTTATTAGAATACATATACAGAAGTTCAAAGAAAAAATATTTACCATTAAGGCAAAATTGTGATAATAAAGCTGTTGTAATAAACACAAATATATGGACAGCAGATGACAGCTTAGGAGGAGGTTAGGGAGTGGAGGGATTGAGCGAAAAGGAAAAGGACTCATGGACATGGACAACAGTGTGGTGATTGTGGGGGGTGGAGTGTATAAGCGGACTAAATGATAATGGAAAAAATACAATAAAGATGAAATTAAAAAGAAAGAAATTGAAAGTTAGTGATGACAGCTATAGTCATATCAGGCTCAACCTCCAATATATTTCCAAATGTTATTTAGGAGCATTGAGAAAATCCTCATTTATAAATAAGTAGCTGCAAATGTTAGCAGTTTTTTAAAGATTATTATGTATTTATACAAGCTTAAGTTAGCACAGTGATCATATTATGTATAGGTGTGCTTTATAACAATAGTTCTAAATGTTTTCTTAATCAAATAACATATCCAAGGAATTCCTGAAGCACCCTCCGGTGCTCCTATAGAACAAAGTCGGGAACAACCCAGGGGTTCCCTGAGATCTCTGCCACCAAGACCGTGATTAACCTACTCTTTGAGCTTCATTTCCCACTTCTCCCCTCTTCTAATCTTTACTCCAGCTGATCTCAAGTACTGACTGTACCCTGACCATACCTCCTCACCTCTACGTGTTTGTTCAGAGTTATCTTTACCTTTAAATTCATTGTATTTTTGAAGGCTCGTGTTATGATGAGCACCAAGCTAGCAACTTACATCCATTTTCTCATTCACTTCCACTACCACACATCCTACACAGTTTATTTATTTGTAAATAATAACAACCATTATTAAGCATTCACTTTATACCAGATATTATATGCTGAGTGTCTTCCACTAGTTCATTTAATCCATATAGCGGCCCTATGAAATCGAGCGATAGTACTGCTCTTATTTTACAGTGAGAATGCTGAGAAAGTTAAATAAACTTGCCTAAGGACAAATAAGGGAGAGACCGCTTCCTGGAAAAGTGCTGTCTGAGCTCCAAGCTGAATTCTTAAAGAATAAGGTGAAGCTCTCAGGGGACAATGGCATTCCAGACAGAGGGACAACATGTACTACGGCAGAGAAGTAGGAAACAGTTCGGTATGCAGTTCGGGGGTGGGGATCAGCCTTAACAATCAGCAGACCAGGGTTCGAATACCTATTTTTGTTTGTACTGTGGACTCTTACTGTGACTACGATTTTCTCATCTGTGACATGGTAATGCTAAGTGGTACCTTGTAGAACTGCTTTAAGATTCACGTACCCAGCACAGGGCCAGGCCCATGGCAGGTACTCAATAAACAAAGGTCACCTCCCTTCCTTTCCCCTAGCTGACTAATCCTTGGAGAAGATAATCCTTACCCTAAGTAAATGTCAGTTCCATCTCCACTGGATCCCAGACATGTCTCCCTTCTACAAGTCTGTGAACTTTACCAAAGCTTTTAGAGGCATAGTTTATCAAAAGTCATCCAGCAACTTATTTGGTAACGACCTCAACCACCCTTTCTCAAAATTAGTCATTCTCAGACAACTCACCTGTGTAAGCCATGTTTTTAGGGTTGCCATAAGGAGCCCCAGGCTGCATGGGGCTATAAACAGGGTTCATTGTGGAAGACCGAGGATCCTACAGAGAAACAGAGAAAACAGTACTGATTATTAATTGCTCGTTCTCCCTAACATCAGCTTCCTCCCTCTAATCTTCAGCTTACACTCACAGAGAAACAAATGGTATAGTTAGAGGACTAAACAAAAAGCCATTTGTTTGTAGTTGTCCCTATGCTAATACTTTTCCTATTATACAGATGAAGATGCTGGAAAGAAGAGAGGTGATAAAACTTGCCTAACATCAATCCGGGCCTTTGGCTGGCTCTGAGTTCAGTACTCATCCCACTATCCCAGATGACTCTGTCACTAGCATACTGTGTGACAGGGCCAAGTCACTTCCCCTCTATGGCCTTCAATGTCCTGATGTAAAATAAATTAGTTTAGGCTCTCCCAGGTCCTTTCTAATTCTAAGGATGCTAGCCCAGGAGCTGGGAAAGGGTACACTTCTGTCCACCAGGGGAGCCAGAGTGCCTCATGATGAGCACACAGACTTCCAGAAGGAAGAGAAGCAAGTGTCTCACCCACCCTTTGAGCCTGCAGAGGACAAGACACCAGTTACTAACAGTTCTGAAAAAAAAAGGGGGGGGGGCTTATTGCCACCGATCATTTTTTAAAAGATTTTATTTATTTTTAGAGCGAGGGGAAGGGAGGGAGAAAGAGAGAGGGAGAAACATTAATGTGTGGTTGCCTCTTGCACACTCCCAACTGTGGACCCAGCCCACAACCCAGCCAGGTTCCCTGACTGGGAATCAAACTGGCAACTCTTAGGTTCGAAGGCCGGCACTCAGTCCACTAAGCCACACCAGCCAGGGTTACCACTGATCATTTTAATAGAAACAAGGGAACATAGCCAAGGCCTCTCACAAAATTTGGAAATTTGTGTGCAGTAAGTATCATCTGCAGGAGGAGAAGATGGCGGCCAAGCAGGTGGAAGCTGAGTCCACTTGCTCTTGCCCCACAACTCAGATACTTGGCTGATCTTCCGAAAAATAAACTGAACATTCAACAGAATCTCAGCTGATATGAAGTTTGGAAGCCAAGGAGTACAGAAGATGCTTCACAACAGGTGGTAAGGAGATTTTATAGGTTGAAGGGGAAATACCCTGTGCGTGGCACCTGCAGCCACAGACAGACAGCCTGGTCAAAGACTGCAGCTTCGCAGTTCCCTCCCCTCCCAGGTCAGAGAACCCCCAGACCCGGGCCAGCAGTGACTTTACACAAAGTCAAGGAGGTCCAGGTTAACCTCCCCCCACCTCCACCCCTCACACGGCACACCCACAGGTGCAGTGGCAAATGACAACCAGGAGAGTGCCAGGGGCAGAGAGAGGGATTCTACCTGTACCCAGGGCAGGTAGAGGAGGCAGGCCGCAGCCAGCCATGACTGTGTGAGACTCTTGGCTTTTTGGAGAGGTGGTGTGGTGTACAGAAAGCCGGACAGTGACTCAGTGCTGCAGTGGGAGTGTCCGCAGAGAATTTTTAAAAGGGGAGAGGCAGGGACCCCAAGCACAGCTGCCCTGACAGCAAGGGGAGAGGATTAAGGGCATGGTTTGTTCCCACGGAGTGCAGCTGGACAGAGAGATCAGAAAGGTGCGTAGCGAGGGGATTTCTCGGGCGTAGCCTGGCACAGTTGGCAGGGTTCAGGACTGTCCGCTGCAAGGCCAGTGGGCTGGGAACTGGATGGGAGGGAGTTAAGCACCTTAGATTATCTAGAGCCACACAGAGCTCACTTCCCCAGCTGAGACTGAATCTCCTGGAAGGGAAGGAAGCACTCAGCCCCCACCTCCTGCAGGATGGAAAGTACCACCAACAGGGAAGATCTGCAAAACAGGCCGGACAGGCTCAACAACCCTCTTCAGGGTGCATATCCGCAAAAGACAGACAGAAAGAGAAATGTGTAAGGGGACCATTTTGAACTTCTGTAAGGGAGACAAAATACGCTGGTTCCCAGGGCCCTATTCCACTGAGACCACCAAAGCATGGAGATCAGAAATCAGTGCAGCAAGGAGGAATCAGGGCCTTGCCCAGTCTCAGCTTGCACAGAGAGTTGTCATCAGCACCAAGCAGGAAAGAGCTGACCCCCTTACACAGACTGGCCCCTCCCTTGAAACAGACAGCTAATTCATCAGAAACTATACATTATTGGAAATAAGCTTGGAGAGACCAAGATGGGGAGTGCAGGGGGCAAGGGGAATACACCCACAATTTTCCCAGAGGACTGAACAGTGCTTCCCAGGGAGACCTAGAGGTCCCACCCTCCCAATCTCCATAGAAACCCCCTCTAGAGGCAGATGAAGGTGATTCAGGCGGTGCTGCCAGAAGTTGGATGACCCATCCTGGGAACTTGAGCTGATAAAAAAAGCCAGAGGTGGATCCAGAAAGAGGGCAGAAGGCAAACACCAAACTGCTGAGACAAATTCCACCTCGTTTTACTTCAGAATTTGTGTTCTTTTTGTTCCTTTTACATAGGTTTTTAATATTTCTCTTTTGCTTCAATTGTATTACAACTAAGTCACTATTCTTTGTCTTTTAGTTTTTATTTAGATTTATATTATTTTTTATTTTATTGTTGTTTCAAATCTCACATGACACCCTTATTCCATTTTGCCTTCTTTCTGCCCTTTCTTATTTTTGTTGTAAATTTTCATTTCTCCTCCACTACACCTGGTTCCTGTTCCTTACTCTTACTATTCCTCCTTCCCGTCCTCTCGAAAGCACCCTTCCTTCCTTTAATCAGCTCACACTCTTTTTCTCCTTCTTATAATATTCTTGTTTTCTTTCCACCTTTATAAATTGTGACTTATTTGGCATGGATATTGTGGTTATTGCTCTTCTTCAACTGTATTCCTATTTGCTCACCTTTTTAAAAAAAAATTCAAATCTCAGAGGCTACTCTCCCCCTGTCTTACTCCATTTTGCCTTCTTCCTGATATTGCTTATTTGAATTTGGAATTTTTTTTTCCCCTTTCTTAGCCTGGATTCTATTCCTTACTCTTATTATTTCACCAACTCCTATCCTCTCAAAATCATTTTTCTTTACTGTAGACATCTCATATTCTCTTTCCTATAATATTCTTATTCTCTTTCCACCTTTATCAATCTTTGCTCAGCTGTTGTTGTTATTGACCTTGCTGTGGTCTTTCTGCAGTTTTGTTCCCTTTGGTTCACGACCTTTTTGATTTATTTCAAACCTCGTATTATACTATTCCCTTTTCTTACTCCATTTTGCCATTGCCCTTCCCTGTTTTACTTACATTTAAAATTTTATTTTCTCCCTTTCTTCACCTTTTTATTTCCTACTTTTATTAATTCTCCCTCTTCCCTCTCACAATCATTTTTCTCTCCTTTAGTCACCTCATATTTTTTTTTCCTATCTTGTAATATTGTTAATCTCTCTCCATCTTTATTAATCTTTGCTCAGTTGCTGATGATATTGCTGATGTGGTAGGGGGGTAGTTTTGCTGGTGTGGGTTTGGTTTTCTGCATAGCATTGCTTTTTCACTAGCACCTGTACAACAGCACACAAGACGTGGCGGGGGTTGAGACTCCCAGCAAGCCAGCTGCAGGGGAGACCCCACCAACGAATGAGCCACCAATAATCAAAGCCCAAGTACAACATAAGAGAGCCCACATAAACTGAGTAAAGGGCAAACCTAGAATATCCAGATCAGGAGATCAAAGAGACTGCACCACTGAGCCCCACAGGAGTCCAGCCCACAAACACAGGCAGGGAAAGCAGAGCAATGTGAGATCCAGAAACAAACAAAAAGTGTCACCTAAAATGTAGAGAAGTCAGCATTTAATGTGTGCATGTTTATTAAAAAGTAAATTTCTTCAAGAAAAAAAAATGTAGAGAAAAAGAAATAACCCCATATTGAAAAAAAAGGAGGAATCCCCAGAAAAAGAGCTAAATGAAATTGAGACAAGCAATCTATCAGATATAGAATTAAAAATAATGGTTATAAGGATGCTCAAGGAATTCAGTGAGAACTACATGGAACTTTATGGGAGCTACAAGGAACTGGTGGGAACCACAGCAGCATGCAAAAGGACATACAAAGTATCAATAAGAACCAGGAAGAAATGAAGAATACAATATCTGAAATGAAAAATACACTAGAAGGACTTAGAAGCAGACTAGATGGAGCATAGGACCAAATCAGCAAGCTGGAAGACAAGATAGAAAGAAATACCCAGTCAGAGCAACAAACCTAAAAAAGACTAAAAAAAAACAAGGATAGTTTCAGGGAGCTTCAGGACAATATGAAATGTAACAACATTTGTGTCATAGGAATATCAGAAGGATAAGAAAAGGAGCAAGGGATAGAAAACCTGTTAGAAAAAATAATCACAGAAAAATTCCCTAACTTGGCTAGGGAAAAAGCCACCAAAGTTCAGGAAGCACAGATGAACCCAAAGAGACCTACTCCAAGACACATCATAATTAAAATGGCAACTTTTAAAGACAAAGAGAAAATCTTAAAGGCAGTATGGGAGAAGCAGCTAGTAACATACAAGGTAGCTCCAATAAGGCTATCAGCTAATTTTTCAACAGAAGCACTATAAGCCAGAAGAGACTGGCATGAAATATTCTAAGTAATGAAAAGCAAGGACCTAAAACCAAAATTACTCTATCTAGCAAGGCTCTCAATTAAAATAGAAGGTGAAATAAAGAGCTTCCCAGACAAAAGAAGACTAAAAAAGTACATCTCCACTAAGCCAGCACTGCAATAGATGCTAATGGGACTGCTATAAAAAGGAGAAGAAAGGGGGGTGGGGAGAGACAGAGAAAGAGAAACACAGGTACAGAAGAAATAGTAATGCATAAGTACCTATCAATAACAACCCTAAATGTAAATGGATTAAATGCTCCAATCAAAAGTCATGGGGCAGTTAAGTGGATAAGAAAACATGACCCACATATATGCTACCTACAAGGGACCCACCTCGGAACAAAAGACCTACACAGGTTGAAAGTGAAGAGATGGAAAAAATATCCCAAGCAAACGGACATGAAAAGAAAACTGTGGTAGCAATACTTACATCAGACAAAACAGACTTCAAAACAAAAGCCATAAAAAGGGACAACCAAGGTCACTACAGAATACTTAAGGGAGCAGTTCAACAGGAGGATATAACTCTTATAAACATATACACACCCAACACAGGAGCACCTAAATATATGAAGAAAATCTTGGAAGACTTCAATAAAGATAGTGACAACAACACAGTCATCCTAGGGGATTTTAACACCTCACTGTCAACAATGGATAGAACTTCCAAACAAAGAATCAACAAGGATATTGCTGAATGACACTCTAGATCAAAATTACTTAATTGATATATACAGAAACTTTCACCCCAAAGAAGCAAAATACACATTCTTTTCAAATGCACATGGTGTATTTTTCAAAGGCAGACCACATGGTAGGACACAAACAAGCCTAAAAAAATTCAAGAAAATTAAAAATCATATCAAGTATGTGCTCTGATCACAATGGCCTAAAATCAGAAAACAACCTCAAGGAATAAACTCAAAAACATTCAAATACACAGAGACTGAATAACATGTTATTAAATAATGAATGGGTTAATGATGAGATCAAAGAAGAAATCAAAACGTTTCTGGAAACAAATGAAAATGAACACACAACAGCCCAAAACCTATGGGACACAGCAAAGGTAGTCCTGAGAGGGAAGTTAATGGCAATAGAGGCCTATCTAAAGAAGAGCAAAAAATCTCAAATAAACAACCTAAGAACTAGAACAAGAGCTAGAGGAACAACAAACAAGGCCCATAGAGAGTAGAACAAAGAAAATAATCAAGATCAGGGCAGAATTAAATGACACAGAGACTAAATTCAAAGGATCAATAAATACAGGAGCTGGTTCTTTGAAAACATAAAATTAACAAACAGTTAACCAGACTCATCAAGAAAGACAGAGGATCCAAACAAATAAAATCAGAAATGAAAGAGAAGTAATAACTGATACCACAGAAATACAAAGGATTTTAAGAAATTACTATGAACAACTATATGACAAGAAACTGGACAAAGTGAACTTCCAGCCAAGATGGAGGTATAGGTAGATACACTTTGCTTCCTCGCACAACCAAAAGAAGGACAACAAATTTAAAAACAAAAAAAACACACTGACAGAAAATCAAACTGTATGGAAGTCCAACAACCAAGGAGTTAAAGAAGAAACATTCATCCAGACTGGTAGGAGGGGCAGAGACAGGCGGCTGGGGAAGACAGGACACCCAGTAAAGCGATAGACAAGGCTGTGCAAGGCAGCAGCTGGTGGACCAGGTGGTCCCACATTTGCATGCGGATAAGCTGGGAGGAACAATTGGGGAGTGAGACAGACAACACAACCCAGGGTTCCAGCCTAGGAAACTAAAGCCTCAAAACTTCTGGCTGTAAAAATCTGTAGGGGTTGTGGCAGTGAAAGAAACTCCTAGTCTCACAGGAGAGTTCATTGGAAGAGACCCACAGGGTCCTAGAATGTACACAAGCCCACACGCCGGGGAATCAGCACCAGAAGGGCCCAATTTGCTTGTGGGTAGTGGGGAAAATGACTGAAAGCCGGCCAAGAGCCAAGCAAGGGGCTCTGTTCCCTCTCTGACCCCTCCGCCATACAGCATCACAATGTAGCAAAGTGGGTTGTCCCACCCTGGTGAATACTTAAGGCTCCGACCCTTAAACATAACAGATGCAGGGAGACAAAGAAATATGGCCCAAATGAAAGAACAGATCAAAACTCCAGAAAAAGAACTGAGCGACGAGGAGATAGCCAACCTATCAGATGCAGAGTTCAAAACACTGGTAATCAGGATGCTCACAGAAATGACTGAGCATGGCCACAAAATAAAGGAAAAAGTGAAGGCTATACAAAGTGAAATAAAGAAAAATATACAGGGAACCAACAGTGAAGGGAAGGAAACTGGAACTCAAATCAATGATTTGGAACAGAAGGAAGAAATAAGCATTCAACCAGAAAAGAATGAAGAAACAAGAATTCAAAAAAATGAGGAGAGGCTTAGGAACCTCCAGGACAACTTTAAATGTTCCAACATCCAAATCATAGGGGTGCCAAAGGAGAAGAGAAAGAGCAAGAAATTGAAAACTTACTTGAAAAAAATAATGAAGGAGAACTTCCCCAATCTGGCAAAGGAAATAAGACTTCCAGGAAGTTCAGGAAGCTCAGAGAGCCCCAAAGAAGTTGGACCCAAGGAGGAACACATCAAGGCACATCATAATTAAATTACCCAAGACTAAAGAGAAGGATAGAGTCTTAAAAGCAGCAAGAGAAAAGGAGAGACAGTTACTTACAAAAGAGTTCCCATAAGACTATTAGCTGATTTCTCAAAAAAGACCTTACAGGCAAGAAGGGACTGGAAAGAAGTATTCAAAGTCATTAAAGAAAAGGACCTACATCCAAGATAACTCTATCCAGAAAGCTATTGTTTAGAATGGAAGGGCAGATAAAGTGCTTCCCAAATAAGGTCAAGTTAAAAGAGTTCATCATCACCAAGTCCTTATTATATGAAATGTTAAAGGGACTTATCTAAGAAAAAGAAGATCAAAACTACGAACAGTAAAATGACAACAAACTCACAACTATCAGCAACTGAACCTAAAAAACAAAAGCAAAAAAACAAACTAAGCAAACAACTAGAACAGGAACAGAATCACAGAAATGGAGATCAAGTGGAGGGTTATCAGCAGGGAGGGGAAGAAGAGAGAATGGGGGAAAAGGGACAGGGAATAAGAAGCATAATTGGTAAGTACAAAATACATGGGGGGGTAGGGATTAAGAATAGTATAGGAAATGTAGAAGCTAAAGAACTTATATGTATGGCCCATGGACATTAACTAAGGGGAGGATGCTGATGGGAAGGGGGGATACAGGGTGGAGGAGGATAAAGGGGAGAGAAAGATGGAACAACTGTAACAGCATAATCAATAAAATATACTTAAAAAAAAGAAATTGGACAACAGCAAGAAATGAACAAATACTGAGAAACATTCAATCTTCCACAACTGAATCAAGAAGAAGCAGAAAGCATGAATAGACCAATAACAGCTAGTGAAATTGAAGCAGTGATCAAAAAACTCCCAGCACACAAAAGCTCTGGACCACATGGCTTCACAGGTGAATTTTACCAAACATTTAAGGAAGAATTAACTCCTATCCTTCTCAAACTATTCCAAAAAATTCAAGAAGGGAGACTCCCGAACTCTTTATGAGGCCATCCCAAACCCTCTTTATGAGGCCAGCATGATCCTAATTTCAAAACCAGGTAAAGACACAACGAAGTAAAAAAACTACAGGCCAGTATCTCTGATGAACATAAATACTAAAATCCTCAAAAAAATACTGGCAATCTGGATTCAGAAATACATTAAAAAGATCATACACCATGATCCAGTGGGATTCATCCAGGGATGCAAGGATGGTACAATATTTGCAAATCAATAAACATAATACATCACATAAACAAAACGAAAGACAAAAATCACATGATCATATTAATAGATGCTGAAAAAGCATTTGATAAAATCCAGCATCCATTTATGCTAAAAACACTCAGCAAAGTGGGATACAAGGAACATATCTCAACATAATAAAAAGCCATGTACGAGAGACCTACAGCCAACATTATACTCAACGGACAAAAACTAAAAACTTTTCCCTTAAGGTCAGGAACAAGATAAGAGTGTCTGCTTTCACCATTCTTATTCAACAGAGTACTGCAAGTTCTAGCCACAGAGATCAGACCAAAAAAATAAAGAAAGAAATAAAGGGCATACAAATTGGAAAGGAGGAAGTAAAACTATCATTATTCACAGATGACATGATAGTGTACATAGAAAACCTTATAGTCTCCACCAAAAAATTACCAGACCTAATGGGTGAATTCGGCAAAAGAGCTGGATACAAAGTCAATATTCAGAAATTGATGGCATTTCTATATACCAATAATGAACTATCAGAAAGAGAAACTAGGATAAAAAGTCCCATTTACTATAGCAACAAGAAAAATAAAGTACCTAGGAATAAATTTAACCAAGGAGGTAAAAGACCTGTACTCGGGAAACTATAGAACACTGAGGGAAGAAATTAAGGAAGATACAAATAAATGGAAGCATATACCGTGTTCATGGATGAGAAGAATCAACATCATTAAGATGTCCATATTACCCAAAGCAATCTATAGATTCAATGCAATTCCTACTAAAATACCAATAGCATATTTCACAGATCTAGGACAAATATTTCAAAAATTTGTATGGAACCAGAGTGACCTTGAATAGCCTCAGCAATCTTGAGAAAGAAGAACTAAGTAGGAGGGATTACAATACCCAATATCAAACTATCCTACAAGACCACTGTAATCAAAACAGTCTGGTACTAGCATTAAGAACACACACATAGATCATTGGAACATAATAGAGAGCCCAGAAATAAACCCAAGTCTCTATGGTCAATTTATACTTGACAACAGGAGCATGAGCATACAATGGAGTAAAGATAGCCTCTTCCATAAATGATGTTGGGAGAATTGGACTGGTACATGTAAAAAAATGAAACTAGACCACCAACTTACACCATACACAAGAATAAACTCAAAATGGATAATAGACTTAAATGTAAGTTGTGACACCATAAAAGTCCTAGAGGGAAGTATAAGCAGGAAAACTTCAGATATCCCACATAGCAATATTTTTGTCGATATATCTCCTAGGGCAAGGGAAATAAAGGAAAAAATAAACAAATGGTATTCCAACAAACTAGAAAGCTTTTGTACGGCTAAAGAAAACATCACCAAATAGAAAAGGGAACCTACCTGTTCTACCATATGGGAGAATATATTTGTCAATGATACATCAGACAGGAGTTTGATCTCCAAAATATATAAAGAACTCATATGACTCAACACCAGGAAGCCAAACAATCCAATTAAAAAATGGGCAAAGGATCTGAATAGACACTTCTCCAAGCAGGACATACAGATGGCCCAGAGACATATGAAAAGATGCTCACCATCAGTACCCATCAGAGATGCAAATTAAAACCACAATGAGATATCATCTGACACCTGTCAGAAAGGCCATGATTAATAAATCAACAAACAACAAGTGCTGGCGAGGATGCAGAGAAGGGGTTACCCTAGTGCACTGTTGGTGGGAATGCAGACTGATACAGTCACTGTGGAAAACAGAACGGAATTTCCTTAAAAAGCTAAAAATGGAACTGCCTGTTGACCCAGCAATTCCACTGCTGGGAATGTACCCTAAGAATTCCAAATTACCAATTCAAAAGAACTTATGCACCTCCAAGTTCATAGCAGCGCTATTTGCAATAACCAAGTGCTGGAAACAGCCAAAGTGCCCATCAGTAAATGAGTGAAACAAAAAATGTGGTACATTTATATAATAGAATACTACACAGTCAAAAGAAAGAACTATTTTTTTGCAACAGCATGGATGGAACTGGAGAATATTATGCTAATTGAAATAAGCCAATCGGTGAAAGGCAAATACCATATGATCTCACCTACAAGAGGAATCTAATGAACAAAATAGATCCACAGACATGGAAACATAGAAGACTGAATTTGACCAGAGGGAAAGGGGAGAGGGATAATGGTGGAAAGAAGGGGAAGGGACCAGAAAAAGAACATATATGAATGATCCACGGACATGGACTACAGTGTGGGAATTAACTCTGGGAGTCAGGGGTGGGATAGGTGGAGGAGGACAAAAGGGGAAATATTGGGACAACTGTAATAGAATAACGATAAAAAATGATTTAAAAAAATAAGTATCACCTACACAAGTGCTCTGTTAATTATCTTAATGGAGCACATTCTCCATTCTGATTAACAGAAAATCTGTCATTAAGCTCTATTAGCCAGCCAATTTGTCTCACCTTATTTAGGGAAACATCTTTGACACAAAGGCCAACACATGTTTGAAAACATGTCTCTAAAAGTACGCATATTATTTACACTTCATAAAAATCAAACAATTCCCTCCTAACTAGGCTCACATGATAGATGGGCAATTTTTTAGGTCATTAACTTCTCCTGGAGCACCTCAAAACAGGAAACAGTCAAACGCTGAAGACAAGCAATCAACAGTTGGCTTGATGACAATAGCTCTGCGACTAATTAGTCTGCCCAGGGTTGGTAATGAGAGGTGGAGAAAAGATGGGTTCCCAAGGAGAGGAAGCCAAGGGGGTTAAACAGGCAAAACGGGAAATGTCACTGGCCAATTTCAGAAGATAGAACATCCTGAAATGTCCCAATGTGCAGCCCTGGCAAACCACCCCAGGGCAACAGGCTACATTAAACTACAAGGTGATAAACTGAAGCTAGAGCAATTTGAGGATGAAAGTGGCAGGAGATTATATTTCAGCACAATTTAAGGAAATAATATTCTAACAGCCAGAGTTATCCAAGAATACAGCCGAGTAACACACTCTCTAAATATAAGCAGTCTCTTGACAGGGTACTGAGAGAATTAAGAGATCACAGATGTTAAAATACATTGCAATTATAAAGTGACACGCAGATGTAACTGATGGTGGCAATGATGTGACAACACAGAAGACTTTCTGTACACTTTCCCGGCCTTGGATCTCTTGTCTGTCCAACCACTTCTCTGCTAACTAAGCCAAGATAAGGAAGACTGAAAATGCTAAGCAGCATAACTGGCCCCGTAAACGTCTGGGCACTCTCCTACTGAGAAGGTATTCTATTTTGTTGATTGGACAAAGTATGAAATTGCTTTTCATAACCAAAAAAACTCATCAGCTTTGAAACTGGTCTCCTGCTGCTCCAAAATGAGTGCTACAGTCTCAGAAGGAGATCATGCCTGGGCAGCATTCCACAACAGCATCCTTTCCAATCCCAGCTAATAACCAACAGAAATGAGGTCTCCCAGGGGCTCAAATTTTGGAATAAAAATATGCCAGCCACTTTTGAGGAGCTGCTCCAAGGTAAACAATGTTCCTGGATTCAAGGGAAGGCCAGTCTTTTAAAACTGAATCCACACACTGTTAACAGTTTCTGGGGCCAACTAAAAATGAGTAGGAAGATAACAAGCTCTATGATCAGGCAGATTTAGGTTCAAATCCTGGAACTGCCACATACCAAATGTGGAGCCACATGCAAGTCCACTAACCTTTCTAAGCCTTGGTTTCCTCTAGCCTCAAAATAGAAAAGGATAACACATACTTTGTAGAGTTGTTGTAAGGTATGTTTTTAAAGACAGGTTTATTTCCTTTGCATACAGTAAAACCTCATTTTGGTATACAGTTCTTCTATAAGCCTTGAAAATGTATACAGTTGTAAAAATGCCACCAAAATTAAGATACGAAGTATTTTCATTGCCCCCAAGAGTTGTCTAATCTGTGTAGTCAATGCTCTCCCTCCCCAGACTCCCAGCCCCTGGAAACAATTGAGTGAAGTGGAGAAAAGGCAAGAGTACAGTACAAGGTCACAAAGCAACTAAGGGACAGGTCCGAGACTAGCACCCCAAATGAATCAAAGACCTAAATGAGAGAGTTAAAAAGATAAACACTCCTAGAGGAGAGAAGAAAATGTAGGCATAAACCTTCATGACCTTGGACTTGTAAATGGTTTCTTAGATACTAGATATGATAGCAATAGCACAAATAGCCAAAAGGGGGTCGGGGGAAGGTAAACTGGATTCATCAAAACTAAAAGCTTTTGTGCTTTAAAGAATACCATCAAGAAAGTCAAAAGAGAATCCACAGAATGAGAGAAAATTTTTGCAGATCATATATACATACAGGCCTGGCATAAATCATTCCCTTTTTATTATAAAATCTTTTATTATGAAATCATAAGCATGTAATTCTGTAGCATAACGGTATCACACTCAAGTATACCATATGACATTTTAGGTGAAATGTTCAAATTAAAACTAGAAATTATTACACCCATATTATTACCCTACCAACTATACTCAAGCAGGCATTACTTCTGCCGGACCCTGTATATTAAGAGATTTGTATTTAAAATACATAAAAAGACTTCCAGTCAAGATGGAAGCATAGATAAACATGCCTTGCCTCCTCATACAACCACTGCAAAAATTACAACTAAACTACAAACAACTATCACCCAGTCAGAAAATCTGAACAGTCAGAAAATCAAGCTGTATGGAAGTTCAACAAACAAGGAATTAAAGAAGTCACATTCATTCAGATGGGTAGGAGGGGCAAAGATGGGGAGAGGCGGAAAGGGCCAGTCCCACACCCACATGTGGTAGATATAACCTGGGAGGAATATCTTGGGAACAAGGTATCCCAGCACTGTATCAGACCACCCACCCCAGGGTTCCAGTGCCAGGAAGATAAGTCCCCATAACTTCTGGCTGTAAAAACCTGTTCAGTTGGAGTAGCAGAAGAAACCCCATGATTCTCAGGCATCTCCTCTTAAAGGGCTCATGGAAACTTAAGACTTACTGAGACTCATTCCCTCTGGGCTCCAGCACCTGCACAGCAGCTTGAAGGACACCAATGGCACATGGTGAGAAATTGAAGTGCCTGGCATCAAGGTGAGAGCTGGGGGACAGCTTTCTCCCAGATAGAAAGGTGAGCAGAGGCCACTGTCATTTTTCTGAGCCCTTCCCTTACAGCGCCACAGAGCCAGCAGGCAGACGTCATATCTGAGATTCCATCAACCTAGTTAACACTGTTTTCCCCACAAGAGAGATCCCAAGACTCCATCCCACCAAACTTGCAGGTCCATCCAAACTGTTAACCGTCAATTTTCCATATGAACGGCTGGTTTTGGCTCATCCTTCAAATTTCCTAAATCCTCTCTAAGAAGCAACAGCTAAGTGGCCCCTGGTCCGACACTAGCAGCAGCCAGCCTAGAATCACAGCTTGGCTTCCCCTGGGAATCTCCAGACCCAGAACAATAACAGCCATCTCAGATTGTTTTATAGCTCATGCAGTGTGGCCCTGGGCAGAATACAGAGGGTGGGGGCTGACCTTGCATATACCACCTGGGAAACCCCAGAGCCAGTGCACCCAGTGGACAGCTACAGACCATGTCAGAGCGCCACCATCCTGCCCCTGCACAGCTGACCCTCCATGGAGGGCAAAGGTTTGGGGTCAGTGGTCACAGCCAGTCCTTGCAGCTGACAGGCCTGGGTAAATCCTTCTTACTGATGTGCCAACAGCAATCAAGATTCAACTACAAGAGGAGGGTGTACTCTGCCCACACAAAGGGCGCACCTCGAGTACCCAGCTTGGGTGATAGGGGAGGCTGTGCCACTGGACCCTACAGGACACCTACTACATTAGGCCACACTACCAAGACAGGGAGTCATAGCAGCTCTACCTAATATATAGAAACAAACACAGAGAGGCTGCCTAAATGATGAGACAAAGAAAAATGGCCCAAATGAAAGAACAGATCAAAACTCCAGAAAAAGAATTGAACAAAATGGAGATAAGCAATCTATCACATGCAGAGTTGAAAATACTGGTTATAAAGAAGCTCAAGGAACTTAGTGAGAACTTCAACAGCATAAAAAAGATCCAGTCAGAAACAAAGGATACACTAATTGAAATATAGAAAAATTTACATGGAAACAACAGTAGAGTGAATGAAGCCGAGAATCAAATCAATGATATGGAACATAAGGAAGCAAAAAACAACCAATCAGAACAAGAAGAAAAAAGAATCCGAAAAAATGAGGACAGTGTAAGCAGCCTCTGGGACAACTTCAAGAGGTCCAACATTCTTATCATAGGGGCACTAAAAGGAGAAGAGAAAGAGCAAGAAACTGGAAATCTATTTGAAAAAATAATGTAAGAAAACTTCCCTAATTTGATGAAGAAAATAAACATGCAAGTCCAGGAAGCTCAGAGAGTCCCACACAAGATGGATGCAAAGAGGTTCACTCCAAGACACATCATAATCAAAATGACAAAAGTTAAAGATAAACAGAGAATCTTAAAAGCAGAAAGAGAAAAGCAGTTAGTTACCTACAGGGGAGTTCCCATAACACTGTCAGTTGATTTCTCAAAAGAAACTTTGCAGGCTAGAAGAGACTGGCAAGAATTAATCAAAGTCATGAAAAGCAGGGACCTACAGCTAAGACTACTCTACCCAGCAAAGCTGTCATTTAGAATCAAAGGGCAGATAAAGTACTTCCCAGACAAGAAAAAACTGGAGTTCATCATTACCAAACCATTATTATATGAAATGTTAAAGGGATTTAGGAAAAAGAAGATCAAAACTATGAAAAATAAAATGGCAAAAATACATACCTATCAACAACTGAATATAAGAAACAAAGTAAGCAAACAAGAACAGAGACAAAATCACAGATATGGAGAGTATTTTTGATGGTTGCCAGACGGGAGGGCATGTGGGAGAGGGGGTAAAGAGTGAGGGCATTACGAAACACAAATAGGACTCTTTTGAGTAAAGAGCACTTCCAGAATCTCCGGGCTACTTTACATGGCCTCTGTGCTGAAGCCTGCTCGTTGATTTGCATGGTCTGCCTGATTCATTCACAGCCCCGCAAACTTGTTTCCTGGCTACATGGCGGGGCTGACCCTGCTTGTAGGCCACCTCCTTCCTTCAGCCTGAAGTGAGCAGCCCACAGTGAGCAGCTGGAAGAGCTGTTCCGTCAGGTGGGGCCGGAGAAGCAGTGCTCCATGGTGACTGAGAAAGGGAGTAAGGCATGTCAAGGCTCTGGTTATGTCACTTTTTCTATGCTGCAAGACGTAGCCCTCAAAGAGGGCCCTCAAAGAGATTGCCACCTTTGAGGGCAGCAAGATCAACCTGATTGTTGCCAAGAAAAAACTGAGGAACAAGCCCAAGGACAAGGGAGAAAAGGAAAATTCAGAGTCCTCAAAGAAGGAGCAGAAGCCTTTAAAAGCCAAAGTAGCAGATAAGAAAGCCAGATTAATTATTTGGAATAATAATTAATCTGGAATTATTTGGATTAATTATTTAAGGTTCAGAAGATGACTTAAAGGCAATATTTGCTCAATATGAGCGGTCCTGGAAGTTAACATCCTTAGGAAGCCAGATGGAAAGATGCGTGGTTTTGCTTTTGTCCAATTCAAAAATCTCCTAGAAGCAGGAAAGGCTCTCAAAAGTATGAACGTGAAAGAGATAAAGGGGCTGAGGGTAGCAGTAGATTGGGTCGTGGCAAAGGATAAGTATAAAAATACACAGTCTGCCTCTGCCCCAGGTAAGGAAAAGAGACATGAGCCTAAACATCAGAAATTAAGTAAAGAGAATGACAGGAAAGAGGGAAGGGGAGAGGAAGAGGAGGAGGAGGAGGAGGATGATGATGATGATGGTCTTATGGAAGAAGAGGAGGATGATGGTGATGATGAAGAGGAGAAGAATAAAGAATCAAAGGTGACCAAGCCTGTGCAAATTCACAAGAGAGCCTCCAAGAGAGCAGCGCCCAGAGAAACCACTGGAGAAGACCAGTCCAATGAGGACAGCGGCCTGGAGGACCGATAGAGCTGACAGTGGAGAGGAACTGGCTCAGAGAGATACTGACGCTGAAGGACAGGAGGATGATGGTGTACAAGTCTCAAAGAAAAAGAAGAGGAAATGACCCTCTGATGTGAATGAAGAGAAACTGTTTTTATAAGAAACCTTTCCTTTGATTCAGAGGAAGAAGAATTTGGCGAGCTTCTTCAGCAATTCAGAGATCTTAAATGTGTCCATGTTGTCTTGCATCCAGACACAGAGCATTCTACAGATTGTGCATTTGCTCAGTTCGTGACTCAAGAAGCGGCTCAGAAATGCCTTGCAGCTGCTTCTCCAGAGACCAAGGGTGGTGGGCTGAAACCAGATGGCAGGCAGGTCAAGGCTGACTTGGCAGTGACCCACGATGGGACTGCAAAGCTCCAGACAAAGGTAAAGAAGCCAACCAGAACTTGGAACCTCTACCTGGCCCGTGAAGGCTTGATTCGTGCTGGGATGAAGGCTGCAAAGGTTGTGAGTGGTGCTGATATGGCCAAAAAAGAATGGTCTGAGCTACTGAAGCATCAGAAACTGAATGACCAGAATATCTTCATCTCCTGCACAAGGGTCTGCCTGCGCCATTTCCCCAAGGCCAAGGATGACAAACAGCTCAGAAGGCTGCTGCTGAATGGCACTAGAGGGGAGAAGGGGGTGCGCATCAAGGTATGTAAGGTGATGCGAGACCTCAAAGGAGTTCATGGGAAAATGAAGGGTCAGTCCCTGGGTTATGCCTTTGCAAAGTTCCAGGAGCACAAGCATGCCATCACAGCATCACAGCCCTACTCCACATCAACCACAACCCAGCAATCTTTGGGCCTCAGAAGAGACCAATTGTGGAGTTCTCTTTGGAAGATGAAAGGAAGCTTTAAATAAAGGAACTGAGGATCCAGCACAGTCAGCAAAAAATGAAATCCAAGCCCACAAATGGTGAACCCCAGCAGGAGCAATGGGAGTTTGGAAAAGACCAGCAACAGAAAGCAACTCAAAACCACAGAGAGGAGCAAAGCTATGCCTCCCCAGAGTAGAAGGGGAGGGTGGGCTCTACGTCATGGACAGGATTCCAGACCAAGGCCACATGCAGAGTTGCCTGATGGAATGAAGAGAAGAAAGGTCCTGGCACTACCTTCACACTGAGGCCAAAAATTAGGTTGCAGGACAACGACAAAGTCTCTCCCTCCCAAAACGTCAAAGCCCCAGATAAACCAGTGGAAGCAAGAGAAGAAGAAATTATCTTCCAAGCAGGTACCTAAGAAAAAAGCTAAGGGAAAGAAGACAGAAATTCGCTTCAACCAGTTGGTCAAACAGTATAAGCAGAAATTATTGGGACCTTCTAAAGGAGCACCTCTTGCAAAGAGGAGCAAATGGTTTCACAGCTGATTATGCCAGCAGACTGAATAAGAAGCTGGATTGTGTGCTTCATGGTAAAACTCCCTGGCTCCTTCACACCCCCATCCCCCCCCCACAGTGTCTGTACTGAGGGGAAAAAAAAAACCTTGAGTGCACAAATTTTAAAAATAAGTACAAATAGGTAGTTACAGAATAGCCATGGGGATATCAAGTACAGTAAAGGAAATGGAGCAGCCAAAGAACCTATACACATGACCCATGGACATGTGTAACAACATAACCAATAAAATATACTTAAAAAAGAAATAATGGAGGCAGAGGCAGTGGAACGATATATAAAACATGCTGAAAGAAAAGAATCTGTCCGTGAATTTATCTGAAGAAACACAAAACACTAATTCGAAAGAATATATGCACCCCCAACTTCATTGCAGCGTGTTTTATAATAGCCAAGATTTGGAAACAGCCACAGTGTCCAACCAAAGATGAGCAGATAAAACTGCTATGGTAACCCTAACTGGCTCTCAGTCTGTTGGACGTTGTCCTGCAAACCAAAAGGTCACTGGTTAGATTCCCCGTCAAGGTATATGCCTGAGTTTCGAGCCAAGTCACCTACTGGGAGCATTGAAGAGGCAATCAATTGATATTTCTCTCTAACATTGATGTTTCTCTCCTTCTCTTTCTCCCTCCCTTCCCCTATCTCTAAAAAGAAATAAAATCTTTTAAAAAACAGCTATGGTACATTTATACAATGGGATACTACTTGGCATAAAAAAGACAAATGTTTTACCCATTCCAACAGCATGGATGGATGTGGAGAACATTATGCTAAGTGAAATAAGTTAGACAGAGAGAGAAAAATACCATATGATTTCACTCATATGTGGAATCTAATGAACAAACTGAACTAATGAGCAAAATAGAGACAGATTCATAGAGAGCAGGCTGACGGCTCTAGGGGCTTCAGGGGGTAGAGGGATCAAGCAAAAAGAGAAAGCACTCACAGACATGGACAACAGTGTGGTAAATACAGGGGGGTAGAGGGTGGGTGGAGATGGAAGAGGGTATAAGGGGTGGGTAAATGGTAATGGAAAAAATACAATAAAAAATAAACTGTTAAAAAATAAAAGCTAAAAAAATAGAAAAAAACTTGTCAACCAAAATTTCCCAGCGAAAGTATCATTTAAAATTAAAGGTGAAAAATAAAGATAATTTTTATATAAATAATAACTGAGATGATTCATTGCTAGCAGCCTGCCTTTCAAAAAACACGAAAGCCACGACCGAAACAAAATGGTCCTGGAGAGTAATTCAAATGAACCTGAGGACAAACTATAGAGCCTCAGTGAAGGTGATTATGGAGATAAATATAAAAGACAGTGTAAATATTTTTCTATTCTCTTAATAGACTTAAAAGACAGCTATAAATCAAAACCTTAAAACTGTATGGTTGGGCATATAAAGGATAAAAATTTAATTTATATAAAGATGAGCTCAAAGTCAAGAAGGAGAATGAAGTTACATTGGAACAAAGTATCTACAGCTTACTGAAAGTAAACTAGTTTGTATCTAAAGTAGATTGTATGTGAAGTTGATTGTAATACATAATATGTAATAAATCAAGACACATTTAATCCTCAAAACAACCACTAAGAAAACAACCTTTAAGACTTTATAAAAACATCAACTGTATCAACAAAAAAGGAACAAACCACTGATACATGTTACAACATGGACTAAGCCTGAAAAAACAGGGTCCAGCATAAATAACGCTCCTTTTTATTACAAAATATTTTATTACAAAATCATAAGCATGTAATTCTGTAACATAACAATATCAAACTCAAGCACACCATATGACATCTTAGGTGATATGTTCAAATTGCTGTCCATCTCATGCAAAACATTCATGTATCCTACCAACCACACTCAAGCAGGCCTTACTTCTGCTGGACCCTGTATTATGCTAAATGAAAGAAGCCAAAGCAAAGGATCCCATATTGTATGATTCCATTTATGTGAAATGTTCAGCAAAGGCAAATCTACAGAGGCAGACAATAGATATTTGGTCATCTAGGACTTGAAGTAGGAATGGGGACTGACAGCAGTCGGGAGCAAAAGATCTCTTTAGGATAATAAAAATGGCTTACAACTGGATTTTGGTGACAGTTGCACAACTCTAAATTTAATAATAATCATTCAATTGTATACTTAAAATGAGTGAATTTTATCATGTAAGTCAAAAAAGCTGTTAAATACAAATTTGTGGTTCAATAAATAGTTACACATTTTTTATAAGCTAAAAGGGATTAAGTCATGTAGTTTGACACCCTCATTGAATATACATAAACTGATACCTCCTGTGCTAAACTCTCTGTAAAGCATTACAGATTCAGAGATAATAGGACACAATTTCTGTCCCTGGGGTGTTTACATGAGGGAGACAGACATGGAAACTGACAATTGGAAGCAATACAATACTGTTATTACACTGACTGCTAGAATTTAAAGAAAGACAACTAACTAAAGGGCAGGTGGGGGGAAATGTTATGATTCCATTAGGTGGCAATACATTCAGTTAAAGGACTCCATTTCTCAATCTCTTCTGCAGTTAGGTGTGGCTATGTGATTATTTCTGTTCAATGAGATTTAATTGAAATATGGTGCAGGACTTATGCTCAAATGCTGCTTAAAGAGAACAGTGTTAGCTAGGGGTGGTGCCCTTCCTTCTCCTCTTACTCTTTCCTGCTATTTAGAACCAGAATATAATGACTGGAGCTTATCAGCCTTCTTTTCCATGAACTGACCTTGAGAATGGAAGTCTCAAACTGAGGAGAGCAGAAGGTGCCTTGATTTCATGCAGCGATCGCTTCAACTCTGGCTTACCTACTTCTGTATTTTTAAACCACTGTTATATTAGATTCCTGTTATATGTACCTGAAACTAATCATTTAATTGGGAGGGGGAAAGGTATAGAAGATTTCAAGAGACTGTGTCATTTGATCTATGTTTTGAAGGATGACAGGAATTCTACAGAGAGAGAAGGGGAAGAAAAGGCCATCCATCCGTGACACTGTACCATGAGAAAGCAAGGCACATTGAGAGAATATCAAGTAGTTCTGAAAGGCTAGAGCATAGGATCAGAGGGAAACACATGGCAGGGATATTACCATCCTGTCCCCACTTCTGAATTGTGTCCACTCAGCTCTTACGAAGGATCTCGGAGGCTAGATTGGGCATTATAGGACATTTTATGACCCAAGAGCTCTCTGAACTTCTCTGTTATAAATACTCATTGCAGCTATAATTTGCTTGCTCGATTTTGCCTGAAACATTTTAAGCACCAGGAGGTGAAGGGACTGTATCTTTTATTCATCACTGTATTTCTAGAAAAGGACATGATTAAAGCACGGTGCTCAGTAAACATTTGTTGACTAGTTGAATTAATTAATGGGTAAATAAGGGAATATTTTGTTGAAATTCAACAGCTGAGTATCTTCTTACCAAGCAAATTAAAGAAAACTCCATTTCAGAGGGTTTTTTCCCTTAATTCTCTCAGTATGCTATGCAAGGAAACCCAGCTTTTTATCGTTGAGATCTGTTTCTTTATACTGTCTGCCAAATGTATCAGACTATACATTGGATTTCTGCATTTTACAGTTCTGTATATCATTTCATCTCAGAAAGTGTTTCAATTTAAAGATGAAATGGACGAGAACTCTAATTTCTAGGAACCTGCCAAGAGGATCTCATAATCAAAAAGGCTTCCACAGTTAACAGAAAGAGCTTTTCATGCCAAAGCTCAACAACCATCTCTTGTGCCTGCCTGTAAATGAGATGCTCATCAGCAAAATGTCACATTCCAACCACTAGAGCATTCAGCCCATTGAAACAGCTTTAGTAAAATGGCTTTCTGTAGATCAAAATCACAACAAAATTGTCTCTCAAGCCAAATGCTTGCAAATAATATAAAATTTCTTCTCAAGGATTTTCCCCCTTAAGGGCAAACAAATTTCAGAAGGAATCTCCCTTAACATAGAATTTAATTATAGACAGTTCCCCACGTACGATGGTTTGACTTAATTTCTCAACTTTAGGATGGTGTGAAAGCGATACACATGCAGTAGAAACCAGGCAGGCTAAGCTCTGATGCAACCCCATCGAAGTCGAGGAGCATCTGTATTCATTAAACCTTGCAAGTACTCGGGACTTACCGTGTGTCATTTCTCTGCCCTTAAAGAACTCATCTTTTAGTGGGGAAACAGCTGTGTGTAAGTATGACTATAATGAAAGTGCTATATTAAAGTGCTTGAAACAAAGACAGGATGTCATTTTGCTTGGCAGAAGGGTCAAGAAAGCTCTCACAATGTAGCACTTTTATAGTTTGTAAGGATGGTGCAAGAGATAACTATCATTGTATTGCAGATAGAGAAACATAATCAGAGAAGTTAAATCAATTGTTAGTGGAAAGCCAGGGACTAAAATCTAGGACTTCAGATCTGAAGTCCAGTGTCCTTTCCAGGACATCATGCTTTCCATGACGTACAGATGTGACACCTGAAATGGCTGAAATTTCAAAAGAGCGCTTTCCTGCTTTCACACTTTACAATCCAGTGATTGATCATCTTTGAATTCCACTAAGCATGCCATAGTCTCCTTCCTCTGAGTCTTTACACATCCTGTTCTCTTTGCCTGAAATACCACCTTCCTTCATCATTCAGGGGTTCTCAACTTCCCTATGTCTTAGTTTGGATAATTTTTACTCATCTTTTAGGGGTTCAGTTAAATGGTGCCTGTGCCACACTATAATATAATTGTATCACACTCCCAACTGTAAAGCCCATGAGAGCAGAGATTTGTCTTTTGTTTCGTCATTTATTTTTCAATTACAGTTGACATATAATATTACATTAGTTTCAGGTGTGCGGTCCTGTGATTAGACATTATATAACTCCATTATATCACTCCTTTATTGGAGTAATTAAGTGATCACTCCAATAAATCTACTACTCATCTGATACCATACATAAAATATTATTGACCATATTCTCCATGCTGTACTTTATATCCCCATGACTACTGTTTAACAACCAATTTGTACTTCTTAGTATCTTCACCTTTTTCACCCATCCCTCCCAACCCCCGTTCCATCTGGCAACTGCAGCTATGAGTCTGTTTCTGTTCTGCTTCTTTGTCTAATTTGGTGGTTTTTTAGATGCATTTGTTGATAGATATGTATTTATTGGCATTTTATTGTTCATATTTTTGATCATCTTCTTAAAGAAGACACTTGAACATTTCATATAATACTGGTTTGGTGGTGGTGAATTCCTGTAGCTTTTTCTTGTCTGAGAAGCTCTTTATCTATCTGATAGCTTTGCTGGGTAGAGTAATCTTGGCTGTAGATCCTTGCTTTTTATCACTTTGAATATTTTGTGCCAATCCCTCCTGGCCTGCAAAGTTTCTTTTGAGAAATCAGCGGACAGTCTTATGGGAGGTCCCTTGTAGATAATTAACTGCTTTTCTCTTGATGCTTTTAAAAAGATTCTCTCTTTGCCCTGGCTGGGTGGCTCAGTTGGTTGGAGCATCATCCCATACACCAGAAGGTGGTTGGTTCAATTCCCAGTCAGGTACATATCTATGTTGCAGGTTCAATTCCCAGTCAGGATGTGTATGGGAGGCAACCAATCAATGTTTCTCTTTCCTCTTTTTCTTACTCTCTTCCTTCTTCTTTCTCTAAAATCAATACACATTTCCCTCAGGTGAGGGAAAAAGTTTTTTTCTTTGTCTTTAACCTTCTGTATTTTAATTATGATATATCTTGGTGTGAGCCTCTTTGGGTTCATCTGTTTGAGATTCTCTGTGCTTCCTGAAGTTGTATGTCTATTTCCTTCACCAGGCTAGGGAAGTTTTCTGTCATATTTTTTCAAACAGGTTTTCCAATTTTTTGCCCTCCCACTTCTTCCAGCATCCCAATAATGTGAATGTGGTATGCCTGAAGTTGTCCCGGAGGCTCCTCACACTACCTTCAATTTTTTTTTAATTCTTTGTTCTTTTTGCTGTTCTGATTGGCTGGTTTTTTGCTTCCTTATGTTCCAAATTGCTGATTTGATTCTCAGCTTCATCTACTCTATTGTTGATTCCCTGCAAATTATTCTTCATTTTAGTAAGTGTACCCTTCATTTCTGACTGGTTCTTTTTTATGGTTTCCATGTCCTTTTTTTATAGTTTCTATGTCTTTATTTATGCTGTTGAAGTTCTCTTAAGTTCATCTGCCCTTCTCCTTATAACCAGTGATTTGAACTCTCCATCTAGTAAATTGCTTGTCTCCATTTTATTTAGTTTTTTTTTTATTTTTTGAACTTTTGTTCTGTTCTTTCATTAAGGACGCACTTCCTTGTCTCCTCATTTTGGCTGCCTCCCTGTGTTTGTTTCTGTGTATTAGGTAGAGAGCTACTACGTCTAGGGTTCTAAAGCATAGTTAGAGCCTCAAAAGAGTGACAGCAGTAGCAATCGCTCTGAGGCTACCTGCTATAGGAAAGTAATTATCTCCTCATCCATAAAATGGAAATACTTCCATTTAATCTAAAGCATTGCTATGAAGATCCATAGAAAGCCATGAAGGACTGAAGCACAAAGTCACAATCATAACTGAGTTTTATTGAATAGAATATTTCATGGGAAGATGTAAACTGGACTGTGGAAGAGAAACAGAAGACCTCAAACAGAAAGGAAGAGCTGAAATAGAAAATGGAAGAATATAGGAAATATTTTAGAGTCAGAACTGACAGGATTAGAAATTATGCAGGGCATAAGGAAGAAAAAATTGTTTTAAAGTAAAGGGTTTCAAGGGTAAGTAATAAAAATGGCATTCATATTTCGAAAGCAGAGGCAGAGATGCTCGATGAACATCAGGAAATAATCTGAGAGATGACGACTGCTGTGAACTAACTACCCACCAACCAGTATGTTTGTTTGTTTGGAGGTTAGCAGAAGTGGCCCAGAAAGGGTATAAAGCAGTAAAGAATGATGAAACATGGAGGAAGAATAACAGCGTAATAGAATACACTGTCATGTATAATTCAGAGCCAAATAGGGCTCCCCAAAAACATGTCTTTAGAACCTTCTCAGTCTTTAAAGAAGCAAGCCTGCTTGGCTCCCAAGATGCTTGCTTGCTAGTTTTCTTCCTTCAGTCAAAAAACCTTCACTGAATTTTATTTTATACCAGGCCCAGTGCTAGCATTACAGATATAGAGATAAAGAACATGCCCTTAAGGACCTTGGAGTTAGCAGAGAAAGGAAACCTGTACAGTCAAACAAAGACACCCACGTGTTACAGTAGACACAAATGAGCCCAGGGTCTAGCGAACCTGCACTCCATGCACTCCTCCTCCAGGATGTCTTCCCTGAGTATTTCTGTTACCTAACATTTATGGAATGCTTACTATAAGCCAGGTATTTTTCTTAGAGGTTTACATACATTATTTCCTTTATTTTTCACAATGACCTTATGAAGTAGGTACTAATTATTACTCTCACTTTGCCAATGGGGGAACTGAACAACAGTCTGGCGTATGATGAACTCTTTCCTCTGAGCTCTCATAATCTTCATAAAATGTTTTGTATCATTACACAGTACTTTGTAGCATTGGTTTTAAAAAATATCCCTTGAGGAGTAACTGTATCTTCAACCTCTTCTATTAATTCCCTTCTACCCCACTGCCTTCTTGCTCTAAGTGAAATGTTTCCTCTGCAGCCTTCTCAAATGGGGGCTGGTTTTCACTCATTCCCCAGCTACTATTACTCTAGCTCCATTGTTGCTTCCAGACCCTCCTGCGTACAAACATCCAGCTTAGAATCTAACATCATCAGATTCAAGATCACTCCATCTTGTAGCCATTTACTTGCCCAAATCACTCCCTATTACGCTTTAAAGATTGTGGCTGCTAGAAAACTGTTATTCTCTCCAACACCATTCTTGCCATAATTCTTGGTAATTTCAATAACTATATAAATAATGGTTACAACATATTGCCCTAATAGTTACCTGGCCTCCTACCCTCTGTTGATCCTGATTTCTAGCCCACCTCAGCCTCTCATTCCCATGGTTATACTTGACCTTCTCATTACCAATAACTGCCAGTCTTCTATAACCTCAATTCCAAATATTTCATTTGCCAACCACGCTCTCTTATCTTTTCAATACAGAGCACTGTAGTACCCCAGCCCTAACAATCCTTCAGCCTATTAGGACATTTAATCTACTGATCCTACCTATGTTTCATTTCCACCGCCTTCGTCATTTCCTCACTTCCTTCCTAATCCTGGTTAGTTTAAATTTGCTGGTCAATTTTTGTAATCACTCCCTAGGCCCTCTATACTTGTATTAATATAGATTGATTAAATCACAGCTCTGGTGAAATACAATTCACCATCTAATCTCTGCCTACAGTGGCACAGGTCCTGGGAGGAGGAAAACATGAACAAAATGCTTACTGAAGTTAAACTTTAAACTCATGACCACTATTTCCAAGTGGGCTCTAACAACCTGACAATCTTTCTGTATTTGCTAAGACCATTTACTTTCCTAAACAGTATACTTTCTCTTCTCCTAATCTCACTCTTACCTTGTGATTCTGCTTATTTGTCTGAGTAAAATCAATCACCCAGAAGAGAATTTCCACAAGATCCCACCATATTTACCTACCAAACTGCGCCCGTGCACACATTCTCTAACTTCTGTCCTAGTGCAATGGACAAGAGTCCACATCCAACCCTCCGCTGACACACCGGACTCCAGCTCTCCACTAAACGAAGGACATTACTCTGGTCATTTCCCCTCTTTCCCACATTATCAGAATCTTCCTTTTCTGCAAGTATTCTTATTAACATACTGTTACTTGTCTAATCAAATAAATAAGCAAGCAAAATCTCTTTCTTTATTCTATTTAATACACCAGGTAGCAATCCATTTCTTTCCTTCCCTTCACAACAAAGCTTATAGAAAGAGCTTTTTACATGCTTTCTCTCATCTTTCCTCCCATTCTATTGAAACATCTTCAGTTAGATTTTCATTCCCACCATGCCACCACAGCTGTTCTTATCAAGGTCACCATAACCTCTACTATGTTAAAACCAGTGATCAATTTTTCAGGTCTCATTTTCCTTGACATACCAGCAACATGTGACCCAGCTGATCACCCTCTCTCCTCTTTTAAAGACTTTCCAGACACTATACTCACTCAGTTTGGGTGGGTTTTTGTTCTGTTTTGTTTTTCCTTCATTCTAACAGCTCATTCTCAATTTCTGAACTTTGTGGTGACCTAGGTGCCTTGGGCCTCTTCTCTTTTCCATGCACTTCCAAGGTCACTTCATCTAATCTCATGATTCTAAGTACCATCTATATTTTTATATTTACTCATCCCCTGAAATCTGTTTCACCTGAAGTCTTTCTCAGTTCAGTTAAAGGCAACTCCATCCTTTCAACTTCACTGGTCAAAATTTTGGTGTCCTGTAAAAATTTTGGACGCCAAAATTTTCCCTTTTTTCTTACACCTCACAACCAAAAGTTTAACCGCAAATCTTTTGGTTTTCTACCTCTAAAATCAATTCTCACCACCCCCATTTCCACCACCTTAATCCAAGCCACCATCATCTCTCATCAAGATCAATGCACCATAAACTGACAAGTCCCACATTCAAGCATTTCCCCCAATTCTTTCCCCTAACTGCCTCCTTTGTTCATTCCCTAGATTCCTTTGTGTCCACACCTGTCTGCCCTACACAATTAGCAAGTTAAGTTCTTGGAGTGCAAAGGCCATATCTGATTCTTCCATCTTGTCCTCTAGCACAGGACTTAGCAGGTACTTTGGGAATATCTGTTAAAGTCAAAAAAAGAAAAAGATCAATTTTTTTTACTTTCCAAAGCATTTCTGTAGGCATCTAACAACTCAATGGGGAATCAGGGTTGGGATTAGCCTCTGCTTTACAAATGAGAAAAGTCTCAAAGAGGAGAAGCAACTTTGCCCAGACTTTACCCTGATACCTCACACTCCCAGCCCCGTGTTTTTTTCATCTAGTCATAGTGTTCACTGTATTTCCTTAGAGCCGAGAAGATGGTTAAGGCAGAAAGAAGGATCAAGACTGACAAAAATACTTATACATTATTAATTAATTACACAACATAAATGGCACATCCTGAATAAATAAGCAAATATGACATCTATATCAGAGCCAAGAGACTTGGTTTCAAATAAACAAACCCATACTTAATGACCCTCTATGCTGGGGTATTTGTTTTGTAAATCATTTGAAAGAGGCATTGATGAGGAGAGAGTAAGATATACTGTGTGGCCCTGGCTGGTGTGGCTCAGTGGATGGAGTACTGGCCTGCAAACCAAAGGTTGCCAGTTCGATTCCCAGTCAGGGCACATGCCTGGGTTGTGGGCCAGGTCCCCAGCTAGGGGCACGTGAGAGGCAACCACACACTGATGTTTCTCTCCCTCTCTTTCTCCCTCCCTTCCCGGCTAAAAATAAATAAATGAAATCTTTAAAAAAATAGAAATACTGTTTGCCCTTATGGGAGCTCACAGTACAGTAGCAAAAATGAAACCCAAACACTCAGTATTTAAAATCCTGGTGGCAGACAAAATAAGAAAAAAAAAAGCATCTTGTACTCATAGTTAGCAAATAATTTTTTAAAAGACAAGACAATAATAAATAACAGCTAAAGGAATTTTAGAGGTAACCTATACAATTATTGCAGAAGTTTGGATAAAGGAGGAAAGGATTTCTGTGACTGTGTGTTTTTAGGGTTTTTGTTTCGTTGTTTTGTTTTAAGGAAGAATATGATTTAATATGAAAACCGTGGCAGAATTTAAGAAGCAAATGAGCTTGGGGACTCATATGGGGAGGAGGAGAAGGAAAAACAACAGAACAGTGGTGAAGACAGACAAAGGCTCGCTCACTCACTCCTACGTGAAGCTTTGCACACACTTCCAGTAGAACTCATCATTGTCCTCTGCTGCCAGCACACTTGGTGTTAGCCCCATTCTTCACCTGTTCCCAGTTAGGTCCTCCTGAGCTAGGTATGAGCTCTGTGAAAGCAGGGGCTATCTTGTTAACCTATGGAGTTCCTCACTGGATAATACAGAGCCAAACACACAAGTACATAGTTTGCTTAACTGAAATGAACCAAAGAACGTTAGAGCTTAGTAGGAACTCAAAAATCATTTAACTCAAGCTCCTAATTTTGCAATAGAGAAAATGGAGACCAAATGACTTGATCCAAGTCACAAACAAGTCAGTAGCAGACCCTGGACCGAACCTCTGGCCTCCAGACTCCCAGCCACAAGAGTGGCAGCAAGACTGCTTTTTTACCCAAAGCACAAGAGATCTTCCCTTACTGGTAAGAATCCTGGGCTCTTGCAAAGGGGAGGTCTAAGACTGAATCAGGAACTGATTGAAACCACTGAGACTCTGAGTATCAGAGTCCTTTGCTTCAGTACAAAAGGGCTCAGAAAAACCTGGTAGAACCACCTTTATTTGAGGCAAAGGCCTCAGAAAGCTCTGGGCTACAGAATCAGGAAGTGTGATTGTGATTAAGCTGAAGAAACACTGAAAAATATGGAGGACAGGAGCAATGGAGAGTTAGACTCCTGCCCAGCAGCACCAAGACTAAGCGAACACTCTTGATTAAAAGGAAAGAAACTGTATTAGAAGAAGCTAAGGCTCAAGAAATGGAAGACAGAGTAGTTTTAGGATACCCTGAAGATTCCCCAGGGAAGTCTGATTTGAGGCTTTATGACATAGATATTACAAAAAAAATCAAACTAGAGACTGTGTGATGTCAAGAACAACCTAATCAAGAACAATGCAGTTTGAGTGATCCAAGCCTCCGTACTCTCCATCACAACTGCTGGCCCACCCAGCCCCATCCTCCATCAGAATCACCAGAGTACTTATTTAAAACATAGTCTTACAAAGAATTCAATTGAAAAATGGGCAAAATACTTAAGGTGCTCAATATCACTAATCAGCAAGGAAATGCAAATTAAAACCACAATGAGACACCACCTCACATCTGTCAGGATGGCCACTATTCCCCCTCCCCCAAAACACCTCCCCAAAATAAAAACAAAAACAAAACCCCAAAATAACAATTATTGGTAAGAATATGGTGCAGAAGCTATGGAAAACTGTAAGTACAGAGGTTCGTCAAAAAATTAAAAACTGAATTACTACATAATCCAGCGATCCCACTCCGGGGTCTAGATCGAAAAGAACTGAAAACAGGAACTCAACGAGATGTCTGTACACCTGTGTTCACTGCACCATTACTCACAACGGCCAACAGGTGTAAGCAACCTACATGTCCGTCAATGAAGAACGGATAAAGAAATCCTGGTGCATATAAACAACATAACATCATGAAGCCTTCAGAAGAAAATCCTGTCATATGGTAGAACACGGATAAACCTTGAGGACATTATGCTAAGACCATGAGATTTCACTTATATGTGGAATCTAAACAACAAAATAAACCAACAAACAAAACAGAAACAAACTCATAGATACAGAGAAGAAATTGATGGCTACCACATGGGGTTGGGTAGGTGGCTGAAAAAGGTGAAGGAATTAAGAAGTACCAATTGGCAGTTATAAAAATAGTCACAGGGATGTAAAGTACAGCACAAAGAATATAGTCAATAATATTGTAATAACCATGTATGGTGTCAGGTGGGTGCTAGACTTATCTGGGTGATCACTTTGTTATACAAATGTCTAATCACTGTTGTACACCTGAAACTAATACAATAATGTATGTCAACTGTAATGGAAAAATTAAAAAACTGCAGTGGTTCCTCAGTACTCATTGTTAATTTGTTCTGGAACTCATGACAAGTGCCGAAACCGCAGAGTACCAAATGATGAAGCGTTTTTCTCTCCCAAAGCAGCATCCTGACTCATACAAGTTCTATCAAGTGCAATGAGTCCCGAGCAAGCGCAGAGTGCTACAACATTTTTTTCTCGTCAAAATGTGACAAGTTCTGAAGCCAGTGAGTACTGAGGTGTGATTGTATATACATAAGAAATGTTCTATATCTGCTGTCTAATATAGTAGCTATTAGCCACATGTGGCTACTGAGTATACTGAGCATATAGTGGCTATCAGCACCCTAAGTGTGGCTACTGGCTACTGTATTGAATAGCACAGAATCCTAGATAATAAAAAGGGGTCAAGGTAAAAACTCAAAACAACTCCATTTAACTTTTTTTCCCTCACATTTTTTCTTTTTAATCCTCACCAGAGGACATTTTTTTACTGCTTTTAGAGAGAGGGAGGCGGAGAGTGGGGCAGGGGTGGGGGAGAATGAGACAGAGAAAGAAACATCAATGTGAGAAACAGGGATTGGCTCCCTATGTTCCAACCAACTGAGCCACACCGGCCAGGGGTCACATGTTTTCAATGTGCATTCATTCAACAAATATTTATTGTTTACTATGTGACAGGTACTATTCTTGGTATGGTGAAACAGCAGTGAAAAACAACAAAAAAAGACAAACATCTCTTTCCTCAAAAAATTTATGTTCTAAGAGAGGATAGTGATTACAAGCAGGACTTGGAACCAGAGAGCTTAAGTTCAGATTCTGGCTCCACTGCTAACTACCCACATGTTCTTTGAAAATCTCTTAAATTCTCTATGCCTCAGTCTTTTAATCTATAAAATGGGAATGATAATAATAGTACCACCTAATAGGGTTTCCATGAGGATTAAATTATTTAGCATATGCAAAATGCTTAGAACAGTACCCAACATGTGCCCAACATAAAAGATCTAGTTGTTTCTATTACTGCTATATTTTGCTGTTATTATGAGTGGGAGCAAAACAATTAACAAACAGCAAAAATGGCCAATTAGTGGAATGGCAGAAAAATAAAGCAGGGTGAGGGAACACAGAGTGCCAGACAGGAATTACAGTTTTAAGAAGATAGTCAGGGAAAGCCTCTCTAAGAAGGTGAAACCTGAAAAAAGACCCAAAAGAGGAGGAAAAGGAAAAAGTCATGCATATATCTGGGGAAAAATTTAATCCCATGTGAGGCACTTGGTATTATTAACACCATTTTATAGATGGGGGAACTGACATTCAGACTACAAAACCTGTCCAAGGTCACACGGCTTAAAATGACTGAGCTTTAGTAAAGTCAAGTCCAGGACTACTGACTCCAATTCCTTGTCCACTACTGGACCTTCTTTGACCTCCATTCCCTTCTGTTGTTAAACAAGGCCAATGGATTCTTTTCACATCAGTTTCCTCTTCTGGCACTGAGATTTATATATTCATTATGACTAGACAAGATCTCGGGGTTAATGGGTTAACCAAAGGAGTTAAAGGCACTGGCAATAACCCACCCTGCGCACTCTCACCCCCTGCCTCCTAAGCAGCTGCACACCAGGACCCCCATGTTAACTGCTGGCTGTGCACAGAAAACACGCATTTATCAAGACCAACAAGTCTCAAACACCAGAAGGAGAGGTAAATTATACATCAGAAATAAAGGCCACTGTTTCCAACCAGGCCTTTGAGGGAAAAGCTCTGCTAGATGTGCACTGTGGGAAAACTATGATCAAAAGTTAGGTTCAGTCCTGACATGTTGCTCAGTTGGTTGGGTGTCATCCCGAAAAGGGAAAGGTCGCCAGTTCAATTCCTGGTCAGGGCACATGCCTGGGTTACAGGTTCAGTACCCAGTCGGGCGTGTACAAGAGGCAACAGATCAATGCTTCTCTCTCACACTGAAGTTTCTCTCTCTCCCTTTCTCCTTCCCACTCTCTCTAAAAATAAATAATATAAATTCTTAAAAAAAAAAAGTTAGGGTCAACCTACTGAATCTTTCTAATGTAAACCTGGTATATAGAACTACAGAAATATGGAGGAAAAAAAATATCCACATGCTTACTTTATAAAAAAAGTGATTCAAAATACTTTCAACAATGTTTGTATGTTTTACGTGTGCTCATGAAATCTCTGTGAAAACACTGGCAATTTATTCCAGAAAAATAGTTAGTGCTGCCAGGAGCAGTAGTCCTCCCTACGATTTACTAGAAAAGTCACTTCCACTCTCTGGGCCCCACTTCGCTCATCAAATAGAAGTAGAGGCTAGACATTAGACTAGACATTATTTAAAGGTTCCTCCATCTTTAGCCCTTTATAGCATATAAATAATAATGACACAGTACCCCTGAAACTTGGGGCTCGGACCAAAAAATTCACCCATTCAGTAAACATTTATATCAGCTAGGTATTGAAAACAGAAAGATAATAAATGAAAAATTCATGAAAGGGTCACATATATTGCTTTTCCTATTCACATATGTAAACATTTCTGAGTTTTGTTTCTACTAAAAAACAAAATGTCTCCAAAATTCTGTCATTTTACTTTTTTCTAATGACATTTAAGAGGGTTGCAGATCTTTTAGTATATACTATACTTAACAACCCCCACAAAAACTCTCTTCCTATTAAATCATAGCTCATATTTATTCTCCCTTCTTTCAACCACTCATAGCCTGAACTAGTCATTTAGGATTTCCCCCCAAGGTGCTATATGATGGGACCACCTCTAATTCCATACATGTCTTTTTGTTACACACAACCAACCATTAGTTCCTTGAGAATAGACCCAAAATTTTATTTTTCTTTGCATCTCCAGTAAGACCTTTTATAATTTATTTATAATCCATACCAAGACTAATCCAAAAGAATGTGAAGTGAGTCACCTTATTAAGATATAAAAATAAGACAGTTAAAATAAAAATGAATAAAAACCAGCTGGGGCATAGATTCTAAATGAAATAATCATATTTTATTTCCTATATCTGCCCTTTATGTGCCATGAGGATTATTGCCAAGTTAAGACCTTTCTTATCGGCTTGCTCACCTGTAAGTAAGCACACAATGCCACATCTCACAGAGAGCCAGTGACAGAGAGACATTAACAGAAGCAGCTGTGGAGCCAGGCACTGTGGGTTGCATTCAAATCATAGATCCATCACATATTAACTGGGTGATCTTGGGCACCTTACTTAATTTCTTCAGGTTTTAATGTCTTCATTTGTTCCAAATGGTGATAATACAATTTTTACAGCTGAGATAAAAGTTAAGTGAAACAATATATGTAAAATAGCACAGTGCTGGACACACAGTAAGTCCTCAATAAAAAATGACTATTTGCAGTAAGCATCATCTCCAGGCTGTCTATGAAGATGTGTTATTTAAGGGGGGAAAAAAGGCTCTGAAGTTAAAAGTGCTATGAAATGTTTGGAATGCTTATTACTATTACTCATATCCAAAACTATGAAGCAAATTAATAAAAATGAGGGAAAAACATATCCAAAGACTGTTGTCTTAAACAATATTTTTCTAAATATAGGTCCTTATAGCTCTCTCTTTTGCATTTCTGGCTCCTTCCAAATATCTTTAATACAGCAGGAAAGCAGGGGTGAAAATGCAGTCTATGACTTACAATGGACAGGAAAGGTGAGACTTCGGGTTTTTCCACCAAGGTGGGATCAAACTGCCATGTCTCCTCCTTTAAGTCCTACAGAATGCCTTTGCAGGAATTAATAATGTACAGTGGGCAGGAAGGCCAGTTTAAATAAAAGCAGCTGGTTGGGTTTGGGGGCTTATTTTTTTCTGATACTACTGGAACACAGCAGTGTCTCTGGGTCTATGGCTTGCTGTGCAGGATGACAGAAGGTACAGCCAGAACATAAAGGCAGCAGAGGACATAAAAAGGATAGAACACAAGGAAAATACTCAAAAAGCCAGCGTAGCTTGATCACCAGTAAGAACTGTTTCATGCACACGCTATGAAGAAGCCAGTATGCGTGCAGTCACTGTGATATAATTACGCTTTAATGCATTTTGATCTGTGCACATGCAGAATGCCAAAGAAAAGGCTGATCTGTGTCCCATGCACAGAGTCCTAAAACATCAGAACCAGAAGAGCCTGCAGAGGTTAGCCAGCAGAGCACGACTGTTATTGTGGATGCAGGAACGAAGGGAGAGAGGCTTACCCATGGTCATACAGACAAGCCAGGGACCAGAACTGAGGTCACCCAGGTCTACGCTGATTGTGGACTTTAGTACAAAGAACACAGGGAGAGAACATATCAAAAATCTTATCATTTGTGAACAAATCTTCAGAGATGGCTTAAGAACCCCCAAATTTGCAAGTGTCACAAACCATAAGTGGGAGACATTCCTTAGCTAAGTAAAGCTCTCCCATCCACCACTGACTGCCTCATCAACTCCTCACCTCAGGAAAGCAAGAAACTAGAAAATACAGACTTTTGAGGCTGCTGAAGAATAGCCAGAGCTGCCTATGGTAAGTTGATCCAAGTGAAATGTCTGAAACAAAGTCCCAGTTTGTAAAGAGTTAAAAAGCTGTTGTCCATTCCCACAACCCATCTTTGAAAACGGTGCCTGTCTTCAGTGATATTAATGGAAATAAAAATTAAATCTACAAATCTAGAATTCTAGGCTTTTTAAAACCTACCCCCTGCTACTCTCCAGCACGCCCCTCCTCCTCAACAATGCTCTAGACAAATTAAACAGGTGCTTGGCTTTGTCACTTTGTTTGAAGAAGAAAAGTGTGTGCTCACTTTTCCCCACAAACCTTGTGTCATGCCTGTGAATTTAAATCCTCACAATCCTTCAGGCCCAGCTCAAGGCTCCAACTCCGGGAAGCTTTCTTTAAAAAACCCACATTAAAGTGACCTGTCCTCTTTGGTTCCTCACATTCATCACCTCCCCTCCACCCTGTGTTTCTCCCTGCCTTCCCCCCATTTCCCTTCATTTAATTCAACCTGTGCTCTGGCTAGCTGCTTCTCTCCGAGTGCAGATAATACCTATCCACGGCCTCTGGAGCGTGGCTCTGTCCGAACTGTTTTTCCCCTGTCAAAATCATACCAATCCAGATATAGTTTACTGGAAAGAAGACTGGACAACTTGACTCAGAATATCTGAGTTGAATCCCCAGTGTCATCACTTCCTAGCCAACATCCTCATCCAGGGCTACCTAGCTCTTTCAACAAGGCAACACACCCGTCATATGTAAAACCAGATAACAAATCTGAGAGGTTATTAGCCATACCTTAAAAACTTGGGCTCTCTAAGGGATATAAAGTGTATAAGGCATGACCTCTGCTCTCTGGAAGCTTATGATGTTATGTGAGTGGGAAAATAAGAGGTAGAACCTGGCAGAGGAGAAACTGGCCTACAGTCAAGACATCAGGGTTCTGGCCTCACCTCTGCCACAGAATCTGTGGGATCCAAGTGAGTCTCAGCTTTCTTCTTCTGCAAAGTGAGCAGGGGTTAGTCAGGGATGTTTAAGGACTCTCCCTGCTTTGACATTCTGTGGAAAATAACCACAATACTAACCCATTCAGTAGGTGAGCCGAAAGAGTGGCACAGATAAAGCCTAATGTAACCAGAAACAACCTGCTGGATTCAATGGAAGCTGTTCTGTGACTGGCAGATCCAAAGGAGCCTGAAGGGGCAGATGTGAAAGTTGAAGCCAAATGACGAATGCTTCTGCTGCTAGGAGGTCATGGCTAACTACAGGAATACTTCTCATTCACCGGAAGCTCTGCACAAACGCTCTATTCACATCCCAAGGTCCCTGCCCATACAAAGGAGCCTCACTGCCCAGAGAAGGACAGGTACCAGTCAGGAGCCTGGCAAGAGAGATAATGGACAAAGCCAAATGGGGCACAGCCCATCCTGCAGAGCTGAGGACATATCTTGGGCTTTCTCTGTCCTCGTGTTTTTTTCTCGCCAGAGTAGGTAAAGAGAGAGCAATAGAGCAGCAGACTCTGGTAGTCGAATTTTTCAAACTACATACTGAATCTCAAGCTCTTTTGGCCAAAAACATAGTTTCTGCTTTGTAGGACTTACAAACTTCAGAGAACTAGTAGCACATTCTTTTTGTAAGCATTAGAAATAGTAAAAATAGGTTTTGCAATCAATCAGATTCAGGTTCAAATCCCAGCTCCACTCCTTATTACCTACTGGATCCTGGGTAAGTTACTTAACATCGCTGAGCCCAAGACTCCCCACCTCACAGGGCTGGCCTGTGTTAGAGTGTATGTATACACTCTTTATACACCTGCCTCTGCCGTGAGACTGTGAGCCGCTTGAGAACAGCAACAGTATCTTAAAACATATTCCAGATCCCCTAACACTACCTGGCACATAATAGGGGCTTTAGGAAATTGGACAAATGTGCCTACCATGTGTCCAGTCCTATTCTAGGTGCTATAAAGGGAACAAAATAGTGATCACAAGAATGATGAACATAATAATAAAACCAAACAACAAACATATAGTATTTACTATACATCAGACACAATTCTAAGTCATTTAAATATTTTCCTGCTCCCATATAACACTTATAACAAACTGAGGAGGTAGCTATCATTGTCCCCAGAAAGGTTAAATAATTTGCCCAAATCCAGAACAGGCAAATCCATAAAGAAAGAAAGTAGTTTAGTGTTTACCAGCAGCTGAGGGGAGGGGAGAATAAGTGGCTGCTAAGAGGTACAAGATTTCTCTTAGGATAAGAAAATGTTCTAAAATTAGAGAGAGGTTGTGGCTGCAGTCTGTGGATATATGACAAACTACAAACTGTATACTTTAAAAAGGTAGATTTTATAGTATATGAATTACATTTTAATAAAGCTGTTTTAAAAAAAGAGTTGCAGGCCAGAGAGTTAGGAAGGGGCAGACCCAGAATTTTAACCCTTAAAATCAGTGCTTTTAACCATTATTCTCTACTGCCCTCTAGGAACTTAAAATCTAGTATTATCTAGTTTTATTACTTACTTATAATACAGGCAGACAGATAAAGCTATAGATATTGGAAAGAAAACAAGGCCTGAAACAGCAAGTGTTTAATAATGTTTAACTGCAAGCTCGTTTATTAATTTAATTCCTGACCATAAGGCACTCACAGTATGAAGCGTGGGCCAGATATGCTAAACCTCCTTGATGTAAGCTGAAAGGAAACACATACTATGTAAAAGCAATTTCCCTCGGGAAGCATCTATTGTGAAGCGGTCTGGCAGAGATATTCACTAAATACCGAGTTCCCCCCAAAGTCCCCCGACTTCTTGAAGTTAGGCAGTGCTAATGATCTGTGAACAGAAGTGACATGTCTCACTTTCAGGCAGAAATATTCAAGAGTCCCTGTTATGACCCTCTAGAGTGCTCAGCTCCCTCCTTCTCTCTCTCCCTCAGCCACTCCCTCTCTATCTTTCTGGCAAAGGCACCCTGGAAGTCTCTTATGTCGGGATGGCGGCATCGTAAGACTGAAGCAGCATACATACCCTAGTTATCATTTCCTGGAGGACAACTGCCCTCTAGAGTCGCCTGGCCCACGGTGAAATTCACATGGGCAAGAATTCAACAGATCTTTGTTATATTAGTCACTGAAATCTTGTGGGCAACTACCACAGCACAGTACTGCCTGTCCTGACTAATATAAATATAACAAGAAATAAACCCAGGATATGTGAATTCAGATCTATACTCTGCCACTTCCTATTGTGGCTAAGTTATTTTGAACTCACTGGCCCCTGATTTATTCATCTTTAAAATGAAAGTAGTAACAATGTCTCCTCAAGAGATGATTTGATAATTAAATGAAGTATGTGAAATCACCCAGCACAATGCAACTGCCTCTGGGGGGAAACTGTGAGTCTGAACCTGATGGTTGGCTGAGACACTCTAATAGGAGTCTATGTGGTCAAAACCAAAAAAAGCCGCAGTGTTCGGGGCACCATGAAAGTTGGCATTTTGGCTGAGTTCTAAAAATTAGAATCCTCTTAAATCTTCCTCAAAAGTATGAGGAATTCTGGCCCTTTGGGGAGACATCACAGAGCTTTATAAAATCAACCCACAACATAACATACAAGAGCTCTGAATTTGTAGCCAAAAGACCTAAATGTGCTCTGGCTCTGTCCTTTACCAGTTGTGTTACCTAAAGAAAGTTGTTTAACCGCTCTGATCTCAATTTCCTCATCTATAAAATGGGGCACTAGTACCGCTTACCTTACTGGATTGTTGGAAAGAATTAAACAACGGCTAACTGGCTGGATAAATGGCTAAATGGTTGAGAAAGTGCCTGATAAACTAAGACTGTCATTAACACTTATCTCAAAATGAATATCCTTGAGATCAACACCTCTCCATCCTTATACCATGACAGAATAAACTTAAGTAATTTTTAATTTTTAAATTACCACTGGAATTAAATACTGTTAAAATGTGTATTATAATTTTTTCTCCATGCCCTGCTCCTCTAAAAGATTTTGAGGGCCTCCAGGTGAAAGATCATGTGCCTCAGCAATAAATGTCTTTGAGTCTATAAGTGAATCAACGGGCCTCTAGTACTTTAAAGAAAGTCTGCATGGTAGGAAATGGGTCATCCATCCAAAAGCATTAAGGGCTTTCCATGTGCCTGGCAATGAGAGACTGACATGACCCTTGCCCTCATGGAGTATACCATCTAGCAGAGAAGACAAACATGGAACAAATGATTACAAGCATAATGATAAATTATTTCTAAAAAATACAGATCTCTGGATGCTTAGACAAGGCAAGAGCATGCGGTCACAGAAAATTTAGAGTGTAAGGTACCTTCAAGGTTAGCCAGTGAGTCAACATACTTTCTTTTCTTTCTTTCTTTCTTTCTTTTTTTTTTTAAAGCAACCCAGTAGTGTCCTAGCCAGGTAGCTCAGTTGGTTAGAGTGTCGTCCTGACACACCAAGGTTGTGGGTTCAATCCCCGGTCAGGGCACATACAAGAAGCAACCAATGAATGCATAAATAAGTGGAACAACAAATCGATGTTTCTCTCTCTCTCTCCTTTCCTCTCTCACTCTAAAAATCAATAAATAAAAAAATCAAAAACAAATAAATAAAGCAACTGAGTAGTAAACAATCTCTCCCCATCCCAATCACTGCACCCTCACCCTTCATGCAGCTAGTCTAGAATCTAGGTCACCTGATTGCTAGAGGCTACTGTTCTTTTCACCATTCCAATTCACAGATTTCTAAACCAAACAGAAATAGATGCTATATATAAAGTTAGAGGACAGTGTTTATTTGTGGTGGGGAGAGCCTTAAAAATGTCACGATGGATTATGCTTGCCCATTAGTTCTCTGAAGAAGGTACACTCCAAAATGCAGAAATAAATATTTCTGTCTCTTGAAGAGATCAGGGGAAAACAACAACTCAAAAGTGTCTCTTACATATGCTGCAAAACCTTGGTCTTGGCTCAGGCATACCAATTACTTTTTGAAATATCTGATATTACCTTGAGTATTTTTTAATATAAAGCTGTACTTTCTCAACATAAGATTGGAAGCACAAGCTATTCATGTTGGGGTCCATTACAGAAATAGAAGATTTGGAACAATTTTTTTTGTAGTATGGGTTTCAATTTAACAATACATGCCTTTAAAAAGGGCACGAGGCCTTAGGAAACTAGGAGGAAAAGAGTAAATTAAATCCAAAGTAAGCAGAAAAAGAGAAATAAGAATTAGAGTAAAAATCATTGAAAACTGAAAACGGAAAATCAATAGAGAAAAATCAACAAAATCATAAGTTTGTTCTTTGAAAAGACCAATAAAAGCAATAAGCCTCTACCCAGAATAAGAAAAAAAGAGAGAAGACACAACTTACTAATATTAGACACGAAAGAGAGGCAATCACTACAGATCCCGTGGAAATTAAAAGGACAATGAAGGAATATTATAAACAACTCTAGATGAAATAGAGTCCTTGAGAGACATCATGTGCCAAAACTCACACAAGAAAAAATAGATGATCTGAATACTTTTATATCTATTAAAGAAATTAAATCAATAATTAAATATATTCTTTTTTCATGTTTTTTAAAGATTTTATTTATTTATTTTTAGAGAGAGGGGAAGGGAGGGAGAAAGAGAGGGAGAGAAACATCAATGTGTGGTTGCCTCTCAAGTGCCCCTTAGTAGAGACCTGGCCCACAACCCAGGCATATGCCCTAGACTGGGAGTCAAACTGATGACCCTTCTGTTTGCAGGCTAGCACTCAATCCACTGAGCCACACCCGCCAGGGCATTAATTATATTCTAAAACAGTAAGTACCAGGTCCAAGTGGGTTTACTGGTGAATTCTACCAAACATTTAAGAAAGAAGTTATACCAATTCTCTACAATCTCTTTCAGAGAATAAAAATATAAAGAATAGCTCCTAACTTATCCCATGGGTCCAGCATTACCCTAATATCAAAACCAGACAGAGACATTACAAGAAAAGAAAACTACAGGTCACTATCACTCATGAGCATAGATGCAAAAATCTTCAACAAAATATTAGCCAATCAAATTTTTTTAAGTATTAAAAAAATTATACACATGACCAACTGGGATTCATCCCAGGTACATAAGGCTGATTCAACATTCAAAAATCAATTAATATAGTCCATCCCATCAACAGACTAAAAAAAAGAAAAATCACCTGATAGTATCAATAGATGCAGAATAAACATTTGACAAAATCTAATAGCCTCGTGACAAAAATTCTCAGTAAACTAGAAAGAGAGGAACTTTCTCAACCTGATAAAGACTATAAAAACCTATAGCTAACATCATACTTAATGGTGAGAAACTTAAACTTTTCCCAATAAGATCAGGTACAAGGCAAAGCGTCCCCTCTCACCACTCCTTTTAAGTCCTTGCTAGTGCAAGAAAGCAAGACAAGGGAAACATGTTCCCAGGTGAAGTGATCATCTATGTAGAAAATTCGAAAGAACTGACAAAAAAAATGTCCTGACACTAGTAAGCAATTAGAGCAAGATTGCAGGATACCAGGTTAATTACAGAAGTCAATCACTCTTCTACACATATATACTAACTATAAACAAGTGGAATTTGAAATTTAAAACAGAATATGATTTACATTAGCACACCTCAAAATGAAATACCTAAGGTACAGATCTAACAAAATATGTACAAGATCTTTATAAGAAAAACTACAAAACTCTGATGAATGAAACGAAAGAAAGAAATAAGCATATATTCCATGTTCAGGAATAGAAAGACCTAATAATGTCAAGATATCAGTTGCTCCCAACTTGATCTATAGATTCAATACAATCCTAATAAAAATTGCAGCAAGTTATTTTATGGATATTGACAAGCTTATTTTAAAGTTTAGTTGGAGAGGCACAAGACCCAAAATGGTCGACACAATTTGAAAGAACAAAGCTGAAGGACCAATGCTACTCAACTTCTAGACTTACTGTAAAACTACAGTAATCAGAACAGTATGGCATGAAAGAAGAGACAACTAGATCAATGGAATGGAGCAGAGTGCCCAGAAATAGATCCACATAAGTACAGATGCAGGAGCAAAAGTAATACAATGGAGCAAGGACAGTCTCTTCAACAAATGGTGCTGGAACAACTGGACATCTGCATGCAAAAAACCCAACAAATCTAGACAAAGACCATACACCTTTCACAAAAAAATAACTCAAATGGATCACAGACTTTCATGTAAAACACAAAACTATAAAACTCCTGGAAGACAACATAGGAGAAAACCAAGATGACCTTGGGTGGTGATGCCTTTTTACATAGCACCAAAGACATTACCCATGAAAGAAATAATTGAGAAGCTGGACTTCATTTAAATTAAAAACTTCTGCTTTGCAAAAGACACTATCAAAAGAATTAGAAAATATGCCAAAGATTGGGAGAGCATAGTTGTAAAAGACATGTTTAATAAAGGACAATTATCCCAAATACAGACAGAACTTTTAAAACTCAACAACAACAAAACAAACAGCCTGATTAAAAAATGGACCAAAGACCTTAACAGGCACTTGACCAAAGAAGATATACAGACGAAAAATAAGCAAATGAAAAGATGTTCCATATCACATGTCATCAGAGAAACGCAAGTTAAAACAATTAGATACCACCACCCACCTTACCACCGCCAAAATATAGAACACTGATAACACCAAATGATGATGAGGATGTGGAGCAACAGGAACTCACACTTTGCTGGTGGGAATGCAAAATTGTGCAGCCACTTTGGAAGATAGTTTGGCAGTTTTGTATTAAAACTAAACATAGTGTTACCATGTGATCCAGCAATCATACTCAAAGGAGCCGAGAACTATCTAAGCCCAAAACTGTACAAGGGTGTTTAGAGCAGTTTTATTCATAATTGCTAAAACTTCAAAGCAACCAAGATGCCCTTCAGTAGGTAAATGGATAAATAAACTGTAGTACATCCAGTGCTAAAAAGAAATGAGCCATGAAGGCATGAAAATACATGGAGGAAACTTAAATGCATGTTACTAAGTGAAAGCCAATCTTAAAAGGCTAGATAATGTATGACTCCAACTATATGACATTTTGGGAAAAAGCAATAGGATAAAAGACAATAAAAAGATAAGTGGTTGTGGGAAAGAGGGAGTGCAGGAAGAATAGAGAATTTTTAGGGCAAAGAAATACTCTGTATGATATTATAATGACTTACATACATCATTATGTATTTATCCAAACTCACTGAATGTACAATACCAAGAGTGAACCCTAATGGAAACTATGGACTTTGGTTGATTATAATGTGCTAATGTAAGTACATCCATGGTAAAAAATGTATCATTCTGGTAAGTGATATCAATAATGAGGGAGAGACTATTCGTGTGGAGGGGCAAGGGTATATGGGAAATCTCTGTACTTCTCTCTCAATTTTGTTATAAACCTAAAACTGCTCAAAGAAAATAAAGTCTCTATTTTTAAGGCAACAGTTTAGGTGAAAGAGTGGGGAGTTCAAGTGATTCCATTTATTGACTGTGTGTTTTGGGGGCAGGAGCAGAGGCTGTATGGTTCACTACTGCATTCTCAGTGTCTAATGCAACGGCCAAATCAAAGTACAGACATATCTGGGAGATTGTGGGTTCAGTTCCAGACCACCGTTAAATAAAGTGAGTATATCATATTAAAGTGAGTTGTAATCTTCTTGCAGCGGAGAGTGAAAACCACAATATCTGTGAAGCACAATAAAAGAAGGTATGCCTGTACATTTGTTGAAAGCCTGAATAAATGAAGGAACCGCTTAAATTTTTTAATAGAAGCAGGATCTGAACCTCTGACTCTCTATACTCCAGGGATGTCTATCCAGGGATGTTAGAGAGTAGAACACAAGAGCTGCATCCATTTATCAGGGAAGATATCCAGTACCCAGCCAGGAACCATCTCTCGTAACACTGTATTTTCCAAAGATTGTTACAAGCCCAACAGGACGTACAGTCTAATTTTCCTCCCCATGTATCTGAGCTGGACTAGCCCAACCAATAGGATGCAGTGGGAGTAATGCTGTGTGACTGCCAAAGCTAAGCCAAAAATGGCCATTCATCTTTTGCCTGGTTCTCCTGGATGCTCCCTAAAAAGAGGAGGCTCCTTCATTCACAAATATTTGTTAGGAATTCCTACTATGAGTCAGTTTTTAGACATTTTGTTAGGCACTGAGAATACCATAATGAACCACTCAGCCACTGCCCCTGTCCTCAGAGTTTATGCTCTAGAGGAGGAAAGAGATAAAGGGCAGTTGAGACAGACTAATACATCCTATAATTACAGTGTGTAAGAGATGCTCATAAAGAAGCAAACATAGAGATTTGCTCAAGAATGGCAAGACAAGAAAGAACACTCCAAAATGGTGACATTTAAACAATCACAACAGAGGAGTAGTTAGCCATGTTGGAGGGAGGAGCGGGGAAACATGTTAGGGAAAGGAACAGCATGGGCAAAGGCACTGAAGCAGGAAAGAACTTGATAAGCTCCCAGAGGAACTGAGAGCCAATGAATGTGGCTGGAACACGGTGGAGAGCAGCAGGAAAACTAGAGCACAGATTTTTGAAGCAAGAGTATTGGTTTAATCATAGCTCTGTGATCACAGCACATCAGGGGAGTCACCTCTTAAAATTATAATTTAAATATTATTTAAAAACCAGATTTATATAAGTTTAATATAGAACAAAAGAACTCAAGTAATGAGTACTGATATTGAATACTATATGACTAAACGTAGTCACATAACAAGCACATTATTCAAAAATGGGAATATTTCCAAGACAAAGGAACATATGATTTGAAGGCCTTCCTGTAATTAACCTCTTTAAAATTTCAGGACACAGAAAGACAGAATTGACTCTCTCATTGCCTCATTAATGGTGCCTTTCATAAATCATGCCTGATATGACCTAATTTTTTTAGCAGTCATCTCAAAATGTTTCACGGAAACCACAGTCCTTAAAGAGGGAGAATGATCAAGGCTGTCACCACAGGGCACCCCGTCCCCTTTACAGAATCCAGAACACCTAGGGGGCTCCTTACACACCCTGCCCAAAGAATCTGTCCTCTTATCAGATGTCAAGCTCCTGATAAAGAAGAAATGAAGTTTACAGATTATTTCACACTACTGTCAAACATCTGTCCCTGCACCCAAAGACAACTGAAGTAATCAGCTGAAGAAAACTACTGGGGTAATGGTTTCCAGAAAACCACCGCACAGGCCTGGGACCTACCAGCAAATTTTAACAAGGTTCTTTGGTCTAGCAGTGTCTCTTACACTGGCTGAAACTAGTAAGTTCCAACTCTAAGTGAGCTGGTAAAATTTTTTATGGTACAGAAGTTTCAAGAAATATATGTGCTATTATTTTCATAATAAGATTGATTTTAGTCTTACAATTCAAAAGGATTGGTGGCTTTTTCTGCCTGTGCAATCTAGCCTGTGAATGTTGATTGCACTCTCGGTGAGAATTGTAGAAGAAGGAGCCCTTTGGCCCCTTCTCCAGAACAGTGTGAATGACAGATACCCCTATATTCGTGTCTGTACTATTGTTGCAATACCTGTGGAACCCTCTAAAGGGACTGCTCCTCAGGAACAAGACAGCTGAGACACACCCATTCCCACCCACCTTCTGGTCGTGAGCACTTCACCAGGCTAAGGGCCCTCCCCCCTTTTCCTTCCAACTGAGTCCAGGGGTGGCAGGAGACAGAAATAAAGCTCTGTTCTTGTTTTCACTCATATTTAGTCATGACATTTTCTCTAGTGAATAACTGAGCTCTTGTTTTCATCATCAGAACTAGGAAATTAGTCTCTAACTGGCTAAAACAACCACATAGCAACCTCACCAGTAAGCAAAGAAAACCAAGGGAGCCTGCGACTAATGCCTGCAGACAAGAATGCTTCAGTGGTAGTAACAGTAGGGAAGGGGTAACCCAGTATTTGATGTACACCACTAGACCACTGGCACATCCTGAGGCCTTTATTCTGGGTTTGAATCTTGTAGTTGGTACATTAGGGCAAAGAATAATTCTCCAGCACTGGACAATAGCATTCCTCACTGAAAATTCTCATGCTTGATGGATGAGGGATAAATCATTTGCAGATTTTATCTGTGGCACAGGAAATCTGGGATCACTAGATGTCAAAGAGGGAAATCTCAAGGAAGCTGAAATTGCAGTTGAGAAAGGAAGGAATCCTACTGTACTTTGGTAGAAGAGAGAAAAAATAAAAATAAAAAAGAAAGTAATGAAGCAATAGCTTGGGTTCAAGTTATTTGACTCCCATACCTAGGTCATGATTTCCCTCTCTTATGACCAGGGATATTTTGTCAGGGTCCAACATTCAATTTTTTAACTGACAAAAAAAATGTGTGTGTGTGCGTGTGTGTGTGTATATATATGGTTCTGTGCAATTCCTAAAAAAGATCTATCCTTAGTCCATCAAAAGGAAAGAAAAGGTACATGGCTGTCGAGCTGGCATTTCAAAAAACAGTTTTATGGTTATTTATTACCCCAGCATGAACCTGGGTCATTAGGACTCTTGTTTGCTATGCCAGGCACTTTGCAGCATCCTAGATGCAGAGGCTATGACAACCAATGTAAAAAATATTGAGAGGGCTCTGTTGGGAGCATTTGTATGAACATAACCAGCAAACCCTCCAAGGCAGAGTGGGGCAGAAAGGGCACTGGTGAGAGTCAGAGAGTCAGAGAGCCAGAGCTGAAGTCTTGGCTTCTCTAGTTACTCATGCTAAAACTTTAGGTCCATATTTCTCTTGGCCTTATTTCCATGTATGGTAATTACCCTTTACTTCATACGTATATCGTAAGTACTGTAAGGCTTTTAACAAAAAAGCAGCAGTTCCCTACCTCACTCCTGATTTCTGTTTCCCAAAGGCAATCATTTTCAACTTTTAGCTCTTTCTCTTAGTATTTATCTCTTTATTTCAAAATAAAAAAGGCTTATACTGGCTTTTTGTCAACTTTAGTCACTATCATCTTTCTGTTATGAGGATTTGTTCTTTTATAACACGATCATCACCTCTACAGCCACCCATACACATGTGCACATACTTCCACTAACATAGTTGCATCACAATTTTTAGTTAAATTAATATTTAGGACATACCAAGTCCATGGAACATTACTCAGCAATCCAAAGGAATGAACTATTAAAGCACACAACCATCTGGGTAGATCGCAAGGGCATTATGCTGAATGAAAAAAAAAAAGGTCACACATAACCCTGTATGATTCCACTTATATACTTATCTTGAAATGACAAAATTATACAAATGGAAAACAAATTAGTAGTTGTCAGGAGTTAGAGACTAGGGGGCAGGAGGGTGTGCTCTGACCACAAAGGAACAGCATGAGGGAAACCAAATATTCCTGATTACTATGGTGGTTACACACACCTATGCATGTGGTAAAATAACATGCTGCACCAATGTCACCTTCCTGGTTTTGGTACTGTGCTATAGTTTTAAGATCTAACCACTGGAGAAAACTGGATAAAGGGTATATAGGACCTCCCTGTACTATCTTTGCAACATCCTAAAACTCTAGAATTATTCCAAAATAAAATGTTTTGAAAAATACTCACAGTTTACATTATTTTATGATTTTCACAGCTAAGATACATAGTGCACTATGACTACACTGCCTTTCCTGGACAACTAGAATTCTAGTTTTTCCTAGAATTAAGAGTTGCCTTATTTTTAATTTGCCTGGTTTTAATATCCTTTTACCCAATTCATCTCCAAATTCTCCAAAATAGAGTTAAGGGTCCCCTTAATGTGGTCATATATGTCAGATAATTTGTTGATTTCATTTTATCTTTTCTTTAAAATATCTCTCTTGGAGAACTCCAACCTCTGTTCTAAAATGGTCACTCTCTCTAGTCTCTAGGCCTCCTGCACAGCCGTGGTCCTGCAATGCACCTCAACCATCATTCTAGGATTTCTGCTCACTGTTCTATATTGGATACCCTGTTTCCTGGACCCAGGCCTTCCTCTTTCTTTTCTATCCATTATGGTTCATCAAACTACCAAGTTTCCTAAAATAGCATACATAAGGAAATCTTTTGAAAGACCTGAAAATGTCTTATTCCCTCCTACATTCATATTCGATTGTTAGTTTGGATGGGGTATAGAATCCTAGGCTGGAAATAATTTCTTCCCAGAATATAAGGCAATTCTTCTTTCTTCTAGCTTCCAATATTGCTTTTGAGAAGTCCAATGCCTTTGTTACCCATTAATTTAATATCATAAGCTTTTATGATATTCTCATTCTACCCAGTGTTCTGAAATTTCATGATGATATGTTTCTTTTTTTATTCCTTGTACTAAGCACTCGATGGGGTTTTCAACCTAAACACATGTGTACTTAAATTCTAGGAAATTACATTATTTCTCTGATGATGTCCTTCACTATGTGATCCAACATCTAACTATTAGGAGACCCAGAAACTTAAAGGGAAAAAACTAGAGGAATTGAAGGAAAATTGTCAAAAATAATTAGATCAATTTTCTTAAATTTAAATAAACCTGAAACTGATCCTCTAATTTGTTTCTTTCTTCTGTTTTCTACTTGTTTTTATCCTTTATTTCTGATATATTTTAAGGGTCCACAAGTTCTTGTTCTCTGATCATTCCCCTTTTTATAGGGCCCTATTATTGTTCCACTTAGGCAAGACTTCTCTGAGTTTTTTTCCCTATTTTCTTTGCCTTTCTGTGTTGTCTCTCTTGTCCTCTCCCTTCCCCCTGCTCTCTTTTGGGGATAGAGTTCATTTTATCTGTTTGTTTTGATTTGTTACTCATATTAGAGGTTTTTCTAGAACATTGGGTGATCTTTGTCTAGTCTTTGATATTTAAGAGGAAGGTACCCACAGATAGACTGTATAGGCAGCAGCGCATGTTAACGACTTCTAGGCTTTGCTGTTTCGGAAGAAAATGCCAACCCAGTTTTTTACTGAGGAGGCCCTCAAATGTCCGTGAGTCAGTTTCTCAGAGAGGAATCCTCCAATCTCCCACCTGAGGAGGATAAGCCTGACTACCTATATCTAGAAGCTAAGAACTGGATGGAGACCTTCACTTAATCTGTTTTTACAATGTCACCTCTCTTCCACTCGCAGCTAAAGTTGGTATTTCCAAATCTAGGGCCTCTCTGATATTATTTCTTTAGAGAATAAGACTCCAAAGTTATGCTGAAATAAAGAAAGGATCTTTATTATAAAAGATTTTTCCTTACATAACCTCTGAACTCCTATTTTCGGCTCCCCTTTCATCCTAACATTCAAGATGCCAAGACCCTCCAACATGTAGGGATTTCCAGGGTGCTGCACCACAAAATGGCTTTGTTCCTGGTCGCACTCCCTCAGCAGCTGTGGTTTTCTGCTTTCCCTAATCCACCAAGTCATTCATCACCTGTCCCTCTTTTCCCTCTGTCGTCTACTCTCTTAGCCTTTGTGAGCTAATACTAGTTTTATTCCATTTCAATGGAGTTTTTAAAAGAAGGTTAAGATGTATATTTTATAACCATTTTATTTTTAAATCACAAGCTCCCTCATGAGGCTCTTGAAAGGACAAAAGATAGAAAAAATATGAAAGTTCTTGGAAAACTCATAAAGTAAATGTTCAATAGTAGTAATAGTATGCTATTTTTAAAATGGTTACCCTAACATAAAGAAATTTTCTCTTTGTTGCTCAAGTTTTGCTAAAGCACCAAGTTTTATAAATAAAACATCAAAAAATATTTGCAGCATATATATCAAAAGATGAGTAACCCTAATATGCTTAATAAGAGCACCACCCGCCTCCCCCCCGCAAAAATGATGAGACAACCTAGCAGAAAATGTGTGATAAATGATGCAAAATTCACAGAATTACAAATGACCAATAAACATTAAAAAATATTTAACTTCACTAGTAATTAGGGAAATGAAAATTAAGACAATGAAGTATTTGTCTCTCATTGGATTGGCAAAAATTGTAAAGAATAATATCCAGTGTTAGCAAGGTGTGACAATGTTCCCAGTAATCAGCAAACACCTAAAAAAAAAAGGGGGGGGGCCTTCTTGCTCTTCAGTTCTAATTCTAAGCTTACCCCTGGCTCACTATATGACTCTGAACAAGTCACCTCCCCTCTCTGGACCTCAATTTCCTCATCAGTTTATTAAAAAAACAAGAACTAAACCAAAAATAATTTAAGAGTATTTAACTTGCTTATCTCACAAAAGTGTTGTGAGGAAAACAGCGGCACTGGCCATGAAGGAACTTTGTAAACTTTACAGCTCACTACAATCTTGCAGTATGTATGAGAAGGAATACAAGAGTATTCTCAAAAATTAGCTGCTTATTGTTGGCTAAACATCCTATGAAGGAAACAGCTACTTGTCCAAAAGAACTTCAGGAAGAGAATTAACAGGAAGAAATCTAGGTCTGGTTTTACAATATAACTTTAAACAAGTCTACTCATCTCTGTGTTTCAGCTTTTGAAGATCTCAAAGGATTCTATAACTGTGTGATGAAAAGAGAAATGAAATGCTTGAACTAGAACTGTTGTAATTCAAACTTGCTCCAGTCTCTTGCCTGAAGAGGCTAAGTAGAGATCACAAGTCAGCTTTGCAGGAACATCTAGTTTACTGGTCCATAAAACATTTTTTTACTGGCCAACCCTTTTTGGCTTAAAGTAAAGAAATAGCAAAAGAGATTTTTACTTGCTTTTAATGAGGTTGTTTTAGAGTCCTTTGTGTATTTTGAGCAGAAATCTTCTATCAGATATGTGTTTTGGAAAGATTTCCTCCCAGTTTGTGGCATGTTTTTTTAAGTCTCTGAACACATTCTTTTACAGAGTAGTTTTTATGTTTATAAAGTCTAATTATTAATTTATTTCTTCATTAAACTCCATGTCCACAACTTAAAAAAAAAAGGAAAGAAAAAGAAATAGCAAAACACAGCTCAATCACACCTCCTTAAAGGCCTTTGACAATCCCTCCTCAGTCTTGTATACAAAACAATGGACCCAGAAATACAAGCTACTGGAAGTTTTGTACCACAATTCGGCCTTTGTACTCTGCTTTCTCTACAGAGAGCAACTGGGAAGAACACAGTCAGGACTGCAGCTTGGGAAGGAAACGCTCAGGGGAAACGTCGACATGACTGGTAGCAGAAAGAACACCAGCAGACCAAATAAAACTGCCCATAAAGGAAATGACAAGAGCCCCCCACTGAACAAATTAATCAATGAGTATTTATTAATAAGCCCTGACCCATTCCCCAGGAACTATCCTGCCCTCAGGAGCCTTTCCCTTCAGATCTCCTAAGAACAGTCACAGGAACTTAATTAACACTCCACATACACAAATACTATGCGCCAGGCAGCCCAACAGACACTTCTATTTACATTAGCCAGTTTCTTTACAAACCAAAACCTATTACTGAGGAATTATTGCCTCCATTTTACAGATCAATAAAGTGAGGTTCAGAGAAATTCACAAACTTACCCTAAATCATGGATCGCGATTATTGTCAATCTTATTTATCATTATTGTCATTTTAATGTGAGGAAACTAAGGCTCAAACAGGATGATAACTATTTAGTCATAAAGTAGCACAATGGGGCTTTGCCCAGGTGGTTTTGCTCTTAAAACCCACGCTAGTTCCACTACATTACCTTTCCTGTTCACAAACTGAAAGAGCTCAACTCTACTGAGTATGTAGTTAAAAATAAATGACATGTTCAGACTTCTTCATCAGTTCCTTCCAAAGAATAAACGTCATCATTTCTCAAAAGCAGCACAGCAGCAGCGTTTACTGCCAGGAAAATCACGGGAGAAGGTAGTAACTCTCCTAAGCGTCAATGATAGCACCAAAAGAAACTAAGGACAGGTGCCACCAATCCCAGGGCTTCTCACTTCCTGACGAAATCACATGCCCATGTCAGACAATCCCAGTGGCCACCCCAGAAGATCACAAAATAACCAGCTGAATAATTTGATTAGCGAATTCTGATTTACTGGCCTCTTCCAATGCTTTTAATGCAAAGCTTTTCTCTTAACAGTATCTCTTCTGGGCCATATGCAAAACCCTGACCCTTCAAGCAATGAGACAAACATCAGCGTCCCCAGCTCTGCCTGGCTGATGACCTGAGAAAGTAATAACTGACTCTCAAGCCTAAATAATTTATTTAAAAGCTTTGTGTGTGTTGGCCTAGAAGCAACAAATACACCAGCCTCATAAATTTGCTTCCTGATAATAATTAAGTGGTCTATCTAGTTTCAGACCCTAGAAAGTGGGACAGGCCTCTTGTAAGCCGCTAGTGCCAGATTATAAATAAATAAATAAATAGATAGATAGATAGATAGATAGATAGATAGATAGATAGTAATACCCTGCAGTCAGATAGCAACTTCTTCCCAAATAGGGTTTCTGAAACTCAGGCTCAAACTGGCTTATTTTAAGTGGCAATTATAAGCAAACAGTATCATTGCAAATGCTGCTATTTTGCTCTGTTGTTACTTGCCCAGGCCCAAGTAGCCAGAAACACAAATCAATTCTAGATTTCTACTTCCATCAGCTAACACAAACTCTGTGCTTACCCTCATAAGTTGGGAGAAAGGAAGAGGATGTTGCCCTGTTCAAATTTTAGAACAGCCAAACCTAGGCTAGCTTTGGCACTTACTAGTTATATAACTTTGGTCAAGTCCCTCAACCTTTCTGGGCCTCAGTTTCTCCATCTATAAAATGGGGATAATACAATGGTCTTTAGTGAGAAAATGAACTAAATTGCACAGAAGATACTATTACAAGAAAATGAACTAAATTTCTGAGGAATATACTTACAAAATGTACCTACCCTAGAATTCATATTTTCATACTTTAGGGAAGGGGATGTAATTAATATCACATGAGTATACTTTTTGGTCCTCACTCGAGGATATACTTTTTTTTAAGGGAGAGAGAGAGGAAGGGAGAAGGAGGAAGGAAAGGGAGATGGGAGAGAGAGAGGAAGGGAGAAGGAGGAAGGAAAGGGAGAAGGGAGAGAGAGAGGAAGGGAGAAGGAGGAAGGAAAGGGAGAAGGGAGAGAGAGAGAGAGAGAGAGAAACATTGATGTGAGAGAAAAACATAGATCAACTGCCTCCTGTACGCATCCAGACTTAGGTACCATATTTTGCTCTATAGAAAGCACTCCCATGTATAATGCACGCCCATGTTTTTAGCCCAAACTTTCAGGAAAAAAATCTTTCATTTTAATTTTTTAGTTCAATTTTTTATTTACTTATATTTAGAAACAAAATCAATTATTGTGTTCCAGGGTACTTATTTTGCATACAGATATCATTATTGCTTTCTAGAGTTACACTTTTAATGCATAAGCATCAATAAAAGTATTAAAAACATTCATATAGATACAGAATTAGTACTACCCATGTATGATGCGCACCCTTATTTTTCCCCTCAAAGATTTGGGCAAAAAAGTGCACATTATACAAGACAAAATACGGTATATGCCCTGACTTGGGATCGAACCTGCAACCTTTTGGTGTATGGGATGACGCTCCAACCAAGTTAGCCACCTGGCCAGGGCTATTTCACTGTCTTCACTCCAGCACCTAATGCAAGTTATGTACAAGATGGGCACAAGACAAATGGCATTCAATAAGGTTTCAACTGCTACAGAGAATGCCTGACTGCAATCCCTTCTAAGATAGTCAGACTTAAGCCAACCTAGAGAAACACTTACATTTCTCAATTGTAGAGACTTTTCTTCATTCGAACTGTATTTTGCCGAGCAACTCTTGTAGTGCCAGGCCTCTCTGGGGATAATACAGATACAGAAACAAATATGACACTACATCAGCCACTACTGAGCTCACGGTGCAATGAGGAAGACAAATAGCAAAACATATCATTGTAATACACAAATTACAAATTTTTGCCTTAAAGCTCCAAACCAATTTTTCATTGCCCTGCTCTGTGATACTTACTGGACTGGACTCTGCAGACTACATTTCTCCTTTCCTAGCTGGTTCAGATAGGTTCTGCTGGAAGGAGACTACAAGGCTAAGTGAGAAAGAAGAGACTTTTTCCAGGGTTTGGTTTTTCTAAGAGGCAGCAAGAAGATGTGGTAGATTTCAGCACAGTGGCTCTCCCAATTCTAAGGTGACTGCCTTCCAGCCAGTTTCTTCTTCATCACAGCATCAAGCAGCACATTCTTGGGACAGCCATCCACTCTCCTCAGAGGTCTGAATCTCAGTCCCTTGTGGAGCTCTCTTTTCTTAAGCTTCTAAATTCTTCCTTTGTTCACTTTCCCCTCAGCCCTAGAGATTGATGGTAGTCGTTTTCTGAAGTTACCACCCTATTATACCTTAGAGTTCTCTTTTTTACCTCTTTTAGAAGTTAACTACTTTTTACCTAGTTAACTCTTTTTTTAATGTTTCACATTTTTTTCCTTTTTATGTAATTTATTAGGATGACACTGGTTAACAAAATCATACTTTGCCCTGGCTGGTGTGGCTCAGTGGACTCAGTGCAGGCCTGTGAACCAAAGGGTCGTCGGTTCGATTCCCAGTCTAGGGCACATGCCTGGGTTTCGGGCCAGGTCCCCAGTAGAGGCCGCATGAGAGGCAACCACACACTGATGTTTCTCTCCTTTTCTTTCTCCTTCCCTTCCCCTCTCTCTAAAAGTAAATAAATAAAAATCTTTTTAAAAATTATACCTGTTTCAGGTACATAATTCTACAACACATCATCTGTACACGGTATTGTGTGTTCACCACCCCAAGGAAAGTCTCCGCCCTTCACCATTTATCTCCCCATTAGCCTCCCCCACTGCAGCCCCTCAACCCAGTAATCACTACATTGTTGTCCCATGTCCATGACTTGCTTTCCTTTTTTTTGGTCTTTTTTTGCTGTATCCCTCCACTCCCCCACCCAGACCCACCCAGACCCCAATAGCTGTTAGCCTGCTCTCTATCTATTTTGTTGTTGTTAGTTTATTTTGTTCATTAGATCCCACATGAGTGAAATCATATGATACTTATTTATTCTGACTGGCTTATTTCACTTAGCATAATGGTCTCCGGGTCTACCCATGCTGTCGCAAAGGGTAAGATTTCCTCCTCTTTTTTTTAACAGTCGAGTAGTATTCCACTATGTAAATGTATCATCACTTTTTTTATCCATTCACCTACCAGTGGATACTTAGGATGCTTCCAAATCTTGACTATTGTAAATAACACGGCAATGAACACAAGGGTGCATATAGTCTTTCAAATCAGTGTTTTGGGTTTCTTTGGATATATTCCCAGAAGTGGACTTTCAGAGTCATAAGACAGTTCCATTTTTAATTTTTTGAGGACTTCCCATACTGTTTTCCACAGTGGCTGTACCAGTCTGCATTCCCACCAACAGTGTACTAGGGTTCCCTTTTTCTCCACATCCTCACCAACACTTGTTGTCTGTTCATTTATTGATGAGAGCTGTTCTGACAGGTGTGAGGCAATATCTCATTGTGGTTTTAATTTGCATTTCTCTAATGATCAGTGATATTAAACAATTCTTTGTATTAAATCTTACCCGTTCAAATTATTAGTGCAGCTTCTACTGCTTCAGCTGCACCCTGACTGCTCTAACTAAGCAGGGTAAGTGCTGAGATACCTGTCTTCGAGTCCAGACTCCGTATTTTACAGATAAGAAGACAGGAGTTTCAAAGATTGGAAGTGATCTACTGACGGTCACAGAGTGGTAGAACGGACACTGGAACTCCCGGGTCCTGACTCTCGGTAAACAATACGCATGCACCAAACCCTTCTGTGTCCAGACTCTATGCTGGCAGTTGAAAAACACAAGAGACAAACTACCAAATCCCGGCCTTCGAGGGGGCCAATATCCAGTAGGGGATACAGACACTGGTTGGGGGGGGCAGGGAGAGAGAGAGTTCTAGGGCAGGGTGACCAGCACTAAGACAAAAAAGGAATTACTAGCTCTGGGAGGGTGAGAAAAGGCTTCCTAGAGGGCTTCATTTCCCCACACTTTATTCCCTAAACTGAAGGATTCCGGAGCTGAATAGGTTAAAAAACTTCAAAATAAACCTATAACCTAGGCTTAAGAAACAGAAGTAATCAAACGATAAACTTCCACCCTGGGCATAATCAAAAATACCATGACTGGTGAAACCTTCCAGAATAGGAAGCAATACAGAAACAAATTACAGATGAACACTTGCTAGTACTTTAACTCAGGAGAGAACGGCACTGGCTTACAAAGGGCAACGGGAGTTTGAAGAAGAGAGGTATCAGGAATCAGCCTGGAAAGCTTTTTAGAGGAAAGTATAATTATCCTAACTAAGCTCTGAAGAAAGGCTTGCAAGACTGGAGAGGAGATGCAGCCTGTTTCAGAGAACACTTGCATATAAGTAAGAATACTCCCACGGTGCGCAGATGCTGGCACAGCATAACTGGAAGAGGCCTGAAGAGCCATGGCCGAGAGAGAGGAGGCCTAGTTTACCTGACTCTCTGGTTCTAGCTGAATCAAGCTTCCCACTGATTTCCTCACACAGCAGGTTCTTTCATATTTCTGAAATTTTGCACATACTGTTTCCTATGCCTACAGTGCCCCTCATTCCCTGTCTAAAGCTGACCTATCCTGCAAACACAAATCAATCATCACCTTCACTGTAAAGTTTTCTCCAATCACCCCCCTCCCTTGATCTGGGAACAATTAATTATTCCCTGTTCAGTGCTCTTTGAGTATCTCTCGATTATAGTACTTTCTTACACTACAATGTAATTATTTTTATGTTCCTTCCCAACTAGACCATGAGATTCCTAAGCAGAATATTCCCCAGTGTCCATTATTGTTCACAGTAGACAGCAGGAGCTCAATAAATGTATACAGAATTATTTTACTCAACTGTCTAGGCAAACTCAGCCTTTAAGCTTAAGAATGAATGGATCTGAAAGCCCTAAAATTCCCTGATTCATGGTGAATCTCTCCTGGGGTCCAGAATATTAGGCTAGAAACTAAGTATTTTTGTTTGAGAGCTTTAAGTATTTTCCTTGTGCCAAACTGGCAATGCAACTGTGTGACTTAAGCGCTTCCACTAAAGGAATTAAAATTTGTTGCAAGTCCAAACACAACAGTTCTTTATCTTCCTCCTTTATGTAAAATGGAAAAAGAGCCTGAGAATTCCAATCAGCTGAAATCGTCCTAGGGAAGAGGATTTAGCTGTTTACTAACAGTTCAAACTATTGCTGTCTTAATATCCATGTGGCTGGTATATCTTCTCTTTAGGCAGCTCAAATCAAATTTAAAGAGGAAGAATCATGTACTGCAATCAGAGAGCAGGATTTGGAGTCAAAGGAAGCAAATGAGTTCCAATTCTGCCACCTTTATTTTACCAGATGACCTTGAACAAGTCACTTAATCTCTCTGAGCTTCAATTTCCTGAGGTGGGAAATAGGAAAAATATAACCATCCCACTGTTGGTTGTAAGGATCAAATTGTAAGGATCAAATGAGGACTACTCCTTACTGCACTGAACTCTAATCTTAGGACACATACAAAGGGACAGAACAGAGAAGGGACAGAGCACTAAGATTTGAGTCAGATAACCTGACATTAGGCCGAGCTCTACCACTCAATTACGTGATGGGAAAAAGTCATTTAATCATTCTGAACCTCAAATTGCCCTACCTATGGAGCAGGAATAATCTTACCTGCCTACTACATTGTAGAATTACTGTGAAGCTTAAAATAAAAAAGGAGACGATTCCGGTGAAAGCAATTTACTTGACAAGCCATGAAGTTTTATTATAATGCCTCAGTTCTACAGAATTCAGCAATCCAATAACCTTGTCATTCTGGAACAGAGAACTAGGGTTACATCTTCAAAGCCAAAATAACTGTCTTCAATTCTTCACACTTCGCTACTAGTAGAGTCCCCAGGGCCTCATGCTTCCCTAAAAAACAGATCTAATAAACTCAGTAATTTGGGAGCACCCATATATGCTTAGGTGGGAAGTGACAAAGTAAGAAAGGAGAACAATATTGTTTGTTGTATTTCACAAACAGCAAGAAAAAAAATGTGAAACAGTAATTCCAAAACATCCGCACAAATGTAAAAAACATAGCGCTCATCAAAAAGGTGGCCTTAGCTTTTGTTTTCGTTCTAAAGTACAGTGTATCAAAGTTCTTAGTGTAGAACCAACAGCTCCATGGGCATCAGTGCAACACAGAGGCAGAACAACCGATGTTCAAAATAATGAACTTGAATCCCAAAAAAGATTAAATAATATTTTGTCTACTCTGAAAAGGGGGATATATAATGTATTTCAGACCTTACTTTTGATTTTTTTATAAGGCATAAAACCATAAAAACAAAGAGAAATGGAGAAGACCAATAGCCACAAAATACTGAAAGCCAGAAAGCAAATGAACAGTAACTGACTTATCAGATCCAAGAAAGATAACTACTAAGCCAGCAGTGAAAAAAATTAAAAAATAACAATTTAACCTGTAACCTCCCCTCCCCCCAACAAAGTTCAGAAACTGGTAGCTCTACGTTTGGGTTTTCTTTTCCTCTGGAAAGGGTAAAATAGAGGATCTCTAGAAAAAGTGAATAGCAGGCACAGTTGAAGGCAGGGGTACTGTACTGAAAATAAAGAGTCTAAGTGAGTGAATACTGAGGGCCTCCTGGCAGTCTTCTTCCCCCATTCAGCTCCTAGACCAGTGGCAGCCAGTCCTATGACCTCTAGGAAGGTGACCAGAGGATCCTTTCAGAGAACCCGACCCACTCTTGTGGAAAGATAAAAAATAATGACATTGTTGTTGTCCCACAAATAGCCCAGGCAGACCATACAGTGAGCTCAACAATCAGTATTTAAAATTTCCAATCAGCTTTTTAGTATCCCATTTAAAAGTAAGGGCACCAAAGATCCCCAGACATTTAGGGAATGCTCCAAAACGAAAAACACAATTCAGGCCTATTTATATCAGAAGAAAAACGAAAAACACAATTCAGGCCTATTTATATCAGAAGAAACTTGAGGATCCAAATGAAAAGTTATTTGAATGAAAGCATAACAAAAGGAGAGAGAGAAAGAAAGCATAAGTTATGCTTTTCTTGACCAAAGTTTGCCAATGATTTAAAAATCAGACCAGCTGGACCTATGCCATCAACCTGATAACCAGCTCTAATAATTCATTTTATTGATGGGGTATTCACTTAATCATGGATAAGAGGTATAATAAAATATAATTCGCTAAGTCTGGCAAGGTACTGCATTATTTCTGCATTTATTTTTCTAATTTTAAAGATATCTGTTGTGGGGTGCAGTCCAAGCCCCGCCAACAACAAAAACTGTACGGGAGCTGGGCGGTGCGTAGACTGGTGCATCAACACCCACAGGCCCCATGCACCCCACCACTTTTGGGGGATGTTTTACAAACCAAACTTGACCATGCACATGCCCACCTGACCTCCACCTACGGCAATGTCCTCACAGTACCACCAGCTGCTGAGTGACTAAGAGGCAGCATCTCTAGGCTACACCAAGCGAACTGGGAACAGCCAGGTGACCCAAAGCAAATACACAGAACTCCTGGACAACATTGAAGAACTGGGGAAAGAGATCAGAGCCACCGAGGTGGGAAGCAAGAGTGGGATGAAAAGACTAACGCTAGAGGACTGGTTTGAAAGTGCTTGGCTTAAATGGAACAGAATGCCAGATCCTAGTTGCCTCATTAGCATGGAAGGTTTTCCATCTTCCAAGAAGTTACAGTTCATCTGAAATTTGTTTCAAAATGGTAACAGTTTAGTTTCTATTCCTTGTGCCCCTCCCATGGTTCATTAGGTTCTGAACCTATGTCTCTAAGATGGATAAGAGATTTTGCAGTTGATTAGGATTTGTATTTTAAATAGTTAGGACTACACAGGGTTTTTTTTGTTGGTGTTTTTTGTTTGTTTCTTTGTTTTAGCATTGATTCAAAAGATACACATATAAGCTACCTATCTCACATCCAATAGCAATTTGTTTCAAAGATATCATTGTTTCTCTTTTGAATATATTTATATTACTCAAACTGTCCTTTGTTTCTCTTCTTAAACTAATATAGCTCTTAAGGTTACATTTTTAGTACATACTGACAGCACACTTTGTTTAGTTGGTCCCTGGTTCTCCATGGCCATACAGTACAGATTCTGCTTAATGTAACTTCATTTTTATTTATTTATTTATTTTTTTGCTTAAGCATTTGCATGACTTAGTGCTTAGTGCTTCCCTTAGTGCTCCTAAGGGAAGGGAGCAAGAGAGAAAGCTAGAGAAACATCAATGGGTTGTCTATCAGTATGCATCCTGAGAGTTCTGACCCAGGAAGAAAACCGCAACCCAGACATGTGCCCTGACAGGGAAATCGAACTGGTGGCCTTTTGCTTTGCAGGACAACGCCCAAAGAACTGAGCCACACTGGTCAGAGCTGAAGTCAATTTTTAAAATGCACAAGTTATAAACAGAAAAGAAAATGCAACTGACCAAACCTCACTTAATGAGGACCCCTCAAATTTTTCCTTAGGCTGTGTGTAGACTTCAGTGCTGCCTTTCTTGTAATTTGATCTGGAAGAAAATGACTAACACTGTTTGCATTTTTGTATGTATTTATTACTTGATGTAATGAAACTTATTTATTTTCATTAGCAAAAATAAAGGTATCTGTTGTGAATACATATAGATAAACTAAGTATCTAAAGAAGGCACTAAAATAAAATAGCCAATGTATCATAAACAAAAGCATTAAGAGACATCATTCTGTCTACTAATCACGAAGGCTACAGCATATAGTTAAAGAGTTTTGTATGTACAAAATTCTAGGTGAACCCTAGAATGGGAAGCCTCTCATCCTATGGCACCCCACCTGTAGAAGCCAGGGAGAACTTCACAGAAAACATGGTACTTAAAGAGTTTTTTAAAAAATTATTTATGTATATTTAGAGAGAGAGGAAAGGAGGGGGGAAAGGAGTGAGAGAAATGCAATGCAAGAGAGAGATTTGCTGCTGCCTCTTGCACGTGCCCTGGCCAGGGACTGAACCTGCAACCCAGGCACGCGCCCACCAGGAATCAAACCCCCATCCTTTCAGTTTTCAGGACAATGCTCCAACCACCTGAGCCACACCAACCAGGAACAATGAAGAGTTTTAACAGCAAAGATGATCAGATTTGAATCTTGGAAAAGACCATTTGGTGATGACATAACAAATTGGGGCTGGGGGGCTACTGACTATAACCTTCCAAGCTATGTACTTACTGTTCCTAAAAGGCAGTTCTCATGCTTGTAAACTCCAGGTCCTGCTTCAGTTAACTGGGAAGCAGGTCATTCTGTCTCTAAGATACCATTAGCTACCAGAGACACTAATGGTCCCCCTGAGTAAACCAGTATCACAAGGCCTCCACCACCAGGTTCTTTTTTCTTTTCCCTCCTAAGGTCTTCTTTAAAAGAACAAAGACTGTGTTATGTTACCTTGTAAGAGTATATCTCTCAGCCTGGTTTCAAGGAAGATAAGCATCCACACCAAGCCCTCACCCTCCCAATTCCCAATGACCATGGCAAATTCCAGCCACTTTTCAGAGTTACTTTAAATTAATACACATACACACACACACACAATCACTTGTATACATATCTGAGTTCCCCACGTACACTCCTTAAGGAGATGGGAAGAAAGATAGAAAGGAATTATTTAATGAGCACCATTAATGTTTGATTCTTTCCCATACAGTTTCTCACTTAATCCTCACCACAACCTTGAACAAAGCAGATATTTATATACCCATTTTCAGAGATAAAAACTATGGCTCAAAGAGATTACATGATTTACCCAAGATCATAAAGCAAGTATAAGGCAAAGCTGAGATTTCAGCTTTGATGTCTATGGGTTTACCAAGGCTTTTCCACTACCTCACACTAGGTTTCCCTTATGTTATTCATTACTGAATCTTCACTGAAATCATTCTGCTGAACTGCATTACATGAAGCCACTCACTGAGTAGAACAACTGCCTGGGAAAACAAAGCGCCGATGGAAAACTTGGACAATAGATGCAGGTACCAAAAAAAAAAAAAAAGGAAAGAGAAGAAAGAAAAGAAAGGGAAGAGAGGGAGGGAAGAGAGGGAAGAGAGAAAGAGAAAGAAAGAAAGAGAAAGAAAGAAGCAACAGCAGCAATCCCAACAAGCTCTTTGAAGACCTAGCTGATATTGGCAAGGATAGAAATAGCCAAACCCATGCTGACAGAACTCAATTCCAAAATTTTATCTCCTCCTCAGCCAGGCCCAGCAGAGTCCCTGGTAAAAATACTACCTAGCCAGGTACATATCACAAATGAATTCCAATAAGCAGATGCAATCTCCCTCCCTGAGGCCTTCCCACTCTTACAAAATGACCATTAATTTAAGAAAGCTTTTATTCTCCATTTGACCAACTGCCTGCAAGTCCTTGGTGGTAAAGGAAAATTGAGTTTGGGAAGCAGATGGCTTATCCAAGAGCCAAAACCTGAGGTGAAAAGGAAGCAATTTACTAAAACCAAACATTCGAGAGGAGAAACTGCACTTCTCTGAGGTGATGAAGAGTGCTGTCATGGTCACAATTTGTCCACCAAACTGAGGGTCCTGAAATCACCTTGCAGGAGGGGCAGAAGCCAAGAGTCACAGACTAGCCCTAGCTGCACTGGCTCATAGATTCATACTAGATATCACCACAGGTTCATACTAGACTCTAACACCAGATTTTTCTAAAAGCAAGCATCGCTTGTTTGCAACAACTGTGTTTGGTTATGAAGATTTGACTATGGAAGGATTTTGTCATGTAAGAAAAGTGCTATTGTACCAATTAGACCCTCAATATAATAATGGGAGAGAGAAAGAAACTTAAAAGGCTAAGATAATTTAGCCCTGGCTGGTGTGGCTCAGTGGATTGAGCACGGGACTGCGAACCAAAGGGTCACGGGTTCAATTCCCATTCAGGGCACATCCTGGGTTGTAGGCCAGGTTCTCTAGTAGGAGGCACTGAAGAGGCAACCACACATTGATGTTTCTCTACCTCTTTTTCCCTCACTTCCCCTCTCTAAAAATAAATAAATTATTTTTTAAAAGATAATTTAAATAAAGAATCTAGAAATTGAGGTGGCACAAGTAGATGTTTAACTATTGTTGGCTTAATTGAACTGAGGAAAAGGTTAGCACTTGTTTAGTTCTTTCTGATCATCAAAAATGACCTAAACTGCTTTCACATAATCTATGTCATTTAATCCTCAAAGCAATTCAGAACAAGTGTTAATTATCCTCATTTTATATATAGGAAGAGAGGTTCACTGCAGAACAAAATATGTGACAGTAAGCACCGGGCCAGGAATTGGAATACCCAAGTTCTACCCTTAGCTGTGCCAAACCACTGTGTAGCTTAAACTATATCCCTTCCCTTCTCTGGATTTTAATTTTCTCACCCAACTTAAGAGTAGTACAACATTTATATCTCAAAACTCCAGAAGTAAAGGATACGCAATCAAGACTCTAGTGGACAAGAAATTCTCCCTTACTGCCCAGTGTTCACTCTGCTCTTCCTCTGGCTATACTCTTAGGACTAACAGCTTACCTCCAACTGTCTATAAGCCATTTCTGAAGCCAGAAGCATCCTTTCCGGTAGAGCTCAGCTCACCACCTGTGCTGGATGCTTCATTAAGTGTAATGCTGATACTGTACTTAGCTGGAAGGCTGGTGCACAAATGTTACCTGGAGATGAATAAATCATTCCAGTTGTGTTGGGTTGCAATTGTAAGGGCAGCAGCTGTGGGTCTGAAAACAGATGGTCGTATAAGGATGGAGGATTTGGCTCCCATCTGATTTTCCAAAGGCAAGCAGGTTTCGGTCAGGAGGAAGCCTGGAAGTAAGTGCCTGAGTATAGCTAGTACCCAGTGATGAGGAAAGATGACAGAAATGCACATGCAGTTTCTTTCCATAATAATGAATATACTGTAGGCTACAATTACCAGAATCTCAGGCCCTTACTTTTATACCTACTCATCAATTTCTAAATCATTTTCTTTTCAGTCCAACATTTCCTTCCTTGATTTCAATACAAAAGTGAGCTCAGGGAGAGTACTTAGCACAGCCTTGGCACAAAAACAGAACTTTAATATGTGCTAACTAAAGCTAATTGACAAAGCAGAGAAAAACAGATTTGGCTGGATCACAGTGAGGTACGTACCTAGGACCCAGTCAGTAATAGTCAAATGTGCAGGGAACATATGTTTAACATAGCACTATGTCAGGCAACAGTCTAAGTGTTTTAGATACATTCTCATTTAATTCTCAAGACAGACTTTATTTTATTATCTCCATCTCACAGATAAGGTTAGGAAAACTCAGAAAAGCCAGGTACTCTGCCCAGAGTCCGGCAGCAAATTCAGTGAAGGCAGTCAGAACTGACTCCCCTGGGCTAAATGACTCCAAACCTCTATACATTTTGTTTGTTCACCTCCTATCCTTCCCGCTGTTCCTCAAACACATCTAGCTCCTTCCTACCTCTGAACCTTTCTTCTGGTTTCCTCTATCACATTTCACATGCCTTTCTATTTTAGATCATTCAGGTCTCTGCTCAGATGCCATCTCTTCAGAGAGGCTTTTCTTGATCAGACCCCAACATATTCTATTCCTTTACCTTGCTTTATTTTTTATTATGACATCAACATTATATTACTCATTAGTTAAGTTTTTGTTTATTGTCAGTCTCCCCCACTAGAATGAAAGATCTCAGAGGACGAGGACTTTGTCTTGGTCACAGTTGTATCCCCAGGACTTAGAACAGTGAATAGTACACTGCAGGTACTCAACATCACAGAGTTCTAGAACATTAATATAGCTTGTAACTGTTACATAGTATAAACAGCACCGGCTTTGAGGTGAGGCAGGTCTAGGTTCAAGTCTCTGACTATGACTGTGTGGCTTTGGCCACGTCTCTTTAAACGTCCATCTGTTAAATGGATGTAAAAACATAAGTTACATAGATTTGTGATGATCAACTTTGATAAACATATGGAAGTGCTTTGTGAAAACTATTAAGTGTTACATAAATGTTTATGATGATGGTGGGAAAAGGTTTACAAAAAAATCTTACGCTTTATAGATCACGTTAAGATCCAAAAATGTAAAGTGAGCTGTCCAATGTCACAGTTATTTAGAACCAAACCAAGATTAGACAATAGGACTCTCAGCAACCAAGCTGGGACACTTGCTTTACCCCCACAAACTACTTGGCCTCTGGTACTTTTCTTCTTCTACCTCTCTAACTACCTCTGAACTTCTCAATTTCCCAGTGTCAGAGTGTCCAGGGCTCCACTGTTAGATCTCTTTGCTCTGGCTACACACATTTCTTCGGCGACCACGTCTACTCCATGGCTTTACATATCCTAATGATTCCCAGACTTATATCTCCAACCTGGACTTCTCTGAATTCCAGACTTGTATACCCACCTGCCTACCTGACATTTCCTTAAATATAGTATGTCTAAAACTAAATACCTGACCCCATCCTACAAACTTGCTCCTCCCAATCTTTCCCTTCTCCATATATGACAATCCCCATCTTTCAGCTGCTCAAGGCAAAAACCTTCCATTGATTACTTTCTTACTCTCACAATCCTCATCAAATTATCAGCTGATTCTGTCAGCTCTGCTTTCAAAACATATCCTGATTCCAACAATTTATTACCAATTCTACTGCTATCACACTGGCTCAAGTTTTCTTTCTTATTCCCTCTTTTACAACTTCCTAAATTCAATTCAGATCACTCCACTCTGTTCAAAACCCTGCAATAGCTTCTCATCTCACTCAAAATAAAAATACAAGATCATTACCATGGCCTACAGGATACCATGTAACCTGGCTTCCTTCTACCTATCTGATTTTACCACCTACCATTGTTCTCTTTGCTCATTACACTTCAGCTACACCGCAATAAATTAAATTTTAACACCAACACTCATGTTGTTTGGAAACACTCTGAGGTGGTCAAAAGCAAAGACTAAGAAGAACATGCCAGCCTCGGATTCCTTAATACGAACAGCAGAAACATTCTTTTCCTTATTGTTTGTTGTTCACTGGTAAGCTGAGCACAGCCCCACCTCCGGGATTTAGAGCACTTAAGAGTTTCTTGCTGACTAAAGCGTTCTTCCCTCAAATTATCAATATAACATGTTCTTTTATTTCACTAAGACCTGTACCCAAATTCCATCTCACCAGAGAGGCACAGATTAACTGATCATATCTAAAAAAGACCCTCCCTTTCAATAACTCCCTTTCCCCATACATTGCCTCGTTTTTCGTGTCTCTGCCTAGTAGAGTGCAACTCAAAGCTGGGGCTTTAATTTCTTCACTGATGTATCCCCAGGGCCAAAACCAAATTGTAAGTGCTCTATCATCAATACCAGTAATCAATTCAGCCATTAATTACTCTTTAATTAATATCTTATGTCCTCAATCTGGTCTTCCCTTAAACAGACTGAGTATTACTTGAAAATCTCTTCTGGGTATCTTCTCTGAGGACTTTCAATTCAACCAGTGATAGAAGTAACTCAAAAAGGAGAGAATGATAAGTGAAGCGGTATTTTTCTTCTTCTGGGATCCTCTTATAATCAACTAACAAATCAGTAAGTATTAATAAGTATCTATGGTTATAGAGCACCATCTTATTAAAGAAGGATATTACATAGCTCAGTAAGTAAAACAAAGAGATACTTAAATAACAAGATGGGCCATAAGTACATTAAAAGATGCTCCATATCATTAGCCATTGGGGAAATGCAAATCAAATCTCAATGAGATACCACTCCACATTCACTAAAATCAAAAAGACAAGTCATAGAGAAGATGTGGAAAAACTGGAACCTTCATATTTGCTCATGGGAATGTTAAATGGTACAGTCATTTTGGAAAACAGTCTGAGTTCCTCAAAAGGTTAAACATAAAAAGTTACCAATTATTCAGTATTTCCACTCCTTAAACTCATTTCCTCTACCCAAGAAAGATGAAAACATATATCCACACAAAAACTTATATAAGAATGTTTGTGACAACATAACTCCTAAGAACCAAAGAAGTAGAAACCACCCAAATGTCTATTAACCAATGAACAGGTAAACATGGTCTACTCACACAGTGGAATATTCAGCAATAAAATGAATGAAGTATTGATACATGTTACAATGTTAATGAACCTTGAAAACATTGTGCTAAGTGAAAGAAGCCCAGTTACAAAAGGCTACATATTATATAACATCAATATGAAATATTCAGAATAGGCAAAATCTGTAGAAAATGGATTGGAAGGGTTGGCAAAGATAGGTAAAGTATGGTGTGACTACTAAAGTACTGGTTTGTCTTTGGGATAATAAAAATGTTCACAATTCTATAAATATTTTAAAAAGCCATTGACTTTTACACTTTAAATGGGTGAATTGTATGGTATATAGACTGTGGCTCAATATGGCTGTTATTTTTAAAAACTTAAAAATATATAATCTGGGGTTTATTCAGGTTCCATTTATGAACATTCTTACCATTCACATTCAATTTAACATTCACTGAACGCTAGATAATGCTCACCTTTATTTTACTTAATATTCACAAATAGCCTATTGCAGGTAAGAAACACATAGCTCATGATTTAAGACTCATAGTAAATCACCAGAGCCAGAAGCTGGTCCATTCACTCTCCAAATCTAGGGGCTCTTTCTCACCTCTCTTTCCCAATTTCTTACTAGCAAGCATAATTAAGACCTAACTGTAACACTTATAAGAACTATGAATTAATAAACCAAGGACTAAGTGACCATAAAGACATAGATTTATAACCTCAGATTAAGAGAATAATTACCAAAACTGTGTATCATAAAATCCAATATCCCTGCATTTATTACTTGTCCACACTGCTCTACTACATGAAAGAGGGACATACACCCTGGATGGTTGGCTCAGTTCGGTGGTGTGTCATCCCATGCACCAAAAAGTTGCAGGTTTGATTCCCAGTCAAAGCACATACCTAGGTTGTGGGTTCAATCCCCAGTCAGGGTGCAAACAGGAGTCAACTGATCCATGTTTCTCTCTCACACTGATGTCTCTCCACCCCCTTCCTCTCTCTCTAAAATCAATAAACGTATCCTCAGATGAAGGTTAAAAAAAACAGGGACATGGAACTAACTTTCTCATCATCAGTGCCTCCTGTTCAAGGAAGGTCACTGAATGTTTCTCAGTAAATGCATTCCTTTCTCTCCTATAGTTTCTATCAAATAAATATAATACACTATATAACAAATATATTTATTGTTAACTATATTAAACCCTTGGCCACATTTCTTAATTCTCCGTATTTCTTTGTAAAAATTTCTTAGTCTTTCCAGGAATTTTAATTTTTTCCTTAACAGAAATCCCTGATTAAACAAAAGAGGCTCACTTTAAACCAAATTTAACTAAGCATCTACTATATTTCTAAATGGATTTCTTCATAGGAGGTTTTTCATTTAATCCTCAAAAAAATCCTTAGTATTCCAAAAGTATTATTGGCTGCCCCACTTCATTTTCTTTAACCACCAAGTGAGAATCATAGTTAAAATAACTTGCAAAGACTTCACAACTAAAAAGGAGGAAAAAAGAGGAGCCAGAATTCAAACTCAGACCCTCTGTCTCATCTTTCTGAACTTCAATTTCCAAATGCAAAATGTAAGTACTATTATCCACCTTCAAGGGTCAATGTAGGAAGTACTACCTGCAAAACAGTCAAATCAGTGGCTGCTCCTCAATAAACATTAGTTCTTTTCCTTCCTTCCTTCATACTTGAATTGCCTTGTTTGTTGGCTTATTCCAAACAAATAGCAATTTTTAAAGTTTAACATTTCATTTTTCTCTTAGCTATCTTATAACTATTACTTAACATAACATGTGGTGACCCAGGAGCACTTCTGGCTCACCTAGCAGTTGGGATGTGTGCAGCAGAGCTCTTCTTGCTCAGAGTCTTGCATAAGACTACTTCCTCTCCTCTATTCTCCCTTAGACAAATACACATAGGCAGGTGGAAATTTTTTAAAAGCCATAATTAACCTAATTAACATAGGGTGATAGAAATAGAAAAACAAAGGCCACATTGTTCTAGCCAGGTTGCAGGGCGAACAAGAATTCTCTGGCTGGGAAAGTGAGGGGAGAAAATAGCATCTACTGGGGAGACGAAGGAGTCATGGCTGCATGGCAGGAACTGAGGAATGTCTAAACTGGATAGTCAGCACCACCCACCAGGGCCCTCACCCCCATTCCCCAGGATGGAGTGGGGTGCCCCTGATTTATCAAACAAGAACTCACATTAGGCAAAAGTCAAATTATGAGTTTTTGGAGCCTGAAACTATAACTTACATTTAGATTCCCAGAGCACAGAACCTGGCACAGACAGGCACTCATATCTGTTGAATATATAAATAATGGGTAAATGAATAAAGTCAGACTAAAAGGGTTTCTCTATCCTTTCCACAGTGTACTCTTACTATACAAGGGGCTTCCCACCACCACCCACCACACAATCCGTAACTCTTCATAAATACCCACACACAAGGCACAGTGCGTCTGCAGGCCATCTCCGCAAGAGTTCTAGATAACCCACACTTGTGAGAAAAGTGACAGCAAATCCCAAATAAAACTTTCAAACAGCTCCCTGCTACCTTCAGAATAAAGTCTACACATTTCATTCATAAATAAGGTTCCCGTGCAAACTGGCTCTTGCCTTTCTTTCCAAATACATCTTTTCAAGAACTCTAAATAACTGCCAAACATGAACCCGCTGCCCCTTAAATAAGCCCTGCTCCTGCTTCAGCACCTTTAGATGCCACATTTCCCACGAGATTTATCACCTCAAAAATTTGGTTTACCTACATTCTACCCACCTTTCATGGAACAAATCAGGTCCCATTCATTTTACAAACTCTATTATAACTCCCAAAACAGTGTTCACTCCCTTTCCTGTCTTAAGGAAGTCATGTCCACAGCACTCACCCTGAATTCAATGACAGCATGTTGTTGTTTTTATACAGACATACCTGCACATACTGATTATTAACACAGGATACGGCACGCTCCTCCAACCAGTAAATCTCCTACAGCCACAACACACTTATGTTACTCTACTGCCTGTAGCCAGAAAATTAGCCTGTATCTTGTAAGTGCTACTTGGTTATGCATAAACTGAACATTTTTCCTTTTTAAAATGCAAGTGTCAACTAATATCTTTCAATATATTTTAAAAAGGGATTTTCAACTTACCAGCTTTCTCATCAATTTTATATAGTAATGTTGGCAGCGAAAACAGAACCAGATGTTAGACTAGCGGAGTTAGACCGGCCCTAGGTCAGCAACCTCAGTACTTGAATTCTGGCTCAGAAAGAATTCAGAGCCAAGAGAAAGTTTATTTAGCAAGTCACAGAGGCAGAAATGAGCCATGGAAGAAATGGGCCCAGGGAACAAGTTACAGAGGCAAAAGAAGGGCCCTTGGAGCTTAGGAGAGAGAGGAAAGGAAAATGTGGGATAGGCTCAGGCTTGCTCAAGAAAGAACCACACTGGGTCCTCCACCTTGAGGGTTATTTATCTGGAGGGCTCAGAAGAGGATCCCAATGCATATTCATCAGCTTTCCAGATGTGTCCTTTTGGGGTCATGGTCTCTAATGATTGGTCAGCGCCAGTGCAAGGGGTCATTAGTCAGGGCAGCTAGTCCTGATGCCAGCCATGGCATTGCTTGTCTGGTTTTGCTGCTTTTCTGGGCCTGGAGCTGAAAAACAACTGAGGCCTACATGTATTTTGATGGGGGTCAGAACCTCATCCTCCTGGGGGCTTAATGCTTAAGGGGCTTTTCTCCGGCCCCCTTGTTCATTCTTCCTCTAAGGGGGTCTAATCCACATGACTAGCAACATGCCAGGGGAGGGTCCAAACTGCATGACCAGTGATATGAAAGGTCAGGGGGTCTAAACTGTGTGACCAGCAATATGCTGGGGGAGAAAAGGTCACCCTGGGGGCAACGTCCTTATTTTCTCGATTTTGCCTGTTGCTAGGCACCCCAGGCTTTCTGCCCTGGTGACCTTCTGTACCTGGCCCGTCCTCCTTGCTCTGCTCAAGTCTGTCTAAATGCCTACCACAGCAAGTGCTCTAAATAACCAGAAACATTAATTCCTACATTCCTTTCTGAATCAAAGATACAACTATATCATGTACAGTGAGGTTTTAGGAGTAACTATGTTTTATCATATCTTGATTCTTGAAAAACTGGTAACCTATGAACACTCTGACAGCGGTAACTCCTTAAGCTAACATGCGACAATCAGGTATACCCGCTCATCTGTTAAGACGCATAAAGCTGTGACACTTTCTTGACTCCCTCTCCCACTTCCACTTCTTTTGGGTTCCACTTTCCCCTAGATATATCTGACCCAATCCTAGGCAGAACCCTAGATATATTTCTATCATAGCACCTGTCACACTTAATCATACTTCCTTATTTACAGGTCTGTCTCCCTACTGGTATGGCCCTCCAGATCTGTGCATTCCGGTACAGTAGCCCCTAGACACATGTAACTACTTAAATTCAGATTTATGTTAAAACTAAATAGAATTTAAAATTCAGTTCCTCGGTCTCACTAGCCACATTTCAAGCACTCAAGAGCCACATGTGGCAGGTAACTGCCATACTGCACAGCACAGATACAGAACATTTCTATCACTGCTGTGTCTACATTGTACATGTTCCCTGAGGCACACACAGTCTGGCAGGCGGTCTGGCAGGAGCTCTGACTAATTTATTTCTTTAGCCCTTAGTAACTGTCCCTTAGGAATACACTGGGTAACGGAGAGCTTGTTCTGCCCTTCTTATTATCATATACCACCAGGGCCTCTGTTCCATGTATCCAATGTCCCTTACAAACTAGAATCAGCGTATTAATCCACTACCATCCCAACTTGCAGAAAGAGGTGGGAACCACAACAGTTAGAAGATAATCAGAAAGCCTTTGCTTGGTCCCTCTCCCCAAAACGAAACTCCAATATTTAGGAGAGACAATGAAGACAAGGTCTTTCTTCTTTTTTTCAAATTTAGCATGTAACTAAACTACAGGTGATTCCAAAAGGAATTTTTTTTCAAATACTGGAGCAAACACAACTCGGCAAAAATAAAAACAGGAACACACTGTTAGAAATTTATCGCACTTTTTGGGACTCTTGTGACTTGATATATCCTCAGTGTGCTCTTTACACAAAAACCAAAATAGTTTCTGAGGACCTACTAAGGGCTCAGAGCTAAAGAGAAATAAATAAATTCTAGTGGCAGACAGAAAGGTATGCTGACATAATACGAAGTGGTAAGTGTTCTATGACAGTGGGAATATGAGGAGCACAAAAGAGAGGCTCAGAACCCAGTGGTAAACTGCAGTAGGGGCAGCAGTGGGGGGAACCACAGGAAAGCTGATCAGAAATGAGCCCAAGCTGTGTCTTAAAGGGTAATTAAGAGGTTGGGAGATGACAAAAGGGTGGGAAGGTGTCACAAATAGAGACAATGGCACAGATGAAGGTACAGGAATGCCACCTGGATAATAAATGCCAAGTGGTTCAGTTTGACTAGAACATGAAAAAGAAGTAAGATTTGAGACTAATGAGGCAGGCAGAGACCAAATCATTAAAAAAAAAAATCTTTGTACGCTAAACTAGGGGGTTTGAATTTCATCCTCAAAGCTACAGGAAACCTCTAAAGGTTTTAAAGCAGAAAAAAGGAGTACAATATGTATTTAACCAAGCTCACAGAGAAGCAGCATGAAGGATGATCTGGGGGAGGTGAGACAGGAACACAGGGAGATCAGTAGGAAGTTGCTACACAAAGTAAAGAGACGGTACATTTTCCCACAATAAACAAGTGGTAAGACAGCGCTTATCTGACTCAAATAGTTTTAAACACAATCTATTTTTAATTGGGTCTCTCTCCATTAGTCTATGCTTCTCAAAGCTATAACACCATGATTTAATTACATAGCACAACTACAAAAGCAACTATTAAAGTCAATTACATAAGCACTAAAAAATTATACTGCACTTTCATTCAATAGCCATTCTGGACTTCAAACTAAAACTACACATTTTTCTCTTTTCCACTGCACACAATTTTGGAAAAACATTTCAGCCAGCTGAGCACATCTGTGCAGTGCGCAACAAGTATAAACAATTCAACAGGAGTTTAATGAAACAGTTCCTATTCTTTACTGGGGAGGGAGGAAATCAGAAAATTCTAACATGGCGATATCAGGTTGCAAATTGACATTTTTAAATTGTTTGTTGTTTTGTTTTGTTTTAATATGAACATGCCGGTTTTAAAGCCCATCTGGTTGCACGGCGCAGCTGTCCTGAATGAATACAGCATTTTCAGTTATCGGGTACTTGGCTAAAGCATTCCGAACTGCCATGTGCCATCAATAGCAAAAGTCATGAGTACAGTACTTAGGAAGTACCTACACACTCAAGCTGGTAAGAGAGGATTTCTTAGTCTGTCCTAGGGAGGAGGGGACACTGGGGACACATTGCTTAACCTTCCTGAGACTATTTCTTCAGATGTAAAATAATACCTAACCTTGTAGAGTCGAGGTGAGGATGAAAGCAAATATACATAAAATGTATATAGAACATCTGGCTCACGTGGGCATTCAATAAATGGTAAATATTTTTACACTCTCTTTGTACCTCACTATAACTTGTATAACAGTAATTATGCACCTACCTTAAAAGTTTATTGTGAGGATTAAGTGAATCAATACAGGTAAAGTGTTTAGGACAGTGCCTGGCACAGCAAGCAATCATTACACGTTAGCTGCTGTTATGTGACTATTTTATACCAGTGTCATAGCATGTTTCACAGTGAACGACAATTTATTTGCCGTCTTCCCCCTTCTAGTACTTACCATAAAATCTCAGTAAATACCTATTGACCAGTGGAAGAAATAATGGATGAATGGTTGAATGAAGATATCACAGTTCTGTGACAAGAGGAATACCTCTCTGAATTTATCATACAGTCTTCCCACAGCACCCATTCAATAAGAATGTATTGTTTTGTGAATTGAGGTATTCTATTAAGCCTGTGTGGTAAGTAGGAAAAGCATCCTTATAGGCCTGTTTTATGGATGAGAAGCAGAGTCCCAGACAGATTAAAGATTAAGATCACACAGCTAGGACAGGAACTAGAATCCCCTTTGGTCTCTCAGAAACTAGTTCTAGATATTTTTCTACTACGGCTTGCTCTCTCTCCATATTCTAAACATTCACTATGGGATTGGTCAAGTTTTTCCAAATCTGTGGCTGCAAGTCTCAGGAGATATTACCAATGAATGACGTAAAGGTGAAAAAGTAAAGTGACCATATAGGGAAAAAGTCCATGTTTCTTTGGGAGAAGATGCAAATCCCTGCTTTTATTTAGCCTGAGCATACAGAAAGCAATTGAATCTGAAGCTAACAAGAGGATAAAGCCCTAACTATGAACAAATGAGGTCAGAGGAGATCGAAAGGGTCAAGTATGAAGCGGGGTATGGAGGTCACAGGCCCTCATCCTCTCCTATAGAAAGCATGCCGAGTCTTTCTGGGGAGTATTTATTCCTTCATTTTATAAATACTTAATATTATGTCCTGCAATGAACTAGGAGAACTCAACAGTATGCAGCAAGAGCCTTAAAAAATTTACAATTTTACTCTAATTGAAGCAGGGTGCAGCCAAGAGGAGGGCCCCAAGAAGGGATTTGTAATGGGGTCCAGGACTCGGGGTGTCCAGGAAATATTAGAAAAATGTATATAGGATGTCCTCACCCCTACAGGCCTGAGCCAGGGGGGATGGGACACATGGAACAGGGCTATTCAGAGCTGTTTTGGGTAGCAAGAGCTTTGCAGCTAACCCCTGTCATGGTCATTTAACATATCTATAACCTTTAACTGGTTTCATAGATATGTTAAATAGCTGTGGCCCTGCTTTGAGCCAGGGAGATGGGAGTGACTTCCATCCAAGATGGGACTGGGAAGTAACTCCCCCAGGTTACAGGGCCTGCGTGAGAGCTTGGAGATGATTGGCTCCACGCCATGGGGCCACACCTGCCCAGACTTACTATGGCAGCCCAGTAAAGCTGGAAGAATACAGGGATGCTGGCAGGTGTAGCTGACTGTAGGAGGAGTCAGAAATGGGGCTGCAAAGGAAGATGCGAACTGGGATTTAAACCTAGGCCCGGCAGCCATAGGAGAAGAGACCATGCGGCTCTGAAGTAAAGGAGAGACCATGCGGCTCTGAAGTAAAAGAGAGACCATGCGGCTCTGAAGTAAAGAAGAGACCACACGGCTCCATAGTAGTAGAGGAGGGCCACAAGGTTTTGGGGGAGAAGGAGGAGACCACGCGGCTCCAAAGTAAATGGGGAAAAGGACCACGCGGTTCTGAAGGAGAGTAAAGAGGACCACGAGGTTTTGGAGTGCTTCTTCTTGCCACGCGGCTTAGGCAGCAGGAGAGACTTTGCAGCCATAGAGAAAGGGGAGAGAGGACTCTTGCTGGTGGGCCATGAGAAGGTGCCACACGGCTTTGGATTAACTGGAGGTTGCAGCAGCCACACAGCTGATGGTGCCGGGAGCCTGAATCACGGACTTCTACTTCTTTTCCTGAGACATGGTACCCCGGACTGGGCACGGGGAGAGGGAAGGACTGTGCATCTGTGCGTATTCTAGAGGACTTTAGTATCTTATTGAAGACATTAGGTCATTATTCTAAGTTTGTGTAACTTTTAAATAAACAATTCCTTTCCTTTTCACCAGTCTCTGGCATTGAGAGACGTCTTTCCTCTGGCGGCGGGCATTGCGAACCTAGCAGGTGGGCGTGGGGGAAGGAACGTCCAGAGACAGAAAGGGGGAATCCTTTCTGTAATAATTTATCGTGAAGGAACCACCCCCCCCTCTTGCTCTGTAACATAATTACAGTACACCTAAATTTCATTGAAAGAAAGCTATCAAAAAATACAGACCAAAATTTACAACTAACGATGCTCATCACAGTGTTATTTATAATATCCAAAAAGAGGGGAAGTAACCTAAATGTTATGATTAAATAAATCGTATCATGCAATGCAACAGCATAGTCATTAAAACTGACGCTTAATAAAAAGTTTCAATGACACTGTAAAATGCTTATGATCCAATGTTAAATTAAAAAGCACTCCACAAAACTGTCTACAGTATGATGTTTATATAAAATAAATTTTAAAACTTTAAAAAAAATACTAGAAGTTTTACAAGTTAATCTCTCATGGGAGGAAACGGGGAGGATACAGCGAGGCTATGCTATTGGAACACATTGGCAAAGTTTTCTAACTTTCTGTAAAAGGCATTTTTAAAAGCCACAAGGTGAAGGAGACTTACAGAAGAAAAACAAAGACACTGAATACCATCGGGACTGATCAAGATGTTTGGAATCTGCTAGATGAGAAGGATATAAAAGGCGTGCTACCTTTGTGCAAAAGGATTATGTTAATCCTAGGGAGAGCCACACAACTACAAGGGTGAAGTACAAAGGGAGAACAGTAAAGAGGAAGTCCAATCGGATTCCCAGGTCACTTTCATTCCAGAAAGTCTGTCAACAGCAAAACCAAGTTCAATGAGTAAAGAAGGTGGCAGAAACCTAGTGCTAACATCTGTGTGAGTTCCTTAAGAGTATGGAACCTGTCAATCACCACAGAGTGTGATAAAGACCATAAGGAAGGCAGCAGCAAGAATGTGGCAAAACAGTCTAGAGACGGTTCAGGACGGCTTGGTGGAAGATGACCTTCCAAGGAGAAAGGCGTGAACCTGGAGAAAGGGGAGTAGGGCATTCTAAGAAAAAGGGACAGCCCAGAGAATAGAAACAATTTAGCATGTCTGGAGAAATGACATTCATTTCAGTGTTGCTAAAATTCAAGGTGCAAGCAGGCAAGCAGTGGTTGCAGAAGTCAGTCATCAGGGGCCAGTCCCAGAGGACCTGAATGCCTCCTGTACTGTTGGTCAAGCAGCTGCGCGTGAGTCAATCAGAAAGGGCACCAGCCCAGGAGTGCTCTCCAGCAGAAGAGACAGTTAGGCAGCACTAAGGAAAAGAGAAGTGAAGGTGGCTAGCACAGAGAAAGAGCAACCAATCCAGCTTGGGGGCTCACAAAAGACCTCTGAGAGAAGGTGTCAAAGTTGAGACACAAAGGAAAGTTGAGGTAAGTTCAGTGACATCCAAATGGCAGCACACTACTGCTACCTGGCCTGACACAAACTCTGCAAATCAGGGAACCCGGACCCTGGCAAGGCTTCCAAAGAGGACACCATTCTTATCACCAGAATGTGAGCTCCAAAAATCTCATCTGCTGTGGTCACTGCCATAGATATTTATGAAGAAGGACAAGAAAAAGAAAAAGAAAAAGAGAGGGGGGCTTGCTGTCATATTAAAAAGCAATGGGGAATTCAAAATTGCCAAAATAGAAGCAATCCATGCATTCAAGAGATGAATGAATTTTTTTAAATGTTGTATGTCTACATACAATGGAATACTATTATTCAGCCTTAAAAAGGAAGGAAATTCTGACACATAATGAAGACATTATGCTAAGTAAAATAAGTCAGTCATAAAAAAACAAATACTGCATGATTCCACTCATATGAGGTATTTAGAGTAGTCAAATTCATAGTAGCAGAAAGTGAAATAGTGGTTGCTGGGGGCGAGAAGGAAAAGGAAATGGGCAGTTACTATTTAATGAATACATAGTTTCATTTGTGCAACATGAAAAAAGTTCTGGAGATGGAAAGTGGGATGGTTGCATAACAATGTGAGTGTATTTAATGTCACTGAACTGCACACTTTAAAACAGCTAAAATTTTAAATTTTATACTTATGCATATTTACCACTATTTTTAAAAAATTATAAAACACACCAAAAAAAGTTATTTAAAAGAAAGCAATGGGCCCTGGCTGGTGTAGCTCAGTGGCTTGAGTGCCAGCCTGCAAACCAAAGAGCTGCCGGTTCAACTCCCAGTCAGGGCGCATGTCTGGGTTGCAGACCAGGTGCCCAGTCGGGGGCGTGTGAGAGGCAACCACACATTGATGTTTCTCTCCCTCTCTCTCTCCCTCCCTTCCCCTCTCTCTAAAAATAAATAAAATCCTTTTTTTTTTTTTTTAAGAAAGCAATGGGTATACAAAAAGAAATGGAAAAAGGACAAAAAAATAACAGTATCACTCTGTTAAGGCCAATCCTTAAGAGCTTAGAGCCAAAGGCAAAGAGCAATGTCTCCTCTATCTCTCCCTTCAACTGCCATTTCCAGCCACATTCAATTTAGTAATTTTACATGTAGTTGAGTACCAATTAAAACAAATACTAAGTGCAGGACCTCCAAGGGGTGACAAACAAGCAAATCCAAGTAACAGTGAAACAATTATCGTTTACCTGAACACCTAATATGCGTGGAGCACTACAGTTGGAGGTTTATAAATGTTATCTCTAATCATAACAGTAACATTGAAAGGCAATTCTATATTTTCATACTAACTCATCTAGGCTGATACAGATACAAATGCTAAAGCTGAAATCTGAATCTAGGTCTATCCAATTCCAAAAACTTGATGGAGTGATCGGTTGTTGCCTCAAAAGAAGTGGCTTCCTTCCTCCCCAACCAGGTACTTCTGTGCTCCTACTCCGCCCTTGGCCCTGATTTGTCCTCCCTTCCAGCTCTGCTAGAAGTTATCAGATGGGAGTACCTAGATTGACTCATTAACAAATACCTTTCTAGGCAATACCCAATGGCCAGAGATGGAGATGCCCTGGGCATTGAGCCACTGGACAAAGAAAGAGGTGTGGCTCACCAAGGATCTTTCAGACTCCAAATTCACCAAGCAGGACATAAACAGACACTTAAAAAAATATTTGTAACAATGCTTCCCCCAGAGGGCACTCCACAGGCACTGCTTCTGCTTAACTATGCTCCAACCATTAATAGCCTTCACTCCCTTTCCTCCCAGAGACAAGACCTGGAAATCATTACCTTCTACCCCATTTTCCCTCAGCCTCTCCCACTCACACCTGTACCGCTCCCAGCTCTGGCAAATCCACTGCTCCTTTAAGCTCTGCTGAGTGACATCTACTACCCAATGAACTAATAACATCTGTACAGCTCTCAGGCACTTCGAAACATTAAATCATACATTCCTTACAACATAGGTATTAATATCTTTAGTTGACCAAACTGGCTCAGTTTAGTCTAAGTAAATAAATACGCAGCGGAAAATAGCCATCAGAAAAAGAGGCCACTTTTCTTGTTTTTTTTATTTGTTTGTTTTGGTTTTTTGAGCCAAGAACCTTTCTCAAAAGCCTCCAGTAGTATTCCTGTCATGTCTCACTGGCTAGACTTTGGGCACATACCCATCCCTAAATCATTCACTGGCATGAGGCATGGAATTACTAATCGACTTAAACTAATTACTTAGGGCAGAATGGAAGTTGGCAAAACCACAACCTCCACAGTGCTCATCACCTCTAGGATACTGACACAAAACAATGAAGTTAACAGAAAGTACATTTCTTTCATGTCATAGGGACCTGGAAGATACAAAGGGTCAGAACGGCTGGCCCTGGGGAAAGAGAACAAACATTCCATAGAGTTGAGTCTATGGAGAGCGCTCAGGAAGATGATCTAGAGGACTCAGTGCTAATAGTACTACACTAACACTGCTGGGTTGGCCCAAAAGTTCATTAAGTTTTTTCCATAAAATAAAAGACACGTTTTTCATTTTCACCAACAACTTTTTGATTTGGATATTTTGAGTATATCAACTATCTCCTGCTATTTGCTTCCAATAGGTAGAGGCCACGGGTGCTGCTAAACGTCTTCCAATACATGAGACATAACAAAGAATTACTTGGCCAAAATGTCAATAGCACCAAGAAACTTCGTAAACCACTTTTGACATGTCTGACCAATCACAACACTTTCTCCATATACTGCACAAATCTTTTTTTGCATTTCAGTTGCATTTTTACCTTTCTTGAAATAATAAAGCATAATATGCCAAGTGTTGTTTATTTTCTTCCACCTTCAATATTAAAATGGCTGTACAAAAATTCACCAGTTTTGATAAGATTTGTTTTAATGCACATTAGTATGACAGCTGTCACCATACAATCTAACAAAATTGTTTCAAATGAAGTTAAAGACAACTAAGCACTACTAGAGCCATCTGATGGAAAAAACTAAACAAAATTTTTGGCCAACACAATAGTTCTAAACTTAAAGCTCTATTAGAGACTGCCTTTCCTCAACTCCTCAGATTCCCCTTCAGTAATAAGAGACCACCGAAATCCGTGTTTCCAAAACAGTCTCCAGAGAACTGAGGGTTTGATAACAGGACCAGAAGTAAACAGAAGGTGGACACAAAGGAGTAGTGTTATAGGCGCCACTTCAACCAGAGCAGCTCCCATTTGATCTCTTTGTACAAAACCTCATGTAACATTTGGTAGGGAAAAGTTCTAGTGCTTTAAAAAATTTTTTCAATCCACTAAAACAGATGATATTATCCCTTCCAGATTAACGTTCTATTTTTCAAAGAAACCGACATCAACTAACATTCTATTTTTCAAAGAAACCAACATCAACTAAACAATGCCCCATTAATCACTGCACCGTATTTCCTAAGGTTATGAAGGTCCTTCATGTTGATAAGTCCAATGAGCATTGCCTTTATTCTTATCTGATCTCAGATATAAATGTAGCTTTAATCAGAGAAAACCTGAAAGAAGTACTACATATCTATTAAAATAGCCCAAATTAAAACAGTGATAATACTAAATGCTGGCAGGGATGTAGAGAAACTGGATTTCTCATACATTGCTAGTGAGAATATGAAAGTTACAGGAACATGGAAAAATGTTCCACAGGTTCTTGTAAAACTAAACATACACTTACTACACAACCCAGCAACCGCATTCTTGGGTATTTATCCCAGGGAAATAAAAACATACAAACCTGTATAGAAATGCTCATAACAGCTTATTTGTAACAGCAAAAACCTGAAAACAACCCAAATGTCCTTCAACAGGTAAATGGTTACATAAACACTGATACAGCCTTACAACGGAATTATACTCAATAAAAACAAAATATTGATACTCCAACAATCTGGATGAATCTCAAGGGAATTATGCTTATGAGGTCAATCCCAAAAGATTATATACTATATGATTCCATTTATGTATCATTCTAAAATGACAAAACATACAGATGAAGAACGGATTCGTGGTTGCCCGGGGACAGTGACAGGAACAGGCTGGCAGAGACAGAGGTGTGTGTATAGACATGAAGGGAAGTGGGTAGTACAAGGGAACCCTTTGTGGTGATGAAATAGCTTTGCATCTTGATTGGGGGGCTAATATCACACAAATCTATATACAGGATAAAATCGCATACAACTACACACACACAAAGGAATGCGTAGATATAAAAAAATAGTGAAAATGAATGACTAAAGTCTACAGCTAGTTAATATATGGTACCAATATCAATTACCTGGTCTTGCTGTTGTTCTACATTACATAAGATGTCATCACTGGGCCACGTTGGAAGAAGAATACACAGGACTCAGTTTATTTTTTTCAATTTCCTGTGATGCTATAATTATTTCAAAACAAAAAGGGTTTTCAAGCAGTACAATTCAAAAAATGCTTACTAAGTATCTAAAATATGTTGGGTACTATGTAAGGTATTTCATAATGGAATGATTTTCATCAAAAAAAATTATACAATACAATGTTGGATAAAACTAATTTTTTCCCCAATGTTGATATCCCTTTTAAAATTTAAGATACTTTCTGCTAAGACTATTCTATTAACTATTTTCTCTAATATGGCAACTATCATAACCTGAATTTATTATTAACATACTTATAAAGTGCATCATTGCTTCTACATGCCAGAAAGCACATTTTTTACACAATTAAACATAGCAAGAGCTTAGAAATGTATCACCAGCTCTCCTTTTACAGCATAAAAGCAGCCCTAAATGTGCAAAAATGTGTGAGTTGGGAGGGGGGAAAAGTCATTTAGGAAAAGAACTGAAAGAAGAGCAAACACGTTCGAACATATACCGAGATAGGAAGAAAAGTATTGAGTTGGGCAAAAAGTCCATTTAGTTTTTTTCTGTAAAATAAAAGACACATTTTTCATTTTCACCAATAACTTTATTGATTTGGATATTTTGAGTATGTCTGCTATCTCCTGCTATTGGCTTCTAGTGGAGAGAGGCCAGGGGTGCTGCTAAACGTCTTCCAATATATAAGATGACCCCACAGCAAAGAATTATTTGGCCAAAATGTCAATAGCACCAAGAAACCTAGCAAGCCACTTTTGACACATTTGATCAGTCACAGCACCTTCTCCATACACTGCACAAATCTCTTTTTGTATTTCAGTTGTGTTTTTACCTTCCTTGAAATAATAAAGCATAATACACCAAAAATGTTGCATATTTCCTTCCATCTTCAATATTAAAATGGCTACACAAAAATTCACCAATTTTGATAAAATTGTTTTTAATGCATGATGATATGACAGCTGTCACCATACAATCTAACAAACTTGTTTCAAATGAAGTTAAAGACAACTAAGCACTACTAGAGCCATTGTACCGAAAAACTAAACAAACTTTTTGGCTAAGCCAACCTGAGAAATGGAATTAAACCAGACTCCAAAAGAGGGCCCTGGCAGAAGGTATAACTGGTATAGAGAAATGAGGAGCCCCTGAGTCCCCAGGAAGGGGCAGGAGGTTGACATCGACTCCACAACAAGAGTCTCTGGATGCTTATAATGTGTGTGGATGGTCTGGGCTCCTTCACAAAGTCCTGATTCCAGCCAAATGAGCCTACAGGTTTCCCCCCATACCCGAAAGTAGAGCATTCCTATGAAATCTTTCATAAGCCAAAATGCCATAAGTGAAGAAGCAATTACCATTAATTTACATGAAAAAATTTTTGAGTATTCCCAGACCCAAAATTCAATGCACACACAATGTCTTAATTTTGCTCACCACTTCAAAACATTTCATTATGTCCAGTTTTATGTTAAGTATAACAACACCCTTATAAGCTCTCTCAGGCTTTTCTGATACCTTAGCACATTGCTAACGGATACACAAAATATTATAAATCAAGATGAAGAACAGATGCTCACACACAGTTCAAAGCTATGGCATCTTGATACTGGGATACTGAGTTGTGGTTGCCAGGAAAGGAGCTTGGCAGTGCCACTCCTGATGCTCAGCTACGAGCTGCCTCTGTAACAGCTTGCTGCAAAATAAACACTGAATGCTTTTCATCTTTTTTCATAAAACTGAAAATCCAAAAGATATTCAAATTTATTTTGGTTAGCAAAACAATACTAATATAGGTCCTTTGTAAAAGTGAAATGGACCCTGGCTTGTGTGGCTCAGTGGATTGAGCGCTGGCCTTCAAAGGGTCACTGGTTCGATTCCCAGTCAGGGCATATGCCTGAGTTGTGAACCAGGTCCCCAGTTGGGGGCACACAAGAGGCAAACACACATTGATGTTTCTCTCCCTCTCCTCCCTCCCTTCCCTTCTCTCTAAAAATAAATTTAAAAAATATTTTTAAAAAATAAAAGTGAAGTGGAATAAAGCAAACTTCTGAAAAGTGGGGATACCTATACATGCACCTATTCCTCTAGTGGGAAGTCTCTCCTAGTGACCCAGGCCAAAAATGGTCACCCCGTCTTCTGAGCTCCTACAACCTCAGCAGTGCAGATTAAGTCCCACCTCTGGGAACTTACCCTATTACTACTTTAAACTGTAGCTTGTACATTTTAATCCATTTCCCCTGTGAGTAGGACCTTACAAAAAGGCACAATTTAAAAACAGTATAAAACATGTAAACAAAGAGCATTTTGTTTAGGTTTTATGCCAATATAGCTATGCCCATGCTGTTCCCTATGAATGAATGAAAAAACTCAGTTAAATGTTAAATAGCTTTCCCAGAGGAACTGTCTTGTTTTCTCCATTTAAAAGTCATCCTTCTCTCCTAGGTCTCTAAGAAATTTAGAGGTCATTGTGTACTGTATTTTTCGGACTATAAGACAGTGCACTCCCCCTCAAATTTGGGAGGAAAATGGGGGTGCATCTCATAGTCAGAATGTAGCTTACCTGGCTCAAGGGGAGGGATGGGGGCAGGGGTGGGGTAGTGGTGGAGCGGGGTTTTTTTTTTTCCTATTTTCCTCTAAAACCTAGGTGCACCTTTGGCCCCAAAAATACAGTAATTAGCCTAAAGCAAGTGGAGAGACATTATTCTATGTTCATTAGTACAGAAAAGAAATTTTTTATATTATTTTATTGTTACTGTTGTAAGCTACCCTAAATCCTTTGTGGAAATACACCAAAGTCACACAAATTTGGTATACCTTACTATATCCCTAATAAGTATATTAAAGTTAAGATATATAAGACTGAAGATAGTATAGCTATTCACTGTTTTAAAAAATCCATAAACTACCCTGGCCAGTGTGGCTCACTTGGTTGGAGCATCATCCCATAAACCAAGGATGTCAAACTCATTTTCACTGGGGGCACATCAGCCTCACGGTTGCCTTCAAAGGGCCGAATGTAATTTTAGAACTGTATAAATGTAACCACTTCTTAACCAGGGGCAAGGAGCTCTACTTTCAGCCCTTTGAAGGCAACCATGAGGCTGATGTGGCCCCCAGTGAAAATGAGTTTGACACCCCTGCCATAAACCAAAAGATCACAGGGTCGATTCCATATCAGGGCACAGGCCTGGATCGCAGATTTGTCCCTGGTCAGGGCACATACTAGAGGTTCCTGGTTAGGACCTATATGAGAGGCCGTAGATCAATGATTCTCTCTCACATCTCTGTTTCTTCTCTCCCGCTCTCTCTTCCTCCTTTCCCCTCTCTCTACAACCAATGAGCATGTCCTCAGGAGGATTAAAAAAAAACCCATAAACCAATGTCTTTATCAGGACTCCTTCTGTTGTTCAAACTATTTTATTTTTATATCTGTATCATTTAACTAAGAGGTAAAAAGTGACACTTCATTCACTTTGGACAGTAATAAATTTTTGGATAATTTAGGTATCCTCTTCTCCTGATTCCTGATCTTGAGGTTCAATGCTGCAATCTTAGGAAGGATTATGATTTAAAACATTACAGGGGAATATTTACAGCTATATGACCTCTCTTTATCTCTCTGACCCTCATTATAACTGGGGAGAGTAATTCATACCCTGAAGGGCTCTTTTGGAGATTATGTAAAACAATATTACGTAAATCATGTTGCAGGTCCTCAGTATCATCTAATTCAGATCTTGGTCTACAATCCAGATATCTTGCCTCAAGGTGAAAGTGTTTTCCATCACAGAATGAAGTCTATAATGCTAGTTATACTTTTTCCATTTGATTTCTTGCTTAATCTGATTTCTGACTTTAAAGCCAAGTAAAGAGCTAAAGGTTTCCTACTAAGAGGGTGGTTCTGCCAAAACCTGCTCAAAACATTCCTTTGGCACCAGTCAAGCGTTAATATATGTTAATGTTTAATTAAGTAAGGTATTAATTCAGAAGGGATCCAGAGAGGGGACATTTACTGAGCTATTCAATGGGGCATCACCATAATTCACACTACCCTTGTGACCAGCATTTCTAATGCCACTACTCTCTATACCTTTTATCATTTAACACCAATGCAAGGGATTGGTGAAATCAATGAAACTGTGGCAAGAAAGGATTCACAGGTGGCTTTTCAAGCAATTCCAGACCAAGATTTCATCCCTATCAGGTATTTTCTTTAATGCTCATCTCTACCATTCACCTAAGCCAGATCCCTCAAACATTCCTAGTAGATCCTTGAATAATTTCATCGAAGTTGTTTTATTGCAGTACTGATGAGATGCTGTGTGAATTTCATTTTGTTTATGTCCATTAGCCTACAGTAAATTGGTTTTGTTATACATCATCTCACTTAAAGTTGCAGAACCTATCAACGTTGAGAACTGTGTGCTCTAGAAGGCTCAGTTACATTATTTTCTCTCATAACTCAACCAATAATGCCAGCTCTTTTGCTTAACTGTATAGCCTAAACTCTGAAGACAACACTATACTTATCTAATAGCTACCTAACAGGTATTAGTTAAGTAGGTTTGGAGATAATTTATGTAGATTGCCTATACAATGTCTGGCCTGAGCAGCTACAATTTATTTGTTGCTACTATTGTCATCATTAACAAGTATTCATGAATGGCCACTATTCTCCCAGCATTATACTGAGTACTTGGAGGAAACATTAGGTATACATATGGTCCCATTATTAGGAGGTATACAGTCTAGTTGAGAGAAAACAAGATAACCACTACACACAATTACACAGTTAAATGGTGAACTGTTTGGCATAGATCAAGTGCAGAAGACCAGAAAACTTTTCCTTCCATTAATTCACAAAAACTCTTGAGTCAGGCAGGGCAGGAATAATTATTCTCATTATACAGAAAAAGAAACTAAGAAAAAAAACATGTTCATAGAAGTCATTTATGCACTTAACAAATTCTAGGTCATACACTATGATAGGTACAGAAGAGGAATAGATCAGGTACAACTCTTTCCATTGTATATGACAGAAAACTTAATCCAAACTAGTTTAAGCAGAAAGTCTAATTACTGGCTTAATTACCTGAAGCCCAGGATAAGGGAAGACTAGGGAGGAGCCTCAATTATAAGCTGAAAGTTACCAACTCCATCTCTTTATCCTTACTTCCTCCATGTTGGTTTCCTCATGAGCCAGACTCTGCTCCAATGGTGGCAAAACACTTTCGCAGCTTCTAGTCCTCCTAGAAGCCTACACCCTTCTAGTGCAGCAGGACTAGGAGAGGGTCTTTTGCAGTGGCACCCACGAAAGTCCTTAACATCCAGTGCATACCAGCTTAGAACATATATTTACCCCTGGTTCAGGTACACCAGAGCTAAGAAGTTCCTACTCAAGTCACAAGGGACAAAGAGGGAGGAGGTGTGGTTCCCAAAACCAACATCCTCAGCATCGCTGAGATAAGAGAGAAACTAAGGAAGCAAATCACCAGTGTCTACCACAGGAACTCTATGGCTGTGCTCTCATGGAATATAGAGTTTAGAGCAATGATTGTTCACAAGTCCAGATGTCTGGTAGAAAAGGGGGTTAGAGGTACAGTTCTAAAGAGAAAAAAACATAACTGCAGTAAACAGTAATAAGTGCAACTACAGTGGATATGTTAAAGTGTCACAAATAAAAAGGTACTAAGTCTACCCAGAGAACTCAGGGAAGTCTTCATAGAGGTGGTACTGAACAAACTCAGTCCCGAAGAGAACAGGTCAAGCAGAAAATCCCCCATCTACACCAGTAAAACCAAGGTTTCCAGATTCCTGTCAAGAGCTTTTTCCAATACTAAGTCCTAAGGAGAGGAAAATGAGCACTGGGACATTGAGGTGACTGCTCCAGAAGCTCATTTTAGACCAGCTGTCAAAACCGATCAGCACATAAAAGGGCTTGTCCACACAAGCAGCAGAACCGCAAATACCCTGCCAACCCTACGGAACAAGGTTTCAGCTAGATACAGTCATGATCCAAACACGAAACTGGGCAATCCATCATTCCCCGGCACTTTAGTTTCTTTAGCTACTACCACATTGCCTCTTTCCACGATACGTGAGGGTTGAAAGCTCAAAGAGAAAAGTACCAAGCACATTAAGTCGAAACCACATATCACATAATAAAATAAGTAAAAAAAAAAAAAACCCTCAAAAAAACTGACATTTCTACACATGCAGTGTATGCTCATTGAAAATAGCATGATGTACCACAAGGGAGGGAAGGTTTGGGGTCTACAGAGTCTCCACCAACTTACTAATTGTGGAACCTTGGGCAAGTCACTCTTCTGACCCTCCTTTCTCACCAGTAAAATGGAAAATATGTGTAACACCTTTCTTCATTAAGTTATAGAAAAAACAATATAAAGGGAAAGCACTTGATCAAATTATAAAGCATCATGTAAATATTAGGTATTATGTTCTTTAATTCTTGCTGAAAGATGCTTCAAAGTAAATTATATGACTTCTACTTTTATGAAGAGCAAAATCCTCAATGATCCAAAACATACAGACATTTCCTTTTGGATTTGAAGAAGACCAAAACTGTTTCCAGGGGAGGTTTACAAAAACAATACCACATTAAACATCGGTGATTTGTTCTAAGAGCTGGTACACAATTAAGATTCCACTGTTTCACCAGGCTCTTATGGCGTCCAATTAAGTAATAATGTGAGAAAGGAGCTCTTAATTATGGAGGAAAACGTCCACAAGCCAGTGACAGGTGTGCAGGGCTCAAGCTGAGATCAAAATAGTTGACTACAGCATTAACCCCCCTTTCCTTTTTCCCAAAGACACTTAAGTGAAAAGTAAAGCAGACCAATGACTGCCATATGTCAAGCTTTATTGCCTTTACCACGTTAACATCCACCAATTGAGTTTTAAAGAATTAATACCAAAACAGATGGTTTAAACCCACAATAAGCAAGCTTCAGTGATCAGAAATGATAATGACCAAGTTGAATTTACACTCATCACTAAGAGGTTACCGTATCTCCCTAAATTATGCATATTGTTTTTTCATTTTCATATACCTTACAAAGTAACCTTAATGAACCATCTTTAGGTGGATGCATTTTTTTTAATATGCTTACCTTTCCTCCAAAATGTAGAGCAAAGCTTTGTCCCTTGATTTAATCAATAAAATTAAAATCAGCCATCTAACATTTATTTTGCAGGTTACAGACAACTGTTTTAGCATCATCTGCATAAAAGCACATCCCCAAAATCCAAATGGAAAAATAATTTTCCCACCAGTTTGATTATTCCCAGGCAAAAGTGTGACCTTTCAAAGAGATAGAATCTTACAAACCAGAGTTTATGTGAACTCTGAACACGTGACAGGGCACCGATGATGCCACAGAAGTACCTGTTTGTTGAAATAGTCCCTTTTTAAGCAGGGTTACTCCTGAAGGCCAAATAAAAGAGTTCCAGGAAGATCAGATCACCAAATGGGGTGCTGGGAAGCAATTTCCAAGAAAAATGTACACACTCACATAGGATGAGTCGTTATGATAAGAAAAGCACAGGATTTGGATTCAAGCAACAAGTCAGTTACAGGAGACCGTTCTGCATGGCGTGGGCCCACTCCCACTCAGAAAGGCCAGTGGAAAGTGAGGTCCGGCACACAGGACCCATGCCCATGGGGATAGGTTCTCCTGTGGGGAATCAGGTCTGCATTGTACCTAGGCTGCTTTGAGACTTGCTTTTTGCTAAAACTCCCTCACCCTGAATTGAGGCAGCAAACCTTTACTGCATATTTTAAAGTAACTTCCTAAAATCTATGCTAAACCTGTTCAACCACTTTTCCCTTTACGTTTGCAAACATCCTTCCTTTTTGATGTAATTAGCAACATCCTCTCCTTTGTTTTCTGTAAAAGGTGCATAGTAAATGAGGACCATCCTCAATGTAATGTCCCCAGAAAAGCAATAAAAGCCTGTCAAGACAAGGGTCGAGGTCCTCTCTCTCACTTAGAGAGTGGCCATGCTGTCCCTTTTCTCCACAGGATTTCTGTAGTCCATGTGAATTTGTCCACTGCTGCCATAACACACGGATCCCGCGGGCCGGGGTCCGCATCAGTCCATCACATACTCCAGTTATTCCATCAATTATTGAGTAGCTGCTCTCTACCAGGCACAGTATTGAATGCTGACGATATAAGGAAGAGATGTATCAAATTAGTACAGTAAAGTGACAGCCATCAACAAGAGAGAAGCATGAAGAGAAAACAGTCAATTCTACCTAGAAAAAAGAGCAACAGCTTTATAGAGGGAGTGATGTTGGTGCTAATTTTTTTTAAAAAGCTGGTTTGCCAAGTTGAGGAGAAAGAAAGGACTGTTTAAATAGAAGAAACATGAGTGAAGTCTGAGCCATATAAAAGCATATGGTAAATCCCAGAGAGTGCAAGGCGTTTGGCAGGGTCGGGCTGAGAAGAGGAGGTCATGAGGTGACCCTGGCAGCACAGGAAAGCATGGAGACTACTGCCGGGCAAGAGACGCTGAGAGTCTGAGCTGAGGCAACAGCTGTGGTGATGGAGAGAAAGGCATAGATTCGAGAAATGTTAAGGTGATACTATCTACACAGCTTAGTGACTGCAGAAGGATGGGAAGATAAGAAAATCCCCAATTTCTAGCTTATGTGACTGAGAGAATGGTGGTGTCACTCACTGAGATAAGAAACACCAGAGAAGGTTTGAGAAAGAAGATAACTAGATCAGTTGTGAGTCAAACATGTGACTTTAAACCAATCCCTTAACACCTCAAAAATCAAAATGGCTATAATACCACCTACTTTAAAGACCATGATGAGTATTAAATATTATAGAATAATGGATGGGGGAAGGCTATGTTATTTTCCCCTACCTATGACTCTGTGAAGGGACTAATAGTATTCATTTTCCCTTTCTTTTAGTACAGATATTCCCCACTCTTGGGTTCTGACAAGATTTAACTGAGGTACGTACAACCCAGCTGGAATCTTCATTTCTCAGTGCTAGTTACATGTTTCTGATTACATATAATGAATGACATGCCAGGAAAAGTGATGTAAGCAACTTCCAGCTCTTTTTTTTTTTAAGATTTGATTTATATATTTTTAGAGAGAGGGGAAGAGAGGGAGAGAAACACTGATGTGAGAGAGAAACAGCAATCAGCTGCTTCTCTCACATGCCCCAACCAGGGACCAAACCTGCAACCCAGGCACGTACCCTGATTGGGAATCAGGACCATGACCTTTCACTTTGAGGGATGACGTCCAACCAACTGAGCCACATAGGTCAGGGCTCCAAATCTTTTTTTTTTTTTTAAGGCAACTATGTGTCCTCTATATTCTCTCTTCTTCCTTCTCATGAACTAGAAGGTGGATGTGTTAACAAGCTGTCTTTGAGCACATGGTCGAGGATACCATCTGGGAGAGCAACAGAATAAAAGGTATCTGGATCCCTGGTTGATTTCATGGAGAATCTCTGTCCTACCTGGTTATAACTGACCTACCTCTAAACTTACGTAAGAGATAAACATCTGTATTATTTAAGCCAAAGAAGTTTTGAGTCTCTCTGCTTCAGCAACTACACTATACACTTTTACCCTCCAAGCTTGTAAAAACCTCCAAGGAAACTGTGCAAGATAAATTTCAAGGCCCTAAAAATTTACTAGATATTGGTAGTACCTTCAGGATCAGAGAGGGGAACACTTGTGTGAATACATGCACATGCGCATCCATAGACATAAAGTGAGAAAAGAGCCAGACTGAGTGTGCCAAGTGACACAGAAGGACTGGGTCTGTAGCCAACTAAGCAATACTAAAAATTCTAATTTTTCATCTCATATAATTTCCACATTGAAACAACTCTTAGTCCTGGCTGGTGTGGCTCAGTGGATTGAGCGCCAGCCTGCAAACCAAAGGGTCACTGGTTTGATTCCCAGTCAGAACACATGCCTGGGTTGCAGGCCAAGTCCCCAGTGGGGGCATGCAAGAGGGAACCACACACTGATGTTTCTGTCCCCCTCTTTTTCCCTCCCTCTCTCTGTCTAAAAATAAATAAGTAAGCTACATTTTTTTTCTTTTCTCTCCCTCCCTTTTTCCTTTCATCTTTTTTTTTTCTTTCATCTACCTAATTTATTTACTTGCATGATAAAATGAGCCAAAACACTTCAGCTTGTGGCTTTGGCCACGTGACACCCCTTTAGATCAATATCTGGCTTCAAAATTGCCAAAGTAAGAAAACAGTTTGCAAAAGAAAGAGTGCTGTGGCAAAAACAGAGAAACCTAGCTTCCAGTCCCAAATTTTCCCATTTTCAAACTGTATGACCTTGAACAAATCAATTGATTTCCCTGGGTCTCCAGTTCCTTATCTGTAACATAGGTGAGGGTGAGAGTAAAACATATAATGATCTCTTCCAGATTCGATAAGTTCCAAAGTTTGTAAATCTTCTAATGATATATTGGGTTGGCCAAAAAGTTCATTTGGTTTTTTCCATAGGATGGCTCTAGTAATGCTTACTTATCTCCATCTTCACTCGAAACAATTTCCTGAGATTGTATTGTGACAGCTGTCATATCAGAGTGCGTTTAAAAAAAAACAAAAATGGGTGCATTTTTGTATAGTCATTTAACATTGAAGATGAATGATAATATGTAACATTGTTGGCATACTATGCTTTATTATTTCAAGAAAAGTAAAAATGCAACTGAAACACAAAAAAAGATTTTTTTAAAAAATATATTTACTGATTATGCTATACAGTTGTCCCATTTCCTGCCCCCCTCACTCCACTCGATCCAGCCCACCCCCTCCCTCCCACATTCCCCCCCTATAGTTCATGTCCATGGGTCATACTTATAGGTTCTTTGGCTTCTACATTTCCTCCACTATTCTTACCCTCCCCCTGTCTATTTTCCACCTATCATCTATGCTACTTATTCTCTGTACCTTTCCCCACCTCTCCCCCTCCCACTCTCCTATTGACAACCCTCCATGTGATCTCCATCTCTATGGTTCTGTTCCTGTTCTAGTTGTTTGCCTAGTTTGCTCTTGTTTTTGTTTTAGGTGTGGTCGTTAATAACTGTGAGTTTGCTGTCATTTTTACTGTTCCTATTTTTGATCTTCTTTTTCTTAGATAAATCCCTTTAACATTTCATATAATAAGGGCTTGGCGATGATGAACTTCTTTAACTTGACCTTATCTGAGAAGCACTTTATCTGCCCTTCCATTCTAAATGATAGCTTTGCTGGATACAGTAATCTTGGATGTAGGTCCTTGCCTTTCATGACTTGGAATACTTCTTGCCAGCCCCTTCTTGCCTGTAAGGTCTCTTTGGAGAAATCAGCTGACAGTCTTATGGGAACTCCTTTGTAGGTAACTGTGTCCTTTTCTCTTGCTGCTTCTAAGATTCTCTCCTTCTGTGTAATCTTGGCTAATGGAATTATGATGTGCCTTGGTGTGTTCCTCCTTGGGTCCAGCTTCTTTGGGACTCTGAGCTTCCTGGACTTCCTGGAAGTCTCTTTCCTTTGCCAGACTGGGGAAGTTCTCCTTCATTATTTGTTCAAATAAGTTTTCAATTTTTTGTTCTTCCTCTTCTCTTTCTGGCACCCCTATAATTCGGATGTTGGAACGTTTCAAGATGTCCTGGAGGTTCCTAAGCCTCTCCTCATTTTTCCGAATTCTTGTTTCTTCATTCTTTTCTGGTTGGATGTTTCATTCTTCCTCCCAGTCCACACCCTTGATTTGAGTCCCAGTTTCCTTCGCATCACTATTGGTTCCCTGTACATTTTCCTTTGTTTCTCTTAGCATAGGCTTCATTTTTTCATCTACTTTTCGAACAGATTCAACCAATTCTGTGAGCATCTTGATAACCAGTGTTTTGAACTCTGCATCTGATAGGTTGTCTATCTCTTCCTCGCTTAGTTGTATTTTTTCTGGAGCTTTGAAGTGTTCTGTCATTTGGGCCTTTGGGCCTTTTTTTTTTTTTTTTTTTGGTGTTGGCGCGTCTGTTACTTAAAGGGGCGGAGCCTTAGGTGTTCCCCGGGGCGGGGTAACGCTGGTCACTGCGCTGTGAGGCTGTATGTGGGGGAGGGGCCGAGAGGGAGCAATGGCGCCCGCTCCACTCTCCACCAGATTTCAGTCACTCCCTCACTACCCACAATCAAACTGGGCCCCTCTGGTGCTGATTCCCGAGCGGGTGGGCTTGTGCACGCCCTAGGCCCCTGTGGGTCTCTCCAACGACCTCTCCTGTGAGGCTAGGAGTCTCTCCTGCTGCCCCCCCAACCCCCATGGGCATTTTCAATCAGAGGTCTGAGACTTTATTTCCCCCGCGCTGGAGCCCTAGGTTGCGTGGTCTGCTTCGCTCCCTGCCATTTGTCCGGTTTATCTGTGCGTGAATGTGGGGCCTCAGGGTGCTACCTGCCACTCTGCCTGCCCCGCTCTCCGCCACTCTGAGTCCGGCCCTCTCGGTTTATCTGTGCAAATGTGGGGCTGCAGGGTCTGCTAGTGGTCAGACTGCCTGCCCCGTTTGTCCCACACTCCGCCAGTCTCGGTCCCGCCACCGCAACGCGAGTCATCTCCACCCCGGCTGCCTATCTCTGCCCCTCCTACCGGTCTGGATAAATGTTTATTTTTTATTTCCTTGGTGTCGGACTTCCTTGCTGTTTGATCTTCTGTCAGTTCTGGTTGTGCAAGGAGGCGCAGTGTGTCTACCTACGCCGCCATCTTGGGCCTCCACAAAAAAAGATTTGTGCAGTGTATGGAGGAGGTGCTGTGACTGATTGAACATGTCAAAAGTGGTTTATGAAGTTTCGTGCTGGAAAGTTCTCGCACTGGACAATGCTCCACAGTTAGGTAGACCCATGTAGTTGACAGCAATCAAACTGAAACATTAATTGAGAACAGGCAATGTTCTACCACACGGGAGATAGCCAACATACTCAAAATATCCAAATCAATAAAGTTATTAGTGAAAATGAAAAATGTGTCTTTTATTTTAGAGAAAAAACGTAACAGACTTTTTGGCCTATCCAATACTATTGAGTTAGCCTCCTATTACTTTAATGTCTTTCAAAGTAAAGTATTTCAATGTAAAAAAAGATAAGTCATAATATAGCATCACTGCAATTATTTAAAATACATACTTTAAGCAAAAAAAAAAAAAATCCTAGAAAACTAATTTGCTACTGTCATATCTTCTTCACAGAGATACAAAAAATATCTGACAAGGTAATCAAAGAGTCCAATACAATTAAGTTTACCCAGACATCCAAAAAATTGCTTCTTCAAGTATTACAAATGCATAGCTGCAATCCCTCCCTCAAATGAAGGCAGTTACCATTTACTGGCTCGACTATATTAAATGCCACTATAGTGTTACTGTAATTGTCAAACATAATCCAACAGTGACCAAGTATGAAGCAATCAGGAGAAAGTATAGGATATAAAACTAGTATCACTCTTTAATAACACTAGACTGAGCAGGAGAGACAGTGACAGCGAGTCAGTTACCCAATCTACTCAACGAGTTTTCACAGTCTATCTACCAGGGAATTTTGCTCCTGGTATTTGAAAACAAAAAAAAAAGCACACAGATTTTTTTTAAGGTTGCCTCTTATCTTCAGTTAGTCTACAAAAAGGAATCTATTTTCCACATCTAGAGAGATTATTGTGTATCCCTAAGAAAATAGACACGTAGCTCTACCAACAGCTATAGCATGACAGAGGGGAAAATATGGGAGTTGGAGTCAAGGGACCTGGGACTGGGAGTCCAGAGTCTGCCATCCAACAAATGTACGACCCTGTATAATCAGTTCCCTTCACTTTCTCTCACCAGTAAAATGGACACAGCATAATATCTGCTCCACAGAGTTTTAAGATTCACATAAGATAGATAATATACTCATGTTTTATATAAACCTATGTATTCTTACAAATGGTTTCTGAGAAAATGTAGTGTGGAGGTTAAGTAGGTAGGCTCTGAAGTCAGGCTGCTTGGGTACCAATCACAGAGACATCCCTTCAGTAGTTGTGAGACTGAGCAAGGGACTTCCTTTTGCTGAGTCTTAGTTTTCTCTTCTATAAAGTGGGGATAATGTGAAGTAAAACAAATACTGCACTTGGCACAATCCCTGACACAGCGTTTGCGAGCAGCACCATCATTCTTAGCTCAGTGCTGAATACAGTGAACACAAAGATGAAAAAATATATGGTCCTGTCCAAAAGACCTAACAGTTTAATGCAAAATAATAGATTGGTAAAAAGAAAATTTTTAAATAATATAAATTACTTTACAAAGAAAGAATTATGCAGCTATCAGCTGACATTATTATATATGAAGTTGATATGATGAAGTAACTCGGACTGATTCTGAATGGGGCCTATGGAAATCCAACTGCTACCTAATTACTGCAACATCTTCGTACTAGAAGACAAAAGAAAAAACGTAAGAGAATTCTTATAATCGAATAAAATGGAGACTCTGAAAATGTCCTGTACAACTATTCTACCTCAATACTCAATAGAGAAGGCAATAATCCAGAGTACATAATGTAATCACTTATAGTAAAGAAAAACCAACATCACCCTGAAAGAAAAAATAAATAAGATTAGTGTAGTACCAAAGTTCAGAGCCAGAAGACTTTCTTCACAGGAAAAAATCTAACCGATACACTGCAGCATTTAGATACATCAATAATTAAACACATTAAAAATTATGGTTGATGTTTCACTTAGGAAAAATACCATCTGCATTATTGAAACACTGTAAACAGAACAAACTCAGACCCCTGCTTGCCACCCATCTGCACCTCTTTAATTGCAAATATGCCTAGCATTTTTCAATTTACTTTTTTTTTTAGCATTTTTCAATTTAAAAAACATTTTCACATCCGTTATCTCATTGATCCTCATGACAAACAAGAAGATCAGTTCTTATTATTCCAATTCCACATCTCACCCAGAGAAAGTCAGTTGTCCCAAGAAACTCAGTTACTAAGGAGGAAAGCTAGAACTTTGACCAAGTTTGTATGGTCAAAAATCCAATGCCCTTTACACAGAAACACCTTTTTGACCATGAGAGTGTGAACAATGAACAATCTGACTAAATATCCCTTAAACAAAGTACCCAGTGGGGTCAGTAAGTTCCTAAAGAAAAAAGAACTCAGTCAATTTAACAGCATCAACACGAAATGCAACATGGTGGCGCTGGAAGCTGGCCATCTTTTAAGCCTGTGGCCACTGATGAAAGAAGGGTCACACTATCTGAACAGCTCACTAATAGCAGAGTTAGAGGAAAGAAATCAACACATACTGATTCCCATACATGCAGCACGGCATAGACAAGGCACAATCAATCCTAACATCCCTGTAAAATGGGCATCATATTCCTATGTTGCAGATGAGCAAAATAAAATTTATCCAAGGGCGAAGGGTTATCCAATGAAAATTAAGAGTTTCATCCAAGATCACCCAATAAGTGGCAGTGTCAAGATTTTAAAACCCAGTCCCCACTCCAAATCTAAGTTATTTCTGTGACTATATCATGTTTTGGTTCCTTTAAAAAAATTCTTAAACCATGAATGTCTGGAATGCCTTTAACTTTGGTAAGATACTCAAAATATTCCATGTACCTACTGCTGTAAGACTAGATGACATAAATAATAATCAGATATATGAAATCTGTCCAAGAAAAAGTCCAGCCATTGTTAACAAGAATCGTTTGCATGACATTAATGTCACCTGGTGCCAAGGAGAGTGGACTGGAATGTGCATGCGTGAACAATGACCACCTCACTGTACTAGTCAGTTGGGGTGGTAGACACCATTGAGTGAGCATGTGAGTACTGTGCGAGCAGAGCAACCGATCTGCATCAAATTTTGCATTAAGCTTAAACATTCCTCCGTGGAAACTGTTCAGATGATTCAGAAGGCCACAGCAATAGGCAACTGGTGATTGGCAGCTTGATCACAATACCACACCCGCTCATCCATCAAAAAACTCATGCAGAGTTTTTTGGTGAAACATCAAATCACCCAGGTGACTCAGCTCCGCTACAGCCCAGATTTGGTTCCCTGCACTTCTGGCTTTTCCCAAAACTGAAATCACCTTTGAAAGGGAAAAGTTTTCAGACAGTCAGTGAGATTCAGGAAACACGATGGGGCAGCTGATGGCAACTAGGAGAACTGTATGAGGTCCCAAGGTATCTACTTTGAAGGGGACTGAGGCGTCATTGTCCTGTGTACCATGTTTCTTGTATCTTCTTCAATAAATGTCTCTATTTTTTAATTATATTTTATTGATTATGCTACTACAGTTGTCCTGATTTTTCCCCTTTTGTCCCCCTCCACTGCGTAACCCTACTCACTCAAGCAATCCTCCTACCATTATTCCCGTCCATGGGTCATGCATTCAAGTTCTTTAGCTACTTTGTTTCCTATACTACAAAATTTAAGCTTAACGCAAAATTTGATGCAGATCGGTTGCTCTGCTCGCACAGTACTCACGTGCTCACTCAATGGTGTCTACCACCCCAACTGACTAGTACAGTGAGGTGGTAGTGCGCTCTACATCCTCATGGCTATTTTGTAACTACCTATTTGTACTTCTGAATCCCCTCATCTCTTCACCTATTCCCCCATATCTCCCGCCCATATGGCAATCATCAAAATGCTCTCTGGCCCTTGCTGGTGTGGCTCACTGGATTGAGTGCAGACCTTCGAATCAAAAGGTTGATGGTTCGATTCCCAGTCACGGCACCTGCCTGGGTTGCAGGCCTGGTCCCCAGTTGGGGCATGTGAGAGGCAACTGCTGTATCTCTCACACACTGACACTTCTCTCCATCTCCCTCCCTTCTTGTCTCTCTAAAAAACAAATAAAATTTAAAAATAATACAATTGGGTTGTCTTTAAAAAAAAAGAAAGGGAAAAAAGCTCTCTGTATCCATGATTCTATCTCTGTTCTTCTTGTTTAGTTTGTTTAGATTCAATGGTTGACATTTTTATATTTTTGCCATTTTATTGTTATAGTTTTGATTTTCTTTTTCTTAACTAAGTTCCTTTAGCATTTCATATAAAGTTTGGTGATGATGAACTCCTTTAGTTTCTTCTCGTCTGGGAAGTTATTTATGTGTCCTTCAATTCTAAATGATATCATTGCAGGGCAGAGAAATCTTGGCTGTAGGTCCCTGCTTTTCATGACTTTGAATGTTTCTTGTCAATCCTTTCTACAAGAAGTGGCTAACACTTCTTTTCTCCTGCTGCTTTTATCTTTATCTCTTTATCTTTAACCTTTGGCATTTTTTTTTTAATTTTATTTACTTTTAGAGAGAGGGGGAGGGAGGGAGAAAGCGAGGAAGAGAAATATCGATGTGTGAAATATGTAGATAGGGTGCCTCTTCTACACCCCTAACTGGGGGTCTGGCCCACAACCCAGGCATGTGCCCCAACTGGGACTTGAACCAGTGACCTATCAGTTCACAGACCGGCATTCAATCCACTGAGACACACCAGCCAGGGCTGGCATTTTAACTATGATGTGTCTCAGAGTGGGCCTCTTTGCATCCATCTCGTTCAGGACTCTCCACGCTTCCTTTAAATGCATGTCTATTTCCTTCACCAAATTAGGGAAGTTTTCTTTCATTATTTTTTCAAATAAATTTCCTTTTTTTTTTTTTTTTTTTTTTTTTTGCTGAACAAAATAATTAAGCAAGCCCTGGCTGGTTAAATTAAAATTTTTAAATTAAAATTTTTTAAGTACATTTTATTGATTATGCTATTACAGTTGTCCCATTTTTCATCTCCCCTTTATTCCCCTCTGCTCTGCACTCCCCCTCCCTCCAGCATTCCCCCCTTTAGTTCATGTCCATAGGTTGTACACACAAGTTCTTTGGCTTCTCCATTTCCTATACTACTCTAAACCTTCCCCTATTTTGTACCTACCAATTATGTTTCTTATTCCCTGTCCCATTTCCCCCATTTTACTCTCTTCCTCTCCCCACTGATATCCCTCTGTATGATCCCCATTTCTGTGATTCTGTTCTAGTTGTTTGCTTAGCTCATTTTCGTTTTTAGGTTTAGCTGTTGATACTTGTGAGTGTGTTGTCATTTTACTGTTCATAGTTTTGATCATCTTCTTTTTCTTAGATAAGTCCCTTTAAAATTTCATATAATAAGGGTTTGGTGATGATGAACTCCTTTAACTTCATCTTATCTGGGAAGCACTTGATCTCCCCTTCCATTCTAAATGAAAGCTTTGCTGAATAGAGCAATCTAGGATGTAGATCCTTGTGTTTCATGACTTTGAATCCTTCTTTCCAGCCCCTTCTTGCCTGCAAGGTTTCTTTTGAGAAATCAGCTGACAGTCTTATGGGAACTCCCTTGTAGGTAACTGTCTCCTTTTCTCTTGCTGCTTTTAAGATTCTCTCCTTATCTTTAATCTTGGGTAATGTAATTATGATGTGCCCTGGCATGTGCTTCCTTGGGTCCAGCTTCTTTGGGACTCTCTGAGCTTCCTGGACTTCCTAGAAGTCTATTTCCTTTGCCAGATTGGGGAAGTTCTCCTTCATTATTTTTTCAAATAAGTTTTCAATTTCTTGCTCTTTCTCTTCTCCTCTGGCACCCCTATGACTCGGATGTTGGAACATTTAAAGTTGTCCTGGAGGTTCCTAAGCCTCTCCTCATTTTTTTGAATTCTTGTTTCTTAATTCTTTTCTGGCTGAATGTTTATTTCTTCCTTCTGGTCCAAATTGTTGATTTGAGTCCCAGTTTCCTTCCCTTCACTGTTGGTTCCCTATATATTTTTATTTCACTTTTCATAGCCTTCACTTCATTTTGTGGCCATGCTCAGTCATTTCTGTGAGCTTCCTGATTACCAGTGTTTTGAACTCTGCATCTGATAGGTTGGCTATCTCGTCACTTAGTTCTTTTTCTAGAGTTTTGATCGGTTCTTTCATTTGGGCCATGTTTCTTTGTCTCAGTGCACCTGTTACATTGTAAGGAGTGGAGCCTTAGGTGCTCACAGGACGAGGCAACACACATCACTACATTGTGGCACTATATGTGGCAGAGGGGTCAGACAGGGAACAATTCCACCTGCTCAGCTCTCGGCCAGCTTTCAGTCACTTCCCCTACTACCCACAAGCAAATCAGGCCCTTCTTGTGCTGATTCCTTGGTGGGTGGGTTTGTGTACGTTCTAGGACCCTGTGGGTTTCTCCAAAGAACTCTCTTGTGAGACTGGAAGTTTCTCCTGCCGCCACAACCCCCACTGGTTTTTACAGCCAGAGATTTTGAGGCTTTCTTTTCCCGCAATGGAATCCTGGGTTTTAGAGTCTGTCTCACACCCCAGTTGTTCCTCCTGGTTTATCCACATGCAATTGTTGGACCACCAGCCACCACCTTGCCCGCCAGGTTCTCCAGCTACCAGCTTGCCGTGCATCCTCTCCACCCCAGCTGCCTATCTCCATCCCTTCCACCAGTCTGGATGAATGTTTCTTCTTTAACTCCTTGGTTGTCAGACTTCCATACAGTTCAATTTTGTGGCAGTTCTGGGGGGGGTTTGTTTTTAAATTTGCTGTTGCCCTACTTTTGGTTGTGCAAGGAGGCAAAGTGTATCTACTTGTGGCTCCATCCTGGCCAGAAGTTCTTTTCAAATAGATTTCCAATGTCTTGCTCTTTCTCTTCTCCTTCTGGCACCCCTATGATGTGAATGTTCAACCTCTTGAAGTTGTCTCAGAGGCTGCTTACACAATCTAATTTTGGGGATTCTTTTTTCTTCTTCTTGTTCTGATTGGTTCTTTTTTTGCTTCCTTATGTTCCATTATCATTAATTTGAATCCTGGCTTCATTCACTACTGTTGTTTCCCTGTAAACTGTTCTTTATTTCAATTAGTGTTTCCTTCATTTCTGACTGGATCTTTTTTATGTTACTGAGGTCCTAAGTTCCTTGAGTCTCCTTATAACCAGTGTTTTGAATGTGCATCTGATAAATTGCTTATCTCCATTTCATTTTGCTCTTTTTCTGGAGTTTTGATCTGTTCTTTCATTTGGGCCATGTTTCACTGTCTCCTCATTTTGGCAGCCTCCCTGTGTTTGTTTCTATGTATTAGATAGAGATGCTAAGACTCCCTGTCTTGGTAGTGTGGCCTAACGTAGTAAATGTCCTGCAGGGTCCAGTGGCACAGCCTCCCGTATCACACAAGCTGGGTACTTGAGGTACACCCTCCTCTTGTTGTTGAGCCTTGGGTTTTGTTGGCAGATCAATGGGAGGGATTTACCCAGGCCAATCAGCCACAAGGATTGACTGTGACCCCTTCCACCAACCTCCACACTCCGTGAAAGATCAGCTGTGCAGGGGCAGGGTGGTGGTGCTCCAACATGGTCTATAGCTGTCCACTGAGTGTGCTGGCACTCAGGTTTCCTGGGTAAATGTCTTTATTTTTCATATTATGTGGCTGGATACCTTCTGGACAGACTTCATGTATATTCAGTAACTACAAAGTCATGTATAACTTATTACAGAGCCAATCACTGTAATATCTAAGACCATAATAGAAACTTTAATATATCTTCAGAATGTCTTAAACTATTAACTGAAAATCTAGTATGAGCCTTTAATCTGGTAAACTACCTATCACTTACTAGCTGAGATACCTTAATATGGTTACCTAATTTCTCTGAATTTAAGTTTCTGCACATGAAAAGTGGAAACAATATCTACCTCTCACTGTTCCAATTAAGATTTAGAGATCATGTATGTAAAACACCTAGGGCAATGTCTAGTATGAGGTAGCTGTTATCATCCTTTGACCTCTGTGGATATTCCCAACAAAACCATGTAGATGAAAATTAAAAGCTTAATCAAATGATATTTCAAATGTAATGGAATGTTTGGTGCTATGGAAAATAAATATTCAGATGACTTCAATCTTTTATTTTCATCCAGATATTTTGACATTGGGCAGACAAAACTTTTTTTAAAATCTCAGGTGACAATCTAAACCAAATCAGGTATTTTGCCATGAATCCCTAAGCAGAATTTCTTCCCGGTTCAGAAGATCCTCTAGTTACCTAGTAACCACCTGCCAGCCCCAAACTAAAGAAAATTGGCTCTGCACTGGGCTAATTACCCAACCAGCCTGAACAATCTAAAATGAAGCCTAGAATAAAGGGAATTGTCAGCCAGAATGTTAGTGAAATTATCCACAACAGGAGACCTGAGAATCCAAATACCACTGGGCAGTTATTTCCATGAGAATAAAATCACAATTTATGAGCCCTGCAAATTATACCATTATTAAAACAAACATCCCATTGAGGCTACAGCTATCAGATAAATGGCTTTATTGTTCCCATTGTTTCATCCACTGCAGCAAAGAGGTACAAACTGAATGAGCAGTTACCAAAAGCAGCAATTTCTAGGAAATTACAATGTAGACCTCCATCTTAAGGCTCCCTTCGTGTTGGGCTGTAAATCCTTGGAGAGAGAGGGGGAAACAGAGAACCAACTCTTCTCCACCGTCCCAAAACTCACAGACCCTGACAATTTCTCAGGCAGAACTCACCCATTATCCCCACATTTTCCTATTTATTTTCCCCCCAAGTAGGTTGTTCCTGGGCTCACCCAGGAGGAATAATCTGAACTCGGCAAATTCACTTCTTTTTCACTAAGAAATTACACAATTTTCCAACCCAAATAAAAACAAACAAAAGAGACAAAAAAATGTCCCCCGGTCTCCCTGGCTCCCATAGTACAAAGTACCTCCAGCTACAGCAATGAGAACTAATGAGAAAGTACAAAACCATAGTATTAGCTCTTCCAATTAAGAAAAAAATCCCTTTACAATAACTGTTAGCATCATAAACCTCTGCATTTTCAGACTAAATGGGAAATCTGAGACACTACCTAATAGCATCCCGGGCCAAACTTCATCATGGAATGGGGAAGGCAAGAGTAATCCCTTCAGTGATGGCTCACTGAACTCCCCAAATCTGCCAGTTTGGGAAATGGACAGAAGGAAACTAGCATCACTGGGTATCTGTGATATAACAAGTACTGTACACACATTATTTCTAATTCTCACACCAACCCTCTGAGGCAGACTAGATATCCCTTATAGACAGGTGAGAATTTAAGGCTCAGAGAAGTTAATTTGCCCAAGGTCACAGAACTACTAAATTAAGATTTGAATTAAAGTTTCTGCCCTGGTTGGTGTGGCTCAGTGGATTGAGTGCCAGCCTGCAAAGCAAGGGGTTGCTGGTTTGATTCCCAGTCAGGACAGGTCTAGGTTTCGGGCCAGGTCCCCAGGGGAGGACGCGCGAGAGGCAACCACACATCGCTGTTTCCCTCCCTCTCTTTCTCCCTCCCTTCCCCTCTAAAAAATAATAAATAAAAATAAAGTTTCTCTGACTTTAAATTCTAAGCACTTTAAACCTTTGGTTTTTGCTTTTTTGTGCTACCTGTTAGTAAGACCTAATAAAATGGACTTTAAAAAAATCTAAGATATCAAATTTAAATGCTACCTGAACCTTTTGCAAAGTTCTAATAGTACAAGGCAGTCATAGGATGATGCAAATGAACTATGACTTCATCACATAATTCATCTTTAAAATTCTCCTTTAATCCTTTCAACAAATTATGTGGTATGAGCTCCCTGACTTTGTATGTGAGAAAATTGAGGCTCAGATTTTATGATTTGCCCAAAGCAGCATGGAAACTAAACCCAGAAAGTTGACTACAAGCTCTGCTCATGCAGCTTCATCACAATGCCAGACTTAAACATAGGCATAAAAAAATTTTAAATCTGCTACGTCATTCTTTGCTTATTTATGAAGAAACATCTGTTCATAATTAATAGCATATGGAACATTGGGCATGCAGAAGGAAATGAAGGAATACCAGAAAGCCTTTTAGAGCCTCAAGTTGCCTAAACCTAAATTTTTCTGTTTCAAGAACACTAATAGCTCATTCACTGGGAGGGGACATGAGATCTAGGTGATAAAAGCCTTTTGGAGCTGTGAACTGTGGAGCACCAACGTAATGTGGACTGGTAATATTGACTTCCAGGGACTGAAGGGCTGTTTTGTGTCAGGCAACCTGCTAGGCTCTTTCTATATACATTGTTCCTATCTTCCTCATGGTCCTTTGGAAAGGTGACAGAACTCCTGATAGAATTCCTACTGTACAGATTGGCCAAGACTTGAAATGATGATTTCTCCAAAGTTGATGAACTTTGGAGAAATACAGTGACAGACTAGAGATCTGAATTCTGACTGGTCTGACTTCAAGATCATTGTTTAAACTATAGTAATAGAAAGCAAATCAATGGTTGTTTGCACAGGGAATCACCGAGAGCAGTAAGATATTACAGAGGGATACCAGGAAACTCATGGGAGCTGATATATAACATATATTTACTATATGAATTCTGGTGATTTCACAGGTGTATGTATACACATCAAAACTTAGCAAACTGCCTTAAATTTGAGTCATTTATTGTTTTAGGAAGGCAAAAAAACCACATTGTTCTTTTTACAAACCACTAACCAGGACCCCAAAATATCTGCCCTTCAATTGTGTCTGATCACAGGGGGCCAGGCCAAAGAGCTCCTCCCCAAACCAATTTAGTTCTAAGTTTATGTAAATTATTAGTAAACACCACTGAAAAGTTTTAAGTACCTAAGAGTAGCAAATTATTTTCAAACACTCTACAGCACTTCAGAATACATTTACATACAAATGAAATGCTAATTAGAAAAATGTAGGCTGGTAAAAAGATAGAGCAGCCATTTTCAACCTGTGTGCTGCAGGAATCTTTAAAACACATAATACCTGACTATTTTAGTCAGGGGCACTGACCTCTTTCCCCTAAGACTGCCAAATAAAAAAATGACAGCAGCCAACATGACAACAGTGGTGAATGAACCAAAAATTATACCTTTTTTGTGTCAGATCAGCAAAAAATACGTTTTTTGGTGTGCTGCAGAATTTTATTAATTACTTCATGTGCACCATGAGATGAAGAAGGTTGAAAATCACTGGGATAGAGTGAAGGCTTTAGTATCACACAAACCTGGACTGAATCCTATCCTTAGTTCTTTAAAATGAATCCAGTCAGGATGCTAAATTTGTTACCTATTTCCTCATTTATAAAACAAAGTTAGTAATAACAATGCTACCATTTACTGAAATTGTTACAGGGCAGATCTGGTGAGATTGCTGGGGAGCAGGAAGGGACCCCAAAGCCAGGCAAGGGCCTGCACTTTCCAGAGAAGGGAGAGGTCAGGAAAATGAAGGAGGTGGCAGAGTTGAAGCACAGGGCTGAAAAGGTTGCAGTACCATGGAGATTAATAGGGCCACAAGAGGAGGGGCAGACCGGCCAGTCTAGGACGGCATTAGCTGGCAAGCTGGACATTTCCACAGCATGCAGGATTTGGGGGCGGAAGATTTAAACGGAGGGCAGGCAGAATCTCTGGGCCTTTTTCCCTTTCTGCTGCCCCTTGCTAGACCAGTTGGGAGCTGGCTGGGGCTGGGCCACACCTTGCTGGCGGCAGCCTGCACAACACTGCCACTCTACACCACAAAGGTCTGGGACTGCGTCCCTTCTCTCACTCTGAGATCAGTGCACAGATGCCTGGCCAGAGTGCTCACTAGCCCCAGGGGCACAAGCAGTCTCAGGCACCGGGGTACCCCACACACAGAGCTCTCCTGCACCACCAGCTGCAGTGGTCTGGCAGTGGGTCCGGCACTGGGAGAGAGAAGAAGCTGCAGTGGGGCAATGGCAGCACTGGTACCACAGGTACGCAGTCCAGGAAGAGAGCCTGAAGCCAGAGAGGTTCACATAACAGCCTTGGGCCACAGGAGGGCATATTAAGATGGAGCAGGGTTTCTGGACACTGACTCTGGTCCTGGGGGTGGCTGGAATCCTTCTGTGTTTTGCAGAAAAGACTGGCCTGGAGCTGGGGAGTCCCCAGCTTTTCCAAATTGGGCAAACTTTTAATAAAGACCTTTTTCCTTCTCCATCAATCTTTTGTGTTATTCCTGTATCCAGCAGCAGGCACCGAATCCCGCTTTGTTCAGTAACAAAATCATACTACGTGCCAAACTATCCTCCCAACAACTATATACTGTGAACACCACTACATTCCCATGTCATAGATGAAAACAAGTTATGAAAGAATAAAATAACTTTGAAGCTCACACAGCCAATAAATGCAACAGCTGAGATTTACACTCACCTTACAAACTTATTTGAAGAAATAAACTTGAAAAAGGAAGTAAAATACTACCAGTGTCAATAGAGTAAAAGTGATAGAATGTGCCCTGGCTGGTGTGGCTCAGTGGATTGAGTGCCAGCCTGCAAACCAAAGTGTTGCCAGTTCCATCTGCAGTCAGGGCACAGGCCTGGGTTGCAGGCCAGGTCCCCAGTAGAGGGTGCAAGAAGCAACCACACATTGATGTTTCTCTCCCTCCCTTCCCCTCTTGCTAAAAACAAATAAATAAAATCTTAAAAAAAAAAAATGATAGAATACCCCCTCTATTCTTTAAAGCAAGGCTCTCTGAAGAAGTCTATGGTATTGCAAGGAAAAAAGGATTTTCAAATATTCTAAAAATTAAACTTTTAACTGATTAAGGCTAGTAGTGTGCACTTCACCCAATTTATCCCTAGTTCTCAATCTGCAAGTAGCTATTATTTTTTCTGTTTCACTGATTGGGAAAACGTGATTCAGAAATGTTACATAAACTTCAATGGTGGCACAGCCGTAAGTCCTCTGACAAGAAATGGAGCTCCTCCTAGTTTGGGTGTTGCCGTCCAAGCCACTCGGAACCACATTCATATTTTTTCAGAGACCACTCCTTAAGCATCTTAAGCAGTATCTTCCATTATAGCTTAGGACTAAGGTACGGTGGATTCTGAACTTATTAAAACTCTTCACCCTAATTCATGAAGTTAGCATATCATAAATGACATCTATGCCCTAACACACCCAATCTGTTTCTCTTATTTCTAGTCTGTGTAAGAAAACTGATGCTCCAATCTGTCAAAGTACTGACATTAATGAATACATAAAAACAAAAAACAGAATATAAAACTTATATAGCACATTTATGAAGTTCTTTGCCATGTATAAAATCCTTGCGACTTTCAAAGGTAGATATAAACATGATTACCCTCACCTGACAGGGAAAATGGGGGTCAGAGTACTTAAACGACTTGTCCCAAGCCACAAAGCTAGTATGTGGCTAAGCTGAGGTTCAAATCCAGGTCTTCTGGCTCTGCATCCAGAATCTTCCACACACAAGACCTTGGTCTTCTTTCAGAAAAATGTTCAGGTGTCTACTCCTCCAAGAACATATTTTCAGGTGTTTACTCCTAAAAAAAACATGTTAACACCTCCCTCTCCACTACTTATTTTACAACATCTACAACACACTGAACTGTAAAATATTTGTTTATACCTTCTCCCTTACACCTGGGAGTGCCTGAGAAAAAGACATCTTATTCTTCTCTGTGTATCATCAGAACCTATCTAGCACAGAGTCTGATACTCATGTTAACTAAATAAATGCATGCAAAATGATTATTTTGCCTGGTACTAAGACTCCAGCAAAATATTTTTTGGAAGCCATAATTTAAATCACCTGTCAGAACTACTAAGGGCTTAAGAGGACAGTCATAAATACCCCACTTTTTTTTTAAACTTGTAGTTGACATACACACCCCACATTTCTTAAAAGTGCATCATCCCACTACCATAACACATAAAAGTCAAATCCTCTATGTAGGTTCAAAAAATCAAATGCACAAGTAGAGTACTAATAAAATGGTTTTGTAGCATTCATTTTATGTTTTCTAAAAGTTAAAACTGACCAAAAGATTAATAAAGAAAAAAATGAAAGCAAAGAACCAAGAGTTAGAAAAGCAATCATAAGATCCCAACTTCTCCATTTACCAACGTGACCTTCATCCATTCCAAATATCTACGAGTATCTACTGCATACACAGCTCCACTGACCCAGGTATGGGCAAAGAATAGAGCAAAGCTTCATGAGAGTGGACTGAAGTGTAGTGGAGACAACACAAGGGGGGATGGAGGGAGGGGCAATGGCCGTGTCAGAAAAGCCATTCTACTAAAACTCAGCCTAGAACAACATAAGGAACTGCAATGTGGTAGCAGACCAGTCTGAAACTATAAATTAGCTCAACAAGATGCCTATTCTTACTGATGCCTATTCTGTACAAGGTCCAAAAATGGGCTCTTGAGAATAAAAGAATGATCTGATGCAATTCCTACCCTCTGCAAGTGGAGAAGACCAATAAATAATAAATAGACAATTACAATCAGGGGACCCCAGAGATGGGACACACAATCCCGACCTCGGAAAGTCAAGGAAAGCTTTCTGGAAAACGTTAATAATTCCTAGGCTGAGTCTTAAAAGCTGAGTAAGAGTTAGACCAATTAATAGTTACAAAGAGATGCTCAGGCCCAGAGAGGAGCATGTACAAAGACACTGAAACAAGAGGTGTGGCACAGCTGGAGAAATGCTAATACGGTAAATGCATGTACACTTCGTTAGTACTAAAAGCAAAATGTGAAAGCTGAGAGGTTAGACAAACAATGAATGAATGACACTGGAGAGGGAGTTGGGAGAGGATATACTGAACTGCCTAACATACCATACTAGGGAACCTAGACCTCATCTCAAAGATTTTAAGTATTCAAGAGTTTCACACTAACTTCCATCTAGGAGACAGTATACCTACAAGGACATTTGGATGAAAGGTAGGCAGGCTTTCGGATGTGATCATTTAGAATGGATAGGTGGCTTTCCCCTCCGTAACTCCACAGCTTGATCAAAATGTACTATCAAAGCCATAAACCTCAAAAATACACATATTACCACCAACATAAATAAATGTAGAAAATTTAAAAACACACTCCTCTTTTCGTTCTGGGGCAGAGTACTATGGAGAAATATTGGATCCTCTCAGTGATGACTAGTATAGTTAGAAAAAATTTACAAAGAGGTGTTTCTCACATTCTCTGACATTGTTAATTTAGAAAGAATTATCACCCTCCATGAACTTGTCCAGAGCAATCCAACCTGTTTTATCTAGACAACAAAGTTCAAAAAGTTGGAGAGAGCCTTTGGGCTATACCATACCTGCATTGGTTCACCAAGAAATCTGAACAAACAGCAAAATTAGAGCTTCACTGCCATGAAGACCAAGTAAACTACAATAAGAAAACAAACTCCAAAATACACAAGCCAAAAAATTCGGTGCTTTATTTCTCTAATAAAAATGCTTTAAAAGCCAAAACATTGTTTCTTCTTCACATTCTCAAAATCATATTAAATCCCACACTTCATTCAAGAAGGATAATGTGGCCCTGGCTGGTGTGTCTCAGTGGATTGAGCATTGACTGCAAAACAAAAAGTTGCTGGTTCGATTCCCAGTCAGGGTGCATGCCTAGACTGCAGGCCAGGTCCCCAGTCCAGGGCATTTGGGAGGCAAATGATGAATGTTTCACTCCCTCTCTTTCTCCCTTCCTTCCTCTCTCTCTAAAAAATAAATAAAATCTTTTTTAAAATGTAACCAAAAAAGGATCATATGAATAACATCTACCATTTACAATGGAATGTCAGTCCTTGAACTTAATTCATTCCAAAAAACTGTTTGAGAAGCGATTTGATAACAGAATCTCCTTTGTCACCTGAGAGGTGCATGACTGATCATACAGGTATCAGCATGAAAGGGTTGTTGGGTAGAAAATCAAGACCCAAAGTTTTGCTAGACAACAGAGACATTTTTTTCCCTGAACAACTTAGTTGAGACCTGAACTGTACAAGAACCAAGACATCTGAGAACCAAGGTTTGACTGTATTAATTACATATGCCAAACACTATGGTAAATTCTTTATATGAATTATCTCATTCAATCCTCACAACAACCTAGGAATTATGTACTATTATTATTGCCCTTCCCTTTTTAAAGATTAAAAAAAAAAAAGACAGAAAAAGTGAAGTAACTTGTCCACGATCTCATAGCTAGTGAAGGGGAAAACAGATATATCACCTATTTCTGAAGAGATCATTATTTCTGAAGAAATCATTAACAATCTAAAGACAATGTATCCCATTAGATCTTTTCAATTCCTAAAAATCCAAATTACTTTCAACAGTTTCATAGAGTTTATCATTAAGAAGATTGGTCCTTTCCCACAGCAACAAATGGTGAGCTGACCCCAGTATGCACTTTGTAGCACCCATCTACATAGTAGCCCTGAGGAGTTAGGTTATATCCTGCTCTGTAAAAACTGGTTTATTCATTTAGCACAGACTTAATTATTCAACAAAAATGTACTAAGTCCTACTAGATTCAGGTACCAAGGATACACGAATAATCAGTGAAAGTATCATTGTAAGACAGCACAACACGTAGGAAAACACATTCAGAGGCTCTGGAGGAAGAAAAGTAAGGGGATAAATCTGAGCAGGTTCCAGATCTCTGAGCCTCAATTCTCTCACAAATAAATTTAAATAGTTATGACCACCTTACAGCATAATTGTGAGTTTAAATAAGACAACACACATAATGGGCCTAGCACAATGTAGGCACACAAAAATGTTAATTCTCCTCCCTCCAGAACTAAGGTTTCAGGCTGTATAAGGGTGCTGGCTAAGAGGTGAAATAATGCTCAGTACTGGCTTGTCTAGCCTACCTCCTCCATTCTCCATTACCCAATCCTTAGGAAAAACCAAAGTCATTACACAAGATTACTTGGCTGTGGCTTCATCTGAATTTTTTTTCCTACGTCAAATACTCCAGGTTAAGGGTAGGAAGACCCAGTACACCTAGGGAACCACTTTTATGCACAGCTACATACAGTTCCCTAGAGGCCACTTCATACCTTTCCTTCACCTCAAGGTAGTGAAGAATAAACACCAAACCCAGTGATCGTCTAAGATCATGACCAAGTACTAAACCTGCTAACTCTAAAGTGTTTTGGTTCTATTGAATTGGCCAAAAAGTCTGTTTAGTTTTTCCTGTAAAATAAAAGACGTATTTTTCATTTTCACCAATAACTTTATTGATTTGGATATTCTGAGTATGTTGGCTATCTCCTGCATGGTACAACAGTGACTATTCTCCATTAATGTCTCAATTTGATAGCTATCAACTTCAACTGGTCTACCTGACGAAGGTCAGGGAGAAATTGCCCACACGAAACTCCACAAACCACTTTTGACACATTCAGTCAGTCACAGCACCTTCTCCATATACTGCACAACCTTTTTTTGCATTTGAGTTGCATTTTTACCTTTCTTGAAATAACAAAGCATAATATGCCAAAAATATCACTTATTTTCTTCCATCTTCAATATTAAAATGGCTACAAAAAAATTCACCAATTTTGGTAAGTTTTTTTTATATGTTATTTATTTGTTTTTAGAGAGGGGAAAAGGAGAGGGGGGGGAACATTGATATGTGGTTGTCTCTCGCACACCCCCTACTGGGGACCTGGCCCACAACCCAGGCATGTGCCCTGGCTAGGAATGGAACCGGCGACCCTTTGGTTCTCAGGCCTGCACTCGGTCCACTGAGCCACACCAGCTGGGGCTTGATAGGTTTTTTTTAATGTACATTGATATGACAGCTATCACAATACAATCTAATAAAACTGTTTCGAATGAAGTGAAAGACAACTAAGAACTACTAGAGCCATCTTATGGAAAAAAATCAAACAAACTTTTTGGCCAACCCAATACTAAGCCAAGGAAAAATCAACAGCACTCATACTGACTCTCAAAACATTGTAACAAAACCACCTTTTTCCCCAATAAGAAATAAGTGAAGACTGGGAACATAATCATACTAATGAATAAAAATATACCATCTTGTAGTGAATCAAGGCAATGACACCAAACTGCATTCTTCACAGACACACACACACACACACGAAAGAAGAAAGCTAGTTTCAGTTTCACTAAAGAATGTTCTTCACTGAGACAAAAAAAATAAAACCGCTAAAGAAGTTCATCACCACCAAACCAGTGTCACAAGAAATGTAAGAAAGACTTCTTTAAGAAGAAAATAAAGATCAAAAATATTAATAATAAAATGGCAGTAACTACATGTCTATCAATAATCACTGTAAATGTACATGGATTAAATGCTGCATTCAAAACGTGGATGACTGAAAGGATAAGAAAACAAGACCCACCTTAGATCAAGAAACACAAAGACTGAAAGGGATGGAAAAAGGTATTTCATGAAAATGAAATAAAAAGGTGGGGTAGTAATACTTATATCAGACAAAACAGACTTTAAAATAGAGGTTGTAACAGCCCTGGCTGATGTGGCTCAATTGGCTGGACCATAGTCTGTGAACTGCAAGGTTGGTTTGATTCCTAGTCAGGGCACATGCCTGGGTTACGGGTTTGGTTCCCTATCAGGGCACAGTTTGGAGGCAAACAATTGATGTTTCTCTCTATCTCTATCTCCCTTCCTCTCTCTCTAGTCTATATCCTCAGATGAGGATTTAAAAAAAAAAAAAAAAGCAAAAAAAAACCCCCATACACACAAAGGCTGCAACAAGAGATAAAGAAGGATCCAGCAATTCCACTTCTCGGTATTTATCCAAAGAAACCCAACGCACTGATTCAAAAAGACATCTTCATCCTTGTGTTTCCTGAGGTACTATTTACAATAGCCAAGCATGGAAACAACATAAGTGTCCATCCATAGAAAAATGTAGGACTTCCGCCAGCACAGATAAACATGCTCACCTCCTCGCACAACCACATCAAAATTACAACTAAATTATATAACAACCATCACTCAGAACCATCAGAAATCAACTTGAATGGAAGTGTGACAACTGAAGAATAAAAGAAACCACATCGACAGAGACTGGAAGGAGGGGTGGAAACACAGAACCAGCTGGTCCCACATCCAAGTGAGTGGATAAAAACTCAATAGGGATATCTCGGGAGGGAGTGAGGAGTCCCAACCCCACACCAGGCCCTCCAGCCCAGGGTTCCAGTGCCCAGAAGATAAATTCCCATAACTTCTGGCTGCAAAAACCAGCAGGGATTGAGCTGGTGGGAGAAACTTATGGAGTCCCAAGCAGTTTCCCTTAAAGACCCACACATAGACTTACTCAGACTCGCTCCCTCTGAGCTCTAGCACTGGGGTAGCAATTTGAAAGGCACCAGTGGCATACAGGGAGGAACTGAAGTGTCTGGGATCAAGGCAGAAGCTAGGGGACAGCTTTCTCCCAGACAGAAAGGTGGGTAGAGGCTGTTGTCCCTTTTCTAAGCCCTCCCCACCACTGAGCAACAGAGCCAGCAGGCAGTGCCATATCTGAGTCTCCATCACCCTGGCTATCACTGTTTACCCTGCCCTGGAGATTCCCCTGAGGCTCCGTCCCACCCAACTTAGAGCTGTTAACTGTGGCTTTTCCACATGAATGGCCAGTCTTGGCTCACACTTCACAACTTCCTAAATCCTTTTGAACAAGCTACAGCTAGCATCAGTGAGCCCCCAACCCCTTTACCTCTTGCTAAGCGGCCCCTGGCACAGTACTAGCAGCAGCCAGCCTAGGTTCACAGCTTGGTTTCACCTAGGAAACTCTACGTCCAGTACAAGTAGCAGCCATCTCAGATTGCTTTATAGCTCAGACAGTGTGGCCCCAGGCAAAACACAGATGGGGGCTGATCTTGGCCTGAACCACCCGGAAAACCCCAGGGAATGTGCACCCAGTGGACAGCTACAGACCACATCTGAGCATCATTACCCTGCCCCTGCACAGCTGATCCTCCAGAGGATGGAAGTTAGTAGTAGTGATCACAGCCAGTCCTTGCAGCTGCCTACCTGGGTAAATCCCTTCTACTGATCTGCCAACAGCAACCAAGGCTTAACTTCAAGAGAAAAGTATACTCAGTCCACATGAAAGGCACACCTCAAGTACCCAGCCTAGGTGATAGGGAAGCTGTGCCAATGGACCCTAAGGGACATCTACTATATTAGGCCACACTACCAAGACACGGAGTCAAAGCAGCTCTACCTGATACATAGAAACAAACACAGGGAGGCTGCCAAAATGAGACAATGAAACATGGCCCAAATGAAAGAACAGATCAAAACTCCAGAAAAAGAGCATCTCCAAAGGAAATGGAGATAAGCAATCTATCAGATGCAGAGTTCAAAACACTGGTTATTATGATGCCCAAGGAACTCTTTAACGACCTCAGCAGCATAAAAAAGATCCAGTCAGAAACAAAGGATACACTAATTGAAATAAAAAACAATCTACAGGGAAACAACAATAGTGTGGCTGAAGCCAAGAATCAAATCAATGAACTGGAACATAAGGAAGAAAAAAAAAACCAATCAGAACAAGAAGTAGAAAAAAGAATCCAAAAAAATGAGAACAGTGTAAGCAGCCTCAGGGACAATATCAGCATTCCAAAGTTTGTCTCATAGGGGTGCCAAAGGAAGAGAAAGAGCAAGAAATTGGAAATCTTTTGAAAAAAAATAATGAAAGAAAAGTTCCCTAATTTGGTGAAAGAAACAGACATGCAAATACAGGAAGCACAGAAAGTCCCAAACAAGATGGATGCAAAGAGGCCCACTCCAAGACACATCATAATTAAAATGCCAAAGGTTAAAGATAAAGAGAGAATCTTAAAGCAGCAAGAGAAAAGCAGTCAGTTACCTACAGGGGAGTTCCCATATGACTGTGAGTTGATTTCTCAAAAGAATCTCTGTGGGCTACAAGAGATTGGCAAGAAACATTCAAAGTCATGAAAATCAGCGACCTACAGCCAAGACTGCTTTACCCAGCAAAGCTGTCATTCAGAATCAAAACGCAGAGAAAGTGCTTCCCAGACAAGAAAAAAACTACAGACGTTCATCATCACCAAACCATTATTATATGAGATGTTAAAGGGACTTATTTAAGAAAAAGATGATCAAAACTATGAACAATAACATGGCAATAAATACATATCTATCAACAATTGAAACTAAAAAACAAACTAAATATAATAATAATAATATAAAATACACAACAAACTAAGCTAACAAGAACAACAGAGACAGACTCATGGATATGGAGAGTGTTTTGATGGTTGCCAGATGGGAGGGGGTGCAGGGAAATGGGTGAAGAGGTGAGGAGATTAAGAAGTACAAAAAGCCCTGGCTGGTGCGGCTCATTGGATTGAGTGCTGGTTTGAGAACCAGGGGGCCGTGGGTTCCAAGCACAAGCATATGCCTGGGTTACGGGCCAGGTCCCCTGTGGGAGCTGTGCAAGAAGCAACTGCACCTGATGTTTCCCTCCCTCTCTTTCCCCCTCCTTTCCCCTTTCTCTGAAAATAAATAAATAAAATCTTTTAAAAAAGAAAAAGAAGTACACATAGGTAGTTATAGAATAGCCATGGGGATGTAAAGTACACTACAGGAAATTGAGTAGCCAGAGAACTTATACATATGACCCATGGATATGAACACAGTATGGGAATTGCCTAAGAGATGGAGGTTGTTGGGTGGGGGGCGGCAAAGGCAGAAAAATTGGGACAACTACAATAGCATAATCAATAAAATATAATTTTTAAAAATGTATAAAGAAGATGTGGTACCTATATACAATGGAATATTACTCAGCCATAAAGTGAAATTTTTACCATCTGCAATAACATGGATGGACCTAGAAGGTATTATGCCAAGTGAAATAAGCCAGAGAGAGAAAGATAAATATGATATGATTTCACTTATGTATGGAATCTAAAAGAACAAAATAAATGAACAAACAAAGGAGCAACAAACTCACACATACAGAGAATAAACTGATGGTTGCCAGGTGGGAGGAGTTTGGAAGACTGGATGAAAAAGGTGAAGGAATTGAGAGGTATGAAATGGCAGTTACGAAAGAGTCATAGGTATGTAAAGTACAGCCCAGGGAACAGAGTCAATAATAGTGTAATAACTGTGTATGGTGCTGGGGAACGCTAGACTTACCATGGGGATCACTCTGATGTCATATAAATGTCTAACTACTAAGCTGTATACCTGAAACAAATGTAATACTGGATGTCAACTGTAATTGAAAACTTTTTTTAAAAGTTTTTAAAATGTTCTTCATTAAGCTACATAAATGATTAATTTTATTAAATCTCAACTACACATCATTTGAATATTCTGTGATATAGGAAGTACACATAAAGCATATCTGCATACCAAACTACAAGAGTTACCTCAAGGAAAAGCACTAAAAGCACCTGTGCAATATAGTTGCAAGCTAAGCTAACTGCTCTTTTCATAAAACACTATTTTTACTTGAAAGAATGACTGGCAGACAAACTATGATTATTCAGACTTACATGTTTGGCAGACATTTTTTCAAAAATGAACAATGTGAGATTGTCACTTCAAGGAAAACAACTGTCAGTATTTGTTCCAGTGATAAAATTTGAGCTTTCAAGCAAAAATTAGAAAAGATTTATCTGATGAGATTGGTGGTGATAGTAACAAATGTGATTTTTTTGACATTGTATAATGGAATATGTCAACATACAGTAGATCTGCAAAATTTAGCAAACCAATATTTTCCAAATGACCAATGCATGATGTTACAGTATTATGCATGGGCAGAAGACCCATTCAGAGTGAAAAACACACTAATGGATTTAACGTAACAGAACACAAAACACTCATTGATGTGGTTCCAGACTCCACAAGGCAATGGGCCTCTAAGAAACCAACAGTTGTCAAGTTTTGATATAATATCTAAAAAAAAACCCCACAATTATTTTAAAAAGCAATTAAAACATTCCTCCCTTTTCTGGCTACATACATATATGAGACTGCATTTTTCTTTATATACTACTAGCAAAAGAATCAACTGCAGCATATTGAATGTAAAAGCAGATATGTATCCAGTCAGACAGTAAAGAGATTTGAAAAAATGTAAAATATTATTCTTCTAATTTGTCTGGCCTAGGTAATACAATTACTTTCATAAAAACTATGCTAAAATTTAAGAGGGTTATTTTAAATAAGTATTTTACATTTTTCAGTTTTAATTTTTAATGCAGTAAATATTGATAGATACAACCCACAAACAGCTCTTTGGGCTCTTTAATAATTATAAGAGTGAAGACACCAAAATATTTGAGAACTATTGTTACAAAGCAATAAGTAAGAACAAACTACTGCTACACACAAAAACATAAATGAATCTCACAAATAAAGTTGAGTGCAAAAATTCTTTCGTAGCTTACACAAGTTCACAAACAGGTGAAAGTAACCTATGGTGGTGGAAATCAGAATACTGGCTACCTTGCAGGGAGGAATAATGTTTCCTTTATTGATTTGAGTGTGGATACACCTTTTGTGTACTTTTTTCTACACATTATATATCCCTCAATACAATTCCTTTTTATTTTATATTTCTATATAAACATAAACCCATACACACAACTAACTGCCTGAGGCTCACCCACAGAAGTTCTGTTAACACAGTGCTGTCAGAACTAGAATATATCCTTTTTCTTCAAACAGATCTGCAGGTGAAGCTAATGGCTAATCAAGATACTACTCCCAGACAAGAGCTTCATAAAACCAGGGAGCTTTATATAGAGCATGGTAAAAAGAACAAGGGCTTTGAAGCAAGGCAGATCAGGGTTTTAATGCAAGCTTCTCTTCTCTTACTACTGTGTAGCCAAATGCAAATTACTTAATCCCTACAAGATTTATTTGCTTCAGTTCGCTCTTCTGTAAAATGGGCACAATACCCTATACAGTGCAAAAGAAAGAATCAAATTATATAAGCAGAGAAAGCATCCAGCACGTTGCCTATCACTTAAATATTACGTCCCTTTTGTCTTTCCGGCCTCATCCTCTACTAATCCTAAGGCATGAGACAAATAACCCTCGAGTCTTGATTACTACTTCATCATTAAAATGAAAATCATGACCAACTTCACACTGTAGATGGAACAAAGTAGTATATTTTTATTTGCAGAAGTATAAATAGTGTAACTATATACACAGATAGGGATTTTTGCTATAAACTCAAAATAAAAGAGGAAGAGGACACACTAGAAAACTAGGTTATGCAGAAAAATTATAAAACAGGAGCTAGAAAATATGAGTATAAGCAGAAACTATCAAGATTGAAAGACACGATCAGAAGGCAAATCGGGATAATAATGTCGATTCCGCCAGGGACTGACATTTACTGTGAAAAACATCAGCCCAACATTCCTTCTCAGTGTCTGTATTTAGAAAAAAGCACAGTCTGTATCATCAGAAAAACAGGCATATTCTGTAAGGGTCCAGACACCTGCCTGACTGTGGGCAAGGAGAGTTATGTTGGAGCTTTATAAACCAGGGTGCTCTTACAGCACCTTCATACAGAGACCAATGGTCCTTTTAATAGAATGTTATAAGCTTTTACATAAATGGTGCAGCTTGACAAAAAATATCTATGCAATTGTTTTTAATAATAAACATATGCCTAACTGTCCAAGGAACTAAACTTTATAATAAAACAAAAAATACAAACTTTCTTCAGTTTCTTTGCTTTTCAATATTCTACAACTTCAAGTTTGATTTCTGATAACATACCAGAGATTGTCAAGCTATGGCATACCCATGGCCTGTTTTTATATGGCCTGTGAGCTAAAAATGAAACTTAAAGAGGAGGGAAGGAGGGAAAGATAAGGAGGGGGAAAATGTGAAGGAGAAAAAGAAAACACAACAGAGACCGCATGTGGCCCACAAAGCCTAAAATATTTTTCACAGAAAGCGTATGCCAAAACCTGAGCACACATCTTCTGTCTTCTACTTTTCAACCTTTTGCTACACAACATCATCAAAGCCTTTATCAATCCAATTAAATTCCAACTTCTACTCTAAATAAATAAAAACTACATCTAAAAAAACATGTATCACCTTTACTCTTCATTAGAATATCACACTACTGCCCTGGCTGGTGTGGCTCAGTGGATTGAGCACCAGCCTGCAAACCAAAGGTTCAATTCCCAGTCAGGGCACATGCCTGGGTTGCAGAACAGGTCCCCAGTATGGGAAGTGGGAGAGGCATCCCCACATTGATGTTTCTCTCCCTCTCTTTCTCCCTCCCTTCCCCTCTCTCTAAAAGTAAATAAATAAATTCTTTAAAAAAAATATATCATAGTACTGATTGGTCATCTATCCTTACTAAGTTCAGTTCAAAAACTAATCATTCACAAGGCACCCTCCAGGAAGAGGTAGGACCATAACAAAGACACAGTACCTGCCCCCAAGAAAGTGAAGGAGCAAACAGTTCATTTCCTAAAACAGGACAAGTACTATAACAGAGATCCCTGTAAACAAAATGGGTATACTTAAGATAACCTTGAGAGTTCTGAAAGGTTCAGGAGACGCATTCAACCCAGAAGGATGAATAAAAGGAGAAACAGTATGAGCAAAGGTGTTTAACTGCAAGGTATCTGTAGAAACTACCTGCTGCTCAGTATTATTGGTAATGGATCGGTAATGGCAGATCAGGCAAGAGGAATAAATAAAAGGGACAGGTCACAGAAGGCCTAATATGTCATGACAAGGAGCTTAGACTTTAGAGCCAATGGAGGGGTTTAAGGAAGGGAGGGACATAAACATTTATACCTACTGGGCAGATGCTCTGGCTGCTGTGTAGAAGACAGGCTTACTGTATGAGTGATCCAGAAACCAGTAAGGAGCTAGTGCACTTGTCCAGGGGAGGTGAGAGTCTGAACTAAGCTGGTAACAGTAGGAGAGGGGAGAGAATTACAGAAACATTTAGGAAGATTTCTTTTCAACAGAGAGAGAAGGGAGAAGAAAAGACTAATGGCACAGACTCACATCTTGAATGACTGGATGGATAGTAGTACCTTTAAGTTAGGACAAAACTACAGAAAGAGATGATTTTAACTTTTTGTGTGGGAGGGGGTACTAAGTGGGGGAGGTTAAAAGAAGCAGATGGGGAAAATGAGTTCTATTTTGCACCTACTGAATTTGCGAATCACCAAAATGGATGCATATGGGTGACCAGTAGCCAGTGAGATATACAAGTCTGGAGCTCAGGACAAAGCTCTGAGCTGGATACAGAAATTTTCAAAAGCCAACAGAGTGGGCAAGACCACTGAAGGAAAGAATCTTAAAAAGCCCAGTGAGCTAAGGAGCCAACCCTCAGGAATATCAACATTCACTGAGAAATCAGAATCAATAAGGATCTCTTCTTAAATTTCTGCTAGTTTTAACAGCTTCAAAAATCTTTTCCTGCTAAACAACAAACTGAAAAGAATAAAAACAGTGAAATATGTTCATTAGAACACTTCATCTAATGGATAAAGTAAAGATTAAGAAATTCAGTAGGGAGAGGGCTTTCCAGGTATAAGGCACAGCATATGGAAAGAATAGGAGCATGACAATACAGCATTATTTAGGTATTTGCTTATTTGGTTTTTAGAGTAGGTATGGATGTTAGAAGGGCCTTAAAAGGAGGTACAGACCAAGGCCTACAAGAATACAGGGAGGGAACAATCAAGGAAGACTGTGCTGTTGACATCATGAACCATGTTTAACTTCTCCTTACCCAGCACATCCACACACTCTTAGGTCTCAGCGCAAGAATGAACTCCGTCAAGCATCTCTCTTTGCTGCCCCCCCCAGGCAGATCAGGCCATGCCAACCTCCGCCCTGCCGGCGCCACATGTCCGGGACCCCACGGCAGCATTTCTCACCATGCTACAATCACCTGTGACATGTGCCTCCTCACTAGATTGACTGTAAGCTCCTGAACAGCAGGGACTTTTAATTTTTGTATCCCATACTCCCCGCACTGCCTTACCATGAATCTAATAATCACTCGATAGATGGCTGTTGAATAGATGTCTTAAACATATCTGTGACACCTAAGACTACAAGCTCCTTAGCCTTAGACTGCACTGCACTTGTAGCTTTATGTTCTTTGTTTTACTTTACTTATGATATTAAAACAAGTCTATAAACAAATATAAAATGAGAGAAAGGAGATGTAGCCCAGGGAAATAATAAGTAACAAAAGAACATCCCAGAGGAAAAACTAGTTCTAAAAATTCCTAAGCAAAATAAAAATAATAATTGTAGCTACCATGTTAAGCAAAAACTATTTCTGTGCCAGTCGATGTTCCAGGTTCTTTGTCCTTATGTCTTTAATCCATAGAACCCAACAACAGAGTATTATCTCCCTTCTACATAGGCACAAATAATCCATCTCACCTTACTCTATACAGGTAGAAAACTAACAAGGAATTGACTACATATGTTTGTATACTGAATCCTCTGCTTCAATAGCTGTATTTTCAGCTAATCAATACAATTAATATGGAACTAGGTCCCAAAAATTCACTAGGACAAAGTCCTTTAGCACCCTCTCCATCCCACTATATCCAACATCTTCAAGTTCAAGGGAGAAACCTTGAACTGACCGTGTACTCATGCCTCCACTGGCAAAACCCTTCAGAAAGACTTTTCACCTCTGCGTGGGGTGTACTTCCTGATGTGTTTAATTTAATTTAATTTATTTTAAGAGGGGGAAAGTGGGGAAGAAGGGAGAGAAACATCAGTGTGAGAGAAAAGCATTAATCAGTGGCCTCTGGCACATGCCCTGACCTGGGACTGAACCCACAACCTAGGCTGGTGCCCTAACTGGGAACTGAACCCATGACCTTTTGCTCTGTGGGACAATGCCCAACCAACTGAGCCTTACCAGTCAGGACCTCCCTGATTTGCTTTACAAACTAGGAGGGGAAAAAAAAATCCACTAACATTTATATAGTACGTCACAGTTTATAGTACTTTACAGATGACATTTATGTCATCTGAGCCTGATTTTACAGGTAAATAAACTGAAGCTCCAACAGATAATGAATTTGGATTTCAAATCTCAGACAAAAAATTCTTGGAGTTTAGGTCTCTAAGCTTACATCAGATAGCAGATCCTCCTGCACAACCAGGTATGATTCTATGTACCAGACTATTTTTCTGCAAAAAGAAAGATAAACAAAAATTTTGACCAAAATACTTATTGAAACATGATATGAAGCTCTAAGCGAGTATAACAAAGAATTAGTCTCTCGTAAATAAGGAACTCCTGCCAGTGAGAAAAAAGCTCTGAGAGAGGGCTCTTCCACAGCTCACAAAGGCTGCTTGCTGCGTGCGCCCTCTGACTCCTATTTCCAAGTATGATCGATCCACCTCTGGATAATCTGATCGTCCATAAATGCAAACTGGCTTCCTCTTGCTATCTACATTAAGAAGTGTTGCTGGGTAATTGGGCTACGGACAGTAAGTTTGCTCCCTTTTACTTTTTTATAATCTCCAATTTCTACCATGAGCATGTTATTTTAACAGTGGAAAAAATAAAGTTCTTTTAAAGTTAAAAAAATAAGAAGGAAAAAGCAAGTTACATAAGAATACTTACACTATAATTCTACTTATGTTAAAGTCACAAAGGTAAATATTGGCTAGAGTATGTACTTGTTTGGTAAAACTATAAAGAAAAGCAAGGGGATGGTTCACACAACATTCAGGAAACTGGTTACTTCTCAGGGAGCGAGGAGGAGGAGGGGGATTCAATCAGGCAGGGAATGGCAAGAGGCTTCGAAGGTACTAGAAATCTCCCTTTTGTTAAGCTGGTAGTAAAAACAGACCTTCTATTTATTATTCTTTAAGTTGAAGATGTATGTCATATGGACTTTTATACACATGGCTTGTTTCACAATTTAAAAAGAAAGGATGTAAAGAGAGGTGAGGAATCAGAATTTGGGGACTGTAACCCAGACTCTTCCACTTACTGACTACAACAAGCAAGTCTCTTAGACAGGTCATTTAACCTCTCAGAGGAGTTTTTTTCTTCTTATTTTATAGGTGAGGAAGCTAACAAGTAACATAAGTCTAGCACTTTTCTGTTTAAAGTCCTTAGACTACAGTAAGACATGCAAATAAAGCCCTGGCTGGTGTGGCCCAGTGGATTGGGTGCCAGCTTGCGTACCAAAGGGTTAACTCCTGGTCAGGGCACAGGCCTGGGTTGCAGGCCAGATCCCCAGTTAGGGGTGTGTGGGAGGCAACTGATCAATGTTTCTCTCCCTCTCTTTCTCCCTTCTCTCTCCTCTCTCTAAAAATAAGTAAATAAAATCTTTTTTTTTAAAGACATGCAAATAAAATGATGATATAAAGTAATACCTCCTTAATACATAGTAGAACATTATAATACTGTACTAAGAACTCAATGATAAGACAAGCAAGCCTATTCATATTCTAGTCTCCTCCTATCTAATAATGGCAACAATTATTATTTTTTAACAGGTACTATGTAACACACTGTGTTAAGTGCTTTCCATAGATTATTCTTTTAATACTCAAAGCAACTCTATGAGATTAGGTCTCTTATGCCCACTTCACAGATAAGACCATTGTGCCCAAGATCACACAACTAGTAGTAAACGGCAGACAGACCTCAGAACCCACACTCCTCGTGTTAGTTCTGCCTCACTTCGCTCACTCTATTTAAATCGTCTGTCTCTCCTACGACATGAAAGCTGTTCATTTTCATTTCCCCTGGCACTTAGCAGGCAATAAGTAAATAAATAAATATTGAGCAAACATTCCATACACACACAGTGTTTTCAGGACAGTTATTTCAGGACATAAACTGATTTGTTCCCCTTGACAGCTTTGTGAAGTATGAAAGTGCTTTTTTAAACCATTGTAACCATATTTAAGTGTACAATTCAGTATATTCACAATGTTATATAATCATTACCACTTAGTTATCAAAGGTTTATAATGCCTCTACTAATATCACTCAGCTATCAAACTCTAGAATGGGGATTTGAACCTAGGACTCTCAACCCCTAAATTCACAGGCTATTCATTCTACCAAGGTGCCTATCTACTAATACCTGCATCTGCTCTCCCTCTCACCAGGATATTGGGAGAATCAAATGAGATAAAGACATCGCAATGTATGTAAAGCACTTTACATACATTCCTGCAACACAGATGACCACAGTTGTGAGGGGGGTAAAACCATCCACCAAGATATTTCTCCCAGGCTATTACTTTTCATTTTGAGTTTTCAAAAGCTAGAAAAATATAAATATCCCACCTGTAGATCAAGCCTGCAGATCCACAAAAGCAATGTCAGGACCCCAAAGTAAAGCTATAAGGAGAAATGCTTGCATTAAGCAGATCACACTCTCATGGAATGACAGGTAACTTATTCAAACCTGATTTTATTATAATAAAGCTTCCTCATTATTTTTTTCAAAAAAGCACTTTCATTCTAAGAACAAGTCTAATCGTCCATCATTCTGCCCATTTCAGAACTACCAAAAAAAAAAAGCTTTCTAAATACTGGGTACTTTTACGTGCTCACTTGTGAAAACCAAGGAAAATGATTTGTTTGCAAGCTGAATGCTGAAGCTTAAACAAAACAAAAAAAGATTTTGATCCCATTGGTACCAAGTTTATGCTCTTTACATCCCTCCCCATTTTCTTTACAGTTTGAACTCTAAAATCAACAGCCACTTTTTAAATATATCATAGTTAATGCAATTCAGTCCAGAAAACTGCTTCCCAAAGATGTTTCTTCCATGCACGCCCCTCTCTACCCGCTAGCATCGCCATTCTACCATGAGAATAAGCATATTATTAAGCTTTAAATAAAACTGGAGATATTGTTTCTGTAGTTCATGTAATGCGTGTATATCAATGCCCTCCCCTAAAAAATAAAATAAAATGATCCTGTGCGCTTTATTTATCCACATCTGAAGGAATTCTGGTGGAATTCTTTCTATTAGAAGAAAATTCAATCTATAGAAATAGAGCCCAATTATTATAAATCTTATCAAGTAATGTCAGAAGAGAATCAAATGAAAAACTCCATCAATACCAAACTATCTCACCAATGAATATTTATGACATTTCCATATTTCCTGTCCTGTTTACATAAAGCAGTGGTGCCAAGATTCACCTCAGGATTATTAGCCTGCAATACAATGATGGGCCTAATTGCCTTGCAAACCAGGACACCAATAAATGGAGTCTTCAAGCTATCAATTTTAAGGCAAAAAAAAAAAGCCTAAGCTCTTTCTGCATGCATGCATGTTCCCTGAATAGGAAATAAATGCAGCCTCATATTTTTCAGTTTCATTCATCAGTTCTCAAGCAAGGAATGCTAACTCAAGCCCATCAAATCTATTTAATTCAAATTCCAGGACGAATTTTTAAATGCACCAGGGGCAGGGCAGAAAGAAGGCGGCAGAGACATCATATAGAAAGATATCTGTCATATTCCAGTTTTATCTTCTTCACCTTCAGTTTGGGACTGGGTTTTATTCTCCCGACTTTCTTGTTATATGAACACAGACATATCTCATTTTATTGCACTTTGCTTAATTATGCTTCACTGATGTTGCAGTTTTTACAAATTTAAGGCAAAACCTTCCAGCAGCAATAACTCAATTCTAATACTCGCTTTATCACAGTGGTCTAGACCCAAACCCTCGCTATCTGCAAGGTGTGCCTGTGATAGAAGACATTCTCCCCTCCTTAATTCTATACCTCTCAACTTTACCCTTTGGATTGATTTACTTCTATATATGATACTAACATAAATGGAAGGGAAAAAAGGATTAAACTAATAGCTTAAGAGTCCTCTAGGAAAGAGAATCTTTAATTCTCTCTCCCCTACAAAGTCCCTCTGATTATTGTCTCTCCCCAAACCACAGCCTCCTAAGCTGTCCATTTAAGTCCAACCCTTTACCCACTTCTGTCTCTTGGAGGCCATCAGAATCCTTCCTTTTCATCCAATCCAGCTCCTCCCAGCACTGCTCATCCTCTCCTCCATCCTCTGCCTCATCCACACCAACTCCATGTCTCCCCCACCTTTAATAAACCCTCTATCACCTCACCATCAGCAATCACCTCCCGTGTCCTACCAGTTCATCTGAGCCATTCTTTCTCCAAAACTCCCTCTGCCACCTTGACCAAGGGACATTTTCTTCAAGACACCATCCCCCAACCTTGCTGACCACCTGCCACTATTCTTTCAGAGAGAGTCCAGCTCAGCAGCGTCTTCTGTGCCCTCTGCCTTGACCCTGCACCCAGGGAGCCACCAATGCCCCTTCCAACAGTCCTAAAATCGCCCTAAATACTACCCCACTGTGCCCTCCCCATTTCAATACCTGTCTGCCCATTTGGGGCCTAATGTCTAATTTAACCCATCCCGCCAGCTCACCATCACACTCCCCTCACTGAAAGTCCCATCCCCACCAGCTCCTATTCCAACCTCCATCAACACTCCCCAAGAAAACCCTAAATTCTACCCCCTCTGCTCTCCTAACCCACGCTATTCCATAAGTCTCACAAATGCCACCACCCCTAGATGACAAACGCCCACTTCAAGCTCAGGTCTCAACCCGTGCCAAGCCCCTCACCCGCAGCTCCTACCACCTCTACGAGCCTGTCCTAGGTCCACGCCAAATTCCACGCTCCTGAATTAACACCCCCCAAGGATCCCATGCAACCGTGCAACCCCACTCTCCATTGAAATTACCCCCCACCCCGCACCCCAGCTCGGATCCCAAAGTGTCAACTGGTCCAAGCCAACCCCAAATCCACCACCCTCATTCAGTCCCCTCCCCCATTAAAAGCCATCCCACTCCAGTCTGATCATCCGGCTCGCCCCCAAACCATCCCAAATTCCACCCCAACCCCCCAACCCAACGCTCCGGTCCCGGGTCCGGTTATTCCCGGACCAAAAGTCCCCTTCCCCTGTCGCCCCCCTACCCCCAACCTGCCTGGGTCCCACCCTCACCCCACCCCCAGCCCGCGCCTGGACAAGTCTCCCCTGCCAGCCCGCCGTTCCATCGCGACCTCACCCCCCTTCCCCCAACCCGCGCTCCGCAGTCTCCACTCTCATTCTCCCCAGTACCACCGGCCCAGGCTCCGGACAAACGGACCGGGGGGTGGGGGCTCTCCTCACCGGCGAGCCGCTGCAGGAGAAAACGGCGGCGGCGGCGGAGACGGTGATGCCCTTGTCTCCTCCGGAGGCTACAGAGGCGACGCTCTCGCTCCCTTGCCCGTGTCCAGTGAGGTGGCGGATGGCGCGCAGGGACCGGGAGCCTCCTCCTCCTCAGCGACTCCGCTCTGAATCCTCTGCAGTAGCTGCCGAGAAGCCCCACGGGTGGGGGAGGGGACGCTCCGCTGCGGGCTAGGAAGGAGGAGGCGAAGGGAGGGAGCGGGGACCTCTAAGCAGGGCGGGGAAGGAGGAGCCGGCGCGTCGCCGCGACACGTCCCGCAGCCTCAGCGTGCCCGGACCACAACTCCCGGCATGCCATGCTGCGGCCCGCGCGCCGCCCGCGCCGCCGCCGCGCGCCCAATGCGGAGGGGCCGCGCCCTCCACGGTCGCGGACAATGGAATGAAGCCAGCCGTCCGCGGCGGCTGTTGTAGACTCAGAGCCCACATGTGAGAGTAGTTAGGTCGCCCCACACACCGTCCCCAGATAGCGATGTTCTCGGGATCTTCAACCTGTTCAGGCGCGCGGGCGCGCGCGCGGATACACAGGCCGCCGCCACCACACATGACGCGCGCGCACACACACCCCGCCGCCGCCGCCGCCGCCGCCGCCGCCGCCCACCCACACCGCCTCCTGGCTCGCGGACTACATTTTCCAGCATGCGCCGGTCTCCCGCCTTCCTTCCGGTCCCTGCGAAACGCTGGCAGGCTCAGTTCGCCGTCCGCCTCCATGTTAAGAAAAAGAAGGGAAGGAGAGGAACAGGGAAAGGAGTGTGCTGACCCACTGAGGGCAAGCCCGAGTGGATTAGCTCGCCTGGGAGTCCGCGCTCTCTTCGCCCTCCCCGATGCCACTATCTCACAAAACTAAGGCAGCCGCTTCCTCCTGGTCTCCCTGAAAATCCGAGGACAAGTTGACAAGTTGAATTCAAATGTAAAAAAGGGCATAATTCTTGACCTGGCTCCTTTACTTTTTAAAATTCACCTGAAAAAGATAATAGGAAACTTTAGAAAAGATGAATGTACAAGGTTGTTATATGAGGTTGTGGATACTGGGGGGAAAAACGGAAACGTCCACCAACAGGAGATGACTGATTTATATATCCAAACAATGCAGTGTTAAGCAGCCATTTAAAATAATGATACAAATCTATTTATTGACGTGAAAAGCTATTCACATTTATTCTTGAGGGGAAAAAATTTAATTACACAACAGCATGTTTAGAATGGTCCGACTTACGGGAAATTAGAGATAGTATTGTATAATCATAGATTTCTGGAAAGAGGCGCCTCAAAATATTATCAGTGATTATCTTGGAGGAAGGAGTATCCGATTTCAAGTAATTTTAATCTTCATATTGCCTAAATTGTTTAAAAGGAGCACATAATTTCTTAAGCTATAACATTACTTTCAAAAGTACAATTTCTATACCCAACAACCGTATCTTTGATGCCGAAAAGCTTTCCATGGCTTCCTGTTGCCCTCAGCGGTGCTCCAGGACTAGGCCTGTCTTGTTTTTCTGGGAGCTCCACTTAAAACAGTGGGCCCTACCTAGCCTGGTGGCTCAGTTAGTTGGAGCGTTGTCTCCAGCTTGCAGGTTAGATCTCCTGTCAACCAATCCGTATTTCTTTCTTCCCTTCCTCTCTCCATAAAATCAATAACATATCCTCGGAAGAGGATTAAAAATAATAATGGCATTTGCTTAAAATTCCTGTAAGAACATTAAATTAGTAGGAGAATTTTCTTATTTTTTTAATAGGTGATTTTTTAAAAAGATTTTATTTATTTTTAGAAAGAGGGAAACGAGGGGGAAAGAGAGGGAGAGAAACATCTCACGCTCCCCCAACCAGTTGCTTCACCCATGTCCCCAACCAGGGACCTGGCCAGCAACACAGGCATGTGCCCTGACTGGGAATCAAACCTACGAACTTTCACTTTGCAGGACGATGCCCAGCCCACTGAACCACACCAATCAGGGCAGAATTTGCTCAAGTTTTATTGTCTCTTCTCAAATTTTTCCTTCTGGTCTTTCCACACCCATTGCTCCTGATGTCCTACTTAATTTTGAAGCTCAAGACAAAGCCCTGCCTTCTGTAGAACGCATTTTAGGCAGATTTTCCCTATATCTGAATTCTTATAGCAGTGGTTTCTAATCTGTGGGCCAGAGGCCACGGTGGGAAAGGGGGAGTGAGGCAGGAGGAATGGTTGCGGGTCCACAAAGCTGTGTTTAAACAAAGCATTGTCTATGGACAATAAATGTCGTACTCTTAGAAATCGTTTTCCTTCTGTGTGCCGTTCTCCTAGAATATGTAATATGGTATCAGATCATCTCTAATTTAGCATACATCTTGTATTCGATTACAGTATTTTAGACTTCGTGTGTCATTGTTCATGTGTCGTGCAAGGAACACCAGAATGTGTGAGCTCTACTGGGCAGCCCACAGGAGAACTGCAGGCCTGCCGGAGAAAACCCAAGTTGCCTAGGTCAGAGCGTCGCAGTCCTGCTCCAGCCAACCCGTCAGCTTCACCCCACCTACATGCAGTTACACTCCTATCCCTTAGGAATCACTTGCTCAAAATACATCAGGCACTGTCTTTTTCAAACTGCGTATCTCATTTCCATCCTGTTCTCCCAGCTTTAAAATCCCACTCCCGCCCCCCAAAATCATCTGATTCCTCTGTTCTCTTTTCTTAGAATAGTGAGACAGGTACCTAGGACACGTTAGCCATGTCCCTTTCCCTCTCTGAGTTGCACTGGCCATCCCCTCCCCTAAACCCTTTTCCCTACTTCCCCTAATGGCAGGAAGTGGGGGCTGGGTAATCAAAATTAAAAGGGGCCTGGTCTGTCCTGTGAGTAGAGGATTGTCTGAATTAGGGGAATCCCTGTGAGGAAGCTTACCGGCCTAGGAATCTAGCAATCAGATCCTAAATTAGACCTTGCCAGGAACGTGCTGGGTGACCTTCGGCAAATCCTTTTCTGAAGCTCAGTGTTTACATCTGTAAATGGAAGGAATGATTCCTGTTCTCTCACCTCATGAGGTCATTAGGAGAATCCAATAAAACAGTATGTATGGAAGTGTTTTGAATATTGTAAAGTGCCATTTATAGTCCAAACCCTTTCATCTAATTAGGGAATTATCTCTCCAAATCCCTGCCAAGTCTTGGCCTGTATACTCTTTACTCAGAATTAAATCACTGTTAATGAATTTATTAAAGTATTTAAGGAATTAACTCCATTAAGCCAATTTAATTCCTTGATAAATTTTCTACATAGCACAGTTAAACAATTTCTAACTTTTTTAGATTTTCTATACTGAATTTTCATCAAGGTATATGCTTTTCTCTCTCAACTTTACAAGAAAGATTGGATTCATCAGTTACCTTTACCACTCTTACCGAGTATCGCTTCAGCCTTTACGAAATTTCTAGTCCTGATTCCACCAACTCCACCTTCTCCTGGGGGCGATTTGAGCCATTGTCAGTTTTACTCTGTGTAGATTACTTCTACCAAATGGAATTTTCCCAGAAGTCAACTTTGCAATGTCCAATGCCCTCAACAAAGATGGGATCATTCAGTTTGCTTTTCCATCCATAATAAATTTTTACCATGTGTAGTTTTAGCCATTGTCAGTTTTATTTTGTGTTGATTATTTCAACCACATCCCATTTTTTTCTGCAACCCAACTAAAACAAACTCGGGCAAAATGACAGCGTCAAACACTCTCCTTTGCCTGTAACTATCTGATTAATGAGAACTGAGATGGTTTTGTCCCAGCTATGGTAATGAACTGGCATTGAACTCTGTCTCTCAAAGCATCTCTTTAGGAGTCTTGGCACAAGTGTGAGCTGGTATAGTACCACAGGAGAATGAACATGAGAGACCATGTTGGGAGAACTGATTTTTTTTTTAAGATTTTATTTATTTATTTTTGAAGAGAGGGGAAAGGAGGGGGAAAGGGAGAGAAACCATGTGTGAGAGAAGCAGCAACTGGTTGCCTTTCTCACGCCCCCGACTGGAGACCTGGCCTGTGAACCAGGCATGTGCCCCGACTGGGAATCAAACCAGTGACCTCTCGGTCCACAGGCCGGTGCTCAAGCACACACCCACAGCGAGAATTGATCTCTAATGAGCCCGGGGCTGTGCTGGTATCTAAGATCCATTATCTTATTTAATTCTTCAGCCTAAATGTCCTTCACATGACTGTTTTATAGTAGAAGAAATTGAGACCCAGAGAGAGGAAGGGGTTGGCCAAATTAGGATCAGAAACCAGACCCCGGTTTAATTCGCGGTTTGTGCAATTTGAATATTTCTAAGTTCCAAAGTTATCTAATTTAATTTTTAAACTTTTGATATAATCTTGCCGGAAAATTAAATTACAATTTTTGAGGTTAGCTTAGATAGGAAATCAGAAAAATATATGCATATAAACAAAGCATTCTCAAAGAGCTTTTTGTAACAGCAAATGATACGAGGAGTGTAAAATGTTTTGTAAATGACCCAACATGGGGCAAATGAACGTTTCTGCCACTTGTGATAAAGGCTGTTAAATAAACCTGCTATGCCAGCTTGACAGAGTGCCAGAAAACTAATAACACACAACTAACATTGGATAGATGGACAGCAAATGCCCAGCCTGATATTTAATTCTGATAGCCAATATTGAAGGGATGTGATTGCATCCTGCCTATCCTTTAAGACCTAAGTCAGTCTGCAGGAAGCCTCTCCGACCCCTGCTTAGGTTAGGAGCCCACTCAGTTCCCACAGCCAGCTCACTATCATGTTCGTTGTCTATTTACTGCCCTCGAGGACAAGGACCAAGATGATTTGGTTCACCTCTGTGGCCAGAGCTCTTTTCAGCCCAGAGATTCTCACAGGGTAAAGCTTCAGTAAAGGGAGGTTGAATTAATGAATCAATCAATTAACATAAGTATATAGACTATATATACTTGTCAATTAAAATGACAGGGAAAATACCTTAATAGAGCTGAAAAAATTAACCACAAGGGAAAAGTTCACATTAAATAAAGAGCAAAAGTAAATCACAAACCATGGGCATGAAATGATTCCAGCTACCTAAGCTCCCAAGCAGCAGCTGGAAAGAGCGTTGCCATCCTAGGTTCAAATCCTGCCTCAGTCAGGATTGGGTGTCCTTTGTCAAGTCATTTCTTCTCCTGTACCTGTTTCTTTTCTTCTTTTAAACTTACTGAGTTTTTTTAGAAAGAGAGAGGAAGGGAGAACAAGAGAGAGAAACATTGATTTGTTGTTCTACTTATTTATCCATACATTGGCTGATGCCTGCTTGCGCCCTGACTGGGGACCAAGCCCACAACCTTGGCGTATCAGGATGATGCTCCAGCCAACTGAGCTACCCAGCCAGGGCCTGTACCTGTTTCCTTATCCCTAAAATGGCTGACGGTGCAGAACTCCCAGAGAAGATAAAAGGGTTAATTAAGGTGTCAGATGTTTTTCATGCTCTAAGAGCGGACAGAAGTGAAGGCTGCTACTAACAAATGTCAGAAGAGAATTGAGAGGGAAGTTTATAGTCAGGAGGATCCTTTACGTAAATTATGCTGCTCGAGTTCAGAAACTTAAAAAAGAAGCACACCAAATATTGTGGGTTGAATTGTGTCTCCCACAAAGATACCAGCATACCTCACTTTATTGCACTTCGCTTGGCTCCGTTTCACAGATGCCACAATTTTACAAATTGAAGGCAAGACCCTCCACCAGCAAAAATATTAAAAGTCACTTTATTGTGGCGGTCTGGACCCAAGCCCTCAATGTATCTGGGGTGTACCTGCATGTCCAAGTCCTAACGCCTATACCTGTGAATGTGACCTTAGTTGAAAGTAAGGTCTTGGCAGTTAAGAAAATATCAGGGCGACATCAATTTTGGATTCAGGCGGACTCTACATCCCACGAATGTGTTTTTATAAGAGAAGAAGAGGATTTGAGACACAGACACCAAGAGGAAGGCCATGCGGAGATAGAGGCGGAGATTAGTCGTGTACCCCAAGCCGAGGAACATCAAAGATTGCCCGGAGCCTCCAGGACCTAGGATGGAGGTATGGAGGGATTCTCCCTAGAACCTCCAGGAGGAACCAACCCTGCCAACACCGTCGTTTCAGATTTCTGGCCCCCACAACTGGGAGAGCACAAGTTTCTACTGTTGAAGCCACCCCATTTGTAGCGATTTGTTAAGACAGCCCTAGAAAACTAATACAGCAATTAAGCTGGAAACCCAAGTAATCAAGTCATTAGCAAATACTTTGTCCCCCAAACCAATTCAAAGGAGCCTATTTTGGGAAATGCTTATCAGTTCATTTAATTTGTCATCTCTAACAACAGCTCTAGAAAACTGGTGTTAACACCCATTGCCTTTAAATCTGTGCCTTTTCTCTTTTTAACACTTAATTGCACTCTTCGTTCTTGCCCTGTCTCCTGGGATGGCTCATTCTTCAAATTAGTGTGAAGAACTCTGGTGTCACACAAAGTGCACAGATATGAAGAAGCCAGATCTAGGTTCGTATCCCAGCTCAGTCACTTCGAGGCTGCGACATTGGGAAAATCACTGGACTTTCTGGACTGCCATGTCCTCACTTGGGTACTTACTCATTATAGGGCATGGGGTTTGAACACATGTGTGTGGCTTGCTCTCTCAAGATGAGGTAGGAATAGCATGTGGTAGAGAGAAATACATTGGTGTCCACTAAGCATGAAAGGGGCCTCCCCGAATATTTTCTTCTACATAAGATCCCAGATCCTTCGCAAGGGACGGACCAAATAAAGACCAGGACATATGTTGGACTTAATTTGATTTCAATTCAATAAGGTAGCACGTTATTTCTTACACCCCTAAGTTTGTGGAGTAAGATTCATACCCACTACACAATCAACAGAAAAAAGTGAAACTGACAGCCGCTAAATTGCACACAATAAGATTACTTATTGACTACAAATTGATGGAAAAATGAAATAAATCTTCCAGACAAAATGGAGATCTGTGAGCTTGTCCCGGGAAAAGTGGACTTGCTAGAACATAGAAATGATGACCATAAACATAACTTACAATGACAGAAGCTTTAATCGCTAAGCTGCGGTATGGATTTTTTTAATTAACTGGGAACCCAAATCATCATAATAAAATGTATACAGAAAATTATTTTTCACATGAAAATAATTATAGTTCAATTTAAGTGAAAGTGGTAAATTGGAAATAGATTTAATAGGCTATGTAGACAATAGTGTCAACAGTAAAAATAAAGGAAAAAAATAGGTTATGTAGAAAAATCAAAGGTATTGAACTGACCCAATGGCATTTCTTCTGGGAAATATTTTCTCAGTGAAAAATAATCAATGTGATATAATTCCATCTAAGACTCTGTATTCATAAACACAAGACAAAAACATCATTAGGGTCAAAGCAGGAGAACAACCCCGGCTGATGCTGCTCAGCGGGTTGAGTGCCAGCCTGCAAACCAAAAGGTTGCTGGATCGATTCTGGGTCTGGGCACGTGCCCAGCTTAGGGGCCAGGTCCCCAGTCGGGGCGAGCAAGAGGCAGCCAATCCTGTTTCTCTCTTGCATTGATGTTTCTCTCCTCTCTCCCTCCCTTCCCCTCTCTCTCTAAAAACAAACAAACAAAAACAAAAAAACTTTCAAACAAACAAACAAAAAAACACAGGAAAATTAATATCCTGACCCCTCTGCTAAAGCTCCTGGAGAGAAAATAGAAATGGAAACCAAGGTCAAGTCTTTGCTGACCTACATTTTACTAAGAACACTTCTCTGATTTTTCCATCAATTGGTCATCAATAAAAACTTCACTGTGTGCAATTTCACTGCCCTAAGTTTTATTTTATTTTTTCCTGTTAACCATGTAACGATCAGTGCCCATGTAGAGAAGGTCGTGGGGCCTCACTGCTTAACATTCGCTTTGTCCATCCCTTGCTCCATCTGCCCACTCAGCAGTTACCCAGCCCTGACAGAGGAATCAGGCCAAGGCCCTGACCTCAAATATTGACAGTTCTACTTCTTTTTTCTAATCGTACACTTTTCTTGTTAATTCGTTGGGGAGGACCTCCAGTACGATCTTAACAGAAGTAGTGATAAGGGGCACCCTATTTTTATACTTCTCTGGTAAATACGACGTTTCACGTAGGTTTATTTTTGTGTATGCTCTTTTTCAGATAAAGAAAGTTCCCTTTTATTCTTAGTGTGAAAAGAATTTTATCCGCCCTGGCCAGGTAGGTCAGTTGGTTAGAGCACCATCCTGATAGGCCAAGGTTGTGGGTTCGATCCCTGGTCAGGGCTCATACAAGAATCAACCAATAAATATGTAAATAAGTGGAACAACAAATAGCTGTCTCTCTCTCTAATCAATACATTGAATTTTTTTAATTTGAAAAGGATCTTATCATAAATGGGTGGTCACTTTTATCAAATTATTTTTCTACATCGTGAGATGATGCTATGATTTTTTAACTTTATTCTACTATGTGGTGAATTATATTGATTAAAATTCTAATGTCAAATCAGCCTGGTATTTCTGGAATAAAGACAACTTAGTTGTATAGTATTGTCCTATTTTTAGATCTTTGGATTTGGCTTGCTGATTTTTTATTTTTTTGGACTTTTTGCATCTTTGTTTGGCCTGTAACTAACCTTCCTTTTAATGTCCCCATTAGGTTTGTGTATCTGGGTATGGCTGGTCACATCAGTTGAGAAGTACTTCCACTTTTCTGTTCTCTGGAAACATCTGAGCCTGGAGTTTTCTTTGTGGGAAATTTTGTTTTTAAATAAGAAATTCAATTTCTGTAATAGAAGCAGGACCGCTCAGTTTTCCTGTTTCTTCTTGTGCAACGTTAGTAAGCTGTGTGTTTATAAGAATTGGTCCATTTCATCTGAATTTTCAGGCTGGTTGGGATAAAATTACTCATAATATCCTTTCATTATCTTTTTGATGAATACAGGAGCTGTAGCGGCGGCACTGTCTATTTCTAAATTGATACCGTCTCCTCTTTTACCTTGGTCATACTGGTTAGAAGTTTATCAGTTTTAGTAGTCTTAATTGTTATTTCGATCCCCTCTTTCATATCTTTGTTTTCTATTTTATTAACTTAGAACTAATTTTTTCTTCCTTCTACTTTATTTGGATTTAATTTCTGGATGTTTTTCTTAACTCCTTACAGTAGATATGTAGATAATTGATTTTCAGCCACTTTCCCTTTGCAATATAGGCATTTAAAGCCATAAAGTTTCACTGTAAGCATGGCTTTAGCTGCACTCCACAATTTTTTTTAAAAAGTTTTTATTTATAGATTTTAGACAGATAAAGAGAAAGAGGGAGAGAGAGAAACATGGATTTGTTGTTTCCCTTATTTATGCATTCCCTTGTTGATTCTTGTATGTGCCCTGACTGGGGACCGAACCTGCAACCTTGACATATCAGGACAATGTTCTAACCAACTGAGCTACCCAGAGAGGGCTCCATGAGTTTTGACATATTGTATTTTCATTATCATTTGATTCAAATATTTTTCAATTTCTATCGTGGGCGCTTTTTTTTAATCCTCACTAGAGGACATTTTGTCATTATTTTTAGACAGAGGAAGGGAGGGGGCAGAGAGAGAAAGAGAGAAATATTGATGCGAGAGAGAAACACTGATTGGCTGCCTTCTCATATGCCCCTCAACCAGGGATCAAACGTGCAACCTGGGTATGTGCCTGACCCATCATCCTGTGGACCAAAAAGTCACGAGCCCATGACTTTTTGGTCTACAGGATGATGCTCCAACCAACTGAGCTACACCAGCTGGGGAAGTGGTTGGTTTTGTTTTGTTTTTTAATCCACAGATTATTTAGTAGTATATTGTTCAATTTCCAAAAAATGTTGGGATTTTCTAGTTTTCTTTTCATTTTTTATTACTAGCATAATCCAACTGTGGTTATCGAGATACCCTATATGATTTCAGTTCTTTAAAATTTGGTTAGGCTTACATTATATTTCAGAATATCAATAAATAAATATTCCATTTGCACGGTCATTTGAACTCCTGGAAGTTCCCGGATTTTGTTTTCCCTGCATGACCTTTTGGTCTAAACCCTGTGCCACAAACCAAAATGCCTACATTTGAAAGGGGCAGAGACAATATAAAATGAAAAGAAGCTTTAGACTCCTAAACTGGTACAAACAGAAAATAGACTGAAAAGCCTCCTCAGCTGCACACACTGGCTACCAAAAGGAAAGGGGACTCAGAGTGCAGAACCGAGGCCCACAGAGGAGTGTTCCCAAGTCGGGCCGAGTCCCGGAACTGCTCAATTTCAGAGTCAGCGTGTGCCCTGTTTGATTTCCGAGTTGTTATGAACCAGCAACTGCTGTGTGCCTCCTCTTTCCTCCCTTTTTGAGTAGGAGGGTGTGTAGTAGTTCATCTAGGCCCGCGCCACGGTGGTCCGTTGGGTGGGTAGAGAGCAGATAACTCATCTCTTTGGCAGATGTTCAGCTATACTTGATGAGGTTACTTAAGGAACTACACCCGAGGATCCGCATTTGCATCTGAACTGGATTAAAGTAATGAAATTCTGGGTCTCAAGTTGGAGCTGTAATGAGACGAGACTTTTAAGGGGAATTGAGAGAGAATAAGGGTATTTTGCCTTGGGGTCAAGAGGCAGGTTATGTTAGCCAGCCTCCAGAGTGGTCCCCAATCATTTTTACCTCCTGATATTCACACCCCTGACAGAGTGTGACTTCTGCAATTAGGTAATAAAAAGCTTTGTGGCTTTCGCCTCCGTCTTTCTTGGATCACTTGCTCTGGCAGACGCAGCTGCCACATCCCGAGAACAGATTCACATTATGAGGAACTGAGACCTCCTGCCAACGACCGAGCTTCCTGTCAGAGTCCTTCGGGTGGCTGCAGCCCTGGCTGGTGTGTTAGCTGCAACCTCAGGAGAACCATGCACCGGAATTCTTAGTTAAGCCACTTCCAAATTCTCAACCACAAAAAAATAGGTGAGGGAATAAATGTCCATTGTTTTAAGCCACTGAATTTTGGGGTAAGTTTTTATGCAGAAATAGATAATTTATACTCTCACTTGGGCTGCTTATATTTGAACTATTAAAGATCTATTTAGGTCAGGCAAGGTCATTGTTATAGCAAGCTGAACTTAGCACGAGTACGAAGCTGTTCCTCTGACGGAGACACTTCTTGAGCACCACCACACACCCCGCCCCTTCACCTGGCTCTCTCCCGCTCATCCTCAGCTCGCTCCACCTCTGGGAAGCCTCCCGTTCCTAGGGCTAGAGAGCCCTTCCCTTTCCTTCAGCAGTGGTGCTGATCACTCTGAGCAATAACCGACTATGACCATGTCTGCCTATGCAGCAGGCGATGAACTTCAGGCCAGGGCCCCAGGCACAGAGCCAGGCATGGAATGGGTACGGGCGGGAGTCGGTGAGTGTTTATGGGATGACTGAATGAGTTAGGAAACAGCTTCACACCCCTGCGGGCCTTAGCGACTTTGGAGGGCCTCTGTGAGATGGAACTCCTGTACCCGCGAAGTCTTCAGGGACCTTGGAGGAGGACCCAAAGCACCCTTAGAGAACTCCTTTGTTAGGCCCACAGTGCATTTAGAAGACAGACGACTCTCAAGGAGACTTTCAAGAAATTTTCAGAGATTCATAGTTGTAAGCAAAAAAAACAAACAAACAAACAATAAAAACATAACAGAAAATTCTCACTGATTTAAGAGAAGGAATTTATTAAAAGAATATGGGAATAGGCACATGAAAAGGTGCCCAATGTCATTAGCAATGAAAGAAACACAAGTCAACACCACAATGAGATACCACCTCAAACTCACTAGAATGGCTAAAATTAAAAAGACAGACAATAACAAGCGTTTGCAAGGATGTGGAGAAGCTGGAAACCCCGCACCCTGTGGGTAGAAATATAAAGCGGTGCAGCTGCTCTGGAAAATAGTCTGGCAGTTTCTGATAAAGCTAAACAGACAGTTACCATATAACCCAACCATTCCACTCCTAGGAGTATACCCAAGAGAAATAAAAACACACGCACACACAAAAATGTGTACATGAATGCTCACAATAGCCAGAGTGGAAACAACCCAAATGTCCATCAACTAATGAATGAATAAACAAAATGTGGAATGTCCATACCACAGAACGTTATTTGGAACAGAAGGTAATGAAGTAACCCCGGCTGGGTGTCTCGGTTGGTTGGAGCATTGTCCTGTGCACCAAAAAGCTGCAGGTTCGATCCTTGGTCAGGGCACATACCTACTCAGGTGTGGGTTCCATCCCTGGTCTGGGCACATACAGGAGGTAACCAATCAATGTTTCTCGCTCACATCAATGTTTCTTCCTCTCTCTCTAACATCAATAATAGTCCTGGCTGGTGCGGCTCAATGGGTTGAGATTCAGCCTGTGAACCAAAAGGTTGCTGGGGCACATGCCTGGGTTGCAGGTCAGGTCCCCAGTTGGGGGTGTGCGAGGGTTGCCTCGCAACCTGTTGATGTTTCTCTCACTCATCAGTGTTTCTCTCCTCTTTCTCCCTCCCTTCCCCTTTCTCTAAAAAGTAAATAAAATATTAAAAAAATGAAGTCAATAAACATATCCTTTGGTGAGGATTAAAAGATAAAGTAATGCAGTACTGATAAGACATGCTACAAAGCAGATGAACCTTGAAAACATTATGCACGGGAGAGAAACGAGCCAGAAAGACTACATGCTGCACAATCGCGCTTACGTGACACACCCAGAGTGGGCAGATGCACGGCGGACAGTGGATTAGTGACGGCCCAGGGATGAGAGAATGCTGTGGGTTGAATTGTGTTCCCCCAAAAGACATGTTAGATTCCTCACCTCTGGTACCTGTGGATGTGACCTTATTTGGAAAAAGGGTTCTTGCAGATGTAATTAAACTATAAATAAGATGAGGTCATACTAGAGAAGGGTGGATTCCTAGTTTAATAAGACTGAGGTTATAAGGAAAGAAGAGACATGCAAAGGGAAGAAAGCCACGTGAAAATACGAGACACAGGAGAGAGCATGGGGCGAAGAAGCCAGCAGCTGGGAGTGGTGCGCCTGCAAGCCGAGGAATGCGGAGAATCACCAGCGACTTGACCAGCTCAGAGAAAGGCACGGAGCAGACTCTCTTGAGGAGCCTCCTGAGAGAGCGCGGTCCTGCCAGCACCTTGACTTTGGACGACTCCGAACCTCCACAACTGTGAGGGAATAAATTCCCATTGCTTGAAGCCCCCAAGTGTGTGGCACTTCATTATGGCGGCCCAGCAAACCCCTCTGGGGGGCCGGGGAAAAGGGGGTGACTGCTAAGGGGTGTGGGCCTCCCTCCCGGGTTGATGAAAATGTTTACCATTGATTGTGATGATGGTCGCGCGCCCCTGGGAACAAGCTCAAAAGTACCGCGTCTCAATAAACCTGTTACGTGAAAAACACAAACAGTTCTGTTGGAGAGTTCATAAAATCAACAAGAGCCCTAGAGAACCAGGTGTGGAGCCAGGGATCCCACCCCAAACAGTACAGAACTGGGCTAGGAGAACCCACAGCTGCTGCGTTATCAAGCGCTGGCCACTGCAGGCCTGAAAAAAGTAGTGTGGAAAAAGCAGGCCCTCTTAAACTTGATATGTAATTTACATTCAATAAACTGCACCCATTTAAAGTGCACAGTTTGGTGAGTTTTGAAAAATGTATACATCCCTGTAACTGCCATCATAATCAAGGCAAAATATTTGCACCGCCTACTAAAGTTTCCTTGGGTCCCTTCACCGGGAACCGCCCCTCCGTCTCCAGCCCAGGCGAGTACCGACCTGCGCGCTGCCCACTTCCTGAGCCCGGGGTTCTCCAGCCTTCACACCAGTTCCAGGAGCCATCCAACACCCCTCCAATAAACCCTTTTACGTGGGCCAGGTTTGGAGTCTGTTCACAAACAAGCATCGCGACTGACAAAACAGGGAGCGAGTGAGTAAGGAGGAGGCAGCAGGAAAGTAACTCAAGGGAAACATGTTTACTCTGAATCTGTTTATATAAAGTTCAAAAACAGAAGAAAATAACTGATATATTATTTTGGAGTGCATTGCTCTTTGGTGAAATCATGAAGAAATCCAGGCATGCCTGTGATGGTTTAGCAAATATTCACCGTGCGCGCCTCCGCTGGGAAGGGACTGCACTTCCTGCCCCACGGAGGCTGGGCTTGGCCCGTGGGATGTTAGTAGACATGACCTGAGCGGTGCCTTAAATGTGTGAGTGCTGTTTGACGTCGCTCTCACACTTCCGTGAGCTTCTGGAAGAAGACCACGTGCCAGGCAGACTCTGGTGCAAGTAGGATGAGAGACAGGCAGCAGACCTGGATCCAGTCAACCCCCCCACCCAAAGCCCAGTCCAGTTTAGCGCAAAGCAGTTCACCTGCGGACCATGAGCGTGAGATGGATTTTCTCCGGGAGCCGAGGCAACACGTGGCAGTTTTAATGCAGTAAGCAACAGCAAATCCGGACCGAGAAAGGAGGGGATGTGATGAGGGCCTCCAAGTATTAGCAATGCTTTATTTTTCAGGCTGAAAGCTGCGTTCACAAGTGTCCCTTTTATCATTATCCTTTAAACTATGCACATCCATTACACACACTCTGACATTTCTGATTTTCTGACTTTTTTTCAAAGTTAAAAAAGTGAGGAGGAGCCTGGGGCCGTGGCCTCCAACAGACTGGCGGGCAGCTTTGAGGAGCTGGGGCGAGTGAGCGCGGAGGGGCCGGGAGGGCTGAAGTGCAGAGACGGATCAAACGAGGGCAACAGGGTGAGATGGCGCTCACTTCGGCAGCGCGTATACTAAAACGGGGTAAGGCAGCAGTTGCACCTGGGTGGTAGAATATTAGTTTTATTTTCGTCTTTATCCTCCTCTGGATTTCCCTAATTTCCTGCAATGCACACAGATGGCTTTTGTAATCAAAGACAAGAACAAAAAAAGTTAGTGGCAGATACGACTAGTGACCTCCCAACAGGCCTCTCTCCTTCTCCCCTGTTGACAGAACGAAGCACGACTTTCCTGAGCACCCCCTGGGGACCGTCCTCACCCCGGCAGCTGGTGTAGTGTGGCCTGTGCGCCCCAGTTCGACAAGTAGGATGAAAGGGGAAGTCTCCTGCTGAAGAGTGGGAGCAGAATTTTAAGAAGTCCTCTCCCAGGTAGAAAAGAAAAAAGACAAGGGGGAAGATTTTGTGCGTTGTCCTGGAATGCCTGCCGTGACATTTGGATCTGCAGCAGCCACCTTGCAACCTTGAGGGAAGATGTTGCCCAGGAGAGCGGCTGAGGGGAGAGACGGCAAGGTCCTGGGTGACAGGTTGAGCCATTGAGTCAGTCTAGGGGCTGTTCTGCTGACTTCCTGTTGAGAGATTATAAAACTTCTGTGGCTCAAGTCACTTTCAGTTAAGAAGACTCAGTTACAGCCAAAACATCCTAATAGTCACAGAATATTTTTTTAAGTGTGAGAAGAGACATATCTGAATAGCCTTAGAGAATCATTTCCTCTCCCGAGACAGCCAGCTCAGCATATCTGAATTAGCCCAATGGTATAGGCCCCTGAGTTCCAAGGGCTCCCCCTTGCTCCCTAGACCACTTCCTCGACAGGGGCATTTCCATGTGACATTTCCATGAGCTATTCCCTCCTCATATGCACTCAATTTAAAAGTTCCTTTGCAAGTTATATAAATATCTAATCACTACATTATATATAATATATAATCACCTAAATAAATATATAATCACCTGAAACAAAGATCATATTGTATGCTATCAGTAATTAAAAATTTGTTAAAGAGAAAAATTTCCTTCTTTTTAATCGTTCATGTCAGCAAAGCACTGTCTCCATTTCAGCGTGACTGGGACAGGGCCTGTTCCACTGGGACTCTGGCCGAGGTGCAGGGGGGTAATGAGAGTTCCAGGCTCTGCTTGTGCCCTACTCCCCTGCTTGTATGTCTCCTCCTATTGTACCCTACTTTATATTTGCACTGCTGAGTGGGCTAGTTGTGTGTGTCCCATCACCACTTAGCATGACAAAGATAGTGACAGTAGGGTGGATATAAACTAGAACTGACCAATGTCAGTATTTAGTGATTGCACCTGGCTCTGCCCTCTCAACCAGACTTGCTCCTCAAGTTGCATGCAGGGTAAGGCCCGTCCTCTGCCAGGGCTCATCTCAAGAAATCACCAGTGCCTCTCACCTCCCCAGAGAGTGAGCTTTTAAAAACATAAATCAGCCCTGGCTGGTGTGGCTCAGTGGATGGAGTGCCAACCTGTGAACCAAAGGGTCATGGGTTGATTCCCAGTCAGGGCACATGCCTGGGTTGCAGGCCAGGTCCCCAGTAGGGGGCGTGTGAGAGGCAACCACGCATTGATGTTTCTCTCCCTCTCTTTCTCCCTCCCTTCTCTTCTCTCTAAAAAATAAATAAAATCTTTTATTTACCAAAAAAAAAAAAATCACATTACACTATTTCTTTGTTGAAAGCCCGGTACTGCTTTCCATCACACTCGGTATGCGTTTGCTCCTGTCTTCCTCTCTGTGCCTGTCACATGTGTGGAAGGGAGACGCTCCAGAGAGGCAGGGCTCCAGGATTTCTGATATATAGGCACTCCAAGGTCCTCCCGAATACGGTGTTCTGAGAATGCCAAGGCCGGAATCTCTACCAACTGGTTGTTCAGGAAGAAACTTCAGCTGCCCCTCCCGACTCCCCATTCGAACCCATCTGTGCTCTGTGAAGACAGGCTGCTGGCGGAAGTCATCAGGATTAGGGGTAACTTTATAGCTGCTACCCAAGCCGGGGACTTTCAGGTCACCTCAGCTAGAGGAGTTGCTCTAAAATGCCAGCTCACAACGGTATCCAATTTATCTAGTTCTTCACCTTGGCTAAAGCCTTGGAAAGTCCTGTACTGACCTGGGCTCCCAGCTTGGCTGCAGTAACAAAATATGGCCACAAGAGGGCAGTCATGCACTTTGTCAACTGTAGGGATCTGGCTTCAACCAGAAACAACTTCAGATGTTTTTAGCCTGATCACAAGCAGATGGGCCAGATGGAGATCTGCGGGTGCTCTGCTGAAGGCAAACAACTCGAGGTGTTTTTAAAATGACATTCTTTAAATACAGGGTCCAGCAGAAGTAAGGCCTGCTTGAGTGTGAGTGGTAGGGTAATAATATGGGTATAATAATCTATAGTTTTAATTTGAACATTTCACCTAAAATACCATATGGTGTGCTGGAGGTGTGATACTGTAATGGTACAAAATCGCAGGCTAATATTTTGTAATAAAAGATTTTGTAATAAAAAGGGGTGTTATTTGTGTCAAACCCTGTACTTATTCAACTATAACAGCCCAGGAGACTAGGGTCACTTTCTGTTCACCCAAGGACAATTTTTTTTTTTTTTTTGCTTTTAGAGAGAGAAGGGAGAGAGAGGAACATCCATATGAGAGAGAAACATCAATTGGTTGCCTTCCATACAGGCCCAGAGCAGGGATTGTATGGGCTTGGACCGGGACAAGAACCTCCAACCCAGGTTATGTGCCCTGACAGTAATTGTAAGCCACAAACTGAGCCACACCGGCCAGGGCTAGGGTCACTTTAACAACTGGGAGCAAATGCCATAGTACTTATGAACACCCCTTCTAGGAAAGTGTATTTTAATCTGGGATGTGCAGACCATATTAATTCATAAGGTTTGTAGACTTTGAATGGGAAAAAAACTACGTCTTTATGTTCAGTAACCCGTAATGGAATTTAGTATTTCCTTCATCTATGAGTGCAGGTAACCAAAGTGCAGTAGCAGTGACAGTGACCTTGTCACTAACAGGAATCAAATATCTTCATACCACATTATAAGTTGTTCTAGATATCTTTGTCACCCTCATCACTCACTCACAATTAAGAGCTATTAAACTTGCTTCTTTTTTAAAAAAGATTTTGTTTATTTATTTATTTATTTTTAAAGAGAGGGGAAGGGAGGGAGAAAGGGGGGGAGTGAAACATCAATGTGTGGTTGCCTCTAGTGCACCCCCCACTGGGGACATGGCCTGCAACCCAGGCATGTGCCCTGACTGGGATTTGAACCGGCCATGCTTCGGTCTGCAAGCCCGCACCCAATCCACTGAGCTACACCAGCCAGGGCTAAACTTGCTTCTTGATTATGTCATTGAATGTGTTAATAAAGAAGCACATACTTTACTGTATTGCAAGTGGGTTTTTTTTTTAATATCTTGATAATTAAATTTCAATACTAGTGGTTTCCTTTTTAATCCTGTGTCGCTAAAATGCATGCTGTCTCAGGGCTGCCCCATCAGCCCTGGCGATGGTGGTGGGGTGCCCTGCTCTGCAGCGCCCCGACCCTCCAGGGGTGGTCTCAGCCCACCAAGGGCCCTCGTGGTCTCCTGAGCACCAGCCAGCACACAGGTATCTTTCCATTTCATAGACTCACTTCCACATATAGCCACTGGGTGACTGTTGGTCACCTATGAAATACATTATCTCTCTAAAAGTAATGTTATTTATTTTTTAATTTTATTTTTATTGATGAGAGAGAGAGAAAGAGAGAAACGTTGATCTGTCGTTTCACTTAATTATACATTCATTGGTTGATTCTTGTATGTGCCCTGACCGGGGAGTAAATACATTATTAACTTAACAACAATTGAACATTCACCAACAGAAGTTATACCTTATTAGGCAATATTGATTACTCACAAGCAGAACTTCTCTCAGGAGTCCTGCCACCACACAGAAGTAGCTTAATCCAGCTGGGGCACAAACAGGGTGCTATCTCGTTCTTTCTTAAAAGGGTTTTCGGCATACCCCTCTTGGTCCCCAAGCCCATAACAGTCCAGGAACTCTGGAGGCTTGCTCAAAGAGGACGGTCCTATTTCCAGATTCCACTAAGTCCAAGCACCCTTGATCACTGCTGGGATGTGATCACTGCCAGGATGTGATCACTGCCGGGATGATCTCATGTGATCCAGACCCATACTCTGGCCACAGGGACCTTCAGGAGGAAGTCATCCAAGGCCACTTCCTTCTGGTTCAGGTTCGAGGTCCCAGGGAGTGCTTTGAGGGCTGAACAATGACAGATCTTTACAGATAGGGTTTGGGGTTACACTGATAATACAGTTCCTTCACAAATTTAGAAGGCCTTTGATGTATTCGGTTCTGGTCAGTTGCAGTGTGATGGACCACATCCCACGATCTTATCTAGACTGGTCCTCAAGCCTAAAGATGGGTCTCCTTGTAGGTTGTTCCCCATCTGGACGGGGGCTCCCCCAGGGCCATCGGAAACACGGGTTTGGGTGGGCACGCACCATCCTTCTTTGCCAACAGGCTCGTGGCTTTTCTAAGGACGGCACTAGTCCTAACTCCTCTCACAGCCACCACTTCGCAGTTACCACTCAGAAGTGCGCCAGTGTGGGAGCAACTGGCTTCTTAAACCCTGCAAAACTCAAAATCATAGGGTGCTCAGTCAACCCAAATTCCAGGTTATAGCAAAGAGGCCCTCCCTTAGCGAAGGCGTGCAGAGCAGCTAGCTCTAGTTTGAGTCTCTCTTGTTCTCCAGTCGGACTTGGCTAAAAGTAGCAAGAAGGAACCAGAAACCATTCGAGATTTCCCTACCTCTCTACGTTGACACGCTGCCTTGCTACAACCTCGGTCAGCCCCTGCTAAGCCCCCCAGGGTGAGGCAGCTCCTGCCAGCAGACCGCCTGCAGGGAAGTATCTCCCCGTGCTCACAGCCCTGTGCAGAGCCGTCTGGGCGGGTCCTGTGACTCACTTTAAAGCCTTAAGGAGCTCTGGAAACTTTTTTTCATTTTTGTATCCTTGGGACCCAGCTAGCATGTAAAAAAGCCCACACCAGGCCCCACAGACAGAAAGGTCACAGCCCTTCCAGCCATCCCACCAAGCGGTCACACACACGCGTGAAGTCATCTTGGAGAGTCCATCTCCAGCCACCATCAGACTGAAACCTCATCAAAGACCCTGTGAGACCGGCAGAAAACCACCCAGCCGACCAGGGTCAACCAAAAGAATTGGGAGAGGCAATAAATGCCTGCGGTTCTAACCCACAAAGGCTGGGGTCGTCTGCCACAGAGTCACAGGGAACCAACACATGCAGGAGGGCTTCTTTTTTCCAACGCACACATCTCTTTGTTCTTTCACCCTCACCCGAGGATGTGTCCATTGATTTTACCTATTATTATCATTAATTTATAGAGAGAGGGGAAGAAAGGGAGAGAGAGAGAAACATCAATGTGAGAGAGAAACAGATCAGGTGACTCTTATACACCCCCCACTGGGTACCGAACCTGCAACCTAGGCATGTGCCCTGGCTGGGAACCGAACCGGCAACCTTTCGCTTTGCAGGGTGATGCCCAACTAACTGAGCCACACCAGTCAGGGCTGTCTGTTGATTTTAGAGGGAGAGGGAGAGGGAGGGAGGGAGAGACTGAGAAAGAGAAACAGAAAGAAAGGGGGGGGGGAACAACAAAAAAAATTGACGGCAGCCTCCTGTACATGCCCCAGCTGGGGATCAAACCCACAGCCTGAGTATGTGCCCTGACCAAGAATCGAACCCGAAACCTTTTGGTGCATGGGATGACACTCCAACCAACACACGAGGTTTTGATGAAATGTTTTAGTTCTGTATAAGAAGAGCCACAGTTTCCCACCGTGTAGGGCCTGAGTCCTTCCCGCATGCAACTCAAATGTACTCGCTCACTAAGCATGTAGGTTCTGTCACAGGCAGTGCCGTTTCCAGGAACCAAAGTCAACATCAGAGTTAGGTCTACTTGTGAGTAACAGAAAAATTAAAGTAATAGTGGCTTAAACTAAACAAAAGATTGTTTCTCTTTCACCTAAATGAAGTCCAGAGCTAAGTAATGAGTTCAGAGATAAGTAACTTTCGGGGGCCCAGGCTCCCCCGCTCTGGTTCCACCATCCTCAACGCACGACTTTTCTCTCATGGTACAAGGTAGCTGCTCAAGCTCCAGCCGTGATGACTGCCTTTCCACCAACAGAACGTGAAAGGAACAAAAAGATATGTTCGCCTCCCTCTAAGGACACCCCCTAAAGGTGCACAGGATACTTCTGCCTATGTCTCATTTGCTAGAATGTACTCACCCGACCGCACTAGGCTGGAAGATAGGCTGGGAGATGTGGTCTTTGTTCCAAGCGCCTATGTGCCCAGCCGGGAGTCCGGGGTTCACTAAGGATGAGGAGGAGAAAGAGATGGGACCCAACCAGCAGTGTCTGCCACAGGTCGCTCTGACGGTGGCGGATTTCTAGTCTGCTCTGATTTCTGGAGAGCAAATCTCCCTGTCCTTATTTTTCATACTTTCTCTGTCAGTTCCTAAAAAAGAAAAGGAAAGAGGAAATTTGTTACATTCTAGCTGGAATTAAAGTAAACTTATACAGTAATTGGAGAATTGATACTTGTATGAATTTGTATCTTTCTATCCAAGAACATGCCATGTCTTTTCGTTCATACAAATCTTGTTTTATATCTTTTAATAAGATGTTGTGGTTTTTCTCTTTATAGGCTTTATACCTTTCTCGTTAAGTGCATTCTGAAGTATTTCACACTTTTGGCTGCTACAGTGTGATTGGACCCCCGATTTTGTTTGCAGGTATTCGTTCTGAGAGTAGAAAAGCAGACTGACACTTGGCTCAACCTTTTGGGCAGCGAGCGCTCCTGCTGAGAAGAGGCGGGGCACCGGCCAGGCCCCCAACGGCCAGCATGCCGGAAAGGGGCGCTGGCAGTCTGCAGCTGCTTTTTGTATCTTAATCTAAAGTTTTCTTTTAAAAAAGTCTTGCTTTTTATGTTTATCTTATATGCAGTCACGTTGCTCAATTCTCTTATTAATTCTAGTAGTTTTTATTAGCCTGTTCCGTTTACTGAGCATACAGTCTTAACAGTAAAAGTGTTTTATCTCCTTTTCTTGAATTTAGAGCTGGTATTTTATCTTCTTATCTTAATGCTCTTGCTAAACCTGGGCAGAATGCTCAGTTCATGGAAGGACTCGGACTCGCTAATGCCTTGGGCGATGGAATAAAAAGGTGCACTTACCTGCGGAGCTATACCTCCACCCTTGCGCTACCCGTCACCAAGCTCACGTGAGGGATGAGGAAGGACTCTCAGAAGGGTTAGGTAACTTGTTCACGTCTCCAGTGGGGTGGTAGGGTGGGGGCGGCAGGGGGAATGAGGAGCCCCGGGCAAGGCTGCCACCGCCCCGCCTTCTCTCCACCATCCTGCACTGGGTTCTGAAAGGAGTTTTCAGCTCGCCTAAGGGACCCAGCTGCTGAGGCAACAGAGACAGCGTTAAGTGTTAATCTGTAGGCTTCGACCCTCATTCGTCTGCTCACTCATTCATTCATTACCTCCAGGAACATCCTTGGAGCGCTGAGGACCTGGTCTGTGCCAGGCCCTGCTCCGGCACTGGGCACACAGGGAGGGTGAGGTCCAGTGGCTACAGAATTCGCGTTGGCTCTGGGAGAACAGCAAGAGGAAGCGCTTCCCAGGCAGAGGGCAGGGCACGCACGGAGGCCTCCAGGGCCACAAAAGAGAGGTTTGAGTACAGAAAAGACGGAGCCTTGGACAAGAGGGAGGGTCTCCGGGCATCTGCTACGGGGCTGCCGTGTCAGGCCCGTTCCCTCTCGACCCTCTTACTCATGGTCTGCCTAGCTGCCAGATGCATGCTTGGTTCTGGGAAGAAACTTGCTCAGTGTCCTCTCCTCGACGTATTGAGCCCAGCAGGACTTGGTGACAACACAGGGGGCTCTGTGCAGACTGGGCACCATGGAGGGGCTTCCGCGGCTGCGGATCCGCACTGTTGGCGAACCTGGGAGACGCTGCAGAATTCTATGCAGAGTGTCTGACAATGGAGACCAGGCATCGGTGGGAAATGGTCACATTTGCAGAGACAGGATGTGTGTTAACAGTTCTCTTGGTTTTAGGCAGGATTTTTTAGTGAATGAAAGAAAAAAAATATTTTCTGTATTAAACGTCAAAGAACAGGCCCTCAGCAACACAGCACTCATTCTAATACAATTAAAGCTCTTGTCAGTTTCACCCTGAAATTAAAGAAGTGCCAGAAGTGCCTGATGCCCTCCACACACCTAACCCCACGATTGGCACATCTTATGCTTAATAGCAAACCAGCTAGGAAAAGAAAAACCTCAAAATTCGGGTCAAGATAAGCCAATCTCTTATAATGTGGGAAAGAACCTGTCTGTTGAAGCAGGAACCAAAACCAGAAAAATGCAAGTAGAAAAAGCAAATGCAGCGCAGCCCTGGCTGATGTGGCTCAGTGGATTGGGTACCAGCCTGCGAACCACAGGGTCGCCAGTTCGATTCCCAATCAGGGCACATGGCTGGCTGGGTTGTGGGCCAGGTCCCTGGTTGAGGGTATGGGAGAGGCAACCACACATTGATGTTTCTCTCCCTCTCTTTCTCCCTCCTTTCCCCCTCCCTAAAAATAAATAAACAAAATCTCTTTAAAAAAAAAGAAGAAAGAAAAAGCAAATACTAATTTAAAACTCTATGGGCAACGAAAGCCTCATACAGCTCTCCAGGGCATGTGTGAAGAGTCTAGACCTGGCGTCTGGAGAAATGTTTGCTAAAGGTGAAAGCTCCCCATGGAGAAGAAACATGGGTAGAACTTGGAATCAACAGGTGGAGACAGTATTTATAACCAAACAAGAGGAGCCAGGAGGGAACTAACTGATATTGAAAAGTTCAGTGTGCAATTAAAACATCCAGGATGGAGAGAAAAATCAATACTACAACCACATTGCTAAAAAAGAAAACAGAAGCCCTGGCTGGTGTGGCTCAGAGGATTGAGTGCCAGCCTGTGAACTGAAAAGTCACCGGTTCGGTTCCCAGTCAGGGCACACACCTGGGTTGCAGGCTGGGTCCCTGACTGGGGACGGATGCATCTCTCACACATTGCTGTTTTCTCTCCCTCTCTTTCTCCCTCCCTTCCCTAAAAGTAAATAAATAAAATCTTTAAAACATAAAAAAAATTATATAAACACTTTTTTAAAAAGAAAGAAGACAGAAAAGCCCACATGACAGATCATAGTAAGTCTTCAGGCTGGACAACGCTTGACTGCAAAAGCACAGATCAAACGCTTCAGGGGAGAGGAAACGAAGTGACTAAACTTTGTCAAGAGGAGGAAATGGAGTCTCTTAGGAAACTCTCTGTCCATTAATCCCTGGAGTAGGAGGAGGGAAGTTCAGAAGCAGAAGACGAGCACACGAATGAAGAGCTGAAGACCTTCAGGCAGCAAGTGAAAGACCTTGAAGGAAAGCTAAAAAGCACAGTTACAAGCAGAGCTAAAAAGCATCTTCTCAAAACCAAATTATTTCTCTCGAATTAAAAGTTCATGGTCATTGAACAAGAGCACAGGAGGCTGAAAGGCACCTCCTCATCTCAAGAGAGGAGATGGCAGACATAAAGAACAATGGAAAGTGATTAAACTTGACCTTCTAGAAATGGATCCTTACGCATCTGATGATCCAGTTGGAGGATTTTTTCAGGGACTAGTTGAATCCCCCACCCCCACCCCCTGTCCCCAATCTCTGAGCACAGGGTGCTGTTTCTTCTTCTGTCTCAGTGCCCCTCACCTCAGACCCTCTCCTTGGCTGCCAGGTTCTCCTCCATTTCCAGATCTGGTGCTTCCGACAGATTCAAATGGGAGATGCATGGCAGGGAGATGTCCTTGTGTTAGTCAGTGCTCTCCAGGGAGGCAGAACAAATGTATGAATGGGGAGATTTATCTACAGAATTGGCTTATACAATTGCAGGGGCCGGCTAGTCTGAAATCCGTACAGCAGGCCAGCAGGCTAAAAGTTCTCAGGCAGGGACTGAGACCCCAGTCCCCACACCATAGAGCAGGGGTGTCAAACTCATTTTCACTGGGGGCCACATCAGCCTCACAGTTGTCTTCAAAGGGCCAAAATAATTTTAGGACTGTATAAATGTAACTACTCCTTCACTGTTAAGGAGTTGGAATTACATTCGGCCCTTTGAAGGCAACCGCCGAGGCTGATGTGGCCCCAGGTGAAAATGAGTTTGACACCCCTGCTCTAGAGTCTTCTTCAGGGAAATCTGTTTTGCTCTTAAGGCCCTTCAACAAATAAAATGATTATCAAGGATAATCTCCTTCACTTAAAGTCAACTGACTGTAGAGGTTAACCACAGCTACAAAATGCCTCCACAGCAACACTTAGATTAGCATTTGATTAAATAACTAGGTACCGTAGCCCAGGCAGGGTGGCACATAAAACTGACTTCTGATCCAGGAAGCCTGGATACGCCCCTCGGAGATGGCTTTCCACCAAGAGACTGCTGTCCCCCTCCCCCCCTCATGGGCGGGGCTTTTCTGGACACTCCCATCCAGGAAACGTGGATGTTGCCTCCTGGGCTCCTGCTGAGCCTCCACTCGCCCTTCTGCTCACACTGCTGAACAATGCAAGGACCTCACAGCATTTCATTTATTTTCTTCTTCAAAATTATTTTTGAATTATCTACAATTTTAGTTTAAAACCCTTTTTGCAGCTCAACATTAAACAATAATCTAACTAAAAAATAGACAAAAGATTAGAATAGACATTTCTCCAAAGAGGGTATACCAATGGCTAACAAGCACATGAGAAGATGCTCAACACCATTGGTCATTAGGGAACTTACAATTCAAAACCACAGCGAGACAACTTTCACCTAGTAGGAGGGCCATACCCAAACAGACAGATGACTATGAGGATTGTGGGAAAATTGGAATGCTCAGAGTTTGCTAGTGGGAATGTAAAATGACACAGCCTCTTTGGAAAATAGTCTGATGGTCCCTCAGAATGTTAAACATACAGTTACCAGATGGCCCAGAAATATCACAACCAAGGGAAATGACAACACATGTCCACCCAAAACAGTCTCTTCAATGAGTGGTGGTGGGAAAACTGGACTAGTGCCTGCAAAAAAGAAAGAAAGAAAATAGACCACCAACTTACACCATACACAAGAATAAACTCAAACTGGATAAAAGACTTAAATGTAAGTCCCCCAAACCATAAAAATCCTAGACAAAAGCATAGGCAATAAAATCCTGGACATTGCTCATAGCGATATTTTTTTTTCTGATGTGTCTCCTAGGGCAAGGAAATAGGAAAAAAAATAACAAATGTGACTACCTCAAACTAAAAACTTCTGCACAGCAAGAGAAACCATCAACAAAATGAAAAGGGAACCCACCATATGGGAGAACATATTTGCCAATGAGACATCTGATAAGGGGTTAATTTCCAAAATATAGAAAGAACTGATACAGCTGAATACCAGGAAGACAGACAACACGATTAAAAAATGGGCAAAGGACCTGAATAGACACTTCTCCAAAAAGGACATACAGATGGCCAATAGACATATGAAAGAACATTCAATGTCACTATCATCAGAGAGATGCAAATTAAAACCACAACGAGTTATCACCTCACACCTGTCAGAATGACTACCATCAATAAAGCAACAGACAGCAAGTGCTGGCGAGGCTGTGGAGAAAAGGGACCCCTAGTGTACCTCTGGTGGGAATGCGGACTGGTGCGGCCACTGTGGAAAACTGTGTGTAGTTTCCGCAAAAAATTGATCATAGAGCCCCAGCTGGTGTGGTTTGTTTGGGTGTTGTCCTGCAAACGGAATGGTAGCTGGTTTGATTCCTGGTTAGGGCACATGCCTGGGTAGCAGGCTCTGTCCCCAGTTGCTGCATGTACGATGTTTCTCTCCCTTTCTTTCTCCCTCCCTTCCCTTCTCTGTCTAAAAAACAAAACCAAATCCTGAAAATAGAGCAGCCATTTGACCCAGCAATCCCACTTCCAGCAATATATCCTAAGAATCCTGAAATGCCAATCAGAAAGAATACATGCACCCCTATGTTCATAGCAGCATCATTTACAGTAGCTAAGATCTGGAAACAGCCCAAGTGCCCACCAGTAGGTGAGTGGATAAAAAAGCTGTGGTACATTTATACAACGGAATACTATGCAGCTGTAAAAAAGAAGGAACTCTTACCCTTTATGACAGCATCAATGGACCCAGAGATTATTAGGCTAAATGAAATAAGCCAGTCAGAGAAAGACAAATACCGTATGATCTCACCCACATGTGGAATCTAATGAACAAAATAAACTGACAAAAACAATAAAAACGGAGGCACGGATACATGGAACAGACTGACAGATGTCAGAGGGGACGTGGTCGGGGGGACTGGGAGAGACCAGCCAAAGGACATATACTGCATGTATGCATAGCCCAGGGACACAGACAGCAATGTGGTGAAGTGGGGGGACGGAGGCTAGGTGGGAGAGGGCAAAGTGGGGGGATGGAGGACATCTGTCATAGTGTCAACAATTTTTGCAAAGTTCTGTGTACCACAGTTACAAGAGAAACATGAACGTTACTGTTGGCTTGTTGGTCCCAGTAAATTTTAGTTGACTTAAACAGATGTCTCTCAAAGGCAGGACTGTGGGAGCCGGGATTCCTGCTATCCCCTCAGCGTCCCCCACTTGTCAATCACACTCCTTCCACCAGGCTACACAGCTTTGGAAATTAAAAACAATTTCAACAGTAATCATCAGGTTTCGGGAGTCTATGAACTCCCAGAAGTTATATGCAAAATGTGACGTGTGTGTGCATGTTTTCCCGGGCAGAGTCGACACCCTTTATTAGCAGCTCAAAGAGGGTCACTGACCAACATTTTAGAGCCACATGCCACGTCGGCCTGAATTCCGATTCTGCTTCTGTAGTGTTAGTATGCAAAGCGTCCTTTTGCCCCTTGTTCTTGTCCTAGCGCCCCCTCTCTGGGAGAAGGATGGGGGCCTCTTCCCCTTGAATCCCACACTGCTGTTGGAGAATCTTCCCTTTTCATCGGGTTGCTAAATCCAGAAAATGTAAACTAGAGCTGTGTGCGCGGTTCCCCACCTCACCCCTCTATGAAGAAGCCAAACAGCCCTCCTTGGAGGGGAGGAGGGAGAGCTGGGGTTGGGGTCTGCACCCAGATTCGCCTTTTCCACGTTTCTCTTCCTCCAGTTCCACCTTTCTCTTCCTCCCGTTCTCCGTTCCTTTCTCCCGTCCTTCTGTCCTTCTGCGGTAGGGGCGGTACTTTTAGCTTGGAGAAGGTCAGACGGTCCAGGGACAGAAAGGCACAAGGGTGGAGAACAGCGTGGTTGGGGAGAGCTGGTACCTGGGGCTGCACGGAGGGGGCGAACTCGGTGGCTAATAGGATCAGCCAAGGCGAATCCTCCAGCATGGCACGCACTGCACGAAGGGCCGAAGCGCCGGGGTGGCTCGAGGTCAGGATTACAGACGCCCAGGCGCGAGAGGGAAGCTTAAAGGGCCAGGCCGTGCAACCAGGACGGTAGTGATGGACACCATCCCGACCCGCCGGAGGAAGAAAACTTAGCCCTGCCCACCTCCTACTCCCACCCTCCCCCCGACCGAGGGGGCAGGACCGGTCGCGCCCCGCCCCGTTCCCCCACCCCCTGCCCTGGGAATTTTAGCGATGCTAGACCAAGGCCACCTCCGAATCACGGGTGAACTTGTTTGTTATCCAGAGAACTGAAGGTCTGAAGCAGAGGTCAGTCGGGGAGGTTGGGGAAGGGACTGAAGAGAGATGACTGTCTCTTCCTCGCCTCCCCCTTCTGGCTCCTACTGGGTAGCACCTTCCTGATCCCCTTATCTCTAAGGCGCTCAGGGAAATGCCCCCCTGCAGGAGGCTCCTGGGAAATGCAGCCCTGGCGGCCGAGGAACCATGAGCCCTGCAGCCCCGGTAAGGAAGAGGTTTGTGGGGTAGGAGGAAGGGCCTAGCGCCGGGTGGGTGCCCTTTTCCAACAGGGGGTGGACCAGGAGCCTTTCTCTGATAGGCCCTGTTCTCTGAGTGACATCCTGGTTTTGCTTGTAGGTGGGGGTTTGTGGCTGAGCTATTCAAGGAAATGACCCAGGAAGGGCAGATTGAGGTGGTAGGTAGAGAAACAGCCTTCTTTCTCCAGTTGCGATCCCTTCAACGAGGCACCCTTCCAACCCACAAATCCGACCACCTGACTCCTCATCTGGAAACTCCAACCCCAAGCTGCATTCACTAGGTCGTAACATCCGAGCTCTTGCGCCCATCAGCCAACGCCTTCATGTTATATCCCTGCAGCCCTGCAGCTTGCCCTCTGAGGCCCTCCCACCCCTGCACTCCGCTTTCCAAACACACTGAGATTCTGGACACTCTTTTGAACTTCCTTATCAGTGTGCATACGAGTCTCTTAGCTTTCCTACTTGTCCTTCAAGACCCTTTTTGGCCTTCCCGGGATGCCTTCCTGAACCTCTTGGGCAAAGTCAGACTCTTCTTTCCTGTTGTAAAATCACACCCTGCGCTGTAATTGTGGGTTCACGCTGTCTCCCCAGCCAGACTGGAAGCTGGGAAAGGAAGAGGGAGGGCCTCGTGGGGGGCTTCTTTGTGCCCTCCACTGTTGCCCAGAGTAGGCCAGGTACAAAGTGAGTATTCAGAAAACGTGGTAAAACTAGGAGCCTGGCTTCTCCTTGCAACTCTACTTTTTTTCTAGAAAATTAATTCAAAATTCTTAGAAAAAGGTATTTCATAATAAATTAGTGAACACTTGTGTTAACAGCAAAGTAAAATTGCAGGTGCGGCCTCTCACCTGTGCTGCGGGTCAGGACAGGTCTACCACGCAGGGGCAATTGCGTTCTACCAGATTCTAGAGCTGCAGACTACAAGTCCCGGAGGGCCTGGTGACAGCGCATCTCTCTCTCCGCCCCGCCCCCTCCGGAGGGGTGAGGCGGGGAAGGTGGGCGGGGCCCAGGAGCTGCGAGCCCGAGGCGCGGTCCGGGGAGTGAAATGCCCCAGGCGCTCTGGGGCGCACAAAGCGCAGGCGTAGCGGGTTGGGTGGCGGCAGCATCAAGTAGCGGCCGTTTTTGGCTGCAGCAGCATCCTGCAACAGGTGTAGACAGGTGGGTGCATCAAGGGGAGGCTGGAGAGGGAGTTTGCACCTGGCCCTCTTGTCTTACCTGTGTCAGGGGTTGGACATAGGAGGGAGCGGCAGGAGAAGAGGGGACAAGGCCGGGCCTTTCAGCCCAGGTGTGCCAGCCCTTGCTACGCAGCAAGTGGGGGAGGGGCAGAGGCACCTGCTTCCAGGTAAGTCGCCCTCAGAACAGAGTGCTCCTAGGTTCCAATCCAAGCTCCATCACATACATGGCCAGCCCAATGTCTGTATCCCTCAGTTCGTGCATCTGTAAAATAGTAAATATCCTACCGATCTAACCAGAGTTGCAGTGGGGACGTGGGACGGTAGTGTCGTACGCGCAGTGGTTCCCAAACTTTGCCGCACATCGAATCACCTGGGGCTCTTTAAAAACTATCGGTGCTTCGTTCCCACCCCCAGACATTCTGATTTTCCTTTTAATAGAGTGTGACCTGGGTATCGGGAGTTTTAAAACTCCTGCTGGTATAATGGGAAGCAGCTAGGACTGCTGGGTGTGAACGCTGGCTCCATTGCTGGCGAATTAAGTGGATCTGCACCAGCGACTGGACCTCTCCGCGCGCAGTTTCCTGGGAGTGGCAGGGTTGTTGTGAAGCTTCCAGGAGCTAATAGATGAGAGCGCTGAGAAGTGTACCTGGCAGAGTGCTCAGTCAGTGGTAGCTGCTGTTGAACCATTATTTTATGCATTTTAATTAATTAGTTAGTTTATTTTGTATTTTATGCATTTTATAAATGGCTCAGGTGGGGTTCAAATGTGAGGGGGGCTTTTCTGATCATGAAGGTCCTGCATTTATTGCTGGAATTCTAATATTCTGTGTGGCCAGCATTTCGAAACTCCAGGGTTTCTAACATTTGATGAGCTCCCCACTCCAGCCTCCACCTGCCTCACGGACACCCTTCTGCAGATCCAGAAGGAGAGGCCAAGAATAAGGGACGTGGCCGGGGTTATGTGACTGAGATGGAAATCCAGGCTCCTGACCCCACCCCCACCGCAGCGCAGCGCCGCTGCCCTGCTGACCCCGCAGGACAGTGCTGCCATTATCTGCCTGGAGCAGAGAGTGGGGACGAGGTGGCAGGCTTGCCTTGTTTGTTACTTACACTCCCTTAAGCTTTCCTCGGGCTCCCCTGGGGAGGACAGGCTGGGGGCTTCTCTCCCCAGAGCGGCTCTGGGACTGCCCTCGAAGCCTGCGTGTCCTGTGACTCCTCTGACAGGTCCCGCCTGACTCCATCCTGGAAACTCCTTTTGAAGAAATGGCCCTGGTGAGGGGCGGCTGGCTGTGGAGACAGAGTGAGTGGCCCTGGGCCAGGCCCGTGTCTGACCTGTACCTTGTCCAGGGAAGGAGGGAGGGAAGTGGCTTGTGGGGCCTGCCGAGGGAACCCTTCTCCCCAGAGACCAGGCCCTTTTTATCCTCCTCTCCTTTGTCCATGCTTCTCCCAGTGCCTGGGATGTCCTTCCTGTTCCTGACTGCTCAGTGAACTTCTACTTTTCTTCAAGACCCAGCTCAGATGTCCCCTTCTGTGAGGAGCCTCCTCTGACTTTTCCTCTGCCCCCCACCCCCCCTGCCCCAAGCGCCTGCTGGAACCTGGGTTGGCAGCTCGCTTCTCTGATCCCCAAGCCTCATCCACACTCCTGTCATAGCATCCATCTCCCTACAACTGCCTTTACCTGTGGGTCTAATTGCCCTCCGCCTCCCCGCCCCCCAGACCCTCCATGCAGGCCCCAGACTGTGAGCTCTTCAAGGGCAGACTCTGGGCTGGGTCCTCTGTGGGTCCACTCCACTCCCGCCCAGGGCTGGCCATATAGCAAGGCTCAGAACGAAATGAAACTGCCTCTGCTTTGGAATTCATAAGGCTCTAAGAAGCTCTCCTGTGTCTTTGCCCTTTCTGTCAAGATTTCTAGTCGAAAAATATCTGAAGCTAGGGCTCGGCCTCCAGACCCACACTCTGACCAGAGTTGTGATGTTACCCAGAGGTCTCCTGGGCCAGGAGCCCCCGCTCCCCCGTGACCTATGCTCAGTTCACTCAGTCTAGCAAACACGGAGCCCGGGTCCAGCTGGGCCCCACCGTCTGGTGGGAGGGGCAGACACTACATAACTGTCACAGTCACACAAGTCAGAGATAAGAGCTAAGATGGAGGCTCAGGGTAGGAGAGGTCTTTGCCCTTGAAGACACCTGGGGCTTGGCCTCGGAAGCCCTCAAGGGAGGAATCAGTTCATTCATCTACCATTTGCAACATTTGTGGAGCCCCTACTATGTGTTAGGCCCAGTGGGAGGCAATGGGTGAGCAAGACAGAAAGAGGACCTGCTGTCATTTCAGGGGACAGACAAGGAGGGGTGGTTCCGACACTGGGGGACTCGGGGGAGGGGACTCTGGGAGTCCATCCAGGGCTCCTGCCCCCTCCCCACCCAGCAGGCTCTCCGATCAGTCTGCCTGCTGGGTCTGGAATATCTCACAGGCTCTTTCCTTCGTCGCTGGAAACGAAACTGGTTTGCCCTGTGGATGGACGGAACCCTGGGCTACTACCATGACGAGACCGCGCAGGACGAGGAGGACCGTGTGCTTATCCGCTTCAATGTTCGCAATATAAAGATCGGCCAAGAGTGCCACGGTGAGAAGCCCTTCCCCTCTGGCACTGTGACTGTGGGCATGCCCTCCCATGATGTCCGTCCCAGAATACCCGCCCTGGAAGGCTCTGTGCAACTTTCAGAGGGCTTCTACAGACATTGCTTCTGGGCCTCTGTCAACTCCAATTCATGGGTCTGAAGTAAGAAATTAGACGAGTTCCTACCCTGTGCCAGCCCCGGCCTTACGCTGGGCTCACAGAGGTAAGTCCCAGTTCCTGCCCTCTAGAAGCTAGGAAATGGGTAAAGATGAAGGGAAATAAAGGAGGCTCAGAGAAGTTAAGTGACTGGCCTGGAGTCACACTGCAGATCTTCTCAACGAGACTCAGGCCACAGTTACAACACGGTTACTGAGAGTAGACATACCCAACTGGAGAAGCAGGCAATGTGGAAGGGTTGGAAGGCTCTAGAACAGGATCCCGAAGAAAGTGTGTGGGGTCAGAGGAAGTTGGCAATGGCCAATAAATAGAACCCAGAGAAGTCAGTTCCCGTTCTTATTCCTGGTTTACTGGGGGGCCCTGGGCCTGCGCCCCATGGAAACCCTGTGTGTCTGCCTTTAGATGTGCAGCCCCCGGAGGGCCGGAGCCGAGATGGCCTGCTCACTGTGAGTTTTCGGGAAGGCTCCCGCCTGCACCTGTGTGCGGAGACCCAGGATGACGCCATGTGAGTCGCTCCCGGGAGAGGATGGGATGGCATCTTGGGGAATGTGATCAGGAGCCTCCTCCTCATTGGACCTTCTGGCTCCCTGAGGTTGGGAAGGGTCCAGAGAGACCCGTCAGGTTGGTAGAGGCTGAAAGAGTGGAGTTGAAGGCTCATGGTGGTCAGTGACGTAGCAGTAAACCCTTCCCATGGTCTGTGCTGAGCTGAGGACTTCGGGGGAGGAGTGTGCACACCGGCCCCCTGTGTGGCCCCTGATCAGTCAGTCCGGTATTTAGCAGCCTCTGAGGTAAGCCCCCACTTAGGGGTGATACAAAGGAACAGAGCCCTATGCCATCCTCAAAGGACCCTCTTCTGAGAAGATGTCCCTGTGGGGAGCTGAGCTGAGCGAGGGGTAGACCCTGACCTGCCTCATGGAGGCAGCCCGCCCTGTCACCAGCGCTCAGATCCACACCGAGGGACCAGGCGTATCTCCCTCAGGCGCCAGCTGCTCACTTACATTCTTTCCCTTCCTACCCTCTGGCAGAGAGGGTCAGTTGGCCTTTGCATTGTAGAGAGTGATTGAGATGGGGTGTGTGGGAGTGGGGGGAAAGCTGAGCTCTGGGTAGACAAAGCACAGAGCCGCCTTGTCTACCCCAGACAGGTGCCATGGCAACCAACAAAAGCCCAATTGTCCTGTGTCTGCTGGGCCTTTCTAGGGCTCTGGGGTCAGAGTGTTGGGGAACTGTTTGTAGGTTTTGGATGGGGTGTGGGGGGGCACTGCAGCTAGAGAACCAGCCCAGGCCTGTCCAAATCTGAAGGCCAGAGAGACTCCCCAGGCCCAGCTGCCTGTTGTCTAGATGGGGAAACCGGACCTCCCAGGAGGGTAAAAACTATGAACTAAATGAATTACGAGGTTCCAGGTCAACTGAGGGCTCCATCTATGTGACTGGGCCAGGGGAGGAGGTCACCTTTGTATACTCAGAAGACCTCCCCCTTTGCAAGAGCCTGGGCTCTATTGGTTGGAGGCTGGGTGGGAGAGTTAAATCTAAACTGTAGGGGCCCATCTTCCAAACTACCCCCTCATGGTCTGGTGGGGTTTGCTTTGCAGAGCGTGGAAGACGGCATTGCTGGAGGCGAATTCCACCCCGGTGAGCCCCCGTTGCCTCCCTCTGTCCTTCCCACCCCTACCTGCCATGGAATCATGGGTGACTCAGACTCGGTCTCCACCTGCCTGGAGTTCTCAGTTTCCACATGTGTGAATGAGTAGATTTGCGCAGACTCAGATGCCCTGAGTCCCAAATAGAAAAGGACAGAAGGCAGCCCACTGGTGCTTGGAGGAGGAAGAGAGAGGCCTCCAGGAAGGGGATGGCACGTGAGCTGGGGGAGAGGAACTGTCTTTTAGTGAGCAACTTCTATGTGCCAGGTGTGGTACAGGTGCAATTCTAGCTGTTCCTCACGACAGTCCTGTGAGGTTGGGATGATTGTTCCCTCTCTGCAGATGATAAGACTGAGTGAGATTCATTCACGCACACACCAATATTCACTGACTTTCTACTGCATGCCAGGCTTGTGCCAGGGGCCAGGGATCAGAGCCGAACTAAGGAGATGTGGGCCCTGCCCTCCTGGACTCAGCCTGGTGGGAAGTCAGCATGAAGCAACTAATTACACAGTTTTTATTCCATCGCAATGGTGGAAACTGCTCTGACAGAGACTTGCAGTGTGTATCCAGTGGGTGACCACCTTATGGCCTGATTCAGGCGGGAGCTCAGACAAAGCTTAAAATGAGACCTGAAGGATAAACGGATAGACTGGGTAAAGCGATGGGGTGGGGGGAATGGAACAGCTTTCCAGGCAGAGGCAACTGCACGTGCAAAGGGCCTGAGAGGGGTTAAGACTTTGGAAAATTGAACAAAAGAAAGGCTGGGGGTGGGGGGCTGGAGCTCTGGGAGTGAGAGGGCCTTGGGGAGGGAGGGCTGGCAGGGCCAGCATGCTGGGCTGTGTGAAGGATGCTGGTTTCTCTTAAGAACACTAGGAGGTCGCTGAAAGTTTTTAAGCAGAGGAATGGTGTGAACAGGTCAGACCAGATTTGTATTTTTAAATTTTTTAATTGTTTTCAGAAAGACAGAATGGAATGGGGAGGGGGGAGAGAAAGAGAATCGATTTGTTGTTCCACCCATCCATGCATTTGTTGGTTGATTTTTGTATGTGACTTGACCTGGGATCAAGCCCACAACCTTGGCATATTGGGATGACACTAACCAACTGAGCTACCCGGCCAGGGCTCAGATTTGTATTTTTAAAAAGAGAGTTGGGCTGGTAGGTAGGAAATGGATTACAGAGGGTAAAAGTGGATGTTGGGACAGTGTCCAGGTGACAGGCTGGGGGTCTGGACTAAGGCCTTGCCAGCGGAGACAAGCTGACGAGGATGAGACATGTTTAGGGGGTAGAGCCAACAGAGCTCAGGGACTGATGGAGGTGTGGGTTTGAGGAGCGGCCCAAAGACCCCAGCTCAAGCGTGGCCGAACTTGGCCTTGACCCCATCTGCCTGTCTCCAGATTCCATGCTTGCTCCTTCTATCTCTGGCACAGTGCAGCCCTATTCATCTAGAGAGAAAGTCCACTGGGAAGTAGCAGGAAAAACTGGGGTGCTTTTAGAAACCCCCTCAGGCATCTGCCTGAGGGCCAGGCATGGTGATGAGCACCTATCATCGGTTATGTCTCTTAATCTTCCGGCAACTCTGGCAGCGGTTGGTGTTTTAGTCCCACTTTACAGATAGGGAACCTGAGGTTCGGAGGGGAGGCGATTTACCCAAAGTCTCATAGTTTTTAGTCAGTGAAAAAGCCTGCGGTGGAATCCAGGTCAGTGCAAGACCTCGAGGGTAACTGCACGAGCAGAGGCGGGGAGGTGACAGGTGCACGCGGGTGCGCACAGGGGGGTGTCAGGGCCAGGAGCCTGGCCTGGCTGGAGGGAGATGCGTGGGAGGAAGGAAATGGGAAAGATGACCTCTGAGGAGCTACGTCACCAAGGGCCGGAACTTTATCCCGAGGGTTTTGGGGAACAGTAGAGGTCATTAAGCAGGAAGAGCTGTGGCCAGACTTTGAGGAGCTGACTCAGGCTTCTGGGTGGAACCTGGATTAGAGGAAGCGAAGAGTGAGGAGGCTGGGGCAGTGGTCAGCAGGGTGGAGGGACCCCCGGCTGGGCTAAACTGGCTCTGAGCTCCAAATCCCCCTTGTGCAGGGCTAGTCAGGCCCACCCAGGAGAGGCGGAATCAAAGGAGGTGAGGGTTGACCGTTCTGCACTCTGTGACTCTATGAAGCTACCTGTCCCTTCTCTCCCTGTCCGCCTTCCTGCCACTCTGCTCTCCCCACCTCTCGGCTCTGACCCTCTACTCCACCTCCCGCTGCTCTGCACACACCCCCTCCGTTCCCAGGGCTTGCTCCAGTGGGGTGAGTTTGTGCCTCTGGGTACCAGTGCCTGCCTGCCTCTGAGTGTTCATGTCCTAGTGGTCAAGCCCATGGGCTTCTCTCTGACTTGTACCTATGTAGGAGCAACCTGCGCTTTGCGCCTTCACATTCTACAGTTTTATGCCCGACTCTAGATGGAGGCTCCAGGAAGAGCCCCTGACCCCAGCTATTCCAGGGAACACAGGGCTGGGGCTCAGCCAGGGATAAGGCTGGGGGTTCAGTGAAGGGGGCAGGTGGCTGGCTGGGAGAGCAGATCAGAGCTGTTCTGTCCTCCCTGGAGACTGGGAGCCTCAGCAGCCTGAAACAGGTGAAGGTGGGCTAATTCTGGAGAAACGCTACTGATCCTTCTTCTCTGAGTAACTTTGGCAAAGTCACCACCCCCTCTGAGCCCCATTACCATGGGCTGAGGAGGAAGGAGACACCCCCAGCCCTAGCCCAGCTGGCTCTGGTAAGGCCTATTAAGAGCTCTGAGTCCCTCCAGATATAGAGGGCTGCTGACACCTCCCTCCCTTCCTCCCCCTTCTTGGGTTTCTGTGGCTTGAGCAGGCCCCGGCTGGAGCCACCGTCCCTCCCAGAAGCCGCCGGGTTTGCCCCAAGGTCAGGTGTGTGACCCGCTCGTGGACCCCCTGTAAGTTTGAAAGGCGAATCTGGGTAAGTCCTGACTTAGCCCTCCCAGCCTCCATCCTGGCGGCCAGGATGTGCCTCCAAAATTGGGCCTGGTCACTTCCCTTCCCTGCTCACAAACACTCCATAGCTCCCCATCACCCATGGGACACCAGCCACAACCCTACCCTCGGGATCTGGCCTGGGCCAGTCTTGCCTGCCACAGGCCCCTCATGCCCTGTGCTCCAACTGCTTTGCTGTACTCTCTGTCCTAGCTGCTCTAGACCTATTCCCTCTTCCCAGCCTTTACACATGCTGTTCTCTTGGCTGCGAAAACCCTGTTTCCATATTCACCTGACACACCACGGGAGGACTTCCCAGACTTCCGGCAGGGTCACTCCCTCCCACTGCACTAATCCTTGGTACTGTCTGCATTCTGCCCGGTTTCAAATCTGTTTATTTCTGTCTCTATTCTCCGGGGAGACCTGCAGCTTCCTCCAAGGCAAGGACCAGGTCTGATGGGTTCTGCCCCTGTGGGGCCTGGCACAGTGCTGGGCCTGCAGAAGGAGGTCGATGGCAACTTAGTGATGGGGACAGTCTATCTCGACCCTCCTTATGCCTGGTGCATGAGGGTCAGGCACGAGTAGGCCTCAGGCAGTGTTCATTGAATGAGCTAACAAGTGAATGAAGGGAGGGAGGAGGAAGTGGAAAACTTCTGTTATGGCATCACTGCTGCTTATTTAAATTTACTCTGTCTCCCTGCCTATCCCCTTCCTGGAAAGCAAGATGGTTTCTGGATTTGGGGATGAATCCTCTCTCTGTCCGCAGTGCTCAGCCTCAGAGAACCTGCGGCCTTAAGGTCAACTGTGAGCGCCTTTGCTAGCACAATGGTGCTCTGTGTAGTGGTGCATTAGAATTGCTTAAGGACTTAAAAAAAATGCAAATGTTCAGATCCTACCTCTGGATGCTCTAATGTCATAGGTTTGGCTTTGGAAATCTGTGGTTTAGAAAATTTCTCCTGGCGATTCTGATGTTCAAGAGCCATTGAGTGCACAAGTACTAGGGCCACCCAGTTGCTTAGCCAGGGCTCTGCTGGATTCGCCCTGTGCCCTGGGTGTGACGGTGTGAGAAAGACTGTACTTCTGTACAGATGAGAAAACTGAAGCTCTGCGAGGCCGTAACTTGACCAGGGTCACTTAAGTCTTCAGTAGCAGGTCTTGGACTTCCAGCCCAGCATTATAAGGCATTCCCCATGCCCAACTGCAATTCAAGTTTGTTTACAGTGGGGATTCCTAAAGCAGGATTTAAAAGGCTATAAACCTTTAAAATGTTCTAAGTGGTACAGAACAGCTTTTCAGAGGGAAGGGATCTATTTGTATGTGACCTCCCGAGTCACATGACCCTGTCGCCACTCACAAAAGGGGCTGGGCCTGTGGAGAGGAAGAGGACTAGGAATCAAATCTTGGTTCTGCTCCTGAGGTCTCTGGGGGATCCCCCGCCCCGTTGCCAGGTGACCCACATGACTTTACCTCTGAGCCTCCCAGATCTGGAGGGTAGACGCAGTGCCCCACAGGGACATGAGCTGGTGTTTTCCACTCTCTTCAGGGCCTGACAGGGCCACGGGCTCCCTGTGAAGCTGCAGGGGTGTACGCTTTGGACCTCAGCTTCCCTACCTGTAAAATTGGGGATCTGTGCTTAGATCTTTCTAGCTGCTTCTAGGAGTAGAGCTCAGATGCTGGCCACCCCCACCAGAAGGCCCTGTTGTCCCGCCCTTGTGGAAGGAGCACAGTGAGGGAAGCCACCTGAGACTGAGCTTTGTTTGTCTGAACATCCTGCATTGCTCTGGGACCCGTCATTGTCCCTGACTTGAAACTGGACTTAGAGTTGGGTGCTCTTAGTTCCAGTCTGGCCCTGAATTTGATTCACTTGAGATAAATATATTAGGTACCTACCATGATCCAATGAGGCCTGGTTAGACCCAGGTCCTGCCCTGGGTGGGGGTGGTGATGGGGGCGTCTCCAAATCTGCTGAGAGAGAGACACTCCCACAGGGACACAGACAGTGACACCACAGGGGCACTGGTGCTTTGCTATGGTGAGGAAAGCCTACGGGAGCGGGTGCCCAGATGGGACCCCAACAGAACCTGAGGGTCAGGGAGAGTCACACTTGAGTTGACACCGAAAGACAAGTTCGGTAGTTGGACGAGGAAAGGGAAAAAGGCACCCCGTCAAAGGGGAACGGCACGGCGATCTGAAATCACAAGGTGTGCTCGAGAACTCCTTCTCGGCCAGCCTTCTTGGCAGAAATGTCATGACATGTCGGGTCGGTCCCTCAGCCCCCAACCATTCCTCAGCCCCCTGTAGCCTGCCTCCTTTCCCCATCGCTCCTCTGAGAAGTGTTTTTCCAAGGTCACCCGCAGCTTCCAAGTTGCTAAAACCAATGGCGTCTTCTCTTGGCTCTGGCCAAGGGGGCGGACAGAAGAGCATGTTTAAAAGATAAGGTCATGAGACCTGGTGGCTCTGATGTGGAAGATGAGTGTGTGAAGACAAGGGTGCCAACACGCCTTGGTATGAGTGAATGGTGGTGGCATTTAGAGAATAGGATTTCAGCAGAGCAGGTTTGAGGGGATGGCAGGATGGTGAAATCACTTTAAGACCCCTGGACTTCAAAGGGGAGTCAGACCATTCAGGTGTAAAGCCGTTAGAAAGAGACATAGGGTGGAAGGGGGCTAGGAGGGAGCTAGGAGAGACGGGGACCTTGCCCCTCTCCAGGTCTGCTCCCCTGTAGGTAAAATGAGGGGCTTGGATTAGGAGCTTCCACTTAATTCAGCATATTTATTGCTGTTACTCACTAGACCCTGCTGGTGACACAAATAAAATCAGTCATTGCCTCAAGGCAGCTCTCACTTGGGGTGCAGGCAGGAAAGGAGAGGAGTAACAGGCACAAGTGTAGCCCACAGAGAACTCAGGAAGAAGGATTCTTCCTGAACCCAGACGGGTTTCCTGGAGTGGGTGGATTTTGAGGTAATCTTTCAGGGGTTAGTAAAAATCAAATGGGGAGGGAAGGGGGCAGCAAGCGCATTCCTTCCTCCCAGAGAGAACACTGATGTTCTTTGAGCCTCCCTCTCCAGCTCCGAGGTAACGCGGAGACCCTGATGCCTGTGGTAAGGAACGGAGGAGGTAACAATATGAACACCTCCCCCAGGACCTGGTACATGGTGGATGCTCGATAACACTTTAGTTACTTCCTTTCTCTCCCGGATCAATGCCCTTCCCTCCTTTAATTTCCCTGGCCTGTGGCTTGGCCAGGTCCCCCTCTCCGTGACTAGGAGAGTAGAGAAATCCATCGGGTTTCTCCAAATGAAGCCACTGGAGAGCTGCTAGCAAATATTAGACTATCTAAGAAAAAAGTTGGAAGCCATGGAGATTTTTTTTTAATTTAAGATATGGTTTTATTATTTCTATTGGAGTAAACATTTTGAAGTTGTGAAACCTATTTGTCATAATTTCAAGCCCTTGAAATCATGATAAGTAAACCCTAGGCTGGAGAATCGAAATATTCTTCATAAATTATACAATGTTTTTTGTTATGCACAGACTCCCTCCCTGGCCATATTGCTGTTCGCCTTGGAGAATTTTTGATTTGGGGAGGGCTAGGTAGGAGGCCAGGACAGGAAAATGTAAACAGGAGAGCTGTTTATAGAGGCTGAGCCTTAGATGACAAGGACCACGGACCTTGTGGGTAGGCAGGGCTTTTCTTCAGGAGGTTGCTGGTGCCTGGGGACTCATTATAAACTCGGGGAAGCATCTCCGTGGGCCCAGAGGGGAATGAGCTGGGTGAAGTGGGTAGGGGACCAAATCGGGGCCAGGGAGTTTCCAGGCAGCTAACCCGGCAGGGCTCCCCAGGTGCGTGTCTACAGCCCATACCAGGACTACTATGAAGTGGTGTCCCCCAACGCGCACGAGGCCACTTATGTTCGCAGCTACTACGGACCACCCTACGCAGGTAAGTTTCCCAGAGCCAGGCCCCGCCCATGGTCCTTCGGTCCCCAGAAGGCTCCACCGTTTTATTGACCACGGATTTTCCCGGGCAGGACCCTCCACCAGGCCCTCCCTCCCCTTTCCAAGACTCCATATAGCTCTTGGACCAGAGCCCCTCCCCATTCCAGAGCTGACCTCACCTCTACGGTTCTTCTCTCTCAGATACCCGTTCCTGAGCTGGTAGTGACCCCTGGTGGCTAATGTGGGAACAGCTGCTGCCTCCCGCTCCAGTGTGGTGTGGAGGTTCTTAAGAGATCCCTGGGTTTCCCCACCTTTCCACCCTGGCCCACGGTCCCAGAATGTCAGAACGTCGGTAGCAGATCCAAGTCCCGGAAGCCTTGGGGACAGGCGCACTTCCTCCGCGTTAAGACCTCAGTCTCCGATTGGGGAACAGGATAGTGGGCTCAGCGCCTTACCTTGGGTTGGGCTGGAGTCTAGCAGGAGAGGAGCGAAGATTGCTCTGCTCCTTCCTTTGAACTCCCCGGCTCTCACCGGCTTTCTTCGCAGGCCCGGGTGTAACGCACGTGGTAGTGCGGGAGGACCCCTGCTACAGCGCTGGCGCCCCGCTGGCCATGGGCATGCTCGCGGGGGCCGCCACCGGCGCAGCGCTGGGCTCGCTCATGTGGTCGCCTTGTTGGTTCTGAGCCCTGAGACTCAGCGCGTGGACCCTGCGCAGAAAACGACCGACCTCTTTTCCACCTTGACCACACCCTCCACCCCAAGCCCTGCCCCACTTTTGCCTCTTCTGTTAGCCTAGAGCTTGGCTCATACCCTCCCACTCCCCACCCTTACCCTCAACATCGTAAGAAGTTATCATCCCAGACACAAACGTTTACTCAAAATTCTTGCATCTACTGCCATACACCCCAGAAATCCATTATAGACACATTATATGTTTGCCCCAAACACATCAGGACACAGAACAACTCATATGGCTTCAAGTTCCCCAGGAGCTGGAGACACAGGAGTCAGGTTCTGCCCTCACGTGGCTCCAGGCTTGGGAAAAACAGGAGTAAACATTTGACAACGCAGTTACCAGTCCTTTGACAGCACGAGGGGAAAGAGAGAGGAGGGTAAGCTAGAAGCAGCAAGAGTGCAGAGCCCTCTATAACCATCATGGCATATCAAAGAAATTAGAGGCACGTTTAATTGGGCTGGGGTAGGATCATTATGCCCCTCCAGGTTAAGAAACTTGGCTGGGCAAAGGGGCAGATACGAGCTTTTGGGGAGTGAGGTTTTATAATGAATATATTGCCTGTTTTGTTAACACATACCCAAACCCACAACACTACACTGAGCCCCATCCTGCCCACTACCAGCTTACTGGATTCCCTGTTCCTTCAGTGCTCAGAAAGCACCTGTTTCCCATGTCAGGGTGCCTGGGGCAGCAACTGAGCCGAACCAAGGGTTCCCCTGCTTTGGCGGGGGAGGGGGCAGAATAGATCTGTTTGGGACCTCCACCACAGGATGGTGCCTCCGTCAGGAAGTGTACTTCTGCTCCCCAGATGCTTGGCCCTATGCCCTTAACTGCACCTGTCATCTTAGGCGTCGTATCCCTTCATTCAGGGGCAGATGGCAGTGTTCAGTTCTGGGGCCTGATCCACCTCTGTCTCAGCCCAGAAGGCCCCACATGTACCTCCCTGCAGGTGTTCCAGGAGTCTCCCCATTTGGTCCCTTTTCAGTTTCCTCCCCCAGCCTGTCCCAATTACCACAGAAATGCTAATATCCCTGCCCTGTAGCTAGAGTAGCCTGCTAAAGCACCCCTGTATATTATAGGGGCTCCAGTGGCCCTGCTGCAAACTAATAAAGGCGTGGTTGGCACTAGTCCTGACTCTGGCTTTGTTCTGGGCCCTCTCTCCCTAGGCTATCGCTGTGACTCAGCTCCTACTAGTGTCTTCTGGTGTAGTGAGAAGAGGGGGGGTTCTGGGGCCAGACAGAAATGGTGACAGCATGTTAGCTGAGCATTTTGGAGCAAATCACTTAACCTTTCTGCATCTTGCTTTCTCCCACCCACCAGGTAGCAGGTTGAAGTTAGCCATCCCTGAGGGCTCGCAAGAGAGGCTGCTATCAGGGTCTCTGTCACCTGAGCTAATGGGTGAGCCTGCCGTCTGAGAGTTCTATGGTGTTGGGGTCTTTCCCAGTATGTCCCCATTCTTCTACAGTTGAAGCGGGGAGTTGGTCTCAGAGACCAGGTGGTCAAGGAAGGAAACTCAACTACCTTGCCTCAGGCCTTTGAGGCTGTGGGTGATCTGGGAAAGATGTTCTGAAACAACAGGGCTTTGAGCAGGGATGGGGTGGTGCCCAAAAGGAAATTTAGGTATCTGCCTCAGCCATACTTCAAAGACACCAACTTAAAGGGAGACATAAACAAGCAGCAATGATTCAATGAGGAAGTATCCAACTCTGCCAAAGGAACTGGGGAAAGCTTTGGGAGAGGAAGTGGAAACTCCCGGGGAACCTTGTAGGATGAGTAGGAGTGCGCCAAGCAGTAAGGGGGGAAAGCTTTCCATACAGAACAAATGAGAGCAATGGCATGAGCAAAGGCCTTAGAACACTTTGGCCTCAAGAGCACTATGAAGTTCAGAGAACAGTCGATGTCACAGCAGGTCATATGGTGAGAAAGGGCGGTGAATGGGGCCAGGTTATAAAGAACCTCCAACAGCTGGGCTAAGGGTTTTTTCTTTGTGCCTCTACAGCTTCAGGGCTACCGTTTGTCAGGTCCCCATGACACTATGGTTCTTTTAGCTTACCCCTCTGAGCTGGGCAAGAGGGATGCAGATGAATGCTCCAGATGCAGTAGGCTTCAAAATCTCTCCACTAATAATATCACAGCATAAATTTTTAATCTTCCAGCTGTCCATCAGACAGTTATAATATTCACGCACACAGGTGGAAAGAAACATTCACCTGCACAGACAATGTCTAACCTGGAGGTGCCCCATGGAACACATCTGGCTCACACATCTGTCTGGTCAGCAGTGTTCTTACCAAGTTTTGAATTAGAATCTGATACCACTACACACCCACCGAAATGGCTAGAAGTGAAAAAGACAACATTGAGTAATGATCTGGAGCTGGAAATCTCCTGTATAAACTGGTATAATTGCTGTGGAAACTGGTCAGTACAGCCAAACACAGGCACACCTGATAATCCATCAATTCTACTCCTAGGGGACACCCAACAGAATTGTGTACATATGGTCACACACACACACACACACACACACACACACACACACACAGTACAAAAGTGTCATAGAGGCACTGGAAAAACTCAAATTCTAGAATGGATCCATTGACATATCCCACTCACAAAATGAATTACTATTCAAAGAGAATTAATTATCCACATGTATAAGCAGAATTATGGGTAAAGCAAGAAAGTAAGAGAAGATAAGGGAGTGAGGGGAAGGTGGGACAACAGAGTTACACTAAGGTAAGTTTCCTGGACCTTATGTAAAGTAGCACCATATTCACTTAAGCACATGCTGACAAGTCAAAGATGCACAGTGGAATCCCTAATGCAATCACTGAAAACAGAATGCAAAGAGGTTAAACTTAAAAAGCGAATAGAAGAATTTAAAAACATGTGGCAAATAGAAAACAAACACCAAAGTGGCAGACATAAATCCAAATATATTAATAATTACATTAAATGTGAGTGAAAAGCACAAATGAAGAGACAGATTGTCAGGATGAATTAACAAACAAGACCCAACTATATGCTGTGTACAAAAGACATTGTTTAAAATAAAAAAAGGCGTTCATAGAACGAAATATACCATATAAAGAGGAAAAAAGCTGGAGTAGCTATTTAAAATTTTTTTAATATAATGTTGGTTATTCCTCAATAAAAAATTGTTTTTATCCTCATCCAAAGACTTTTTTTTTTCATTGCTTTTAGGAAGACAGGAAGGGAGAGAGGGAGAAACGGGAGAAACGGTGATGTGAGAGACATCACATGGTTGCCTCCCACACGCACCAGGCCATGGGATGACAACCCACCACCTAGGTAGCGGCCCTGACTTGGAAACAAACCCCCAACCTTTTGGTATGGGGCAATGTTCCAACCAACTGAGCCACACTGGCCAGGGCTGTAGTAGCTTCTTATTTTTTAAACACTTTATTTATTTAAAGAGAAGGGAAGGGAAGGAGACAGAGAGGGAAAGAAGTATGTGAGAATGAAAAGTTGCCTCGCACATGCCCCCAACCAGGGACCTGGCCCACAACCCTGGCATGTGCCCTAACTGGGAATCAAACCAGATTACCTCTTGATTTGCAGGTTGGCGTTCAATCCACTGAGCCACACCAGGCATGGCTGCTGTAGCTAATTTAATATCAAACAAAACAAACATCAAGAGAAAAATTATCAGAAATAAAAAGGGGCATTTCCTAAAGGATCAGTTGATGTATCAGTAAGATAGTTTCAGTATCAGTAATTATCAGTATCAGTAATTAAGTACTGATCAGTAATTATACTACATCTACTCTAAGGAGTAGATGTAGTATAATTCTTAAGGACTCTAGGAGTTTCAGATGGAAAATGAGCATTGGCTTCAACTTAAAGTCACCAGCTGCATTAGCCCCTAACAAGAGAGTTAGTCTGTCCCTTGACGCCAAGCATTGACTTCTTTCTCATCTCCTGCTATGAAAGTCCTTGAAGGCATCTTCTTTCAGAAGAATAGTTTCGACTACATTGAAAATCTGTTTGGTGCAGCCACCTTCGTTATTTATCTTAGATCTTCAGGATAATTTGCTGCAGCTTCTACATAAGCACTTGCCACTTCATCTTGCACTTTAATGTTATGGAGACGGTTTCTTCCCTTAAACCTCACGGGCCAACTTCTGCTAGCTTCCGACTTTTCTTTTGCAGCCTCCTCACCTCGCTCAGCCTTCGCAGGATTGAGGAGCATTAGGATTCTGGATCGGGCTTTGGCTTAGGATAATGTTGTGGCTGGTATCCAAACCACTAAAACTTTCTCCACAGCGGCAATAAGGCTGTTTCACTTTCTTGTCATTTGTGTGTTCACTGGCGTAGCACTTTTAATTTCCTTCAAACTTTTTCCTTTGCATTCACAACTGAATTAATTGTTTGGCATAAGAGGCCTCGCCTGTGTCCTATTTCTGCTTTTGATGTGCTTTCCTCACTAAGTTTAACCTTTCATTCAACTGAAAGTGAGAGAGATGTGACTCTTCCTTTCACTGGAACACTTCAGAGGCCATTGCAGGGATTAACTGGCCCGATTTCAATACTGTTGTCTCAGGGGCAGGGAGGCCCCAGAAGAGGGAGAGAGATGGGATGATTAATGGTCAGTCGGTGCAGTAGTCTGAACACACACACCCCATTTGTCAATTAAGTTTGCCATCGTATATGAGCATGGTTTGTGGTGCTCAAAAACAATTGAGATATTAATATTAAAGATCACTGATTACAGATCACCCTAACAAACATAATAATGGAAAATCTGAAATATTACCAAAATATGACCCAGAGATACAAAGTGAGCAAATACTGTTGGAAAAATGGGGCTGATAGACTTGTTCAATTCAGGGTTGCCGAAAACCTTCAATCCGTAAAGCCACAGTGTCTGCAATGTGCAGTAACACAAGGCTCGCTCTGCAACACTGCAGGAATCAAAACCGTGGTACCGGCCTAAGAACAGATACACAGACCAGTAGAATGCAACGGACAACCCAGAAATAAACCCTCACATATATGGCCATCAGCTGATTTTCAATAAGTGTGCCAAGATAATTCAATGGGGAAAGAACAGTCTTCAATGAATGTTGCTGGGAAAACAAAATACCCACATGCAAAAAATGAAGTTGGACTCTTACCTCATACTAGATACAAAATTAACTAAAAATGAATCAAAGACCTAAACTTAAGAGCTAAAATTATAAAACTCTTAGAATAAAACAGAGGAGAAAATCTTCATGGCATTGGATTTGGCAATGAGTTCTTGGATATGACACCAAAAGCACAGGCGGAAAAAAAGATAATTTGGTTTGATTAAAACTTAAAACTTTTGTAAATTAAAGGACACTGTTAAAGAGAGTAAAAAGACAACTCACAGAATGGGAGGAAATATTTGTAAATCCATGTATCTATTAAGGGATTAATATCTAAAATGTGTAAAGAGCTATAACTCAACAATAACAACAAAATAAACAATTCAACTTAAGCCCAGCTGGTGTGGCTGGCAGTGGACTGAGTGCTGGCCTGCGAACTGAGGGATCACCGCTTCAATTTCTGGTTAGGGCACATGCCTGGGTTGCAGGCGAGGTCCCCAGTAGGGGGCACTCGAGAGGCAACCACACACGTTCCCCTCCCTCTATATTTTTAGACTCCCTTCCAGTCTAAAAATAAATAAAATCTTTTAAAAAGTACAAAGCCCATCTTAAAAATAGATAAAGGACTTGAACAGACATTTCTTCAAAGATGATACACAAATGGCCAGTAAGCAAGAGGTTCAACATCAACAATCATGAAAGAAATGCAAAAATCAAAACCACAATGAGACAGATAACACTACACTTCCATTAGGGTGGCTATTATAAAAAAAATCAGAACATAAAAAAGTGTTAATGAGGAGAAATTGGAACACTCATACATTGAGGGTAGGAATGTAAAATGGTGTCGCTACCTTGCAAAGCAGTTTGGCATATCTTCAAAAGTTTAACACAGCTAAACATAGAATTATCATATAATTCAGCAATTCTACTCCCACATATATACTAAAAAAGAACTGAAACCAGTAACTCAAACAGACGCTTGTATACCAATGGTCAGAGCAGCATTACTTAAAGTAGCCAAAAGGTAAAAACATCGGTGTCCATCAACAGATGAATGGATAAACAAAATGTAATATATACATACAATGGAGTATTATTCAGCCACAAAAAGGAGTGAAAATCTGGTAGACGGTACAACATGGATGAACACTGAAAACATGCTAAGAGAAAGGAGCCTTTAAATCCAGTTTAGGAAGAAGCAGTTCTTACAGGAGGCGCCCTCCCTAGATTACAGTCCACTAACTGATATTTTAAAAGGGAAAAGGTAGAGGGTACTAAAAGGTCAAAGGCAAGCAGGTCATTTCATCAACTCCTCTTTTAGCAGGGATTTTATACTGCCCTAATACTACCCCTGTGGACACCTGCACCAGTAGTCTGGCCGATGGCTTCAGTTTTCTAGAGAGAAGAGGACAGCTATGGTTTGTACCAAGGCAGGGCTCAGCCCTTTTTCTGTAAAGGGCCAGAGAGGAAATACTTTTAGCTTTTTGGGTTGTAACGTCTGTCACAACTATTCTGTTCTGCCTCTGTAGTGAGAAAGTATGGCTGAGTTCCAATAAAACTTAATTTTTAACCCTTACCTGAAAACATGTTTTTGTTGATTTTAGAGAAACATCAATTGGTTGCTTCTTGTACACGTCCCAACCGGGGATTAAACTCTCAGCCTAGGTATGCACCCTCACTGGGAATCAAACATGCAATCTTTTTGATGTATGGGACAATGCTCCAACCAACTAAGCCACCTGGCCAGGGCCAAAAAATCTTAAATTAATAAACAGGTAGCAGGCTGGATTTGGATGTGGTGGAAAGGTAGTAGTTTACTGTCCTTGTCCCAAGGTACAGGTAGGGTTAGGAGTGAGGAGGCAAAAGCAGAATTTAAACTACGTTTTTTAAAAATTCTCTCCTGAGGACATTTTTTCATTGCTTTTAGAGAGAGAGTGAGTGAGTAAGGGAGAGAGGGAGGGAGACAGAGAAACATCGATGTGAGAAAGAAGCACTGGTTGCCTCCCATACATGCCTGGACCACGGATCAGGGATCAAATCTGCAACCTAGGCGTGTGCCCTGAACGGAGATTGAACCCGCAACCCTTTTGCCATTGTGACGCACCAACCAACTGAGCCACACGGGCCAGGACCTAAACCACTTTTCTTTTCCTTTTAAGACTTTATTTATTTTTTAGAGAGAGGGGAAGGAACGGAGAAAGAGAGGGTGAGAAACTTCGATGTGCAAGAGAAACATGGACTGACTGCCCCTTGCAAGCCCCCAACCGAGGACCTGGCCCACAAAACTACTTTTCTTAATACATCCTATTATTGCCTCTACCAGGAACCTTGTTTCTCAAGCTGCAGCCATTCTCCTTCACCTTTAACAGTTGAAAAGTATTCTGACTCCCAAGGGGTTTCTCTCTTTTTTGGTTGTTTTATTTTTCAGGAGTCTATGTTCTCCTTTATAGGTCTAGAGAGGAAGTAAGGAGCACAGGCTAATTTACCATTTTGTCAGGAATGGGAAATCAAGTCAACAATTGTTTTCTTTTGTGTTTTATTTATATATTTTTAGCAGCAAAATTTTGTTTATTAAAAAAGTCTAGTCTGTGAAGACACTTCACTGCTTCAGTTGAAGAACCCCAAGCTAAATAAAAATACCAATATTAAAAGCAGCATAACTGGTTACTACTGTCTTAAAGATACATAAAAAGAATCAAATAAAATGCTACAGTATAGGAAGTCAATCACCCTCATGTCAGAAATCACAACTTCTTCCAAATAAAGAATATGACCCGTTTGCCATATTGAATTGATATTTATTTTAGGACATGCCATGTCAAAATAAAACAGAAGAGTCAACCCTTGCCTTTAACAATAATATTGTATTATAAAAGCACTTTACAACTCCACTCCATCTTTGAGTATAAGTTACTGGTATGTGGGCTAATGATTATCTTAAAACATTTCACTATTCAGTCCCATTATCCAAGTGCTCTCTGAATATTAGAAGGTGATAATAAATGGGAAGTGGAGGAGAAAGAGGAAAGAGGGGAATAAGGTTCTCCCAGTTAAGGGTTTTGTTGCAATGAGGGAATGAAGAAGTATGAAGATATTTTTGTTGTCTTTTCATCTTTATACTGTGTTAAGTAATGCTTACAACATAAATTCAGCAGGCTTTTCCTGAGCTGTGACTCAGAAAATTTCTTCCTGCAAATAATGTATTTACAAATGTGTTTATTAACTTACACAGCAATCTCACAATAACTAGTAAAGATTAAAATGGTGCACTCCTAGTATATTTGTTTGCAGTGTTTTAAGGAAAATACATATTGCCATGGTGATGAAGCTCTAAATAGATTAAACAAAACATCTAAAAATTAAAAGTAGTTTTATAAAGGCAAAGAAATAAATATCACCAAAGAAAAAAGATTAATTGTAGCTCTTTAAATATAAAACTAAATACTAGTTAATTAACCAAACTATACAGATCTAATAAAAAGCAAAACCAGCCTGAAAGACCCAACATTTAAAAAAAGCTAAAAAATAAGGCATAAATCTGCATAATATTGAGTTTTATTTCCATTCCCTCCTTACCCTCTTCTATGTCTGCTTTTTCATGTCTGCCTCTACAGGCGTACAGGGAAACTTGCCGTTTTCGTTCTGACCTCAAATATCCTGAGCAAAGTATTGGATTCTTTTGTTGGTAAGCTTTAGATATCATTGTTTCTAATGGGTATAGTAGTTTTGATCAGGGTGGCAAATTTAAATTCTTCCACTGGTTCTTCTTAAAGGAATTTGATTTCTACAGTGCCTTGCCTGCAGAGCTTTAAAAAACAAAACAGAACAAAAAACCAGGAGAAATCTATTGCTTAAAAAAAATTTTTTTTTTAAACAAATAGAATAACTCTTAAAATCTTGGAAGAGATAGTTCATTAGAACTAAATATTAAAAACCTGTTCTGGAGCACTTTCCCTTTTATCTCCCAGAGTCTAACATGTGAAAGGGTCATTTGTTTTGATCAGAAATACATTTTTGTTCATTACTTGAAAGTACTATGTTCATTAGGACTCATTTTAAAGATGCACCAGAACACTTCAAACGCTGCCTACCATGATAGTTGAGTTTTGACCTCAAATAAGGTCTACGTAATTTATATCAGTGCTTAAGAATAATTTTGGACATCTTGACTCAAGGCCTAGAGGAAGTATCACTAAAACTGAAGGTAATTTCAATGTGCTTGGTCTGATTGCTGCTTTGCCACCTCTTTTTGTTCTGAGGGAGGGGGAGTAATAAGAATACGAGCTGTGGTAAGGGAAGAGGTGAAAAAACCAGGGAGAGGTCAAGTAGGTAGGCAAGTGCTGCTGTGAACAACTGTTCCTTAACCAAGCCACATACTATTGAGAATTCCATCATTTTGAAGTGCATTATCATAACATTAAAAAGGAAACAAAGTTAAGAAAATGTATCTAATTTTTAAAGTTATCACTGGAATATGCTGGAATCATTTGACTTTTTGTAAAATATAAATAATAAAGACACTGACTTTTTTGTGCTTGTGAAGCTAATAGATCATCTCCACGAGACAGGCAGCAATGATGAATTGCAATACGTTATTACTGAAGGGAAAAGGTTCAAGCCAATATTCACACTGCAGTCAATGAAAGAGTAAGGGGGCCAAAGCAATGAGCTTCTGGAGAAAAGCTGAAGATGCCAAGAGGGATTAGCAGGAACAGCCTCCTTCATTGACTGGTTGCTCCTGAGGCTTTTCCAGTTTTATGTCAATCACTGAAACAAAAGTTAAGGAGCTATAAATGGGAAAGTACAATTCCAATTCTGAACACTGACATCTCTGGCAAGCCCCTCCCATTCCTATTAAGAGCTACTATTCTCTATATAGCTAGCTCATCATACAACAAGGTGCTTAAGTGGAATAAACTTGCTTATATCTACTATACGCAGCATGGTCAGAATAAGGTTAACCCCTCTATTCATGGGAATCTATCCTAAGGAAACTATTCTACAGGAGCAAGAAACCATATAAAGATGATGTTCCTTTTTTATAGATAATTTTGGAATTATCTATAATAAAAATCTGAAAACAGACTAAAAGAGTTCCAAGAACAGGGAGAGAATTTAATAAATGATGGGACTTAACTCTGTAGAACACATTGTGCTATTAAAATAAAGGCTTAGAAAACGTAAAACATTTAGAAGTGGGAAGAGCTGAATACAAAGTGCTATAAATTCTATGGCTTAATAAAAATGCCTGTATATGGGAAAACAGTAGAAGACAAATATACAACAATGAAAATATAAACATTCAAAATCCATTGAAATAATATTAGATGTGCTTCATTCTGTTCCATTCTGAAAGCAGAAGCCATGATAAAGCTCCAGACTGAGTTATTTCCTTCCTATGCTGAGAGGAGCTTGAATGTTAGAAAAAGTGGGGGAAGGAAACATGATACGCACTGTGTGGAGAATGTGCATAGTCAATAGGACTCAAAATTAAGAAGACTGGGATTCTAAGAGTTTCCTGCTCATTAAAAATCAAGCAAGCAAACAAACATGAATTCTCTCACTGATCAATTGTAGTGAGCAGCAGGGTGCAAAGTGTACCCTTGGATGACCAGATCTCATTTGTTACAGAAAAACCTCGGAGCTTCTATGCTCCTAAGCCATCAATTCCTGACTGCAAAAGGTAATGGCATAATATTCCTTAGTCAACCGAGTGGGGCTCTAAAGACCAATGATAACGTTTTCCGGTGAAACAGAAAGGATACTGTCTTCTCTGCTTCTGTCCTGTGTGCTTTCCATTCCAGGCAAAGCTGCTGCAACACGTCGGAAGAGCTGTGGAGAAGAGAGAAATGGGATAATGGGGGGAGAAAATTTAGCAAATGGTATCAAGTAAAGGTGGATGACCATTGCATGCTGTGTCCAAGGATATAGTTTCTAGGTTATTCCTTATTTAGACTATACATAATGAAAGCATCTTAAAATGTCTATTTATTCTGTACATTCTAATTAAATAGAATACTATATGAAAAGCAATATGCTAAATACAAAGAGGTATGAGATATGGTCCTTGCTTTCCAACTAGTGATATTAGACACGAACAAACAGCGAAGAAGCAAGCAGCAAAAATGTCATTTGAGTCATAAACTTAGTACCACAGAAACTCAGAGTAAGGACAGATTGTTCATTTAGTAAAAATGTATAGTGGCATTCCTATCTTTTATAAAGGGTGAGGTTCTAAAGTTGGTGCATATATAGTGAAAGACAGCCTAGTCAAAAATACCCTTGATAATTCTTTAAGAAAGCACTACGTTAGAAACCAGCATACCACCTCTTAAGCCAAACACAGCTGGCTTTTCCTCTGTCACTGGAAAGAGCACCATTGGAAATGGTTGGCTTGTGTTGAGGTATGATGTAATGAAAAATATCTTCAGAAGAAGAATCACCCTCAAGCCTGGTGAGATGTTCACTAGAGGCATGTGGAAACAGAAAGGACTAATGACAGAAAAAAACAGCAGATTCATACCTATTTTGTCCCCAAACCTAAGGCATATGCTCATTGGGTAGAATGGCACATAAAACTGCTGGATTATTTCAGTCACGTCTTTGTTAGGCATGCAGTGTCAAATTCCTGTAAATTAAATTCACAGGTGATAAAACTCCCTCATACTAAGCATCTGCTTACTTGAGGTACTGTCTCAAGTTCTCTAGAGACACAGAAATGAACAAGATTTAATTTCTTTATTCAAGGAGCTCACAGTCTGGCAAAGGAGACAGACTCAAACAATTCCTTATGTTACAATATGATAAATCCTATAAACCAAGGAAATATGAAATGATATAGGAATACAGATGAAAGAAAGCCCTTCTAGGAGATGGGGAAAAATCTTTAGGCGGCAACATGAGTTGGAATTTAAAGGCAGTTTTAAAATTTTGCCTGGCTGAAAAACACACTGCGTAAAGAGCTCAGAGTTTAAGTGCTCCAAAATGTCACTGAATTAAAATGAGATGGAAATAGAAAGAACAAAGGCCAGAGGTTTTAATCTGTTTGGGGGAAGAACAGAAAATAAGCAAATTTTTATTTGCAGGCAATCTCTCAATGGGGTAGGATTAGAGAAGACCTGAGAAAAAGTATAACGGTCTTGGTTCTATATGGCTTAGTAGCACTTTAGAAACTGTACCAAAGTTAGGCATTAGCCTCAATGTTCAACCCAAATCAGCTATGAGCCGCAAAATTGTACAATGCTTACTTTAACATCTTCTGGTATTCCAGAAATTGTGCATGATCAAAGATTATGTGGTTATGTAAATTATCAATCCAACCAATACATTTAACTATATAAGGTGGGTCCATTTGGATTAACATATAAACACTGTTTCAAATACAGATCAACATTTTAGATATAAGAATAAATGCTTGTAATAAATATACAGTGATAATGATTGTGAAAGTTGTTAATTTTATTAACAAAAATAACTTAAAATTCACAAAACTGAAATAAATGCAGAACTAGATTGGTAGAGCATATTAAATTAACTTTAGGAAGAATATTATGCTGCTTTAAAGCTAGTAAGGATTTGTAAAAATTTAATTAATGCAAAGTTAGACAAAAATTCTAATCTTTTTGAAATTTTTATATATTAGCACTAAATAATGAATTGAAAGAATGCCAACTCTGTCGGCTCAAAATTTCATGCATCAAGAAAACGTCTAACATCCATTAAAAAATCACCTTTCATCTAGACACAAAGAATATAGAGTATGAAGTAAAAGATATTTCATGGAAATAAAAAAGTCTAAAAAAAACTTATTCCCCCATGACCATCAGCTGAAAATAACCATCTATTTAGTATTGCAAATAGGCAATAAGTATAGTGCCAGAAATAATCTAGCAGCTAACAGATCAAAATTTGTATCCCAGAAATTCATTCTGTAATGGTGATATTCAGTCTTTGACTCAATGATTTTAATACTTGGTCATCTAGCCAAATGCAGAGTCAGCACATTTCTGATTTAAATAGAGATGACGGCAAGGGAAAAGAAGTGTGAAAATTTTCAGAGGCAAGAACTGCCTGAATAAAATGTTGAGAGGTAGACAAACACAGGGCATATTCAAGAATGGTTAGGTACTCCCAAATGGCTAGAGCACAGACTACATAAGAGAATTATGATGAAACTGTATATTGAAGGACAGACTAAAACAGACCTGGAAAGAATACAGACTTTGTCCTGTGGACAAAGAGAAGGCACTAAAAAACGAGTTTGCATGAAGGACTCCTATCATTGATTCCAGTGTCCTACTATGGCTACAAAGACATACACATCACACATTGAAAGTGAAGATAGTAGGTTGAGATGGCAGAAAGCTAAAAACTAAAATTTAAAGTGTATTTAACATTCTGTATAGGCCACTTAGGTGACAGGTCTTCGTTCTGTCCCTCAAGTTTTCTCATTGTAAAATGGATTTAAAGTAATAATATACTTAACTGACTAGATTATTGTGAAGCTCAAGGGAAATCATGTAATGTTACGCTAACTGCTTAGGATTGATCTGTTATTTAGAAAGTCTTTAATAAACAGTACCTGTATTTCTACCAGAGACTAGTCACAGTAACTCATGTCCCGTAGGCTACATTTTCCAAATGTTACGATATTCTGCAGTGGATTCCAGTACTACAGCAAAACACCGATAGGGACAAACTTCTGCTTTAAGAAATAATGTAAAACTTTTGGAAAAGGTATGGAGGTTGGGAGAGACATTCTGAAAATACTAGAGCAGAACTGAAATGTTCTTACTTAGAAATATCTAGAAATCTTTCCAAGATCTCATAGTTTGTTTCTGACATGAAATACTTATTAAACTACTTACTTGTTCAAGATAAATACCCCCATTATTATAGCTTTTTTACTTCAAGGAGAATTAATTTCTCTAATCCTTCTTTAGATTTCTTCTAATAAAAAGAGGGACATAATTGTGAGGTGCAAAGGACACAATGATGCTGCTTCTCCTTGGAATAGCCTCCTCCCTGCTCCCAGCCCAATCTGTGGGATCCCTGGTAATTCCTTAGAAAACTTCCATAACTCATTCACCGATTCCTCCAACTCCATCATTCTCCTATCTAATAAAATACTTCTATATACTCTAATAGCACCCTGTATTTCTTCTTTTGGAACTTTTACTACATTAATTGTAATGGCCTGTTTACCTCCCTGTCTTTCCCTCTAAATTTTAAACTTCTGGAGGGGAAAGCTCGTATTTCATCTCTTTGTTATCCTAGTACCTGACATGCAGTAGGTATTTTTTTTTAAATGTTAGTTGAAAGAATGACTAATGGGTGTGAAAACATATTAGAAAACATAGAGTACAGTACATACAGTTGATTAGTGCCTTTACCTGATGGCTTTTTGGGGTTCACTTGCATCTAAATTATTATTTAATTCCTTAGGAATGATTATCCATACTACTATTTCGCAGATGAGCAAAGATCTGAGAAAGGCTGTTCTTTTATCAAGTGAAATAAAAACCAGCAAGTCTTACACCCACTGAATCCTCCTGACTCCTTCCCCCAAAACAAAAGAAATCAATTTACTTAGTTCTTTGCAGAAAAAGGAAGTATAAAGGGGATTTTAAATTTATATGCAGAGAGTGACAGTGAAGGAAAACTGATAAACTGATAAGGTGATGAAAACCAAATGCTGCTGAATAATATCTCCAATTAAACACAAAAAGGATTCAATTAAAACATGCAAATATAATGGGAAGTAATGACATATTTGTCATACACCAAAGAAGTAGCAGAGGTGAGATTCCAAAGTCCACATTCTTTCTACTACTTCATGCTAGTATAAATGGAAGATCTTTCTGTATGAAAAGCATTGTGAAAAGGGCTGTGTGAAGAAATAGTTTAAATCCTGGGTAAGAATAATTTGATTCATGAAATACCATTACACACAAATCATAAACATAAAAACTTAATCCACTTGCTATGACTAAACATTTTATCTATTGTGTTAACCAATGTATTTCTAAAATTTGGTGCTGTTCCAAAATATTTCAATTAAATTAAAAGAATTCATGTCACTACTCACCTGTACTTAACTCAGAACATCCCAAAATGAGCCAAGAAAATGCTTTACTAAAGCCAAGTTCTATCCTTACAGAAATATGTGACAGGAAAGAAAATATTCTAGGGGTTTAAGTGGTTTTAAATAATCATTAAAGGAAAATCCATTTCTTAAATGCAATGATACACTAACAAAGGCTTCTGCTATATTAGGAATCACAAATGACAAAATATGGAGTCAGTGCAATTGGTAATTAAAAAAAAAAAATCCTATATGCATTCTAAGGCATCCTTGCCAGCATGCTTCTCAGAATATTTTCTTTTCTGGAAAAAGGGTATTAATTCCACCTTGACCTTCTGTTGTATGGCATTTTACTTGTAATTTCTTGAGGGAAATAGGCATATTTAAATTGCAGTGACAGCCCTGACAAGTGTGGCTCCGTTGATTGGGTGTTGTCCTGCAAAGTGAAAGATCGCTGGTTTGATTCCTGGTCAGGGCACACACCCACTGGGTTGCAGGCTGGTCCCTGGTTAGGGCGCGTGCAAGAGGCAACACATCGATGTTTCTCTCCCTCTCTTCCCCTCTCTCTAAAAATAAATAAATAAAATCTTTTAAAAAACTGCAGTGACAACTATGGGAATTAGCTCTGGAGATGATGACAAGCTGAATATAGCTCTCTATAAAAATTTTCAAGTTGAGTATTTTGGGCTATAATTTTAGATATTTGATTTAAAGGAGTAAATTGGAGAAGGAAATGTCAAAGTAAAATCACTGTTGCCACCAGTTTTTATCTTTACTATAAAATTAACAAAGTATTTTATTTATTTATGATTAAATATTTTTTTATTTACTGGTTTTAGAGAAAGAAGAGGGGAGAGAGATAGATATCAATTTTTTTGTGTGCCAATTATTTAAGCATCCATTGGTTGATTCTTATATGTGCCCTGACTGAGAATTGAACCCCTAACTGTGGTGTATTGGGACAACACTCTAACTGACTGGGCTACCCACCTGGACAGGGCTTAATCAAGTGCAGTCATACCTTGGTACTCACTAGCTTCAGAATTCATCAAACCCTGTACTCATCACCATTTTGACTAGAAAAAAATGTTTCAGCACTCAGCACTCGCTCGGGACTTGTCACACTTGCTAGAACTCGTATGAGTCAGGATGCTGCCCCACAAGAGAAAAACGCTTCATCATTTGGTATTCTGCAGTTTCGGCACTTGTCATGAGTTCCAGAATGAATTAATGGCAAGTACTGAGGTACTGTATTTTATAAGCAAAAAGAAATTCCATTCCATCCTTCAAAGAGCAAGCTGAGCTAATCAACTTAGAGAAAAATTTCCACTATGAAGATAAAAGTTGTAAGGGTACAGAATATTTTATACACCATTGTAATTCTCATAGGATGAGTGCTCAGTGTTAGTTGACTTTGAATTTTTGCTAGATCTCCATTTTAGTTTAGCTAGCCTATCATTTCTTAAATGAAGGATTATTTTAATACCTTTGTTTTTCAATTTTAACATGTCTTTTTGCTTACATCTTTACCCTCTACAGTCTATTTTTCTACAGAACAGCCAGTGATTTCTTTTAAACACGAAATCTCATGTCAAATCTCTGATTAAGAACTTTAGACAGCTTCCTACCTTACTCCAAATAAAAGTCCAAATCCTTACTACAGCCTACATGGACTAAGTTAGACTTCTGTCCCCTAAAACTATCCTCAATTTCTATCACTTGCAATTTCTATCAATATGCAAGACCATTTTAGAAAATTTTCCAAAGAACCTAGAGTGGTCTTGCATATTGAAGCTACCTGATACCTGCGGATTAAGGTACACAACACAAGTACCAGATTAAGACCTGCTATGAGTCAAGAACTGTGGTAGATATGGGAAATGGTGCTGTGGAAAAGACACCATCACTACCAATACTTAAAGTACATATGCTATCTCAGCAGGTATAAAATAATTTTCACACACACACACACACACATATTCACTCACATGCAACTCCACTTTGAATATGTACACAAGCTTTCACTGACCTATTAGCACTAATGCCTATTAGCTATCACTAATTTCTCACAAGGGCCTCCCATTTATTTGAAATAAATCTTTTTCTTCTGACAAGCAGTGATAGTTTAAGAAGTTAAAGATGAAGGAGTATGTCTGTTCCTTTTCCATTTTCCAGTAATGTAAAATTAGAGAACATAGTAAGAAAGGTGACACCCGTCCAGTTAACACTTTATTAAAAGAATATATTAATTCTCAGATGAAAAGTCAGTTGGAGCCTTAAATAATCACCTTACCATTACCATTCTCTCCAGCAATTTAAACACCATACCACTTAAAAAAAGGCAATACTGCCACATTTTTAAAAACAGAATTAGAAAAATAATGGGTAAATGTTTTTTTCTTAGGCTATATTTTTAGGAAATATTGAAAGTAATAAAAAACATTATTTAAATATCCTATGTAATACAAATGATCATGTTAGATATTATTTATTCTAGTTCTAGCCCTGATAGTTTTTATTCAAAAACTACAACAATATTCTTTAAAACAGAAACAGGGCTTTAGAGTTAAGTGCTTAAACCAGATGAAGGGTTAAGCACAGAATATTTTTAAATAAGAAGAAAAGCCGTAGTACTGGGTCCAAATAAATTTTTTATTTTAAGCCAAAGTTCTCAGGCACTAAGGCCCAATTAGTTGAACCACGGTCAGATACTAAATGTGCATTCATGAACTCTCTCCTGAAACTGTTTAAAAAAAGAAATAGAGAAAGCCCATTTTAAGCTTTTATTATATGTATTATAATTCAGTACATTAGGGAGTAGGAAGGAGGAATCCAATTATCAGAAAGCTAGAAAACATCTTTGTACACGGAAAGTACAACCAGATGGTACTTTTAGTACTGATAAACATCTTTTATACTTCTTGTGTACCTTCCAGGGAAAAGCATTTCATCAAATAAAATGAGTATAATGCACAATCACCAAAAGTAACTGCTTTGCAAAAACATACATGGCTAAACAAACATATGCAATGCTTACTTATGATGAGTGTGATTCCCAATGGTTTTCAAGACAGTGATTGGACTATGAAACTTACCTGAAACATTTCTGCATACTCACACCATTTCTGAACTGTGATTGACCTACAACAAACACTTGGAGGGGGTCTGAGATTATTTCTTCATAATTACTTCTGCGGATATGTGTTACTCAGTGACCAAATAATTTAACTCAAAATTCACTTAAGTTGATATTAGATAAACAACAATATGCAGAATTCAGGAATAAATTGGCCTTCTGTGTTAAATAAGTACATACATGATAGTCTACCCTATAAGTTCAGTATAATCTTCAGTTTTGGTAATAGGAGAGTTGTTTATATAGGAATAACAGTCTTGCAGATAACAATTTTTAACTGGACAAAATATAATAAACAGCTATTTGAAGGATCAGAAGAGCAACAAGGGAGATTTCAATCCTGGGAAGAAGAAAATCCACACTCACTGGGCGAGATCCATGTTTATTTAGGTTTTCCCAAGAGCCATTCCTAGCCTGTGAATTATGGAGTGGCTAGAACTCAGGCAGAAAACTAGAGTTTTACAGGTTTGAGGTGTCAGTGGACTGTAAGTGTGGCTGAAAATAACAAAAGGGGAAGAGACAAGAGGAGAACCCTAAAATCTACATATAAATTTCCTTAAAATCCCTAGTTGATTCTTTAATGGTACATAGGTATAAGAGGGACTCCAAGAAGCCCGTGTGAAAGCAAAAGCTAGAGGCTGAAAAAAATTAGCATATTTCAGCTACTGCTTGCTTTAGGGATAGAGCTTAGAGTTTTAATTCCACCAAGATAGAAAAGCTTGATAAACATCTGAGGCATTCTTCAGATTCACCTGAACAAAGCATAAGACCAAGAATCCACAAGTTTAAGGTGATAAGCTAGCAATACAACATGTCATAATAAAAGCCAGAACTTTGCCTCCGAAATAACAGAAATCACTGAGTATGGCAAAAACATAAGGGAAGAAATGAAGGCTATACTAAATGAAATAAAGAAAAATCTACAGGGGAGCAACAGTGAAAGGAAAGAACCAGGATTCAAATCAACGATTTGGAACATACAGAAGAAATAAACATTCAACCAGAACAGAATGAAGAAACATGAATTCAAAACAAGCAGAGAAAAAGAAGACTCTAGGACATCTCTAAAAATGCCAGCATATGAATCATAGGGATGCCAGAAGCAGAAGAGGAAGAGCAAGAAACTGAAAATTTATTTGAACATATAATGAAAGATAACTTCCCTAATTTGGCAAAGGAAATAGACATCCAAGTCCAGAAAGCACAGAGAATCCCAAACAAGTTGGACCCAGAGAACCACACCAAGATACGTCATAATTACAATGCCAAAGGTTAAAGACAGAGAATCATAAAAGTGGTAAGAGAAAAGCTGAGAGTTACATACAAAGGAGTTCCCATAACTATCAGCTAATTTCTCAAAAGATACTTTGCAGGCTAGAAGGAACTGGCAAGAAGTATTCAAAGTGATGAAAAGCAAGGACCTACGATCAAGATTACTCTATCCAGCAAAGCTATCATTTAGAATGGAAGGGCAGATAAAGTACTTCCAAGACAAGGTAAAGCAAAAGGAGTTCATCATTACCAAGCCATTATTACATGAAAAAGGACTTATTTAAGAAAAAGAAGATCACCCAGTGTGGTGTGGCTCAGTGGATTGAGTGCTGGCTTGTGAACCAATTCAATTCCCAGTCAGGGCACATGCCTACGTTGTGGGGCTGGTCCCCAGGAGGGGGCGCGCAAGAGGCAACCACATAACGATGTTTTTCTCCCTCTGTTTCTCCCTTCCTTCCCCTGTTTAAATAAATAAATAAATAAAATCATAAAAAAAAGAGAAAAAGATCAATACTATGAACATTAAAATGACAACAAACTCACAACTATCAACAATTGAATCCAAAAAAGATAAACTAAGCAAACAACTAGAACAGGAACAGAATCATAGATATGGAGATCATTTGAAGGGTTGTCAACTGGGAGGAGGAGGGGGAGAATGGGAGAAAAGGTACAAGGATTTAGAAGCATAAATGGTAGGTACAACATAGACAAGGGGAGGTTAAGATGAAGAAGCCAAAGAACTTATATGCACAACCCATGGACATGAACTAAAGAGGGGGAGTGCTGGAGGGAAGGAAAGTACTGGGCAGAGTGGGGCAAAGGAGAAAAATTGGGACAATTCTAATAGTATAATCAATAAAATATACTTAAAAAATAAAATAAAATCCAACCTCAAAACATGCACATTTTTAGGTAACCCACACATTCAGACAATAAACTTAGCTGAAGGACAAAAAAAAAAAAAAAAGGAAAAAAGAAAATAGAGTAGGAAAAATACTTTAAGACAACATACAGAGAATGTTATAAATTAACGTTCACTTCTCATTAGAAACAATGGAAGCCAAAAGTCAACTGACAGGAATATTTAAAGTAGTGGAAGAAAAGAAAAATCTCTCAACCTCAATTTCAATAACTAGCAAAAACATTTTTTAAAATTATTCTTAAATGGTCTCTGAGCTAAGTTAAAGTTGAAAGTATTCATCACCAGGAGACCTCTATAAGAAGCACTGAAGAAAGTTATTTGGGCTAAAGAGAAACAATAACAGATGTAACTAAGATCTTTTAAGAAGAAATGAAGAACAATATAAATGGTAAGTATACTGGGTTGGCCAAAAAGTCCATTTAGTTTTTTCTATAAAATAAAAGACACACTTTTCATTTTCTCCAATAATTTTATTGATTTGGATATTTTAAGTACGTCGACTATCTCCTGCTATTGGCTTCTACTGGGTAGAAGCCAGGGGTGCGGCTAAATATCTTCCAAGGCATAAGACAGCCCCACGGCAAAGAATTATTTGGCCAAAACATCAATAGTACCAAGAAACTTCACAAACCACTTTTGACACTTTCAATCAGTCACAGCACTTTCTCCATACACTGCATAAATCTTGTTTTGCATTTCAGTTGCATTTTTACCTTTCTTGAAATAATAAAGCATAATATGCCAAAAATGTTGCATATTTTCTTCCACCTCCAATATTAAACTGGCTGCACAAAAATTCACCAATTTTGACCTTTTTTTAATGCATACTGGTATGACAGTTGTCACAATACAACCTAACCAAATTGTTTCGAATGAAGTTAAAGACAACTAAGCACTACTAGAGCCATCATATGGAAAAAACTAAACAAACGTTTGGCCAACCCAATATAACTTAATAGAAAACTTAATTACTTATTTTTAGAAGATTTTTATTTATTTTTAGAAAAAGGGGAAAGGAGGGAGAAAGAGAGGAAGAAAAACATCAATGTGCAAGAGAAACATGAATTGGTTGCCTCTTGCCCCCAACCAGGGACCTGGCCTGCAACCCAGGCATGTGCCCTGACCAGGAATCGAACCAGCAACCTTTCAGTTTGTGGAACGATGCCCAACCTACTGAGCCACACCAGTCAGGGCTCTTAATTACTGTTTAAAGGAAAGGCTGAAACATTTATCATGGGGTTCTAATGTATGTAAATACATGTGACAACAGTAACACAAACGACGAGCACATAATTCCACATAAAATAATATACAGTAAAAGAGAAATGATACACAGTAGTATTAACTGGTTTAATCCCTAGAGCACCACTAAAAGAGTTATGAAAAAATTAAACTAAAAATCAAGGGAAATTAAAATATAAAGATATTTGTCTGATTAAACCAAAAATGACAGAGGGACGGGTAGAAAACAAACAGCAAATGGCAGTCAAAAACTAACTACATTAATGGTTTCATTCAATCTAAATAAAACTAAAATTCAATTAAAAGGCACAAGTTTTCACCCCAAATTACCAAAAAAAGTGAGATCTGACACTATATCATCTGCAAGAAATTCACTTTACAAAGAAACACGCAAACCATAAGCAATAAGAGAGCTGTTTATTATTGTTTATATACTTTCTACACTGTTGAGTGTAGAAAGCTCATCTTCTGTATCTAGCACAGGTAGGGAATTAATGCTTGTTCAAAAAATTATCACACTGAAGAGATCTGACATACTTGCCAAACTATTTCTATGGCTTTATACGACTTTTTACAAAATACAGTTTGCATGAGAAATCTCCTGGGATTCTTGTTAAAAATATAAATTTTAGTATTCTACAATAGACTCATTGAATCAAAATCTAGACGCAGTGCCCAGAAGAGCACATTCAAGTTTAGAACCATTAAAGAATTCTCTAATCCAAGGATAGCTTCCTAGGGAAAATCTGTATTCTACAAATTTGTATTCTACAACCTCTGTCCTCTCTTACCTTTGACTGGATATCAGGTATACCAGGGTAGAGGAAAAATACATTGCTGGCCTCACTGGTAAACTGTATGGGTTTCAAAACTCTGTCTTAGAGCAAACTTTTGTCACTCACTTTTTTTCTATTGCCCAAGTATCCAACAGCATGGTAACCGTTAGATTCGCAAGAATAAGCACTGCACTGCAACTGTACAAGGTGAATGTGGTCCAGAGTCAGAAACTGGACAATGGTTATTTGGCAGATTTGATTTAGATTTCACTTAGGAAAATCTGATTTGTTCTATACAGCTAATATATCAAGTGGTATCAAAGGCTATGCTTATTTTTTTTTTGTTTTTTAAACATTGGGGTGATTTGTAGTGTGTAAGAAAAAGACAGTTTTTTAATGATACCATGTTATTTGATTAGTTATTTTTAAAATGTTTTTAATTTTTTAATTTATTGATTTTAGAAAGCATGGAAAGGAGAGAGAAAGAGAGAGAGACTGATTTGTTGTTCCATTTATTTATGCATTCATTGGTTGGTTTTTGTATATGCTCTGACTAGAGATCGAACCCGCAACCTTGGCAAGTTGGGACAATGCTCTCACCAACTGAGCTACCCTACCAGGGCTGATTGATTCTTAACCTCCATTAAAGAAACTAATTCAAGCAATAGACAACCCATAAAAAAACAGGTGATATATTTCTTAGCTAATACTTAAAATCAACTAGTAATTTCAACATATGACAAATATATTCTATATGATTAATCACTAAAGTTAAAGGGGGAAGATTTAACCTATTATTTAAATGTGCTTATTAACATAAGCTTTTATTTATTTATTTTTGTTTCATTCTCTCATGTGGGAGTTGGGGGTCCTGAATTTTTTTCTTCCTTAACTAAATTATATGAGCTGATAAAGCATGGGTCTCTAAATATTGAAATAAAATTCTAATATACTGTGGTATAAAATGAAAAGTAATGGTATTTTTGAATTAAGAAGGAAGCTACAAAAAAAATTAAAATTTGAAAACAGTAAATTAGGTCATATGTATATTTAAAAGATAATAAAAATCAAGTCCCCAAGGAATCAGGAACTTCAGCAAAATCACATACTCAGACAGCATCTACATAAGGAGATATAATAAAGTAACAAATGGGTTTTGAATTCAGTGTAAGATTGTTTTGTAAAAGAAGCCTCTCTTGTCTGTCTGGGTCAGGCTACTAGAAAAAATCATGTACGTAGTGATAAAAACATTCTAAAATCAAATTGTGCTGATGGTTGCACAATACTATAAATTTACTAAAAATACATTTAAAACAAGTCAGTTATATGGAAGGTAAATTATATTTAAATAGAGCTCTTAAAATTGTTTATAAAATAGCAAATGAATGATATATCCTATCTTTTCAACATTGTAGGAATTATCTCAATTTGGAAGGAATTAAATGTTATAAAGATACTAGCTATCACTAGTGCCCACTGTATGCTGATGATTTTAGAGCAGGGGTCCCCACCTCCAGGCCTCAGACTGGTACTGGTCCAGGCCTGTTACTCACAGGGCTGCACAGTAGGAGGTGAGCTTGAATGTAATGCACTCGAATCATCCCAAAACCATCCCTCCCACTGTGGTCCGTGGAAAAACTGTCCTCCCCGAAACCAGTCCCTGGTGCCAAAAAGGTTGGGACTGCTGTTTTAGAGCTTCCAAACTATGAGACTATTCAGGGTCATGACTACGGGGATACAGTAACCCTTGCTTTACACATTAACCCAGACCAATACATGTTCCATAGAAAGGTCATACTTTGACATACAAGAAACTAGCTCACATCCTTATTAAAATGTCTATAATAGAGAAAGCTAGATGAAGCTACCCACTCCTTTGTCCTAGAATAGTGACATATTGTGATAACTTCTATTACTCAAATTATTGAACTGTCTATGGCTCCCACAGATTCAGGTATTTATCATGTACAAAATTCCATACACATTGGTAGGTTCTAGGAATATATAATTTTGATGGAAGAGATACTTTCAACATAATGTGGTTAAGTACTGTGAGAGTGGTTTCATAGGGTTTAGGCATCTGTAAAAACACAGAAGAGAGTCATTCATCACTAAAATAGCCTGGAGGTATGGTAGATAATTTCGTAGAAAATGTCTCTGAAGAGTTGACACCTACACTACAACTTAAAAGGATGAGTAGGTATCAGTCATGAAGAAGAAAATGAGTATTCTAAGAGAATAACAACATAAACAAAGACAGGGAGCCATGAAACAGTATGCTATGACGAGGTAATGAGTGATAATTCAGTATTACACATGTTATAAAGCAAGGAGACATGGGAAATAAAATACCAAAAATGAAAACAGTTTAGAGAATTTTTAATAAAGCTCTTAGTCATTTTAAAGGATTTTACTTTAACACTCTATTTATTACCTAGAATAAAAATAATAATAATTTATTGGTCTGTAATATTATAAATCTGGGACTACTACTCTAAATAATATGTAGCTCTGAAGAATTAAACTCTGAAGAGTTTTTGGTTACGCCATCTTTTAGAAAAGTTCGATAATGTGAGGTCTCTACATACTTTCCCACCCCTTCCCCGAAACACTCCTTTTATAATCATGGTTAACACACCAGCAGTTTGTTAAGGATAAATTAACCAGAATGTACTTCCACCACGACAAGCAAAATACCATTCTTGATAGCAATATTTGCTTTCTTTTATCATAATCTTACCATCAAACTCTAAAATAAGAAATGTCACCATGAAACAATGCAGTAGGGAAGTAGTCAGAGTACAGTGCGTTCACAACCTTGCAATCACACACCTGCAATCATAATGAAGTACTTACACTGTGCACAATCTGAAAAGTTTGGCAAGTCTTCTTTTTCCAAAAACAAAACTATGCCACACTTACAGGTTTTCACTGTTTAATACACTAGTTCATGAAGCATCATGCTGCTAACTGGAAGAAAATCTTACACTAGAGAATAGCGTACTCACACAATTATTTCATATTGTTTTTGCAATTTGATAACATCAACCTATACTCAAAGAACACTTACCTGCTTTACATTGTATCCTGCTTTTGCACTAGTTTCGATAAACATAACATTCAGCTCTTTGGCTTTCCGCTCTCCCTCCTCAATTGACACTTGCCTGTAGAAAAAAAAAATTTTGTTTTCTTTTTGAAAGATGTATTATAAAAATTATAGACAAACCTGGCTGGTATGGCTCAGTGGGTTGAGCAATGGCTTTCGAACTGAAAGGTCACTGGTTCGATTCCTAATCTGGGCACATGCCTCAGTTGCTGGTCAGATCCCCATCTGGGGGCATGGGAGAGGCAACCCATCAAATGTTTCTTTCTGTCCCTCTATGTCTCCCTCCCTTCTCCTCTCTCTGAAAATAAATAAATAGGTAGATAGATAGATAGATAAATAAATTCTTTTTAAAAAGACTATAAACAAAGTTTGAAAATAACTTTTCTTGATATAGATGTTGGTTACACAGACAAGACTAGTTTTAAAATTCAAGCTGCAGTACACTTACAATTTCTGCACTTGTATGTGTACTCTATACATAACTGAAGTTTTTAAAAATTATTTGCTTTTACTTGGCTGAGATCCTGTAACTTTTTCATTTTGAAAAACTTAACAGCCTTAATATAAATTTTGTTTATATTAGATCGTAAGTATTTAATCTTATGATTAAAAACTGTGTAAAATAATTTTTTATGGCCAGACAATTTGTCAATTTGCTACTAAAACTTATGTAACCATTCCCAAACTGTTAGAAATATAAGTTGTTTTCAAATCCTACAGTAATGTAAAAAATGTTGCTATATAAACATCTTTGTGCTTAATATTTTGTGCACTGTGGATCATTTCCTTATGTTGGATTTTGTGAATTTCTATAAGTAAAAAAGTGAGTCTTTTGGTACACAGCATATTTTAATACTTATTTTAGAGGCATTTTGTGATGCATTGGGTTGGCCTAAAAGTCTGTTTAGTTTTTTTCATAAAAGACATGTTTCATTTTCACCAATAATTTTATTGATTTGGATATTTTGAGTATGTTGGCTATCTCCTGCTATTGGCTGCTAGTGGGTAGAGGCCAGAGGTGCTGCTAAACGTCTTTCAATGCAGAAGACAGCCCCACAGCAAAGAATTATTTGGCCAAAATGTCAATAGTACCAAGAAACTTAGTAAGTCACTCCTGACACATTTGATCAGTCACAGCACCTTCTCCATACTCTGTACAATTTTTTTTTTTTTTTTGCATTTCAGTTGTGTTTTCACCTTTCCTTTTTCTTTTTTTAAAAATTTTATTCTTAGACAGAGGGGAAGGTGGGGAGAGAGGGAAGGAAACATCAGTGTGTGGTTGCCTCTCAAGCACCCTCTACTGGGGACCTGGCCTGCAACCCAGGCACGTGCCCTGACTGGGAATCGAACAAGCGAGCCTTTGGTTCGCAGGCTGGCACTCAATTCACTCAGCCACACCAGCCAGAGCTACACTGTAAAATTTTTATATTTAGAATTATCCAGCTAGACTCAGTTTAGGTGATTCCAATTTTGTTGGCAACATCTAAAGCATCACAGGAGACACTCAAACATATGGCTTTTTCTCTCCATCAGGCCTGATCAGGTTGTTGACATTGGCCATGTCAATGTCACAGAACTTCTTCACAGTCTTGTTTGATCTGGTGCTTGTTGGCCTTGAATCCACAATGAACACAAGTGTACTGTTGTATTCTATCTTCTTCACGGCTAACTCGGTAGTCGGGGGGAACATGATGATGGCATAGCAGCCAAACTTGTTTCTTCTGAAGGCACTCTTCTGAGGGTATTTAGGCTGCCTTTGGAGTTGAGGTGTTTTGGGACCTCATAAGGTAGGTAATGTACAGGTCATTTCTGTGTGGCTGTGGATGCCTTTCAGCACTGCTTTCTTTGCTTTCCAAAGCCTTTGGTTTGGCTTCAGCTTTGGGAAGGGCAGAGGCCTCCTTCTTCGTTTTTGGCACCATTTTTGTGAAAAGTGAATTTACTTTAAAAATAATTAAGACTTTTTGTCACTGTTGCTAATTCTAAATGAGGTACCATGGACAGAAATGGGCTTAAGATTTCCACAAGCCTTTGAACATAGTGGATTTCTTGGCAAAATTTTAATAGCATGAGTTTATTACCTGAATTTCAATGTCCAATTCATGAACAAGTAAGAAATAGTAAAAGCTTCTACTATTAAGTAAAATGGTGAAGACTATTTGAAACAGAAAGACTGTTCAGTAGATCAGTTAGGAATACTGAAGGCAGATATTGATGCCATGGGTTCTACAGTGAATGTTAATACATTTTGATTCCTGTGACTCGAATATGGCTTTCCTCATTTGACTAAGGTATCACAATCAAGCTATTCAGTTCAACTACACAGTCTGGCTCAACCATACAATTTAAAAAAGAAAAAAGGAAGAAAAGAAAAAACCACACCACTGAATTGAATATTTATAAGACTACCAAAAGTATATTTAATCATTATAAATAATTCGTAAAGACAGGATTTAAAAAAAAAACAAAAACATTTTGTTCTTTAACAGAACACTGCTCATGCTTATGAAGCCTAAAAAATGCAAAAATTTACCATTGGTGTAAACAATTTTGCACAAGAGTTATTTATTAATGGGCTTACACAAAACAAAACAAAAAACCCCCTCATTTTTATTTAAGGATAGAGGTTAATGTTTTATATTTCAGGTTTCCATACTAGAAAAAAGGGGGGTAAATACTTAAGGATTTAACATGTCTATTTTCAAAACAATTCTTCAGTAGCATTAAAAAGGACAGGCTGCTTAACAATCAAACATTTCATACATACACATACAAAATCACTCCATACCTCTTATCAGCAAGATCTGTTTTATTTCCTACTAGCATGATAATGACATCACTTCCTCTTTCTGTTCTAACATCATCAATCCATTTTGTAGTTTGCTGGAATGAGTTAACATCTGGTAGAGAAGGTGAACAGAGAGATCAGTATTATTGCAAATGCATCCCCACAAGATGAACAAAAGAAAAAAGAAAAAGGAAAGAAAAAGCCCTGGAAGTTGGAAGGGGGCTGGCACATTAGGACTCACTTTTAATGTGCCTGTAACATAAGTCCATCTTATCTGAGTATAACTGTCAGTGGTCTAGACAAATCACAAGAATAAAATCCTTAAGGTTTATTTCATAGTAGTTTAAAATTCTTGGATACAACCAAACGAGAGCAACGTGCTATATGTAATTGGAAAAATATTTTGTTTTAATGTAAAGACAGCTATGGCAGATAATATGGTGTTACATTGTCACAATATTTTTTTGATTACTTACAAATACCAAACATGACAAAGAAAGCATCTCCAAAAGTATGTCAGCCCAGACGACCCGACACATCCAGAAAATTTAGAAAGCCTTTGAACAGCTTTCAGTACCACTCTGTTTGCACTGCTTATTCAGTTTGTGATCACTTTAACTTGAAGTTTATTAGTTTAATGTACCAGAATCACTTATTAAAAAAATCCATCTTTTCTAGCACTGGATTCTATGTACAATACTTTACTATTATTACAGCAGCTAAAAAAACAGTTTACTAATATTTTAACCACATGTATACAACTTTTGAAGAAAAATACACCAGGTTTCACTTGATTTGGTTAAAGTAAGCACAAACATTTTAAAGCTGCAAAACTTCTCAATGCACAAGAATGAACATACATTTTTTTACACAAATAGCAACCCAAAGTAAAGCTTCAAGAAAAGATGGCATATAGCACCTAACCAAAAAAAAGTCGCTGAATGCAAACTTGTAACTGGTATTTCTGCTATTGCAATTACTGAATTACTGTTAAGTAGATATGACTTCTGGTTGAGCAGATATGCAGAAATGTGTAATAACAGTATTACTTGCTCAAACCAATAGTTTGTTGATATGCTTTTGAAAAAGTCTAAGATGTGGTACTATCCTGGTCTTTCTATAAATGATGGGTCACTAGATGGAATGATACTTAATATTGCCCAATATATATCATAAACCAATTTATACAGACAGTTTTAATCAGAGAGCACGTCCCTGTCAGTCAACACTCCACGGAAAATTTAAAGTCACTTAGAAT